>NC_133512.1:101466818-102090681 GCF_049354715.1 Callithrix jacchus | reverse complement strand
AATGCCCTTGAGATCCATCTAAGTTACTACATGAATCAATTGTTCTTTTATGCTGCTGAGTAAAACTCCATGGTATGTATAGAGCATAGTTTGTTTAAACATTCACCGAACAACCAAGATAGGTTAGATGAGCAGCCAAGATAGGTTGGCTATGCTGCTACAAATAAAGCTAGTCTGACTGTTGATGCGCAGGTTGTGGGGACCTATGTATTTTTTTTTTTAATCTGAGATAAATGTCTAGAACTATAATCATTGGGCAATGGTAAGTATATGTTCAGTGGTTTTAAGAAGCCTGCCCAGCAATTTTCCAGAGTGGCTGTATCATTTTGCATTCCCACAAATAATGTATCAGAGATCAGGTTCCTTTACATCTTCCACAACATTTGATATTGTACCTATATTTTATTTTAGTTGTCAGAGTAAGCATGTAGCAATATCTCATTATGGTTTTAATTTGTAATGGCTATTGATAATAAGGGATTTTTCATGTGCTTATTTGTCATTTATATAACATTATTGGTAAAATGTCCCTTCATGACTTTTATAATTAGATTTTTTTGCTCTTGAGTTTTGAGGGTTCTCTATATATCCTAGATTTGAGTATTTCACCAGTTATAGTTTGCAATTTTCTTCTGTTTTCAGCTTGTTTTTAAAATTCTTTTAACAAGATTTTTAATGGAAAAGAATATTTTTGATGAAGTTTAACATGTAGATATTTTTATTTTATGAATTGTGATTTTAGTGTTATGCCTAATGATTCTTCACCAAGCTCTGTGTTCTAAACATTTTCTCCTATATATTTTGTTCTAAAAACTTTACATTAAGTTCATAATCTACTTTGGACGATTGTATGAGTTGAGAATTAAGTAAAGACTCACTTGTCCCCTTATGGAAATACAATTACTTCAGTACCGTTTGTTGCAAAGATTATCTTTTCTTCTATGATTTGCTTTTGTACTTTTGTCAAAACTCACTTCACTTTACTTATATGGATTTGTATCTGAGTTCTCTACTTCGTTTCTTTGATCTACCTTTGTATTCCTCCATGATTGCCAGACAGTCTTAGTTACTTTGGCTATTTAATACATGTGAAATTGGGAAGACTGATTTATTTCTATATTTTTCTAATCTACTTTTTTCCCTTTTCATGTAAATTTTAAAATAATCTTGGCTGTACTTAACACATCTTGCTAGAGTTTTGCTTAAAAATTGTTTTATGCTTATAAATCAGTTTGGGGAAATTTTAACATTTGTACTTATTGAGTGTTCAAATCTATAAACACAATAATTGTTCAATATTTATGTTTTCTTTGCTCTATTTTCTGAGCATTATATAGTTAAGCAGTTGTATAAATTTATACAATTGTACAATTCCTGTGGAATTTTTTTTTAATTCACATATAAGTATTTACTTTTTTGGATGATTGTAAATGCTGTTTGAAAATATATAGAAATACAACTTACTTTTGGATATTGATCTTTATCCAGTGGTCTTGTTTAACTCACTTTTGAAAAATGTTCTTGAGGCAGAGTCTTGCTCTGTCACCCAGGCTGGAGTGCAGTGGCACCATCTTGGCTCACTGCAGCCTCCACCTCCTGGGTTCAAGGGATTCTCTTTCCTCAGTCTCCTTAGTAGCTGGGATTACAGGCACATGCCACCATACCTGGCTAATTTTTGTATTTTTAGAGACAGGGTTTCACTATGTTGGTCAGGCTGATCTCGAACTCCTGACCTCATGATCTGCCTGCCTTAGTCTCCCAGTAACTCACTTATTAATTTTAGGATTTACTTTTGTAAATTCTTGGATATTTCCTGCACAGCTACATTGTCTTCAAATAGAAACAGTTTTATTTTTCCTTAGAAGAATTTATTTAATAGTTATAGAGCTATTTAAAACATCTGTTTCATATTGGCTGTCTTGATATAATTTTTGTTTATGAGGAATTCATTTATTTCATGTAACTATATATGGGTTGTTTGTATTTTTACTTTATTATTATTTTGCTATCTGAAGAACCTCTATAGCCCTAGTTTCATTCTTGAAATTGCTAATTTCTGTCTTCTCTCATTTTTTTGTCAATTTTGCTTTATTGTTTTTCTTTAAGTCAGTTTTTTTTATTATTTTCTATAGTGTTTTTAGTTTTCAGTTTTATTTATTTCTGCTGTTGTATTTATGGTTCCATTCTTTCTACCTGCTTTGAGTTTATTTACCTCTTCTTTTGTTTGTTTCTTCTATTGCAAGTTTAGATTATCAATTTGAGATTTTTTTGTTCACTTTTTAATGTAAGCATTTAGTACTATCAATTTTCTTCTCAGCACTGTTTTGTGTCTCCAAAATTTGGATAGGTTTTATTTTTATTTTAATTCACCTAAATTCATTAAAAAATTTTTTTTGAGACTCCTACATTGACTAGTGGATTATTTAGGGGGGGTGGTTTAATTTCTAAGTATTTGGGTATTTTCTTGTTTTCTATTTTTCATTACTAGCCTGATTCCATTGTAGTTGGAGAATATTCTCTGAATAATTTCAGATATTTTAGATGTGTTGAGACTTGTTTTATTCCCTAGGATATGGTATATCTTGGCATTTGTTACATAAGCACTTAAAGAGAATGTATATTCTGATATTCCTGGATGGAATTTTCAGAAAGGTTGATTATATACTATTGGGTGATGATATTCATTGAATTCTTCTCTATCCTTACTGATTTTTTTATTTTCCAGAGTGTTTCTCTAATAATTTTTGAGAGAAGGGTGATGGAAAATTAGGTTATAATTGTGGATTTGTCTATTTCTTATTTCTGTTCTATAAGTTATTGCTTCATATATACTTATAGTACTTTGATTCAGATACATTTAAGATTGATGTTTTTTTTTTGAATTGATCTTATTCAATTTTGTGTACCTTTCTGTCTTGTAATTTTCTTTGTTTTGAAGTCTGCTTTATTTGGTATTAATGTAACCATTGCTATTTCATTTGAGTTAATATTTTTACAATCCATCTTTTCTCATATTTTTACTTTTAAGCTGGCTGTATAATTATATTTGAAGTGAGTGTTCTATACAGATAGCATTTAGTTCAGTCATGTTATTAATCACTGTGACATTCTCTATCTTTTACCTGAGTGTTTCCACCATTTACATTTAATATAATTTATTGATAATTTAGGAGTTAAATCTGCCAATTTTTTGTTTGTTTTCTGTTTGTTCTCATTGTTTTCTTATTCTTGCTTTCCTATGGGTTACTTGGACAGTTTTGTTTTTGAGTATATTTCTTTGTATAGCTGCTTAGCCATTGCTCTAGGTATTACATATATACCTATTACATTTATACACAAACACACCACATAAAATAATATCACAGTCTATTGGTATCAGTATTTTACCTGTTGGAGTAAAATATAAACAGCTTACTTTCCTTTATGTGTCTTTAACCTCTTTCATTATAATTGTTTTAAATATTTCTTCTACTTACATTTAGAATTCTATTAGACAGTATTTTATATATTTTTTGGTTTAACCAGTGAGTATAATTTAGAAATTTGATGAGGAAATAGAATCATATTTAATTTATTCATATGCTTATTTATGGTATTCTTTTTGATTTGCCAATTTTTTTATCATTTCCTTTCTGCTTAAATAGATAACCTTCTTTAATGTATATCACTTGGTAACAAATTCTCCTAGTTTTCCTCCCTTTGATCATAACTTGGATTTCCCCTTTATTACTAAAGTATATTTTCTGGCTACTTGTTATATATTTTTTCTTTAAGTTTCAGAAGTTTAATAATTATGTGTCTTGCATTTGATTATTCTGTTAGGATTTCACTCAGCTTCTTCACTTGCAAGTCATGTGCTTTATCAAATTGAAGAAGTTGAGCATATGTTGAGCCCCAACCTCTTTCTATTTTCCTTCTGGGATTTCATATTTTTTTCTTACAGTCCCACATGTGTCTCAGACTGTTAATTTTCTTCCAGGGTATTTTCCCACTCTTGGTCAGATTGAGCAATTTCTATTATTCTTTCCTCCAGTTCAATGATTCTTTCCTCTGTCCCATTCATTCTGACATTTAATCCATCCATTGGATTTTAGAAATTCTGTTATTGTATGTCTTCTGTACTAAGGCTTCTATTTGATTCTTCTATAGCTATTTCTTTACTGCATTTATCTTATGACACAGACTGTTTTTTACAAATTTATTTCAAAACATGAAACTACCTCTTAAAGATGAAAGAAGTCCAGGGTTTCTCCTTCTCCTTCATTTATACCCAAAGGGGAACAAAGGTGGCCCTTATTACTGCTGAGTCGGGGTAACAGTTCAGACTCTCTTCCAGGCCTCTTGAGAAACCTCCCTGACTGAAAAGGAAACGGCCTTTTTTCAATTCTCCTGCCATTGCCTCCATTCACACTGTATGGGTTGGGATCATTACTGGTAGAGGTAATGAGTTACAGCTTTTCACTCAGTCTCCTCTGACACCACTGAAGGTTGGAAGGGGAGAGCTGCTTCAAGAATGCTGGATGGGGATAGGGTTCAGGCTCCCCATGTAGCTTAAGTGACAACGTGAGGGCTGTGCCATTTTGTATTTTCATGTGTCTGTCTGACTTTTCTAGTACTCAGTATGGCTTATATGGGTCGTAATGAAAACTCAGGGAACTGATTACTGAACTCAGGGAACCAAAATCCTAGTGTCTCTGACAATTTTTTTCCAGCACCTTTTCAAATCATCTTATGTTTATTTTGTGCATAAATTTATATAATACCTAGGGTTTGTAGCTGTGCTTAGTAGGAGAAATAGTAAGAAGTGCATCCATTCTATCTTTTCCAGTAATGGAAAATTTCTCAAAATAAATGTTAAGTACCTCACCAAACAACACCCAATGAAAATAGTTTTAAAAATTAAATCGCATATAAAAATTTCATCTCTGAATTTTACCTAAGGTAAACTGACTCAGCTAATAAAACATTCTCAGGTTAAATAGAGGTAATTATTTGCATTTAATGATATTTTAAAATCTTTTGGGTTTTAATTTCTTTTTCATTGCTTTCTTTGCTTTTCGTCTGTAAGTCTCTGACTCAATAACAGTATTGTGCTAACAGTTTTCAAGTTGTTAAAAAGTGGAGGTTGTTAAGCCAAAATTGCTATGACTCTCGTGAATCATAGTCTGCAACATTTTAAGGATAATCCAAAAAAGGCCCAATGAAACCCTCTTCTAATATCAAGCTTTATCCTTTGTGTATAAGATAGGGAAATAAGAAAGCATATTATAAATTTGTAGTGACTTAACTAGTTATTAATAATAGAAGAAGTGTTTTCAAAAACACAAGTTTAAATTGTTTATTTGGTGTCACGGGGTAATTTATTTGCTTGGAAAATGAGAAATTAAAGATAAGTAATAATGTGTGTGTTGTGTGTTAGTTCTACTAACAGTAATATGCACACACACACACACACACACACAATAGAATTAAGTTAAAGAGAAAATGAGAAAGGATAGCTTATATTGTACCAGAAATAATTTAGCTAGCAATTAAAAATTTTGTAATTCAGTTTCTTAAAATTGACCATTTCTAGTGCTGGTACCTTAACATTACACCTGTGGCACACATCCTGCTAGAAGATCACAATTTAAGCAATGTGTAATTTTTATTAGTGGAAATAAAGTTGCAATGTGTCTCATTTTTCCACATGAGCATGGGTCAAAGTGTTCCTTAGCTATTCTAAAATTATGTACTAAAATAATTACAGCAATTTAGTCTCAAAATAAATATATAACATTTCTCTTTATTTGATATCCAGACTAATGCTTTGCATCAAAACCTTCAACTTTGCTGGTAAACACGAAGAGCATGAAGTATGTTACTCTTTAAAGATATTTGCCTTTTTCTAATTGCTCATGAGATTGAACATATATATATATATTCCATTTTATTTTCATGTACAAATTGCTCACGAGATTGAATGTGTGTGTGTGTGTGTATACATCATTTCATTTTCTTTTAGTTTCCCTTTTTATATGATTTTCCCCTTTTCTATTGGACTGACATTTTCTTGAGAATTTGTCTCTTTTTTCTATTTGCCATATAGTCATACTTTAATGATCCTTTGAAGTAATGTAGGTTATATCTTCTTGCTTTGTATAATTTATTTTTTCACTTTGTATATGGAGTCGTTTCTGTGAGATTTTTAGTGCAGCCATAGTTACTACTGCTTTTATTTATGGTTTTTGTTTTCTAAGCTATCTCTTTATCTTCTTTTCGTCAGAGTTCTTAAAGATATATTTTCTATACTTTTTTCTAAAAATTTCAAGTCTTTGTTTCTCCATTTAGTTTTTAAATCCACTTTAAATTTATTTTCATGTGTGATATTACCCTGAGGTGGTAGAAATGATATTCATTCTCTATTGTTACATAACAAATTATCATAACTTTAGCATGTTAAAAATTCATCCATTTATTATTGCACAGTTCTCTAAATCAAAAGTCTGTGTAGCTATTGCTAATTCTTTATCTAAGATCTTACAAGGTTTAGAACCAGGTGTTACTAAAGTGGGCTCACTTCCGGAGATACTGGAGAAGAATATACTTCCAGCTTATTCAGATAACTGGTAGTATTTAGTGAAATTCTGTTGTAGAACCGAGGTCCTCATTTTTTTCTTGAGTGTCAACTGGGGATCACCCTCGACTTTTAGAGACCATGCAGGTCCTTTCCATGTGAACCTCAATTTTAAGCCAGCAATGAAATCTCTCTAGGTCTCTGCCTCTCTCTCTCTCTCTCTCTCTCTCTCTCTCTCTCTCTCTCTCTCTCTCTCCTCTCTCTTTCTGTTAGCATATCCATCATGCATATCGATCTCTGAGTTTTTTAAATTATCATCTAGAGAAAACTCTGCTTTTAAGGTCAATTGACTAGTCACCCTAATTATATCTAGAAAAAATCTATTTGTCAAATAATGTAACCTAATCATGGATATAATACCAGGGAGTGAAGTTCAAGGGGGCCATCTTGGGATTCTGCCTATTGCATAAGTGGGATAAATTTAAATTATTTTAAATTTACTCTACGTTTGCTGTTTGAATCTTCTTCACAGGGAGCTGAGAGGGAAACTGAAATAGTCTTAGGCTTCTTGCTCCTACAAGCATCTAAAAAATATATTGAGATAACATTTTTAAAAACAATGTTTTGGTTTTGTGATATAGTCAGAAATACAATAAATGAGCATGTTTTTACCTTAATTTTAAAACTTTCCTCTTTACATGTGTATTATTAGTGTGTTTAACTTAATAACTAACAAAAAATGAAAGATATATACTATATTCTTAACTTCTGTTGGAGAGATGACTTTGAATATACATGCCATACTGAATTGAAGGTAGTAACTCAATTATGAACAAATTGATAGGAATAGGAAAAAGAAAAAGAACAGAAGTACATGTGCATTTAGCATTCTCAGAAATTAAGCTTCTGCAGAACACTTTAGGCTTTTCTTGTTTTTAGTTCTAACAAATGCATCCAAGTGAATTTTTATGATGAACTTGTATACCTCTGGAGCTCCCTACATTATTGTTTTGATTTCATATAAAGTGAACATTGCATGCAAGAGTGACCTTGGGAGATTTTCTCTGAGCACATATCCACAAATCCTTGATCTAATACAAATAATTGAAATGAGTAAGCTGTGATTTACTTTCCGTTGAATTATATGGCATTCCAATGGAATGGATATAATGCAATAAATATATATACGCGTGTGTGTGTGTGTGTGTGTGTGTGTGTTTGTACATTTCTTTTCCTGCTGCTTTCTTTGTCTTCGAGGACTTTTCTTCCTATAGACTTGGGTCCTAGAGATCAACTAGCTAACATAATCCTTTAATTGTAAACTCAATGAAATCTGCCAAGGTGAAATGACTTAAAATTTCACTGAGCTGATTCTCAGATCTAGGCCATGTGGCTTACCTTGTCTTCTGTGACATTATTCTAGCTCACTAAGTCATTCAATTTATAACTGTACTTATATAACACGAATTAGATGGTTATCAATCATTTGTTAAATTCAAGAGCACTGAATTAGTGAACATCTGGGGCAAAAAATGTTATGCTAAAAAATTCCTCAATTCGTTTTAACCTAATTTCCCTCTAACATAAATGGAAAATAAATTTGTCTCTATCTAAGCTGATTCTTGGTTCTTTCCTCCTTTTTCTTTAACCACATAATCCAAGTCTGGATAAGCTTAAGTGGAATATGGTGATGATACAACTGCATTTTATTCTTGATTTTCCTCTTGCAGAATTAATGATTTTGTCTCTCTGTCATTTAAAGCAATTGGACGTTGCCCTACATATTTTATTGATATAACTACTGCAAACAGATGTAATTTAGCCTTTGTTAGAAAAGAATCATGTTGCCTTTTACTCTGAAGGACTTGCACATTTTTTGTTTGTTTGTTTCCCTGGAAGATGCCCTTATCATCTTTGGAGGCAATGCATCAACTTTCACTCCTTAACTACATTTCTCCTGCAAAGTCCCTGTTCCAAGACTTTTCTCACCCTTACAGGCTCATTTCTTACATAAAGTCATGTTTCAGGGTTCTTATTAATTCTGCTGCTGCTTGTCAGCAAACAAACAAACAAAAAAGTAAGTATGTTGTTTTAACAGTATTGAGAGCCCACTAAACTACTGTGCTGGTGCGTGTTAGCATGCAGTTAGCCCTGCTTGAAGCCTGGGCTAAATTACTACTCAATTAATATGGGACAGACAAGAAGGGGTTGATGATGAAGGAAAAGATTTACAGCAGATGTAACCCCATCCTCCAGAGTTATCGATTTATCCTGCTGAACCAGTTTAATGGAGAAATTTATCACTCACCACAATGAATGTGAGATTGGTATAAAAAATAAATTAGGAGCTGGAAGCCAGGAGGTCATATGAACGTTTTAATATAGTTTTAAGAGGGAAGAACTTGAACCAAGTAATTAGCAATAGGAATGAAAAGGCTGTTTTTAAAGGGAAAAAAGCAAGTGAGTGTTAATGATTAAATAGGTAAGAGGACTAAAGTAGACAGAAGAGCAAAAGACAAGTAAGTATGTTGCTCCATTCTTATGGACAAGAGAGAAATGTGATGACATTACAAACAGGAAATTCTGAACAAAAATTTGGTTTGGGAGAGAAGAAAGTTTGTTTCAATACATATTTATTAAGGGACATGGTGGAAAGAAAGCAACTCTTATTAACCCCTAATCACTTAGGGACAAAAACAGAAATCCAACTTTTTAAAATAAGAATGGCAGGTGGTTTCTAAGTTCCAAGGGACTTACAAACAAAATTGAGTGTCAAAATATATATTTTTAAATATACAACTTTTAATTCCCTTTATTAAAATATGTTTCCCTCAACTTGCTGAGAATTAAGAAAATTTTCAATTTCCTTCATTGACCCACTGGTCACTCAGGAGCATATTGTCTAATTTCCATGTGTTTGTATAGTTACCAAATTCTTCTTGTTACTGATTTCTAGTTTTATTCCATTGTGGTCAAAGAAGATGCTGGATATTATTTTAAGTTTTTTGAATGTTTTAAGACTTGATATTTGATCTAACTTATGATCTATCGTTGAGAATAATCCATCTGCTGAGGGGAAGAAAGTATATTCTGCAGCCATCAGATGAAATGTTCTGCAAATATCTGTAAGGTTATTGGCTCTATAGTGCAAATTAGCTATAACATTTTTTTGTTGATTTTCTGTCTGGAAGATCGGTTCATTGCTGGAAGTGGGGTGTGGAAGTATCCAGCTATTATTGTATTGGGATCTATGTCTCGCTTTAGCTCTAAAAATATTTGCTTTAATATATGTTTCATCTTTGGAGGCAATGCATCAACCTTGGCTCCTTAACAACATTTGTCCTCCAAACTCTCCACCCCAAGACTTTTCTCACCTTTAGAGGCTCATATCTTACATGAAGTAATATTTCAGAGTTCTCTTTACTTTTGCACCAGATATTTTGCCCAGGTATTATCTAATAACATTATTAGATATTATTATTAGATAATATCTGGGTACTCCAGGGTTGGTTAAATGTATATTTACATTGTTATATTTTCTTGCTGAATTGACCACTTTATCCTTATGTAGTGACCTTTTCTCGTCTTACAGTTTTGTCTTGAAAATCTATTTTGTCTGATACAGGTATAACTGCTACTGCTCTTTGTTTTGGTTTCCATTGGCATGTAATATCTTTATCCATTTATTTACTTTCAGTCTATGTGTATGTTTACAGGTGTTTACAAGTGTGTTTCTTGTAGGCAATAGATTACTGGGTCTTATTATTTTATCTATTCACCACTTGGTATTGTTTATTTGAGTTTAGTTCATTTATATTCAACATTATTGGTAATGAATAAGGATGTAGTCCTGGCATTTTGTTACCTGTTTTCTGATTTTTTTATGGTCTTTTCCTTTTCCTTTCCTTCCTTCCTGTCTTTTCTTAGTGAAGGTGGTATTCTCTGGTATTTAATTTCTTGCTTCTTATTTTTTGTGTATTGACTGCATATTTTTTGATTTGAGGTTACCATGACGCTTGTAAATACTATCTTATAACCCATTATTTTAAGCTGATAACAACTTAGCATTGTTTGACTAAAGAAACAAAAAGAAACCTAATAAAAGCTTGAAATCATAACATTGTACCCCCACTTCTAAAATTTTTATTTATATCCTAAAAACTGTTATAGTTACTTTTGACTGGTTCCTTATCTAGCCTTTTTACTTAAGATAAGACTAGTTAAGTCCTTGCCCATGCCTATGTCCTAGATGGTATTGCCTAGGTTTTCTTCTAGAGTTTTATGGTGTTAGACCTCATGTTTAAATTTTTAATTCATCTAGAGTTAATTTTTGTATAAGGTATAAGGAAGGGATCCAGTTTCAGTTTCCTGCATATGACTAGCCAGTTTCCCAGAACGAATTATTAAATAGAGAATCCTTTCCCCATTGCTTGTTTTTGTCAGGTTTGTCAAAGATCAGATGGTTATAGTTGTGCGGCATTCCTTCTGAGGCCTCTGTTCTGTTCCATTGATCTATATCTCTGTTTTGGTACCAGTACCATGCTGTTTTGATTATACCAGCCTTGTAATATAGTTTGAAGTCTGGTAGCGTAATGCCTCTAGGTTTTTTTTTCCCCCCCTCAGGATTTTAGGATTGTCTTGACAAGGCAGACTCTTTTTTGGTTCTGTATGAATTTTAAGGTGGCGTTTTCAAATTCTTTGAAGAAAGTAATTTGTAGCTTGATGGGGACAGCATTGAATCTATCACCAATGGCAACTGTAAGGCTGGTTGCCTTGCTGGGAGTCAAACGGACACATTCATCACTCTCCGTACCTGATAACCGTGTCACCACCTGAGCTCATTATGTTTTCTGTTGTGACAGAGTAGCAGCAAGTCAAAGGTAGTGTCTCACAATTGCCGCTGTTGCAGAATGGGGGAGGAGTGTTGTCGGTGATTCAAGACTGTCTTTTCTACCCTCTTCCAATGCTTCTTTAAGTGATATGAAATTATAACCAGGCACTTTGAGTGCTCATCTGATTTTTTTATTCTTACAATAGTGTTGTGTGTGTTTTTGTGTGTGTGTGTGTGTGTGTAGTTAGTTGTTATATTGGTTTTCTGGTTTTGGGAGAATCAGTGGAGTCTTCTATTCAGCCATCTTGCTCCTCCCATGCCTTCATTGCTGACAACTAAGGAAAAAATGTCAAGAGCTTAAAAAAGTCAGAGGACCCTATGTGATTCCTCCTCACTCACTCAAGTCCAGCCACATAGGCCTACTTGATATTTCCATATTATATTATGCTTGCTGTTACCCCAGGGCCTTTGCACTGGCTTCTTCCTGTACATGGCAAATTTGCCTGATACCCACCTGGCTAATGCCTTCCCCATCTACAACTCTTTGTTCAAAAAAAACCTTCTGAAAATATCTATAGTAACCACCTTTTTAAAAATTTTTAAAAATTTCAGCCTAGCCCACACCCAGTACTTAATCTTCCTATCATCAGCCACCTTAATTTTCTTTTCTATAATACTTGTCACTTTCTGACATACAGAGAAGAGATTTATCTTATGTTTATTTGGCATTGTCTGCCTCACCTGCTTGAATTCAAACTTCATTCTGTGAGGATCTTTGTGTTTGGCCATAGATACCTGACACTTTGCTAAGCACGGGGTAGAAACCATGGGTATTTGTTCAATAGCAATTGAATGGATTCTTTAGGTGTTGATTAACGTTTCTGTTTCTTGTTCTTTATGCATTAAAATGAATTTTGCTTTTTGAAACACTGTATCTATATACAAGACACATAATGTAACTTTAAATTGCATTAAAATTATATTAAAATGATAAAAGCTAGCGTAAGTTGACCACTTTGATATGTTCCAATCATTCATATAGAAGGTTTCCAAATAATAAGTCACTTAATTCTCAAAACAATTATATTTTAGATCCATATAGGCAGTAGGCCTTTAACTTTCCGGAGGACACTTGACGGAACCAGGGTTGAAACCCAACTCATAGGTACTATGCAACATTGAGATACTTCCTAGAGCATTCGCAAGGAGCTACTAAAATTTCTTCAAAGATAAATGGTACTGAACATTTATAAAAACTCACATTTGTTTGACAACAATACTTCGTTGTATATTTTGTGAGCAGAAAGATAATTTAACATTTTTCTTGAGTCATAAATACATTGTTTTTTATATAAATATGATCTTAAGGCTTCATTATCATCATTGGTTTTGAGCTGTGAGATATTCCAATAGAGATATCTATTAAGCATCTGGAATTTTAATCTAGAGATTAAGAGTAATCTCACACCAGTTCAAGTTATTTATATTTCTATCTCTATTTTAAAGACTCACCCATTCAAGAATACATCCTTTTAGTTCTTTGAACACTTAATTATTCAATAGATATCTACTAGGTGGATATTATGTTCCAGGCATTGGCTAAACACTACTTTATAATGATGGACAGAGGTGGATTTGATCCCTATAATCAATAATATTGACATCTAGATGAGAAAGAGATTTTAGGCAGAAAAATTACAAACATCTGATTTATATTTATAGATGTGATAATGCCATAGATATATGTTACTATGAGAAAAGTATTAAATATAGTTCATTTTTCATCCATAATTTTAAATAATACATTTTTAGATATTATGATAAAGATAATCATAAAAATTAACAAATTAGTTTACTGTCTAAATTCCAAAACCATGCATGTGTGGGTCTCTATGTGTCCAGGTGTGTATGTATGTACCTAGGTATGTAAACTTGATTCTTGCACTCAGAATGTTTTTTTTTTTAATACAGTAACAAAACCATTTTATTTGCACCTAGATTAGCTCACAAAATCTGATAGTGTTACACTGCAATTCTCTAGAAGTGCTGCATAAAGAATCTAAGGTGGATATAAATGGACTCATTTAACTTTATATTAAAGAGCACTAGGGTGACGTTTTCTACTTTGAACATGTACCAGGTTGACATTTTAAACATAATTTTAACTGAAATAATGAAGAATCACTAATTACATTTGAAATCAACGAATCCTAGCTCTTCCTGCATACATTAACTGTTTCTGATGTTTACCTCCCTCCCGCCCCAAGATCTCAAAGGTTCATCTTTACCATAGCTGTAACAATTCCCAGTGTCTCATGTCCTCGAATCTTCTGAGTCCAGCCCTTGTTTTCAGTCTCGTTTCCTGTGGTATCCACGGCACCCCTTTTCTACCCCAGCATCATTTGTTCCAGCACCAAGACTCATCACTGTCACACACACCCACCACACGCCTCCCTGCCTTCTGCTCTTCACACATGGCATTCCTCTGCCTGGCTTTTTCTCCTCCACACAGCCACTTACAGATACGAGAGTCCAATAACTCTCCAAGGCCAATCACAAAGGCCACCGCCTTGCCCAGAATGTTTTATATTTCCAGCCATAACATTTCTTTGCTAGAAAACATTTGAAGTAATGCAAAAATACTTTTTTACTTATTGACGGAATAGTTAAAAAGGTATATATATAATTTTATTTAATTTTTAGCTAATTCTAAATGAAATTTTTCTACCTAACAGCCAAGATTATTTTGATTTTATAAAAACTGGCTTACTTTATAAGTAGTCCATAGAGGCATGAACTTACTCAATTGAAGAAAATGATTATCAGCATGTAACATAGAGAGATTTCCCAAGATTAGGGTTGTATTAGTACATTCTTCATGCTGCTAAAAAGACATACCTGACACTAAGTAGTTTATAAAAAAAAGAGGTTTAATCAGCTCACAATTCTGTACAGGTTTCTGCTTCCGGGGAGGCATTCAGGAAACTTACAGTCATGATTGAAGGCAAAGAGGAAGCAAGTTCATCTTCACATCGTAAGCAGGAGAGAAAGTAAAGCGGGAGGTACTACACACTTTCAAACAAGCAGATCTCATGAGAACTCTATCATGAAACAACACTAAGGGGGAGGGTGCTAAACCATGAGAAAGCACTCACATGATTTAATCACCTCCCACCAGGCCCCACCTCCAACACTTGGGATCGCAATTCAACATGAGACTTGGGTGGGACACAGAGCCAAACCGTATCAAAGGTAGATTATTTTCAACCCATTTAGTAACTGTTGCATATAAGTAACACAGCAATTTTTAAGAAACAATTTAAATATACTTTTTCTATACATTTTCCTCTATTTTTTGTATAATGTCATCACATTATTAGCTAACTTTTTGTTATATATGCAAAACTTATTATTTAAAGGGTTAACATTGGAAGAAAAATGTTATATGGATAATAATTATAGAATTAATCTCTATTATTTTAAAATAAATTTACATTTATTATATAAATATGTATTATGTTTTTAATGAGGCAGTAAATTACGTTGTAAAGTGTATGTTCAGATAAGGAATGACGTTAGGTGGTGGTTTATAAACATCCCAAATTGTTTTCGCAATTTATTTTAGCCCCCTCTTGTGATAGTAAGCTCTTTCTGTCAATCACAAAATGTTCTGATTTAGATTTAATTATTTGCTTCATAGGGAAGATTAACATATGGTTGATGACATATTTAAATGATCTGAATAATAATGTACACTATAAAAATCATAAAGACATCCTTTTAAATATAAAATATATTTATGTTTTAATTTCCTTTAGTTCCTTGATAAAACACATTTAAGATTTTCTAACTTTCTTAAAGCTTTCTTTTTGTGAGGTTTGTGTAAAACCTCAAACACATGCCTTTCTCAGATAACAGATAAACTTTTTATACTCTAAATATTTAGTGCAAACCATGGTCATGATACCAAGAAAACTTAATTTTTTTGAAAGTCAACAAATTTTTGAGTTTTTTTTTATTATACTGTAAGTTCTGAGAAACATATGAGGAAAGTGCAAGATTTTTACATAGGTACATAAGTGACATAGCGGTTTGCTGAATCCATCACTTCATCATCTACATTAGATATTTCTTCTAATGCTATCCCTCCCCAATCCCCTCACCCCCTGCTATTCCTTCCCTACCCCTCCATTCCCCAGGTCCCATTCTGTGATGTTCCCCTCCCTGTGTCCATGTGTTCTCACTGTTCAACACCCACTTATGAGTGAGAACATGCAGGGTTTGGTTTTCTGTTCCTGTGTCAGTTTGCTGAGAATGATGGTTTTCAGATTAATCCATGTCCCATGTTCATGAAAGAAAATGAACTCATCCTTTTTATGGCTGCATAGTATTCCATGGAGTATATGTGCCACATTTTCTTTATTCAGTCTAGCATTGATGGGCATTTGGGTTGGTTCCAAGTCTTTGCTATTGTGAACAGTGATGCAATAAACATATGTGTGCATGTGTCTTTATAATGAAATGATTTATAATCCTTTGGGCATATGTTCAGTAATAGGATTGCTGGGTCAAATTGTATTTCTATGTCTAGATCCTTGAGGAATAGCCACACTGTCTTCCACAATGGTTGAATTAATTCAAATTCTGACCAACAGTGTAAAAGTGTTCCTATTTCTCCACATCCTCTCCAGCATCTGTTGTCTCCAGATTTTTTAATGATCGCCATTCTAACTGGTGTGAGATGGTATCTCAATGTGGTTTTGATTTGCATTTCTCTAATGATCAGTAACAATGGTTTTTTTCATGTTTGTTGGCTGCATAAATGTCTTCTTTTGGGAAGTGTTTGTTCATATTCTTTGCCCACTTTTTGATGGGGTTGTTTGGATCTTGCCTGTAAATTTATTTAAGTTATTTGTAGATTCTGGATATTAGCTTTTTGTCAGATGGGTAGATTGCAAAAATGTTTTCTCATTCTGTTGGTTGCCAATTCATTCTAATGATAGTTTCTTTTGCTGTGCATAAGCTCCTTAGTTTAATTAGACCCATTTGTCTATTTTGGCTTTTGTTGCCTTTACTTTTGGTGTTTTAGTCATGAAGTCCTTGACCATGCCTATGTCCTGAATGGTATTGCCTAGGTTTTCTTCTAAAGTTTTTATGGTGTTAGGTCTCATGTTTTAATCTTTAATCCATCTTGAGTTAATTTTTGTATAAGGTGTAAGAAAAGGATTCAGTTTCAGCTTTCTGCATATGGCTAGCCAGTTTTCCCAACACCATTTATTAAATAGGGAATCCTTTCCACGTTGCTTGTTTTTGTCAGGTTTTTCAAAGATCGGATGGTTGTAGATGTGTAGCATTTTCTCTGAGGCCCCTGTTCTTTTCCATTGGTCTCTAGCTCTGTTTTGGTACCAGTACCATGCTGTTTTGATTACTGTAGCCTGTATTATAGTTTGAAGTGAGGTAGTGCGATGCCTTCAGCTTTTTTTTTTCCTTTGGATTGTCTTGGTTACATTTATGATAAACCCACAGCCAATATCATACTGAATGGACAAAAACTGGAAAGATTCTCTTTGAAATCTGGCACTAGACAAGGATGCCCTCTCTTACCACTCCTATTCAACATAGTATTGGAAGTTCTGGCCAGAGCAATCAGGCAAGAAAAAGAAATAAAGCATATTCAAATAGGAAAAGAGGAAGTCAGATTGTCTCTATTTGCAGTCGACATGATTGTATATTTAGAAGATCCAATTGTGTCAGCCCAAAATCTCCGTAAACTGATAAGCATCTTCAGCAAAGTCTCAGGATAGAATATCAATGTGAAAAAATCACAAGCATTTCATTACACCAGTAACACACAAACAGAGCCAAATCATGAGTGAAATTTCATTCACAATTGCTACAAAGAAAATAAAATACCTAGGAATACAAATTACAAGGGATGTGAAGGACCTCTTCAAGGAGAACTACAAACCACTGCTCAAGGAAATAAGAGAGGACACAAACAGATGGAAAAACATTCCATCCTCATGGTTAGAAAGAATCAACATTGTGAAAATGGCCATACTGCCCGAAGTAATTTATAAATTCAGTGCTATCCCCATGAAGCTACCATTGACTTTCTTCACAGAGCTGTAAAAAAGACACCTTAAACTTCATATTGAGTTTTTGTTTTGTTTTGTAACCACAGAGAGCTGAACAATGAAGCAAGTGAGAACTCTATACATAACAAGTTCCAAAGCTCTGTGTGACTTTAAATATGTTTACTTATATCATGGAATGCTTGATTGAATGAAAAACAAAATACTCTTTTGTATATTTAACTTTATTTTTATCTTAAATTGTGGGATACATATGCTGGACGTGCAGATTTTTTAAATAGATAAAATTGTCCTATGGTGGTTTGCTGCACCTGTTGACCCATCACCCAGGTATTAAGCCCCACAATAGCCATTTATCCTCCTGCTCTCACTGCAGCTGACCTCCCCCACAACAGGCCCCAGTGTAAGTTATTCCCCTCCCTGTGTTTATTTAACTTTATATATATATATATAGAGAGAGAGAGAGAGACTAGGGGCAGGGAAGAGAGAACAGTTAAATGCAACAAAAACCTTAGTTTTTTTTTTTTTTGAGCATATTTATTTTTCAGTGCTGTTTTAACCTGAGTCCTGAAGAAAACTAAGTTGTATAAAGCAGTGAAATGGATGTGTCCTATTTTGAGTTTCCCCTAGAACAAAGTATTTTAAAAAGACCATAGTGATGGTAATTTTATTTAGGTGAAAATCCCAAAAAGAAGATATTAAGAGTAGAGAAAGTAAGACAAGAAAACAAGAAAAGCCAATGAAGGGATTTTGAGGAGTGGGAATACAGCTGTGGGGAGCAGGGGCTCAATTCTTCTGGGGTCCTCTAACAAACCATGTGGAGTAAGTCACAAAATTACCCTTTTGACTTCTATTTCCATAAAGATTTAGAAAGCTGGAAAAATAGTTATTACTATACTAACAACCAGGGGAAAAAAATGAAAAACTACAAAATTACACATTTTCTTTGACTATTCAGTTTGCCATGGCTGCAAAGCATGTAGCCAGAAATGTTTATAAACACAAAGATTGGCTCCTCCAAGGAGAGGGGAAACACACAATTGGCTCACCTTGGCATAGCTGGAACCAAAGAGACAAGTGCCATATCAGGAGATAAAAAGGATTTAGTTAAATAATTAAAAATGTGCTACAGATTGAAAGTGGGCCAGCAGAAGAATATAGAACCCATATAAGCTTCAGACACAAAAGGAGTGAGGACTCCTGTGAAGACCTTTTTCTATAGACCACTATTGGGACTCAGGAGAATGACTGACCGTAGGGTGGGGAACTGATGGAAGCTTTCCTTGTGGCACAGGGCTGAAAAACAGAAGGGGGTGCCTCAAAAGGAAAGACAAGTGGGCGAAGACAGTTGTTCTCTAAACAACCAAAGCATTAAGCTACTGAGGAAGGACAGCAATCTCTGTGAACACACATGAAGATCCTTTGTGCCCAGGGGAAGAGAAATAAAGACAAGAGAGAAAAAAAGAAAACATTGTTACCACCAGCAGAGAGGCAAGAAAGGATCCTGGGCTGAGGATCTTCTGCAAGTAACCTTAGAGAGCTTCTACTCCTGGGGGGATTGGCAAGAAACCCTCCCCTCCACAAAAACTACCAAAATGAGAGGAAGGGCAGTTAATTAGTCCATTTTGCATTGCTATAAAGGAATGTCTGAGACTGGGTAAACAGGTTGATTTGGCTCATAGTTCTGCAGGCTGTTTAAGAAGCCTGAGACCACCATCTCCATCTGAAGGCCCCAGGAAGCTTACAATCATGGTAGAAGGCACAGCAGGAGCCACTGAGTCACATTGCCAGCAAGGGAGCAAGTGACATGCCCAGGCTGTTTTCAAATAACCAGTTCTCACATGGAATCACTATTACTAGGAGGGCACCAAGCTGTTCATGAAAGATCCACCTCCATGATCCAAACACCTCCCACCAGGCCTCACCTCCAACATTGGACATCACATTTCAACATGAAATTCAGAAGGCAAAATATGCAAACTATATCAGGCAGTATCACTGAAAAAGCCATATCCCTGTGACTGAGGCATACGGGGCATGGCATTGACCTAGACTAGACCAGGACAACAGAGAGCCCATGTGACCCCCCAGCATGCTAGTAAATGTGGCCATATGCCATTGCAGCAGCCTACCACTGGTGGAGAGGCAAGTACATGGACCTTCCCCTGGAAGCATCAGTACACAGGGAAGGTTAAAGTTATGAGACAACAGCATTGAGGAAAAAGCCTACAGCAATCAAGACTCCATCCTGACCACAGGTAATGCTGGAAAAACTCATAGTGGATGCATAGAAGTTAACACAAACATCAAAACCAGCTCAGCACTGGAATAGATTGATTCAGTAACACACATTAAAATCTAGGAGAGGAAGAGATACACCCCTTTTGAGGCACAAATGCTGCATAATTATCTCCATTGTTTTTCCCACAATGTCCAGCATTTAATAAAAACTTATGAGGCAATCACACAAAAAAAGCAAGAAAACGCACAACCCACTGTCAAGAGATAGAACCATAAACACATACTCAGAGAAGACTAGATGTTGAATATATTAGGCATGTTAAAAATAATATTGCCTAATATGTAAAGGACTCTAGTGTGAAAGATGGAGAGTGTCTATAAATTGATGAGATATTCAGGAGAGAGGTGGTAAATATAAGGGAGAGTCAATGGAAATACTAAAAATAGCAAAAGATTCAGTGACAAAGAATGCAACTGACAGGCTCATCAGTAGACTTCAAGCAACCTAAGAAAGAGTCCGTGTACTGAAGACAGGCAGATACAAATTATCCAGATTGAAACACAAAATGATGGACACAGGGAGGGGAGCATCATTCACTGGGATCTGTTCTTGGGGGCTGGGGAGGAACACCAGGGGAGGGGAGGTTGGGGAGGGATAACATGGGGAGAAATGCCAGGTAACATGGGGAGAAATGCCAGGTGACAGGGGGATGGAGGCAGGAAACCGCCTTGCCATGTGTGTATCTATGCAACAACCCTGCATGATCTGCACATGTACTACAGAACCTGAAGTACAATTAAAAAGAGAGAAAAACGGTGAACAATTTTATTACAAGAACAGAACACCCAACAGTTGTAAGACAATATCAATCGTTCTAGCATGCTTGCAATTAGAATCCAAGAAAGATAAAAAAAAAAAAACAACAGAATGAATTAAAGAAATATTTGAACAAATAGTGACCAGAATTTTCCAAAATAATGTCAGGCACTATATTATAGATCTAAGAAGCTCAGAGGACACCATGCAAGATAAATATTACCACTACTACCACAAAGCCCTAAGTACATTATATTCAGACTACCAAATGCAAAACACCAAGAGAGAGACAATTTTGAGGTCAGGCAGAGGATAAACATTACATGAGGATAAATATGGATTAGAATTACAACAGTCAGGCTGGGCATGGTAGCTCACACCTGTAATCCCAGCACTTTGGGAGGCCTAAGCAGGTGGATTGCCTTAGGTCAGGAGTATGAGACTATCCTGACCATAATGGTGAAACCCAATCTTTACTAAAAATACAAAAACTTAGCCGGGAGTGGTTGTGGGCAACTGTATTATCCCATCTACTCAGGAGGCTGAGGCAGGAGAATCGCTCAAACCTGGGAAGCAGAGGTTGCAGTGAGCTGAGATTCTGCCGTTGCACTCCAGCATGGGTGACAAGAGCAAAACTCTGTCTTAAAAAAAAAAAAAGAAAAGAATTACAACAGTCTTCTTTCTTATCCGAAGCGATGGCGGCCAGAAGACAATGGAGTTGATCCTGTACCAAAAAGAGTAGACTAAGAAGACAACCAGTAACATTGGTGTAAGACCTGTAGATAATTTAATAATATTGTACAAATGTTAAATGTCCTGGTTTCAAAAATTATACTGCAGTTCCAAGAAATGTTAACAGTGAAAAATGTGGCTAAAGGTAAACAGGAACTCCCTGGGCTATTTAAAGTTTTATGTAAGTTTGAAATTACTGTAAAATAAAAATTTAAAAATAAATCATTAAAACTCTTAAATGTAAAGAAAGAATGGGCTGATGACATCATAATCTGAATGAACCTCAGAACGTGATTTTTAGTAAAAGAAGTCAGAACCACATGAATAAACACTTTATAATTTTATGTAAATAAAGTTCTAGAGTAGCTGAAGCTAATTTATGTTGAGAGAAATTATGAAAATGTTTACATTTGTGGTTGTGGCTTTTCACCAAACACAAATGCCCTTCCCTGTGGCACTCCACTGCAATATTTTCCTTCTCCTATATCAAAAGAACAGAAAATTTTTTCTTAAGAAGAGAAAATCAGAAGCTATTAAAATGGGGCCACCAGCATAGTTGAAGGCATGGCTATTATGCTTGAAGTAGAGAAATTAAGGGACTCTAAATAAGCTGCATATGGAGTCT
This sequence comes from Callithrix jacchus, assembly GCF_049354715.1. Classification (NCBI taxonomy): domain Eukaryota; kingdom Metazoa; phylum Chordata; class Mammalia; order Primates; family Cebidae; genus Callithrix; species Callithrix jacchus. The sequence continues at coordinate 102,068,784 of NC_133512.1, read as the reverse complement.
CCTCTTACCCCCCAGCCCTCTTTCTCCACTGAGCCTCTGGAACACCATACACCATACCTGCAGTCAAGAGATTGAAAGTGTACTTTCTGAGGAGCATTCGCAGCTCAATAGAAAAGAGCTAAAGCTATAGACACAGGAGATTTCCTAATAATTCTCCCACCGGGATCTGCCTGCATTGAGTCTTAGGTTTAACTGGCACCTTCAAACTGCCCACATAACCATAAAAACAGGAAAAAAAAAGCTTTCAAACATCAGTAGTTTACTTTTTCAGCTTTGATTATAGGCATAAAACCAGGTCTTTTCAAATATCTAAGGGAAGCCTGTAACAAGAAATACCATGACCAAACCATATAATGGGGAAAAATCTTGAATGAGTATCCATAATTATAATTATTAGTAAATAATGCTTCCATAAAAACAAACACTGCTATGAAAGAAACTACGTAGAAGATAGAGGAGATCATGAAAAAATGTGATAAAAGAAATTTAAAACTCAGTAAAATGTGATATTTAGGAAACTCTCAGAAAATAGAACAAAATTACTAAGATATGCAATAATAGCATCAAACAGATTAAAAGATTAGATGAATCTTCAGGTCTATTTTCTCGATAACAGAATTTCCAGCATTAAAGAATAGAGAAAATTGAAGGACAAGAATCACCAGTGAAAAAATTCAATAAATTTAAGAACTATATGACTAGCTTTCACATTAAAAGTCCCCGTCAGGCCTGGTGCTATGGCTTATGCCTGGAATCCCAGACCTTTGGGAGGCCGAGGCAGGCAAATCATTTGATGTCAGGAGTTCAAGACCAGCCTGGCCAACATGGAGAAACCCAGTCTCTACTAAAATTACAATAATTACCCAGATGTGGTGCACACCTGTAATTCCAGCTACATGGGAGGCTGAAGCAGGAGAATCACATGAACTCAGGAGATGGAGGTTGCAGTAAGCTGAGATCACACCACTGCACTCCAGCCTGGAGGAAAGAGCAAGACCTTGTCTCAAAATAAAGAAAATAAAACAACATAATAAATAAAAAATCAAAGCCCCCATTAAGCCCCCAGTCTGATGGATTAATGTAACTCCTAACAAAGGTGTTTCATTATGAAATATCAGAGAAGTTGAAACAAAGAAAATTTATGACCCATGGAGGTAGGGACATTGTTTTTCTCATCTGCTGAAAGCTCAATAGGAAAAAAAAAAAAAAAAAAAAAAAAACTAGGCAAATGGTTTCATGAATATCAGAGAAACTGTCTTCAAAGATAAGGAGGGAACTTCTCAGTGTCAAATAGTACTGAAGCATAAGTGAGATAAATTGACCAGATGAGGAGTGTTCCAGACAGAGGGAGAGAATAGAATGTATGAATGTTCAAAGCGCAAAGCAATCTATCATTTTCAAGAAATCTAAAAGCTTCCTTGAGACTTGAACCTAGTGAGAAAAAGGATGAGCTGTAAGATTATAGCAAGACTTGTGGCCCAGGTTAAGGGAGGCTATGTGATCCCATTAAAGGTTTTTTAGCAGGATAAACAATTGATAAAATATTCCTTTTTAGATCATTTGGGTTGTTTTAGGGAAAGTAAATGGAAGGCTCACAAATATATGTTCAAAGACTATTTTAATAGTCATGGATGAAGATGGTGGCACCATGAACTACAGTGGAAGCCACATAAATACATAGATTTGGATTTACAATATTCTATAAGTAGTATAGTAGTGACATTATTTGGTGATAGATTTGATGTTAAAAGTGAAGAAGAAAAATAAAACATAGTGACTTCCTGTTTTCTTGCAAATTCAATACATTTGATTATTTTGCCATTCTTTTGAGACTTTGAAGACAAAACGATAATTTGGGAGTTATTTTGTTTTGTTTTATTCTTGTTTTGCAAGGTGATCATTTTTATTTTTTAATATATTTTCATATATATACTCTGAAGTATTTATGTGGAATGATTTTAAATGATCTTTCAATATATGGTTTTAAAACTTTGAGGATGGTAGTAAAATACAGACGTTTGGGAGTCACAACGCATAAAACAAGAAACGAAATCCCAAGGGCAAGAGAATATACTGGGAAGAGTGCAGTCCCTAGGATGTTACTCTGAGGAATTCCAACACTTAGAAGTCAGAAATTCCAAAGTTTGTAAAGAAAACTGTAAATACAGTCAATAGCTAGCTTCCAAATCATGTCATTAATAAACCATTGTTAATGTGGAACAAGAAGAATCTTACAGGGATACACTAGTTGTCCTTAAGTAGTAATATCTAACGTCAAGAGAAGGTAAGTTATACACACCTAGGATGAAAAGCAGGATCAACGAATCAGTGTTACAAAATCCTATTTGCATTCCATATGAAGACAAGCTAACAATTTTTCAGAGAACTGAGATTATAATTTGGGAAATCTTAAGTTTCCTGTCATTGATTCTACTCCACTATTTGACTACATAGTAAAGAGGATGGTCTTATGATTCAAGTCTGAGCATTAAAACAGATGAATTTCAAGAGAACTTCCGTATCTAGGATTCATAATCTATGAAACATAACTCTTGCAGGAAAGAACCACCTTCAGTTATTTCCTTATATTGACTCAGATCTGCATCTGTTAATTAGGTCACACTACATGATACTAATTTATTTTCAAAAACTAATATTTATTTAAATATAATATTTAAAATATACTTCATGAGAAATATTTGCTCATTTGTAATCAAAATAATGCTCACAGCAAAGAAAGAAAATACAAAACTCAATGATACATTAGAAAATCCATTAGTTTGAAAAGTGCATTTGTTTTTTATCCACAGTTGCTTGATAGATATATGTTTTGGTTTGTAATTCAGTGGTTTCTTTATATTTGGACTATTAACAGAGATAAATGAAAAGTATTCATGGGGAAGAAAGCAATATTAAGTAATATTGTATCTCTATTATTTTGATAAATTTTTATGCTCAAGTTGTAGCATTTAAGAAAATATAATACATTGAATTTTTGTTACAACCCTCTCAGGATACACTCTTCAAGTAATTCAAAATTAACATAAATTTATAAAGTTATCCTGTAAAACAAATAAAGACACTAGGTCAAACTCATCATTTGAAAAAAAATATGAAATAAACCCTCCCAAGTACAAATATATGCCTATACTTGGTCATATTATTTTCTAGACTGAATACTCAAGCAATTTCAGAATTAAACTAAAGATACATAAAATTCATCTTTTCATAACCACTGAATCTAATAAGATCTTACTTTTTTTTAGAATTGATTATCATTCTCAATTTGCCCTGAATTGTATTGGCATAAGCGATGCCCATCCATTATCACTCATGAAGCCACCAAGTGATAATATTAATTCAGATGTTTTTCAGAAACAGATAATATATTTAAAGGGTTGATTTTGTCTGTAAGTCTAGATATACATGTAACCAACATTTGCCAAACGATTGTCTTTTAAATGTAAAATTGATGAATGATACTTAGTGGGAATTATTATTTTTTTTTAAACTCTTGCTTGGTTTTATACAGCAAATAAAGTTTAGAAAACATGTCTTTCCTAAACCTCTTTTTCTTTCAATTTTCTCTTTTAGTTATGGTTTTCAAAGAACAGTCCTTTTGTACAATGTATGCTTGGTCTTATTTGGCCAGTACACGAATGGACAAATATTAAAGTTGACTAAGTCACAGTCCTTCCACCAGGTTTCGTAAGAGAGAATAGCAAAGCCAAGTAGCAAAAAAGAGTCCTAACATCTTCAGATCATTGGTTTTAGTAGCTGCTATGGGACATGCATCACTGACGTTTTTGAAAATATCTTAATGTGTTTCAGTAAGATTTCAGTAATTTATTTCTTTCTTTTGGGTTTCCACTAGAATCAGTTACATTTTGCTGCTTAACACACACTGCAAACCACTGACTAGCTTTAAACAACAATTTTACATTGCTTAGGATTCTGTGAGTCAACTGACCTGGTCTGCTGATCTGAAGTTAGCTGGGCTCCACTGCTATTGGCTAGGCACCCTCACATCTTTGCAGTCATTTGCTAGTCTGGGTAAAATGGCTAGACTGGACAGCTTTAGGATTATGGCTCATCTCTATTCTGAATGGTCTCCCAACCTAACAAAGCTTATTTAGAATTATTTACACTGCCCCTGGGTAGGGTTCAAGGAGAAGGAAAGGAAAAAAATAAAATCCAAGACCTCCTGAAATCCAGGTGTCAAACTTGCATGCCATTACTCTGCCACCATTCCCTTGGCAAAGGAAGTCAAAAGGTTATCCAGATCCCAAGGGGTGGAGAAATAAGGTCTTTTTCTTAGTGAAAAGAGCTACAGAATTACAGTGCAAAGGAGCATGGTTTCGGAAGTGGTGAAGTGTAGCCATTTTTGTAATCCATCACTCAATCAATTGCAGCCTAACTTATCTTAACTAACACAAAAGTAATACATTCTTAAAACAGAAGATTGTCTCAGCTGACTCAGACTCACTACGGTGAGAGTTTACTAATAGTGTGAGTTTAGTAAATCCTCATTTACTTTAATTATTAGATGATGATAGAAACCTTTTTGGTATCACTGTTTTATCTGATAATCACAATAGAAATTTTGTTGCAAAAATAAATCTACTGAAAATGACTAATATGAATTGTTAATCAGGATTAATGGTATTACTGGTTAATTGAGCTTTACCAAATCATGTTGGCCTATAAAAAGGCAATTCTTGGCCCTTATAGAGATTGGAGGAACATAATTATTATCAATATTGAAAGAGAATCATGCAACTTTTGTTTAATAAGGTGCTTAACACTAAAATATACAGGGAAGTCAAGAACAATTAAACTTTAGGGTATTAAATACACAAGAAACAGATGGACTGAATAGATAAGGGAATTATAGAACTATTTCTTTATTAGGCAATTGGAGAGTGTAGCAATGAAGACATCTTCCCCATAATAATGTCCCATCACCAAGATAAAGTAGGTAATATAATGCATTTGAATTGTGTTTATATCTACTGTAATATCAATTTTCATTTTGATTTGGATGATAGAGATGGGTGTCTGACTTAGTTGAATTTTAAAATATATGTAAAATTGTTTTATATAACCTTTATTGTACCTGCAAAAATGTATCGTTCAAAATAAAATATGACTTCAACATCATAATATTATAAATGAGAAACATTAATAAGCTCTTCTCATTCTAATCAAGAAGTCTTCTGAAATGAATTCTCTGGATTATAGAGTAAATCTAATCCAAACCTCAATATTTTTAAGTATTCACATGCCCCCTGCAAAAACCACCCCCTACCTGTGACCCCATTTATGTGAAGGTGCTTTTAAGGGTTTTCCCTGCAATCTGCTGTGATCTCCTCAAATGTTTTCTTGAACTCATTGTACTTAAACTTTTACTCTCATCACTAAATTGAAATAATCGTTGTCAGAGCTGCTAAATCGAAGATTCAATCCTCAATCCTCATCATAATTGGTCTCTCAGTGCCATGTGGTATGATTGATTCATTCCTCCCTTCTGAACTTTTGGCTAATTTTGGTGACTATGTAAATGCAGTTAGCTGGTGTTCATCAAATCTCACTGACTCTGACTTCTCACCCTTTTTTTTTTCTCAGACCACCTTCTGTTTTCAAAGTCTTCAATTCGGTGTTCAGATCTAGTATCCTCTCCATTTAAACTAACTCCCTATTTGAATATATCCAGACCATGTCTTTAGCACTACCTGCCTGCTGACAATTGCCGATTTTATACCTCACCATATTCTGCCCTGCACCTGTCTTTTTTAAATCTTTGCCCATGTGATATGTCTACTTCAATGTCCTATATCCCTCTCAATCCTAACATGGTTAAAATTAAATGTTTGGCTTTTTAAAAAAACAATTCATGGAAGTCTTGAAGAGAAAGGCGTCACCTTGGATTAACTTACTAGAAGTGAAACATGAGGTTTGTCAGATTTGAGATACATTTTGAAGGTAGAGCCAACAGAATTTGCTGAAGATTTAGATGTTGTGGGGAGAGAATAAAATGAGTAAAAATGCTATGTTTTGTCTGAGCAAACAGTGAATGGGAGTGTTGTTTATGTAATAGATTAGGGGTGGTGATTGTGTAAGGTGTTTTCAGTCCTAGACGTATCAGAAAATATAATTTAATGCTTGTGAATAGCATTATGTATATTGAACTTCAATTTTAAAGTAATCTAGGCATTGAATTGTACAACAAATATTCACTGAAGGCTTACCATGAGCCATGCCATAGTGAAATTGTGGGCGATAGCACAATTTAAAAAAAAAGAAATATTAAAAGAAAAAAAAATTCCTTGTTGTCATGGTGCTTAGCTTTTAATGGAGGTGAGAACAATAAAGCAGAGAAGCATAAACAAGAAATTAAGATACACTTAGCCTTAGGATCTTGTTGAAAAGTACGAAATGAGAGTATACCGTGGCATGGTGGGAAGGACAAGGATTACATTAGTCAAGGTGGTCAGGGAAGGTCTCTCTCCAGAGATGACATGGCAAAAATTTTGGGCTGGGATGTGCCAGGAAATAGCAGCAGCAAGTGCAGACGCCCAAAAGGTGGAGGAAAGGGTAAATTGTCTCGGGAATAAAAAGAATGTTGGTGCAAGTGGAAGATGATGGCAGTGAGCGTACACCTCCTCTGGGGTCAGATATCTATGCAGGTGCCAGTCATGTTGAGCCCTGGTGGGCAAGGGGAGGGAACATTATTCTCAGTGAAATGGGAAGTCATTAAACAGTGTTAGGCAGAGGAGTGATTGATTGTATATTGATTTTATCAAGAATAATGTGATACTCTTTGAATTTAAGGGGACCAAGAATGGCAGTAAGAAGAAAATTTGGAGTCAGTGTGGCACTTGCAGAGATAGCAGTGGCTTGCTTCAGTGTGCCCTGGCAGCATGTCAATGTTTACAAATATGAATGTGTAGAATTATGTTATCAATAAACATTTGTCTAGCTTTCCACTTTTTGAGAAAATTTAAACTTTGTTCTAATTTATTTGTTCAATAAAATTTTGTTGAATTTGTACTTTGTGCCAGCGCTATAGTCACTGTCAATCACTTCACAAAGTTCAGCAATGCTACAACTGGCAAATGTTTTACTACAAAGCAACCATTTGTTTTTCACTGATTATAAGACATAGGCATAGTGTAATTATTTCCTCTTATTACTGGTAAAAGCTAGCAACAACTTTACTTAGCAGGAGTTAAGTTTCTTTATCTCACTGTTTTAACAATATATATAATTGTGCCTTCTTATATCAATGGCAAATATTTTATTTCTGTAGTATTTTATTAGCAGTTTGTGCTATTTTGCTTGAGATACAAGACATGTAGGCTATTATTTGAGTTCTAGATGCCAGTTAAGGCTAGTAGGAATTCTTAGCAGTGGTTTTTACAGTCAAAATATAAAGATGTAGCAATATTTGTCTCTCCCTTCAACTGTTACTTATTTCAAAGCTGTGTGAAGAATGTTTTAGAACTAAAGGATGGAGAAAGAAGGAAATTTTCAAAAATCAAAACAACTGCTTTTTACTTGTTAGGAATTGATCAATTGTTCAAGTCTCTATTACATTGCAGGTTTGATTTGCAGTCTGACTAATACAAAATAGGCAATTTTACCGAAATGTAAACTCCATAACTTTTACATTTACTCTTAATGGAAATGAAAATAATATCATTCATCGTTGATATAGTTTTGCATTATATTAAGGCTTTTGGCTCATTTATTTTCTCTATACTATTATGTTCAGTGATGAAGTCATCACTTATCATCACCTTTCTTTTTTAACTTCCGTTAACTTAGTTCCAGCTCTCATCTTGTCTTGAGTAGATATTACCATATCCTAATGTAGACTCTTGAAGCCTCATCTTTCATAGCACTTCCAGAAAAATGCTACTGAATGTGAGAGTAGGCAGAATAATTGTCCCTCAAAGATATCCACCTAGTCCCTGGAACCTGTAAATATATGTTATGTGGCAAAGAGGAATTAACTTAGCAAGTGCAGCTGAGTTTGCTAATCAGCTGACCTTGAGATGGGGCAGATATCTTAGATTATTCAGCTGGGCCAATCATAATCACAAGGGCCCTTATAGGTGAAGGGAGAAGAATAAGGAATAGTGTCAGAGTGGAGTGACATGAAAAAAACTCTTCCAGCCATTTTTGGCTTTGAATAATACAGAGGTCATGAGTCAAGAAATGTAGTCAGCCTCTAGAAGCTAGAAAAGGCAAAAAGAAGAAGAGGAGGAGGAAGAAGAGGAAGAAGGAGAAGGAGGAGAAGGAAGAGGAGGAGGAGGGAGAGGAAAAGGAAAAGGGAGAGGAAGATGAAGGAGGAAGAGGAAGAGGAAGAAGAAGTGAAGAAGAAGAAGATTCTCCCTTAAAGCTTCCAGAAGGAATGTGGCCCTGGGGACACCTTGATTTTAGCCAGTGGGGACCCATTTCAGAATTCAGATCTCCAGAACAATACAATAAATAAATGTGTGGTGTTTCAGACCACAAGATTTGTGGTAATTTGATACAACAGAGATAGGAAACTAGTAGAAATGCAAATCTAGATGTCATACCCTGATTTAAATTTTTTAAATTACTCCTTATTTCACATATGATTAAGGAAGTAGAGTGCTATTAGACACATAACAATTGGGTCTCTGAGCTAAAAAGCCCTGGTTTGTAGTGTTTGTCACTTCTTGTGGAATGATTACTCCAGTTATGTTGAATTTCAAGCTACCAACCTTACCCAATTGAAGTCCAATTTAGAAAGACATGCACAGAGTTGAATTTCACAATCTGGTACAAGCAAACTGTTAGATAAATTCCATTCCTAGTGATGTGGCATTTAAAACCACCCTTAATCTACGTCTGTCTAAGTTGGCAGCGGCAGTTCATACATCTTTCCCTGGTTTCTTTCATGTTCTTTGTATACACTGGCTTTTTCCCTGGGATACCTTCTTTTGGTCTGTCCTTTGGAATTTCACTAGTTATTTATAAATCAGCGTAAGTGATACCTCCTTTGTGAAGCCTTCCTTTCCCATTTTATCCACTACCCTCATTCAGAATTCAAAACAGTGTAGAGATGACAGATGCCTTTTCTTCTCTGCCTATAAAGTGCCATGTTGAGTCCTTTAAGTAAAATTAACTCCAAATAATAGTGATTTGTTTATTTTAGTTTCCTTCCCCTGGTGGATTGCAACTCTCTAGCAGAAATGTCTGTTTTGTTTTTGTTTTTTAATTTAATATGTTTAATACCTAGCATAACTATTGACCCAGAAGAGATACCTAAAAGTGTTCATTGTATGAAAACTATTTATGTGTGTTAAGCTCACACTCTCAACATACAAGAGAGATTTTTTAAAAAACGTATCTCCATTTGAGAGAGGGGCACTCACCGAGAGAAACCAGATTTTAGTTAAATAAAGAATTTAAAAGGTTTAAGACAGATGGCGTTTGAATGGAGAATGAACAAAGGTAAAGCCACAAAGATTTCTCAGTTATTTCTTTGATGCCCAACATTGTGGCAACGCAGATGTAGCAATTACTACCCCCGTGAAGTCTAGGATATTGAATATAAACTAGCTTAGTGAAAAATTTAGTTTTATGTTCTTTGCAAAGGCAACATTTAAAAAAATAGATAAAACATTCAAACTAAAACCGGGAAATTTTTATAATTGGCAAATAAAAATGAAAGCCAGTATAACAATGTTGATATCATAATATAAAACTTAAAGTGAAGATTAGAAATAGAGTAAAAGAATCACAACAAAAACACAAAATAACAAAATGACATATTAGTCACGACCTTGTAAACAGTTCAACTAACAAAATGAAATATACAGAGTAAAAGCTGATGATTTTGTTAAAATGTATTAGTAGCTTTACTCATTGGGAAATGTGAGTGCATCTCTAACAATCTTACAGATCAAGAAGGAAAGGAAAAAAGGAAGAAAGGAAAGACGGAAGGAAGGAAAGGACAAAGTAAAGAAAGGAAGAAACACAGATATATAAAGTAGGCCAGTTATGTGAGGTAGATACATGGGCAGATCTTCCACTGAAAACACCCAAAAATCCTAAACAAACCATGTTAAAAATTTCAGTTTTAGAAAAACATTTATAATCTAGTAACCAAGCAAGGCCTTATACTTAATAGTATCATTTATTGAACATTCAATATGTTGAATTATTATTCATTCATTCATTTGTTGTACACAATTTTTCTTATTATTAATCAGAGTATACTTAAGGGTCCACAGACATCACTACTGTCTGGTTAGAACCTAGAACTTCATGATAAATAACATTAGAAAATAATTGCCTATTGTGAAAATCATTAGTCCATGGGACTTTTTTAACTACGTCCACTATCTTTTCATGTAAGAGCCCAGATTTTCCAATGTTGAGAGATAATTATTATTTTGATAACATGTAGAACTGGGTAGTCCATACTGATTAACAGAAAGAAGAAACCTTATTGACCAAGACCCTTTTTAGCAGCCTATTTCTAAATGGCATACTCATTAGAATTGAAAGAAGAATCAATAGAGTAAAGAAAATTTACAGATAGTGGCTATGAATTTTCCTACTATTCATTATTTTCTTGATTGTCTTTTCTGGAATACTTGTGGCAATGGTCTTGGTCTCTGTTATATTCAGAGAGATAACTTTTTAAAAATAGTTTTCTATTTTAAGGTTCATCTCTTTATCCATTGTTATTAACTTAACAAGCATTACCATGTACTTACTACTTACTAGGAACATTTGTAGGAACTCTACAGACGGTAATTCATTTAATCCTCTTAATATCTCCCAATAATAGCATCCTAAATTGATACATAAGAAGCTGAGACACAGATAGATAGGGTAACTCTCTTATAAAACACAGCTAATCTGGATCACACAGCTAATAAGTGACAGAGATAAAATTGGAATCCAGATATTCTTTCTCCACAGTCTGCATTTACTATGCTATGATGGCTTGTCAGTTCATTTTAAAAGGATAACAGTTAATTATGTTTTTTTTTAATGTTTACATTAATTAACATATTTATCTGTGAAGTTTCTCTGGTCAGGGCACTTTTTGTTCTAGGAACCAAAAATCCATATTTACAAGATAAGACAAAAAAAAAAGAAATATGCCCCAAATATCTAACCAAATTTACCTGATCCCAGAGCCCAATTTTCATTCAAATCCTCTAACTGACTGATTCCTACTCTTCGATTTTCTCTCTAGGTTATTATTGTTTTTCATATCTGCTTCTCTTGGTTTCTGCTTTGCCTAATTCTTTCTGCACAGACTCCCTCAATGTGATCTTAATTGTGATTTCCCAGATCTTTTGGCAGAATTATCCAGGTTTCACACTTGTGTTAGATATTTCATAACTCTATGCACTACAATATAAAGAGATAGATACATTTTTTGTAATGGGTTATCTGTGATTAGTATGACACTCTGACCAGCATTTCCCTCCTGGTCTGGGAGCTCTTTCCTGCTTGGTTCTGAGTTAGATATTTCCAGTGATGGGAATTTCCTGGAGATATGGAAGGTAGAAGTAAAATGTAATTCCTGTAAGGCCATGGGTGTTAGACCAAAGGCTTCGTCAGTGGTTCAGCTTTGATGTTTATTCCACAGATTCCCTTATGACAAAGTCAGCAGCTTCTCAGACCTATCTCCTAGCTTCCAGTCTGCCTTGTGGAGAACATTTCAGATTTTCCCATGAACTCCTTTTGTTCACCTGCACTTCTGTGCTTTGATCCAAGATCTACATGTGTATACTTGACTTTGGGAAGCAACTACCCATATCTGCAGGAGCATCTTTCTTAACTTTCTCTTCTCCAGTTCTTCTGACAGTTGCAGAAAGTCACGATTTAACTTAAACCCTTTGTAACAAAAAACATAGATTTATTTCCTGAATAAATCTTCAGTGATATATCCTTGTAACAGCTCATGACAGTTTCATTTTTCACATGCAATATTTATTCAAAATAATAGAATAATACTGAGCCAATGATATAATTTAAAACATACTGGTTGTCCTTAGGAGAATGTCAATGTATGTAAGCTGTTTTTTTTTTTCTTCTTTATCTATAACAATGACTTAAAATACCTACATTACCATGTGTGGATACCACAGTACTTCTGCTTGAATGCAATTTTGGATAACTCAATTATGGAAAATAAAAAATACCAATCCCTAACAGAACACTGATGCCAGTGTCCCCTAAAAATTAGTGCACATGGAGTACATTTGTGTTTTTACTGGATTTAAAATCTTCCTTCATGGCCAGAAACAGAAAAGAAGAGAAAGGCATGCAAATATGATATGCTACTTATTAAGGGAAACTCAATACATGAAAATTTCTGAGCCTGCATACCTAAGTAAAACTGTATTAAAACATCAATATAGTCAGCTATGCTTGTCTTTTCAGTACTACAGGGGTTTTTTTTTTCCTGCAGTAAAACTTTCAACTCTTACAAAAAGGTATCTATACATAATAAAAGAAAATCAAACCAGAAAGTAAATCTAGGTCAAGCTTACTTCATAGAGATGTTAATGATAAGACCTGAAGGTGAATGAGGAGACAGACAAAAGTATAAGGGCCCCAATATGTTGGGTGCCAGTAATTACTCCCTTCCTCATCACTTTTATAAGAAATTGCATACAGAGGAAATGAATATGAGGAAGAGAGAAAGCCACTTGAACCAATTTCAATTTCAAAGAAAGTAGACTTCAAAATTAAAGCATTTTTTTAGTGTAATCACTATTTTAAATATCTAAGAAAACAATTTTTCTAACTATAAATTTGTTAAAATCTAAAACTAAATTCAAGATTTCAAAATGAGAAATGTTTTATTTTCATACAGTATCCGTAAAATTACTAAATAAATGTTCAAAAATGTTCTCATTTTATTTTCCTAATGTACTGCTTGAACCTGGAAATGGTTGAAAAAGCAGTATTAACTCAATGATTATTCAAGATTGATTCTGCTTATGTGTAAAAAATGATCCAAGGGGCTATACAGTCAGGATTATCGAAAGAAAGACCAAACCAAAAGAGAGAGAGAGAAAGAAAGAAGAAAAGGAAGAATGGAAGGAAGGAAGCAAAAAAGGAAAGAAGGAAGGAACGAAAGGAACGAAAGGAAAGGGAAGGAAAGGGAAGGGAAGGGAAGGGAGGGAGGGAGGGAGGTTAGGAAGGAAGGAAAGGGAGGGAGGGAGATTTTAATCAATTAATTTAAGCAATTAATTTGCATGATTCTAGGGGCTGACAAACTGAAAATCTGTAGGACAAGCCAGTAGCTAGAAGCTCAGGAAGGGTTTATGTTACAGTCTTGAAGCTGGATATCGCCTCTTCTGGCAAATCTTACTTTTTGCTCACACAATCTTCAACTTATTGGATAAGGCTCACCCAGAATAATCCTCATTATAAAAAGCAAAGTCAACCGATTGGAAATGTTAATCATATCTGCAAAATGCTTTTACAGCAACACCCAGACTAGTATTGTACCAAAGAACTCGGCCCTGTAAGCTAGCTAGGTTGACACATAAAATTAACCATCCATAGGCGTAACAGAAACTCTTGTCATAAATAGAAGATAGTTCTGGATAGGAAAAATGGGTCATTGTAAAATTAAGATTGCTCACGAAGCATAACTTGAGAATGTCTTTTTATAAGTAAATGGATGTATGGACCACACTGTGACACCAGTAGGATAGTGTTTAAAGATATATGTACAGAAGTCTGTGCTACTTCAGCACAAGAGACTGTCAACAGAGTGAACAGGCAACCCACAGAATGGGAGAAAATATTCACAAACTATGCATCTGACAAAGGAATTTATAAGGAACTTAAACAATTCAATAAGCAAAAGTCAACCCCAGTAAAAGTAGGTAAAAAACATGATCAAGCACTCCTCAAAAGAAGACATACAAGCAACCAACAATCATGAAATAATGTTCAAGACTGCATGTCATTAGATAAATGCAAATCAAAACTCCAGTGAGATACCATCTCACATCAGTTGAAATGGGTTATTAAAAAGTTCAATAATAACAGATGATGGCAAGCCTGCAGAGAAAAGGGAATGCTTGCACACTGTTGACAATGTAAATTAGTTCAGCCACTGTGGAAACCATTTTGAAGATTTCTCAAAGAACTAAAAACAGAACTACCATTCAACTCAGCAATCCCATTACTAGGTATATTACCTAAAGGAAGACAAATCATTCTACCAAAAAGACACATGCGCTCATATTTTCATCACAGCACTATTCATAATGGCAAAGACATGGAATCAACTTAGGTGCTCCTCATTGGAGAATTTAGAGAAAATGCGGTATATATACACCATAGAATACTACACAGTCATAAAAAGGAATGAAATCATTTGTTTTGCAGCAACATGGATGCAGCTGGAGGGCATAAGTGAATTAACTAAGTAACAGAAAACCAAATATAGCATGTTCTCACTTGTAAGTGGGAGCTAAACTTTGGGTACACAGGTTCATAAAGATGTAAACAATAAACACTGGGGACTACTAGATGGGGAGAAAGGAAGGGAGCCAAGGGTTGAAAAACTATTGGGTACTATGCATATTACCTGTGTGACACAGTCATTCATACCCCAGACCTCAGAATTATACAATATACCCATGGAGCAAACCCTGAATCTAAAACAAAAGTTGAAGCTACAATAAAGTGCAATAGTGTTATTTAAGCAGAGGTAGTGTAGTGAAGGGATATGCCAGTCACACCAAAATGCATGTCATGAAGTGGCTATTAGTTATTTTTGCTATACATATTTATGAGGTATATGTGATGTTTTGACATATATATGCATTGCAGAATGATTAAATGAAGATAATTAACATGTTTTTGTTACCATACATACTTATTTTCTGTGTGTGTGTGAAAACATTTGAGGTCTACTGTCTGCAATATTCAAGTACTATATTCAGTACATTATTATTAAGTATAGTCACAATGCTGTACAATAAATTTTTAGAACTTATGTCTTCTGTCTAACTGAAATTATGTGTCCTTTGACCAACATTTCCCCATTCCCCACCCCCACCTCTTACCAGTCCCTGATAACCATATTCTGCTCTCTACTTCTATGAGTTCAACTTTTTAGATTCCCTGTATAAGTAAGAGCATGCAAAACTTTTCCTTCTGTGCTTGGCTCATTTAACATAATTTCTTCCAAGTTTGTCCATGTTGTTGTAAATGACGTGATTATCTTTTTTTAAGGCTGAATAGCATTCCATTATGTATGTATATGTATGTATCTGTGTATGCGTGTATGTGTGTGCATGTGTGTGTTGTGTTATTTTTTGTTCACTCGTCTGTTGATAGTTTTTTTCACTCATCTGTTGGTTTTATATCTTGGCTATATTGTGAATGATGCTGCAGTAAACATGAGAGTGCAGACATCTCTTTGACATACTCATGTAATTTCCTTTCTATGTGTAAGCAAACCTGAAATTGCTGGATCCTATGGTAGTTCTATTTTTTAAGTTTTTAAGCAACCTCCATAGTGTTTTCCATATAGCCACACCACCTTACAGTCCCATTAGCCTTATATAAGGATTACCTTTTGTTCACATCTTCATCAACTTTTGGTATCTCTTGCCTTTTTTATTATAATCGTTCTAATAGGCATGAGTAATATCTCATTGCAGTTTGATTTGCATTTACCTGATGATTAGTGATGTTGAACATCTTTTCAGGTACCGCAGCCATTTGTGACTTCTTTTGAGAAGACTCTATTCAGGCCCCTTGCCCATTTTCTAATCAAGTTACTTGTTTTACTGTTATTGAGTTGAGTCTCTTATATATTTTGTATATTCACCCCTTATCAGGTGTGGTTTGCAGATATTCTCCCCATACTGCAGTTTGTCTCTTCTCTGTCAATTGTTTCATTTGCTGTGTAGAAGGATTTTAGTTTGGTATAATCTCGTTTGTTTAGTTTTGCTGTAGTTGCCTGTAATTTGGAAATTATATCCCCCCCAAAAAAATTTGCCAACTCCAATGTCAAGCAGCTTTTCCTGTATTTTTTCTAGTTATTTTTTAAAGTTTTAAGTCATCTATCAAGTCTTTAATGCATTAAGGATACGTTTTAGTGTTAGAAAAAAACCGGTATATAGCCATCAACTTTTGATAAAATATTTAAGAAAGAGTGTGGATTATGGATCTGCAATTGGGTAATCTGGCACAAGTAATTTAACCTCTCCATGCCTTAGTTTTTATATGTGTGAGATGGAGTTAATGATAATACATACCTCATAAGTTTTTGTAAAGACTACCAACAATATATAAAGTGCCTAGGAGGTGTCCTTGCTGTTATTGTCATTATTAAAAACAAAATCCTTTTGGTAAGAATGTTATTTCATGACAGCAGACATTTCCCTATTGACTCAGTTTACACAATTTCTAAATAAACAGTTACTGTTGTATTTTTGAAACTACCATTACCATTTAACTAAAGTTAAATGATAACTTTAATAAAAGTTAAACAATTAACATGACAAAAGAGTGGTAGTTAGTATAACGTTAAGCCAAACCTTTCAAAATTTAAAATAGGGATTGGACAATTTAAAATGATGATGGGTAGAAAATACAAGCCAAAGAGGATGCTTCTATAAAGCCCTTTTTTTCCATATTTTTCAAAGGCTTTCAATGTCTCTGAAAGCGCTCCCAAAAAAACTAAAACCAATTGTGTTAATATAAAAAAAATCCAGGACATCAGCCATTTTATATATATATGATGGATTCTATATAATATATGGATTCCACGTATTATACATACATGTAAAATACATATGATACACAAAATACATATAATGTGTGTACATATAATGTATGAATTTCATAACATCATGTTGTTTGCCTTAATTGTACACAATAAAATGTACATTATAGGAAAGGAAATTTTTTGTCACTCTGTTGAATACTTATTTTACTAAAGTCACTGAATATTCACAATTTACCAAATTAGTACAAACAAACACAACAGATTATACCTTATCCTGCTGTATGTTTTCTTAATATCCAGCATTCACTCAAACACATATGAGTATAAAGAGTTGTGTCTGAGCAATTTCTACTTTTCTTATGAACATTAATGTGGTAATGCATGCATAATATCTCTGTAGGCACAGATAAAACATATACTGCTGGTAGTTAAAATATAGTATGTTAAATAAACTTTTATGCAAAATAAGGCAAGGAAACTGCAGCCTATTATTTTAAGTAATCATGGATCTTAAACATAATAATAGAGAATGAGAATCATATATTGGTAATTCCCACAATGTGAAATGTAAACCTTTACAATATCATGATATGAAGTATCATTAAGTTTAAACATTAGCTTTGCCTGTGGAAATAAAATTGTTTAAATAGCACTATGATTATTTAACTTATAAAAGTAGACATCTTCACAGATGTAGGTAAAAGTTACAGGCTATTTTATAGCTAATGCTCTCTTCTGAGTAAAAGAGAACAGCTTATTGAATGAAATAAAATTCAATTTAATATTAACATAAAACAGAATTGTTATAAATGTAGAAATGGCATTTATAATACCAATTATTAATTTTATAATACCAAAAATTAATTATATATATAGTATTATTTTAATATATTTATACTGTAATTTAAAAATATTTAATTATTATTTTATCTTAACTTTTTAAGTTAATATTACCAGGTAAATATTTAAATATGTGTATAAGAAAAAACATGGACCTAAATCTTTAGAGCTCTAAAGACCATAAATGCCAGCTCTTTCAATTTTGAATGACATTGAAGCCATTGGCACTTGCTTCTTAGTCCAAGGTCAAGTATTCAGTCTCACAATACTTCTGTTTTCAACCATGAAGAAACAGTTTACTTACCTGGCCATATATACATGTATACAACAAATTTTATTTAAATAACTATTATATGCCAGGAATTGTTCCAGAATCAGGAAATACATAAATTTTTAAAAATCGAGATTATAAACAGCTTAAATTTGAAAAGGGGTAGATTTTAACACTGATAAATGAGTGTCATAAGTTTTCCTAAGTGTTTTATTATATGTTTGCAGCCACTGAATATGGAGTTTTCAATTATACCTGAATTAGGGGCCATAGAGTGAGTGGCAACTTAAGCCCAATATGGAACAATGACTATATATTTGCTAAGCGATGTATAAAAATGCAGTGAATAATGAGAATGGTCAGAACATAGGATTCAAGTAGACCAACAGAGGATAATTGGGGAATAAAGTGAGATGTAGGAAGAGAAGGCAGAGTTGGAATCACAGAAAGCTTTTTTAAGCAATATGAATAAATATTGATTACCATTAATTTTGTCTTACAAACTCAAACAAACAATATTCTCCCCCTTCTACCTGTAGCAAACTCAAAAGTACATTTGACAGGGAAGATCATTCTGCATCATTTCCCTAAAAACTTCAATCTTTATGTACTAATCTCCATTTTCATATCTGTCCATGGCAATATAGGCACGCTCATCTCTCATTCATTTTGTTAGAAATGTTCATAGTCAATTTGGACTATCACATTTGGTAGGCATCTGCCTAATTCTTATTTCCTTCTTATTCTTCTTCATCTAATATATTGACTGCCCTGCCCTCTTTCTTTCATGGAACTAACCAACTCTCTTAGTCTCAAGCAGACCATAATAAGACCTATCCCATTGTCACGTACTATCCAGGTTAACACTAGATTTGGGTTTTATGAAGTCTTCTATTTTTAACCACTCTATACCTCTACTTTCAGAAATAAACTATTTTTATCACATATTTAAATATCTCTAAAATATGATTAGTTCTTTATTTTCTTAAAATTCGTTTTGAGAGATTAATCATTAGAATTGATAGTTACAAATAATTTCTGAGAGATGTTACTTCTTTCCATAACCTGTTTCAAATCATAAAAAGTCATAAAATTGTATTCCCACAATAAAAGTAATATATTGGTAGTTTGTTTTCAAAAGGTAAACACACACACACACACACACACACACACAACCACAAGTGTCATCAGTGAAATGTTTAATGAAAAACAGCTTCATCTAATATTTTGCTCTGTCTCTTATAGTATATACAGTTAAGAAAAATACAGTGACAGTGTTATTCTCTGGCAAGACATGCTATTAAAGATAGCTGAGAAACCTTAACATATCTTATATGAACACATTGCTGATGTCAATAGAGCAATTTAAAGTGACTTGAAATTTAGGCAACTTTTTAAATGTTTGTGTCAGTGTACTTTCTGTCAAGTTTTCTTCAGACACAAGCAATTGTTCCTTGAAGAAGACCTAGCAATATTTTCATAGACATCAATGTCCCCATAATGATTTTGATGAATTCAGGAGTAATGTGCTATTTTAAAAATTAAATCATTGTTTTCTAATGATTGCTAATTAATTCATCTCTTACTGGTTTATCCCTCATAAATATGAGTACTGTTAACATCCTAAAATATGATTTTGAACTTTCTATGATTCTTAGAGCTCACATATATTCCTTCAGCAAAAAGGAACAGATTGACATAATATTTAAGTCTTGAGTAGAGACGAGGTATTGGAAGGGAAGAATTGAAGATAACATGACGTTTTATGGCTGATTAAGTGAAAGAAGAAAATCTTCATTGGCAGAGAGATTGATTTTCTGTATACATGTATCAATTAAAAGAGAGAGGTGTTGATGTCCTATGTGTGGAAAGACCTATTTCTCCTTTCAGTTGTGTCAAATTTTGCTGTGTATATTGTGAAGTTATGTGATTATTTCACTTATGTTTCATGTTTTTATGTTAGAGAGCTGACCCTTTTATCATTGTACAATATTTCTTTTCAGTCCTGGTAAATTTCTTGTTCTAAATTTACTTTGTCTGAAATTAATCTAACAGTTTTAGTTATTTTTCTGAAATTTGGTATTTGCATGTTATATATGCTTTTATCAGTTTTTTTTAAACAAATTTATGCCTTCCTTTCTAAATCAGGCTTGTTTTATGGGTAGCCCATCGTTAGAACTTGCATTTTTATCCCATTTGACAGTTTCTGTCTTTTAATTGGTTATCAGACTGCTAACGCTCAATGTTGTTATAGATATTGTTGTATTAAAATACCACTTCTATAGATCATGCCTATTTTTTCTTGTTTTTCTTTATCTTTTCTGCCCTTTTTTGTTTAATAAGATTTTTTTAAATTCAACGTGTCTATACTGTTGATTTATTCATAACTTTAAATAGTTTAAATATTGTTCTAGGGCTTATTGTATATGTCTTTAAAAAATTAGAATCTTCCTTCAAATAGTAGACCATTTCATGTGTGGAGTTAATTATCTTAAAATTGTATAGACTCACAATGCTTTCTTTTATCCTTCATGTTGCTTTTTTTGTTCATTTGATTTTTACATATGCTATGAAGATATGACTACTCTTGTGCTTTAAAAAGTCAGTTTCATTTTGGAATAATTAAGATGAAGAGCTATAAGTTGCATTTTTACCTTTATTTATTCCATTTTTGTATTTTGGTATACATCCCTGTTTCTGCCAAATAATATAATGCATCTGCTTAAGATCTTCCTTAACATTTCTTTCAGTACAAATCTGCTGGTTAAAAAAAAAAAAAAAAAAAAAAAAAAAACACCTCTCAGTTTTTGCCTGTTAAAAAAGGGAGAAAAGAAAAAGATAGAGCCTTTATTTTATCTACATTTTAAAAACATATTTTAATGAGTTGCCAATGAACACTCTGATATTGGAATAAGAAAGGCACAAGAGTATATGTCAGTTTTCTGCTATGTGACAAAAAATCTTGGTAACAAACAATAACCATGCTGTATTAGACGTTATTCATCCCAGGATTAGGAGATATTGTCTCTGCAAATTAAAGTGATGGAGTTAATAAGAATTGGTGCAGCTACTTTTAATAACTAGATCTTGTCACATCCCTTATATTAACAACCTTAGAGCAAAGGAATCAGTGAAGGGTAGGAGAAATGTGGAAGAATTGACTCCTGGTCTAGGGGGAGTGCTATGGAATGTAGCCTGCTTGATTCTATATTGGTTTTATTGAGCTGCAGTTCAACCCATTAGCTTCCACTTCTGCTCAAAAGACCCAGCTTTGGAATCTAATAATGATTAAGCCATTGCCCAGAAAGTGTCAATGTGCACTGTCTATTATGTACATTAAATGAATTTGCCCTGGTTTTAAAACTGGGAAAATAAAAAAAAAATAGTCAACTGGTACTACTATTTATTATTCTACCAATTCTTCTAAAATGAGGATTTTTTTCCTTTTGAGAGAGAGATGTTTACTCATCATTTTCTATATGTGAAGTTTAAGAAAAATTGGGATAAGTTTCATTATCTTGCCTTAATCTAATTCAAGCAGAGAATGGAAACAAATGTTTAAAGAATTCTAAAATTTATATTTATCTATTTGTCAAGATTAAATAAATTAAACTACCTTTTATTCCATTGGCAATGTGAGTATTTTATGTTCTTCCACATGCTTTTAGCAGATTTCCTAAATCTGTGATTCTTAGTTTACTTGTGGATAACGTATTTCCAGATTTTTAAAAAGTGAGATAATTATTATTTTGCTGCTGAAAGAATATCAGATTACAATGAAACAAAATAAAATTAAACAGCCAAATATTTAAAAAGAGGAAGAAAATGGTCGAGACAACATGAGTGTGTGCAGGTGTGTCTGTGATTGTGATGTTTTTAAACGGAAAGGGACCTGGGTGGTTTGGAGTGTGCCTGTAGTCCCAGCTACTCTGGAGGCTGAGACAGGAGGATCGATTGAGTTCAGGCATTGGAGGCTGCAGTGATCTATGGTATAGAAACACTGTACGTCAGCCTGTGCAACAGAAGAAGGTCTTGTAACCACAACAATGACAATAACAACAAAACTAAAAAGGGATTTTTTCTCAATAATCTTAAAAAGTCTCTCAATGTACATATTCAAAATACAGTAGGTCATCTCTTACCATAGCCCATAGGTTCTTAGAAACTTCAACTTTCAGTGAAACAATGTGAAACAAGTTTTACCATAGGCTAATGATATAAATAAGACATACGTTCCTAGGCATTTTTCTGGTTACAGAAAAATCACTACATTTCTAAATAAAGAATAAAACATTGTGCCACTGCACTCTAGCCTGGACAACAGAGTGAGACTCCAACAACAACAACAACAAAAAACACTCCTAATGTTCAACACTGAAAAGAGTGTTTCAAAAAAAAAAAGCAAACAAAACTCCTAATGTTCAACACTGAAATAAACATTAGCTATACATATATTTAAGAAATAACCATATAACCATTAAAAATTGGTAATTATTTTCTTGTTCCAGTTCAGGTTGGCGGGTGCTGGAGCCTGTCCAGGCAGCTCAGGGCGCAAGGGGGGCACCAGCCTTGGACAGGACATTATCCCATTGTAGAGCACATTCACACACACAACCAGAGTCACTCAGACTGAGACAATCTTTACCTGCCAATTCACCTAAGTTTGGCATGTGGGAGGAAAGCAGAGTACTAGGAGAAATGCAGACATAGGGAGAAATGCTGTATCACTCATGATGTAGTCTGTCAGGATGATACTAAACATAAAATCAACTCCTATTTCAACATTTTTATAGCAGTAATGCAGAATTGCATTACATGGGAATAAACATAACAAGAAATGTGCATATCCTATGTAAGGATATTTAAAACATATAAGTTGGGCTTTAATGAATGAAAAGGCATACTAAGATTGTATGTAATTATATTCAACATCATGAAAATATCAGCTCTCCTTGATTAAAATTTTATTTTTTAATGTTATTTTACATACTGTATCTCAAATGACTGATTCTAATATGCATATGAAAAAGAAGCATAAAAAAGAATCACTGAAGAAAAGACCAAAGAGTAAACATGGGGAGGCTATTTTTGAAATACCAAAATATATTAATTAAATTTTAACAGTTAGAGCAATTTGAGTCTGGGAGATGAATGGACAAGAAAGAAAAATTAATGGAAAGGGAATCCAGTGATCAAGCCTCATAGAAATAATAACTTACAATATGGTAGTGGTACCTCTCTAATCTGTGGGTAAAGTCTATTCATTACATTTTTAAGATCTCAGAGTAATATACCTTTTTATTTTTCTTTCTGTCTCTCTCTTTCTCATCTCCAGATATTATATTAAACAAAATTTTAAAAATCTAAAAATTTAAAAATGGAAACTTATTAAACATTTAAATTAAAAATTATGTCATAAAAGTATGTCAAAATGTATAAAAATGGAAACCTTGGCAGTAGGAAGGCTGGTCCAACTGACTCAAGATCTAAAATTAAAACCAAATAAATAGGCCAGGTGTGGTGGTTCATGCTTGTAATCCCAGCATTTTGGGAGGTCTAGGTGGTTGGATCACTTGAGGTCAGGAGTTAGAGACCGGCCTGACCAACATGGTGAAACCCCATTTCTACTAAAAACACAAAATCAGCCTGGCGTAGTGGTGGTTGCCTGCAATTCTAGCTACTTAAAAGGCTGAAGCAGGAGAATCATTTGAACTCAGGAGGCGGAAGTTGCAGTGAGCCAAGACTGCACCAAGATCAAGATCTTGTTGAGTTGGGCAACAAGAGCAAAACCCCATCTCAATAAACAAAAACAAAACAAAACAAAAAAATAAAAGAGAGAAAGAAAGAAAAGAAACAAGTAATAAATATTAACTAAACATTAAATAAATATTTTTGAGTGGTTAATTAAAACACACACATTAAAAAGTCAAATATAATAACAGGGAACTAAATACTTGCAATTTATTGGTATATCTTTCTGCTATATAAAAAGAAAATCAAAATTTCAATCAAAAAATAATTAAAGGGTAAGAACAAAGTAGGTACAGATCAGAAACCACAAGTGGTTCTTAAATGTATACAAATGTCAAAATACCTAGCCTCAATCATAAAAAGAGAAATAAAAATTAAACACATGCAGATGCATAGCAACATATTTTAACCCTATCATATTAATGATAAGTTAAAAGTTTGATTATACTGTGAGCAGAACCATGAAAAATTAGGTACTGTCATGAATCATGATTGGCAGAAAACCATTATATGACAACTTGGTAATTTGGCTAAATTACAAAGTCAGAGATTTTAGCAATTTGTCCAAAGGATAAATAATCATTGGTTTTTCCAATGGTAATACTTATGCATATCCAAAACAACATGATCTTTGTTATTTATTGCAGCATTGCCTATGAGAGTGCAAAAGTAGAAGCAAACAATGCAGTCTAAGCTGCTTGTTAAATTAATTCTGGTACATTCGTATAATGGAATACTATGCTGCATAAAACTGTGAAGATCTATATATTATTATATGGAATAAACCTCTTAATATATTTTTTTCTGAGTAAGAGATGATGAGTAGAAGCATACCGATACTACAACTGACATTTGTGTGAAAAGGAGAAAATAAGAGTTATATATCCATATTTATTCAAGAAAACTTGGAAAGGAAAACTGAAGTCCCTGGTTTTGGAATGGATGAAGAAAATATGTCTATTACTTTTTGAAATATAAATTCTATAATCTGTTCTGTTTCAGAAAGTTAAATACATTAATTTAATTTAATTTAGTTATTTCATAGCTGAAGATATTGAATATTAATTAAAACTTTGGTGGTATGGCCTCGATACAAATGTAAACATTTTTCTTCCACTGTAATGCTAGTTCCATGAGAAAAGGGATTATCTTCTGCCTACAAATGTATCCAAAGCTCCTGGAATACTGCCTGGCACATAATAGATACTGAATATACCTCGAGTGAATTAATATTCAATATATGTTGAATGAATTAATAAATGAATAAATTAATGAATTAACAAAGCATATGTTTAAAACTATATGGCCTGTATGTATGTATCTTCTTGTACAAGCTGAGTGAAAGGAAGGGGTTCAATGAGTATTCTTTCTGACATGAACACACTTTTAGGTTTCCCAATATTCTAATGGATCAATAAATAGAAATAGAGTGTTATTTTTCTAGGCTCATACAGTTTAGAGAAACGCTGTTTCAGAAGCGGCAAGTGAAAATAAAATTTTTACATTTATAATTTCACTTACTAACTATACAAGAAATGTAAATTTATCTGTGGAAAAAAAGAATAGTTGAAAAAGTAAGAGGAAGGAAAGTTAAAATCGACCTTACCAGGATGGGTCAGTACTAGCTACACAGTCTATGATTTCTGAGTTGACGCTCAGGTAGGAGAACTACGATGTCAATGGCAATTGATGCTACACTGGAATTTTCAAACCCTGAAGCAATCCAAGATTTTTATCTACTATGCTCTTCAGATAATTCAGGTGACCACATCTCTCAGTTTTCTAGGGCAGACACATTTACATATGTTATTCTAAGTAATTACAAATAGCACCCTACTTGCTCTCAGAATTGCTCTGGTTTAATGATAGTGTATTTTATGACCCTTTATAAGGCTGTAACTTCAAAGGCCATGACCAATCAGAAGCAATGAATTCTGCAAGTATGCTGCTCCACCAATTTTTTATTTCTCAGATTTACATTTCTCCAAGCCTTGCTAAAATTTAAATATTCAAAAGAAATATACTGAAAAATATTGCTTTCTTCTCTCCATTTCCTAATAGAAAAGAATTTCACCATAAACACACTAACCCTACAACCATAGCTCAAAACAGAAGCAACAATTTTAGAGCCACTTGGCAACAGAAACTCTGCAGAGAGCATAGGTATAGAGGTTCTTTCTGTTTACAGTTAATCTTTTGTTTCTTTTCAGCAAGGTATTTTCCCTCTCCACCAAGGACAATCCTTCTAATAAGTAAATTTTTTGTTGTTATTTAAGATTATCAATAGAGATTACCCTAATCCTGGGAAAACAATTTCAGGCCCTGGCAAAGAGAAGACCTCTTCTCTCTCAGTCTGGTGAATAATGTAAACAAGTATCTTCAAACTTGAAGAGAACTCCTTTACTGACCAAAATATGCTGGGCTGGGCAGTGCTTGCTGAGGGAATTACAGTGAAGGAATCAGAATTCGCTTGTGGTTGTTAATCCAAAGGTTATTGTCTGTGCATATGATATCTTAAACTCACATTTGGCTTCAATATGTCAAAAGATAGTTGAAGTTTGAGACTAGTAATGATAGGTAGGGGGATAGGGAAGTGCTGGGAAGGGAAGGGCATGGTCCCTGGTGAGGGCTCCACCCCTGGGCCTGTGCCCATGACCCTAGGTGAGGACAGATAATTCTGTTTTTCTGCGCAAATACTACATTTCCCAAGAACACCCTGGCTTGCCATGGCCTCATTCTCTGCCTATAAAAACCACAAGACCCTAGCAGGCAGAGGCACAAGTGGCTGGACATTGAGAGGAACACATCAGCAGAAGACACAAGTGGCTGGGTGTCCAGAGGAAGGCACTGGTATAAGAGCACACTGACAGAAGCTGGCATGCCGGCAGGCCGTTGACCAGAGGAATGATGCAGGGTTTGGCCAGGGCAGTTCGAGGGGAGCCCAGCTGCTGTCTGGCTGGACTCTAGAAGAAAACCATCTTCCCACTTCATCCCCCTTCTGGCTCCCCCATCTGCTGAGAGCTACTTTCACTCAATATAACCTTGCATTCACTCTCCAAGCCCATGTATGATTTGCCAGTATACCAAGGCAAGAAACCCCGGGAAAAAGAACGCCCTCTGACCTTGCCATAAGGCAGGGAGTCTAATTGAGCGGATAAACACAGGTCACCTGTGGATGGCTAAACTAAAAGAGCACACGGTAACACACAACAGCTGAGGCCTCACAAGCCATAAATGTTCCCCCTGTAGATGCTGCTGTGGAGTTGGAGCCTCACCACCTGCCTGTCTGCACGTTTCCTCTAGAGGTTTGAGCAGCAGGGCACTGGAGAAGCGAACCACATCCCACTTCACTCCCCATGAAGGGGACGAGGGAACTTTTTCTGTCTCAACTGAGGGCTTGTTTGGAATCTCAAAAGGTAAGTGTGAGCAAATGCAAAACTGTTGGGTCTGCATCTCTTTTAAAACTCTGCTACCTCTCTTTTTCCTGTGGGTAAGAAGCTGTTTCAAAAACTCTGCCCTAAGCTGGCTGGTTAAAACCCAAGAATTCATCTCTTTTCTCTCTCTCAGGGTTTGATATGGCTCTTATGTCTGTCTTTATCTCTTTCCTTTAAGTGGGAAAGAAGGAAGCTGAGTAGGAAAAATATTTGAAAACACAGTGTTTAAAACATTTTAGAACAGATGCAAACTATTACATCACAGATTCAAATATCTTAATTAACTCTGAACACAGAAAACATAAAGGAACCTACATCAGAACACATTGTGGCCAAATTTCTCAAAACAGTGATAAAGACAAAATCTTGAAAGTGGGCACAGAAAGAAGGTGTGTGACATATATGTACAAATATGAGAATAACAGCAATTTGCTCCTTGGAAACAGCACAAGTTAGAAGACATTGGAACAAAATATTTAAAGCATTGTAATAAAAAAATGCTCTCTACATATAATTCTACATTGGGCAAAACTGTTTGAAAACTAAAAGCAGATTGTTTTTCAGACATAGAAAAACTGAAAGACTTTATTATTGGCAAACTCATGCTACAAGAGAGTTTAAAAGAACTCCTTCAGGCAGAGGAAAAATTACACCAAATTTAAAAAATGGAAATCCCTAAAATAGCACTTATGGTAATATTGTGTTTTTTTATTATTTTCATTTATCTTAAATATAACAGATTATATAAGGAAACGTTATAATAATGTAATGTAGGTTCTACAACATATGTAAAAATAAAATGTATAAAAAGTACCTCAGTTTTTAGGAGGAAAGAAATGCAACTGTGTGTTTGGCGTTTGGTAGGTTAGAATATAAAGTTTCTATTTTTTTCTGTGTGTGTGTGTGTGTGTGTGTGTGTGTGTGTGTGTATGAATGAAAACATTTGATGCCACCAAGAATGTCTTCCTCTGTTTTTTTAATAATTAATATTGGTGTAAAATTATTCATAATTCACTATCTTTTAATGGAACATATAATGTTCCATTAAAACTATACAATATAGTTATATATTAACTATATATAATGTTCCATTAAGTGTATAGCTATGTCATTAATTATATATAGGCATGCTAATCATTATGATTATTCTTTGAAAAAAGACATTTTAACTTAGCTATCAAAATTAGTTGGCAGTAATTAATGGCAATTGATTATGATTTGAAAAAAGAAACATAAAAATTAGTTTTCTATATAGATCATGTATAAAATAAATAGCATTTCTTTAAAAATCATCTATATTAACTTAATGAAAAGTCTCCAGAGTATGTTACAACTATAGAATTCTTTCCAACAAAGTTGAAGTAACAGAAACCAAATTTACGCTCCTGCCTGTAACAGTGAAAAAACTATGAGAATATCGGTTTTCAAGACACTGGACCTCATTGGTCTTGGCCTCAAAACCCTGATTGGTCATGACATATCACCTTTTTATATCTTGCTAGATTTGTTTTGCTGGCATTTGTTGAGGACTTTGGCATCTATAATTTTCTTGTAATTTCTCAGATTTGGGCAGAAGAGTTACTCGCCTCTGAAAAGGATTAGGTAACTGTTTTCTCTCTTTTTAGTTTCTCCAAGGGTTTCTTCAGGATTGGCATTAATTTTTCATTCAATGTTTAATACAGTTTGCATGTAAAAACATAAGGGCCTGAAAATTGTGGTGTTTACTGTCATATATAAACTTTTCTACAGGTGTATGAAAATATGCAGAATTGGAAAGGGGTGACTTAAGCCCCAAGTCTAAACAGTGTGTTCCAACGCAGCCTCTCCCAGCGAAAAACTGCCAGGAATGTGGGTGGCTATTAGGAAAATTCTAATTTGTTTTCCTATCTGCTTTTTTGCCTTTTGGGTATCTCAGAAGTTCTGAAACGGGGTAATTATCAGGATGGGATTTAAATATTTTTACTCTTTTTCTTGTTTGTGGAGGCAAGCTCATCTTACTGAAATGGGAAAAATTCCCTTGTCCCCTCACGGGGCATGCGATGGGGGTGTGCCTAACTTCTTCAGTGTCCTGCTGCTCAAACCTCTGGAGGGAGCATGCAGATGGCAGGCTGTAGGGATCTGACCCAAGGCAGCATCTAAGCATGGATTTTTATAGCTCCTGAGTCCCCAGGGAGTGTGTGTTACCATATACTCTTTTAGTTTAGCTGTCCACAGCCTTCTTGTGTTTATCAGCTCAATTAGACCCCCTGCCTTATCACAAGGACAGAGGGTTTTCTGTATCCCTTAGTTTCTTGCCTTAGTGTACCAGAAGAATCAGATCACACATGGGCTTGGAGAATGGGTGAAAGATTTTATTTAGTGGAAGTAGGTCTTAGCATATGGGGGATCCAGAAAGAAGATGGAGTAGGGCCATTCAGTGGCCAGGCTCCCCTCCCACCACCTTGGTCAAACTCTGTGGTGTTCCACTGGTCAATGGCCTGCTGGCGTGCCAGTGTCTGTCAGTGTGCTCTTATGCCAATGTGTTCCTCTTGATGTCCAGACACTTGTCTCTTCTTCAACTGTTGTGTTCCTTTCCACATCCAGCCAGTTGTGTCACCGTCTGTTAGAGTCTTAGGATTTTTATAGGAACAGGAGGGAGTCATGGTGGGTCAGGATAGTCTTGGGAAATGCAACATTGGGGCAGGAAAACAGAAATGACTATCCTCACCTAGGTCTGTGGGCAAAGGCCTAGGGATGTAGCCCTAGCTAGGGACCACACCCTCCCTTTTCCAGCACTTCCCTGCCCCTGCTTCAGTATCATTTCTTCCCTCTGATGTGGTACATGTAACTGCTGATAGAATATGGACAATGACCAGTCTTAGCTGCTTCCTGCTGATGGATGGCATTGTTCTGGGGAAAAGAGCAGTCAGATTCCTTCCAGAGGTCTATCTGAGGGTTCCCAACAAAGGGAAGCCATTGCCCAAGGCTCCGGTTGCCTGACCGTTTGGAGTTTGATGGCTTGTATGAATCTAAGAAAAAAAACAAGTTTTATAAGTTTAAACATGAATACACTAAATACGTCTGTTATACAAGAAAGGAATTTAATGTCAAAGTTTAAAAAGATAAGAAGTGAAATATACTAATAACAACTATGTACCCTAAGCTGTTTCATCCTGGTGAAAGAAATTAAACCTTGTTTGGGAGTGGATAGCAGTTTAGAATGAGATAATTGTTCTTGCCATATCATTAGCAGTTAACAAGCATACCTAGGGAGTTCTGAAGTTAGTGGTCTTGCCTGGTTAAAGCTTCTTTCTTTTTCACGTATTTACTCTCTTTCCTGGGTCTCCCTGTCTCTATTATTAAAGACCAAGAGACTTTCAGGAGATCTTCTAATATACTATTTGGTCCCAGGGCCCATTTCTATAGCTTCCTCCTGATGTTAGGAGCTGCCTGAGTAGTAAATACACTCCTTGGGCGAGGTGGGGTTGCTCAGGTGCGGTTGTTCTTGCTTGTAATTACAGCACTTTGGGAGGCCGAGGTGGTGGATCATGAGGTCAAGAGATCAAGACTATCCTGGCCAACATGGTGAAACCCCTCTACTAAAAATACAAAAAAAAAAAAAAAAAAAATAGCTGGGCATGATGGCATGCCCCTGTAGTCCCAGCTACTCCTGAGGCTGAGGTAGGAGAATCACTTGAACCCAGATTGTGGAGGTTGCAGTGAGCCAAGATAGTGCCACTGCACTCCAGCCTGATGAGAGAGTGAGACTCTGTCTCTAAATAAATAAATAAATAAATAAATAAAATATATCCCTTAGGATTATCTGTGTACAACAGTGTACAAGGGTTCTACCAACAGTGTGCAAGGGCTCACATTTCTTCACATTTTCAACACTGTTTTAAAAACTAAGGCCAAGTTAATAGGCATAAGGTTATATCTCGTTATAGTTTTGATATACATTTCTCTGATGATTAGGCATATTGAGGATATTTTTATATACTTGCCCATTTGTGTGTATTCTTTAGAGAAATGTCTACTTATGTCATTTACCAATTAAAAAATCAGATTAGATTTTATTTATTTTTTCTATTGAGTTGTAGGGGTCTATGTCCTGGTTTTTTTTTAAAAATTTTTTACAATTTTACTGTACTTTATTTTTTTCTGTGAAGTCCTCTCTTATGTATCTTTCTTAAGCAGGGTAATCATTATAAATAATCTACATGAATTAATCAATTGGCACAAATTAATCTGCAGATATTATGACTTTCAGTTGTTCATTCATTGATGTCCATTACATCTGTGTGCTGCTTTGTTTAAATACTTATTCATTACCTTTTAAAATCTATTTATTCTCTGTGAAGTTATCATTCTTGTTTTTTTTCTTTATTTATTGTAATTTACTCTAGACTTTTTTAGTAGATATCAGCACTAGGAATAAATTTGGTTAAATATTCACCTTCAATTCTTTGTTATTGTTACTTACAAAATTTATCAGATTCCATTATAGTATTGTGAAATTTCAGAGAGTTTTGGTACAAATTTTTAAAAAGTTTGTATTTCCATAACTACATATGTGTTATGGATAGGAACATGTCCATATCCATATGGCATGTTTATGTCTATATCATGTATAGATATAAATAACCACATAGTGGGGTTTATATTCTTGCTGTGTCAGGTAGTTATGAATGTTTTCATTGCTTAAAAGTTGAGTTTTGGTTTTTTGATGCAAAATTAGTCATATACTAGAAAATTTACCGTAGCAAATTAAACTAATGAATGGTATTTCCATGATGTGTTATGAAAGAAAATTAGGAAATCTATCTTTATCACTTTTTCAGTCAATGTTAAAATTTACTCATTCATTTATCACTTGATTACTGAGCTCTTTCTATATAACAGATATGGTTCTGTAGTTTAGTAATACATTAGAGAATAAAGCAAGTAAGTCCGGCACTCATGAACTCATGCTACATACAATGCATTCTAGAATGTTGAAGATGAAAATATTTAATAATATAACACAGATGTCCTTCAAAAGTATCAGAGTAGATTATGCAAAAGGAATTTGTACAAATGATTAAAGTTAGTTCCACTCATAACTTTGATACCCTGTCAATACCAGTTGGTTTTAGTTTTCCTCTTATAAAATGATGTGTGTAATTGGGCATAAAGATAGATGTAACATTGTACTCTTGTATTCATCCTTACAATTCCTTCTTATGCTTTCTTTCACTAGAATAAATATGAAATAATTTTTTATTTTTTATGTTATTCACATACTAAGAGGGCCCACCTAGTTTATGAAAATCAAACTGTACATTTTTACAGCTTCTGTTTTCATGAGTGTTTTACATTACCACCACAAATCATTGCAGAATCAGATATGGTTTCTATTTCCTCACCATTTTACTTATAATTTATGAAGTAGGCAAAATTTGTGTTTGATTTCCCTAAGCTTCACTGCAATTGTATGTTGAGAATAACATTTGTTTTGACTGGAAAACTGAATAAACAAAATTTCAGAGTTTTAACAGGAATCATTTATCAAATCCATTGAGTTTAAAAAGTAGGATAATTTTACAAAATATTTATATTTTCTTCTTTCTTTTAATTTTAGTTGTGTCAACATTTCAGAGTATGGATTAGGCTACAGACAGTCATCTTCACAGGACACAATGGATATGGTTTTGTTCTGTGTCCCCACCCAAATCTCATCATGTAGTTCCCATAATTCCCACATGTTGTGGGAGGAACCAAAGGGGGAGATAAATAAATCCTGGAGGCAGGTCTTCCTTATGTTGTTCTTGCGATAGTGAATAAGTCTTACAAGATCTGATGATTTTAAACATGAGTTTTCCTGTATGAGCTCTCCCTCTGCCTTCTGCCATCCATGTATGACATAACTTGCTCCTCCTTACCTTCCACCACAATTGTGAGGCCTCCCAGCCACAGGGAACTGTATATCCAATGAAACTATTTCTCTTGTAAATTGCCCAGTCTTGGGTACACTTTTATCAGCAGTGTGAAAATAGACAAATACAGTAAATTATTACTGGGAGTGGGGTGCTGCTGAAAAGATACCTAAAACTGTGAAAGCAACTTTGGAACTGAGTTTAGATGGCTTGAAAGAAGACAGGACAATGTGGGACTGTTTGGAACTCCCAAGAGACTTGTTGAGTGGCTTTGATCAAAATGCTGATAATAATGTGGACCATGAAATCCAGGCTGAGGGGGTCACAGATGGAAATGAGGAACTTGTTGTGAACTGTAGGAAAAGTGACTCTTGTTATGTTATTATCAAAGAGACTGGTGGCATTTTGCCTCTGCTCTAGGATTTATGGAACTTTGAACTTAAGAGAGATGATTTAGGGTATCTGGCAGAAGAAATTTCTAAGTGGCAAAACAGTCAAGAGGTGACTTTGGTTCTGTTAAAAGCATTCAGCTTAGAAAAGGAACATAAAAGTTTGAAAAATTTTCAGCCTGACAATGCAATAGAAAATAAAAAACCCATTTTCTGAGGAGAAATTCAACTGGCTGTGGAAATTTGCGGAAGTAACAAGTAGCTGAATGTTAATCACTAGGACAATAGAGAAAATGTCTCTAGGATATATCAATAACCTTTGCAGCAGCCCCTCCCATTACAGGTCCAGAGGTTAGGGAGGAAAACATGGTTTCATGGGCCAGGCCCAGGGTCCCTCTGCCTTGTGCAGTCTACGAACTTGGTGCCCTTCATCCCAGTCACTCCAGCCATGACTAAAAGTGGCAAAGGTACAGCTCAGCTCAGGTTGTTGCTTTAGAGGGTGGAAGCCCCAAACCTTTGCAACTTCCATGTGATGTTGAGCTTGTGGGTGAATTGAGGTTGGAGAAATTCCAATTCAAGAATTGAGGTTGGGGAACCTCCATCTTGATTTCAGAGGATGTATGCAAATAGATGGAAGCCCAGGCAGAAGTTTGCTGAAGGGGTGGGCCCCTCATGGAGAACCTTTGCTAGGGCAGTGTGAAAAGGAAATGTGGAGTCAGAACCCCCACACAGTGTCTCTACTGGAGTACTACCTAGTGGAGTTGTGAGAAGAGATCCACTATCCTCCAGATCCCCAAATGGTAGATCCACTGACAGCTTGCATCGTGCATCTGGAAAAGCCACATTCACTCAACATCAGCCCATGAAAGCAGCCAGGAGAGGTGCTATTACCCTGTAAAGCCACAGGGACAGAGATGCCCAAGGCCGTGGGAGCCCACTTCTTCCATAAGCATAATGTGGATGTGTGACATGGAGTCAAATGAGATCATTTTGGAGCTTTAAGGTTTGACTGACCCATTGGATTTTGGATTTGCATGGTGCCTGTAACACCTTTCTTTTGGCCAATTTTCTCCCATTTTGAGTGGCTGTATTTACCCAATACTTGTACCTCCATTATATCAAGGAAGTAACCAACTTGCTTTTGATTTTACAAGCTCATACGTGGTAGGGACTTGCCTTGTCTTGGATGAGACTTTGGATTATGGCCTTTGAGTTAAGACTTGGGGGACTGTTGGGAAGGCATGATTGATTTGGAAATGTGAGGACATGAGATTTGGGGGAGGGGCAGGTGGAATGATATGGTTTGACTCTGTGTCCCCACCCAAATATCATCTTCTAGCTCCCATAATTGCCATGTGTTATTGGAGGGAACTGGTGGGAGATAATTGAATCATGGGGGCTGGTCTTTCCCATGCTGTTCTTGTGATAGTTAAGTCTCATGAGATCTGATAATTTTAAAAATTGGCATTTTCTTTTATAATCTTTCTCTTGGCCTGCTGCCATCCATGTTAGTTGTGACTTCCTCCTCCTTACCTACTGCCATACTTGTGTGGTTTCCCCAGCCATGTGAAATTGTAAGTCCAAAGAACCTCATTCTTTTCTAAATTGACCAGTCCTGGTATATCTTTATCAGCAGTGTGAAAATGGACTAATACTATGGAATTATGCAAAGATTTTCACTTTTTAAAAAATTTGTGCCACTTGTTTTTATTTATGATAAATCTCCATTTAATTATGATGGCTAATTTGATTCTGGGTTGTATCCTTAAACATTATAGTGTATATTTTGACAAAATGACAAAATAAGTCAAATAAGTAACTTGAGGAATTAGAATTCGTGAAAATTATTTGAACACCTGATTGTTTTTGAGTTAAAATACTTTTTAATATGCATTTAGGAAACGTTTTATAACTTCAAAACGATTTAAAGCCTTCTTAATTTATAGCTCACACAAGCTCATATCATTTAGAAATTTTAATTTGCTATTTGATAATATGATTTAAACAATATTACAAATAAATTTCAAGCAACTCTTTAAAAGGTAGATATTCCATAAAAGGCAGGCCATAATTCTTATTTCAAGTTCCCCAAAATATTAACTCCTTTGAAAGGAATAAAATTTAGAGACTCTGTTTTTCTCTTAAAACAGGAACTTGTGGCAAATAACAAGACATTTTACAAATTTTGTTTGTTTTTTATTTGTTCAAAGTGAGTTAATATGGACACAAGATAAAATCATTTTTGGATAAATGAATTAACAGACTTAGAAATCTCTAAAATTTCATCTCAGATGGATAGATAACTGCATTTAATATCAGCCACAGTAAAATTTACAAGTTGATACATGATATTATTTTAGAGCATCACATGAATCCAAAGGCATTGCAAAGAAAGAACAAAGAATTAGCAAATTTAGGATAAGTTGAAGAATTAGGAGGCGAAATGAACATAGAATTAGCTAAGCCTGCAGTAGATAGCAGAATATGAGTCAAGACATGGTCAAGAGTATGGAAACTTATCAACACACAGCATTAATCATAGATTTATATTTTTTTTAACCAAAAAACACCTCATACATGCTAAATACTCTTCTAGGTTTTAATACTGAGATGCGATGCACCAATAAGACTGGGTATCAGGAACAAACATATTAATGACTAAAGAGTTTTCACATCTTAGAAAAGGTACAAAGCAAAACCTGACTGTGTCAAATGTCATGGTAAATATAAAATTAGACATTAGTAAGCAAATGCTCAGATAGCATCTCTCATTGCAAAAATGAAAACAAACTAGAACAGAAAAAAAGTCTTCTTTCTTCTTGCAATATAGATGTATTCAACGAATGCATCTTCTTTTCATTTGCTCTGGGAAGAATTCTACTCCATATTGTTTTCACTTTTCTTCATATCCCCACAAATACAAATTAACAAACAGCAGTTGTTGACGTTCTCTCTTTAATATTGTTATCTTCTGTTCATTTTCTCTGGCTAAATGCAAATATCTAGTCTTTCAGCCTCCAATTTTGTCCCTTCTCATTGATTCTGAAAATTAAAGACAGGCTGATCTTTTCCACACACACTGAAAAGTCAAGCCAGTGACAAAGGAAGTATTGGCTCAACACAAATATGAAAAATAATTTGCATTTGGAATATATAAGATACTCTAAAAACTCAATAACAAAAAATAAAATAGCCCAATAATATATGTAAAAAGACATTTCACCAAAAAATATGGATGGCATATAATACATATGGAAGAAAAATAATACAGACATAGATGTTTAATGACATTACATATTAGAGAAATGCAAATTTAAACACAATAAAATACTTCTGCATATGTATTGGAATTACTAAAGTAAAAAGCACATCTAAATAACATAAATGCAAGGCTACTAGGATTTTCATATATTGTTGATGAGAATGCAAAATGGCATAGACACTTTGGAAAATATTTTGGCTGTTGCTAGTAAAGGTAAATATATACCTGACATATTACCTAGCAATCCCAATCTTAGATATCTAAGTAAGGATCATGAAAGCTTCCATTTGCACTTTTTTTGTTATATTTTAAACATCGTTATAAATATGGTAGATACTTTAAACTGGTAAATGAATAAGCAATGTGTTCTATATCAATACTGTAGAACACTGCTCAGCAATAAAAAAGAAAAGAATACAGATATACATAGCAATGTGGATAAATTTCAAATGTTATGCTTAATGAAAGCAGCCTGATTAAAAGTTTATATTGTAAATGA
Source organism: Callithrix jacchus (assembly GCF_049354715.1). NCBI lineage: Eukaryota > Metazoa > Chordata > Mammalia > Primates > Cebidae > Callithrix > Callithrix jacchus. The sequence goes on along the minus strand of NC_133512.1, from coordinate 102,031,679 downwards.
GTCTATTTATATGACATTCCAGAAAAGGCAAAATTATAGTGATTAAAAAACAGATCAGTGGGTAATAGGAACTAAGGACTTGGGTTGGTTTGTCTTAAAAGACCATAAGGGATTTCTTAGGTGCTGAGACTTTTCTATATTTTGATTGTGGTATTGTGTCTGACTCAATTCATTTCTCAAATTACACTAAAAACGATAATTTTTACTGTATGTAAATTATAACTCAATAAACCTGACTTAAGAAATAATATGATTATTCCATTACTTTAAATCCTCAATTATTCTGTTATCCAAAGCTGAAATTCACTCTATAAAGTGACATATATTTTAGTTTATTAGTTTGTTAGTTTATAATTTGTCTTAGCCTTTCTATGTTCTTCTTTCTGTATTCTTTAACCAAATCCCATATTCAGTTAAAGTGGCATGACCAGTTTCCAAAACATGCCATTCCCTTTCTACTTTTTACATAAGCCATATGTCTTAAACTTATATGCATTACTCCAATGTGTAGGGCTACAATTTTCTTAATTCTTTTTTTTATGTAATTGCAGTCAGTTTGCTTATGAACTATTATCCACCCCAGAGGAAAACATTATCTGTTGCTGTAAGGAAACGCTTTGCTGTTCAAGTTAAAACAGTCTCTTCAGTGTAATTTCTCTATCAGTATTGCATTTAAGCTTAGTCCATTTCAAATTAAAACGTGTCCCCTCTTAATAATCATTTCCCTTTGCCCTCCTTCTGATCATTAGGGAAAATGTTCATAACCTCATGGCATTAGAAAGGGGTGCAGAGTGCTGAGCTATTGTCACAGTCAGCTGTGACATCTCTGATGTATCTGGTGGAAACCCAGCCTCTGGTTCATGTTCGGTCCTAGCATCTGCTCCTGCTGTTGCTTGCTATGTTTACCTACTTGGGATTGGAACATATGTTGTCCTGTCCATGTTATTTTCTGTGCCATCCACTTATAAGGTTCACAAACTATATCTTTCTTGTCCACACCACAGGCATCTTCTCATTAGTTTGATGATATATCTATGTCTTCTACTGATTTATAACTTATGAAAAAGCATAAGTTCAATTTCTGAGCATTAATTTTTGTCATTTAAGTAAAGCTTTTAAAACAAAGAACCCATTCTACCTTTCAAGTGCCTGGGTCTTGTCATCTGACAACATAGTTTATAAGACAGACTTTTTTGGATTGGCTTCAATAAGATCTTAGAATTTAAAGCTGAAAAAAATTCCTCTAATTCCTTTGTATTTCTATCTTTGAAAAATTCTAGTCTCCTTTAATAAAATAATTTCCTCTGGACGAATAATAAGCAGGAAACGTAAAGTAATTTTTTAAAAAGGAATTAGCTTGCACACATTCTGCAATTTCTGTGTGATGTGTGCTCCATCCCTTTCCTGGGCATTTCCACCCATCCTTTGGGAATCTTAAGTAATATTTATAAGAAAATTATGGGCCGGGCGCAGTGGCTCAAGCCTGTAATCCCAGCACTTTGGGAGGCCGAGGCAGGTGGATCACGAGGTCAAGAGATCGAGACCATCCTGGTCAACATGGTGAAACCCCGTCTCTACTAAAAATACAAAAAATTAGCTGGGCATGGTGGCGCGTGCCTGTAATCCCAGCTACTCAGGAGGCTGAGGCGGGAGAATTGCTTGAACCCAGGAGGCGGAGGTTGTGGTGAGCCGAGATCGCGCCATTGCACTCCAGCCTGGGTAACAAGAGCGAAACTCCGTCTCAAAAAAATAAAAAATAAAAAAAATTATGATCCTCAAAAAGTGTATTAGTTGTCACTTCTATGCCATCTTTATGCAACTATTTTCCCATTGTCAATACTTGTCACACTTATGGAAAATCCTCTTTAATTAAAATTTGAATTATGATTTATTTTTGAACTTATGGGATATTTAAGTGTGTTTTTAATTTTTAATTATGTGTCATTATTATATTTATGGAATAGAGTGATATTGTAATACATATGTACAATGTACAGTGATAAAATCAGAATAATTACCGTATTTATCACCTCTAACTTTTTTTGTATTATGAGCATTAAAATTTATCTCTTCTAGGCTTTGGAAATTTATATTAAATTATAGTTAATTATTCTCACCCTATATTGCTGTAGAACCCTATATGTTATTCCTCTCATCTAAATGTAACTATATTCATTAACTCATCTCTCCCATCTTCCTCTCTTCAAATGAGCACAATTCTACTCTCCCAGCTTTAAATCACCACAATTATATTATTTACTTGTGTGAGCTGATTATTTTAGCTCCCATATAGAAAATATGTGCCATTTATATTTCTGTTCCCAACTTGTTTCACTTAATGTCCTCCAGGTTCACCTATACTACTGCAAACAAGAGGATTTCATTTTTCATGGCTAACTAGTAATCCATTGTGTATATATACCACAATTTTTTATCCATTCACTTTTGAACATTTAGGTTGAATGCACATCTTGGATACTGTGAATAGAGCTACAATAAATATAGAGGTATATCTTGGATACACTGATTTTGATATATACTCAGTAGTTGGGTTGCTGAATGGTATGATAGATAGCTCTATTTTTGTTTTTTTGAGATATCTCTATACCATCTTCTATAATGGCTGCATTGATCTACAACTCCATCAACATCCTATAAAAGTTCTATTGTCTTCACATTCTCACCAGCTATTGCTATTTTTGGCTTTTTAGACGATAGCCATTCTAACTGGGACAAAGTGATAATTGATTGTATTTCTCTTATGCTTGGTGATGTTGAGCATTTTTTTTACATATTGGTGACTACTTGTATGTCTTCTTTTGAGAAATGTCTATTTAGATCCTTTACCCATTTTTAATCAGTTATTTGTTTCATTGCTATTGAGTTGTTTGAGTTCCTTATATATTCTAGATATCAGTCTCTTGTCAGATGAAAAGTTTACAAATATTTTTCTCCACTCTAAAATTTCTCTCTCCTTTACTGGTTGTTTCCTACACTGTGTAGAAGCCTTTTGGTTCAATTTAGTCCCATCTGTCATTTTTGTTTGGTTGCCTGTGCTTTTGAGGCTTTAGACATAAAATCTTTGCCTAGACCAATGCCTGAAATTGTTTCCCCTATGTTTTCATCAAATAATTTTAATGTTTTGAGTCTCACATTTAAGTCTTTAATTCATTTAATTTGATTTTTGCACATGGTAAGAGACAGCAGTCTAGTTTTATTCCCATGCATGTAAATATTGTTTTCCCCTCACTATTTATTGAAAAGACTGTTCCTTTTTCAATCAGTGTCCTTGCTGCCTTCATTCATCAGTTGGCCATAAATACAAAAATTTATTTCTGGGTTATCTATTATTTTCCATTAGTCTATGTGTCGGTTTTCATACTGATATCATGCTTTATTTGCTATAGCTTAGTAATATATTTTGAAGTCAGGTAGTGAAATGCCTCCAGCTTTATTGATTTTGTCTAACATTACTTTGGCTATTTTCTGATTCCATATCAGTGTCAGAATTTTTTTCTAATTCTGTGAATAATATTGTCGGCATATGATAAGGACTGAGTTGAATCTATGAATTGCTTTGAGCAATATAACTATTTTAAGAATATTAATTCTTCCAATCCATGAGCATGGGATGCATTTCTAATTCTTTGTGGCCTTTTCAATTTTTTCATCAATGTTTTATAATTTTAATTATAGAGATCTTGATTAAATTTATTCCTATATATTTTATTTTCCTGTTACTTGTGAATGGGATTGTATATTTAATTTTCAGTTAATTATTTATTGGTGTATAGAAATGCTAGTGATTTTTTTATATTGATATTGTATCCTGCAAGTGTACTAAATTTGTTTCTCAGTTCTAAGAGTTTTTTGGTAGAGTCCTTTGGTATTTTAGTATATAAGATTATGTCATCTTTAAAGGGGACGATTTGACTTCTGCTTTTCCAATTTGGATACCCTTTATTTCTTTCTCTTGCCTAATTGCTCTGGCTAGAACTATGAGTACTGTGTTGAATAACAAAAGTGAAAGTGGGCATCCTTGTCTTATTTCAATTCTTAGAAATAGATTTTCAGTGTTTCCCCATTCAGTATTAGTTGTGAATTTTACATATATGACTCTTACTGGGTTAAGATATAGTCCTTTTATATCTAATTTGTTTAGTTTTTATAATAAAGGAATATTGAATTTTATTGAATATTTTTCTGCAACTATTGAGAAAATGAAATGGTTTTGGTCCTTTATTCTGTCATTTTTATGTATTACATTTATTGATTTGCATATGTTAAATCATACTTTCATTCCTGGGATAAATTTCACTTGATCATGATGTATTTTTTTATGTGTTGCTAGATTTGACATGCCAATATATTGTTGAGAATTTTTACATTTATGTTTATTGAGGATATTTGTCTATAGTTTTCCTTTTTTGTTGTGTCCTTGTCTTGTTTTGGTATCAGAATAATTCTGATCTTATGGAATAAATTAGGAAGAATTCTTTATTCTCCAGTTTTTAAAAAAAATAGTTTGAGACGAATTGGTATTAGTTATATTTTAAAAGTTTGGTAGAATTCAGCAGTAAATCCATCTGGTCCAGGATTTTCGTTCCTGGGATTCATTTTATTTCTCATTCAATCTTATTACTGGTTATTTGTTTGTTCAGGTTTTTTAGTTTTTCCTGGTTCAATTTTGGTAGATTTATTTGTCCAGGAATTTATTTATTTCCTCTAGGTTTTCTAATTGTTGGCCTAGAATTGCTCAAAGCAGCCTGTATTTTTTTTTTATTTCTATGGTATCAGTTGTAATATCTCCTTTTTCATTTCTGACAGTATTTATTTGGGTCTTCTCCCTTTTTGTTTTCCTTAGTCTAGTTAATGGTTTGTTAATTTTACTTACTTTTTTTAAAAATAACTTTTGGTTTTGTTGTCCTTTTGTATTTTTGTTTTAATTTTTATTTTGTTTCATTCTGGTCATATCTTTTTAATTTCTTTTCTCCTAGTAATTTGGAGTTTGATTTCTTTTTGCTTTTTAGTTCCTTAAGATCATTGTTAGGTTGTTACCCTAAAATCTTTCTACTTTTTTGACATAGACATTTGTTATTATGATCTCTCATAGTACTGCTTTGCTATATCTCATAGGCATTGGTATGTTGTGTTTCCATTTTTATTTGTTTCAATTTGTTCTAAATTTTATTTTTAATTTATTCATTGGCTTAATGGTCATTTGGGAGCTTATTATTTAATTTCCACGTGTTTGTAGTTTCTAGAGCTTCTCTGTTTATTGACTTCTAACTTTATTCTTTTATGGTCTGAGAAGATATTTGTTATGATTTTGATGTTTTTATATTTGTTTTGATTTGTTCTGTGTCCTAACATGCTATCTGAAAAATGTTTCATGTGCTGATGAGAAGTATGTGTATTCTACAGCTGTTTAATGAAGTGTTGTAAATGTATTTTAGCCCGATTTGGCCTAAAATTTATTTAAGTTCAAGGTTTCTTTGTTGTTTCTTTGTTCGAGTGTCCTTTCCAATATAGAAACTGAGATATTGAAGTCCCTAACCCACTATTGTATTGAGGCCCTAATATTTTTACTTTATATATGTGGGTCCACCATTGGTGAGTGCATGTATGTTTATAATTTTATATACTTTTTCTGACTTGATCCTTTTTTCATTATATATTGACCTCACTTAATTCTTTTTTTCTTTTTTTAAATATAGATTCTATATTTGTTTATATATATATATATAAATTTTATTGTGTTTTAGGGCATATGTGAACAACATACAAGATTGTTGCATAGGTACATACCTGGCAATGTGGTTTGCTGCCTTCCTCCCCATCACCTATAGCTGGCATTTCTCCCTATGTTATCCCTCCCCAACTCCCCACCCCACACTGTCCCTCCCCTAGTTTCCCTGCACAGACCCCAGTGTAGTCTATTTTATGTGAGATAAGTTTAGGTATTCCTGTGCACTTTTGGTTTCCCTTTGTGTTCAGTGTCTTTTTTCTTCACATATAAAGAGAGACTTTGTAGACAGCATGTCCTTGGCATTTTTTAAGTCCATTCAGCCAGTCTAGATATTTTAACTGGGGTATTTATACCATTTAAATTCAAGGTTATTACTGATAGCTGAGAACTTCTGTCATTTTGTTATGCGTTTTTAAAATAGTTTTGTGTATATTCTTCGTCATTCTTCTTCTCATATGTTTATCTTTGCAATCTATTGATTTTCTGTAGTGATAGCATTTGGTTCCTTTATCTTTCTTCTTTGTGTATCTGTTCTACCAGTTAATTTTATACTTTTTTGTGTGTGTTTTCATTATAGTAGAAGTCATCCTTTTGCTTCTACATGTAGGACTCCCTTAAGCATTTCATGTGAGGTCAATATAATGGTGATTAATTCCCTCAGTTTTTGCTTGCTTGGGAAATACTTTTATTTATCTTCATTTCTGAAGTATAGTTTTGCTCAGTATTGTACTCTTGACTTTTATTTTTCTTTCAGCACCTTGAATTTATCATCCCATTTTCTCCTGACTCCTAAGGTTTCTTCTGAGAAATCTACCATTACTCTAAAGGGATTTCCCTGTATTTGACATGCTGATTTTCTATTGCTGGTTTTAGAATTCTCTTTTGGTCTTTGAATTTTGGCAGCTTCCCTATAAAATGTTTTGAGAGGATATGGTCAGTTGCATCTGTTTGAGAGTATTTGAGATTCCTATACCTGGATGTTTATATCTTCTCCAAGACTTGGAAAGTTGTCAGCTATTATTCTATTATGTATATATTTTCTATGCCTTTTCTCATTTCTTCTCCTTCTGGAACTCCCCAAATTCAAATATTTGTTCACTTGATGGTATCTAATGTATTATTTATATCATTTATGCAGTCATTTTTTTTTCTTTTTGTCCGTATTATTTCAAAAGACCTATCTTCAAGTACAGGATTTCTTACTTCTGTGTGATCTATTCTATTGTTGAATCTCTCAATTTTATATCTTATATCATTCATTGAATTCTTTGGTTCCAGGATTTTACTTTTATTCTTTTTATGATATCAATGTCTGTGCCGAATTTCTCATTCAGAACATAAATTGTCTTTCTGATTTTTCTGTATTGTCCATCTGTATTTTCTTAAATCTTTCCATGTTTCCTAAAGAATACTATTTTGAATTCCTTTCAGAAATATTATAGATTTTCTTTTCTTTGGGTCTGAACTTGGAGAACTACTGTGTTCTTTTCTAGGTGTTGTATTTCACTGCTCTTCCCTGTTTCTTTTGTCCTTATGTTGATATCTGCACATCTAGTATAACAACTGTTTTTTTTAGTTTTATGCAGTAGCTTTTGTAGGGAATGAGTGTTTCCTATAGATGTAGCTATAGTGTCAGTTGGGTAGGGTACTTTGCCTTTTGTTCTGGTTTGGTGTCATATGTGTCCCCATTTTATTTATTCAGCTGTAATAAATGTCAGCAATGTCTGTGAGTTTCTCAGTGGCCTAGGCTGTAATTCTTTCTCAAGGTTGTTGAAAGGCTTTGCTGGAGACAAGAACGCTGCTCAGGCCAGTCCTCAGGCACCTTAATGGTTCACTGGCTGTGGCAATGGCAAGATCTTAGTCAACCTCTACTCAGGCTCCCTGGGTGACTTGTATGGACACCAGTGGTGGTGGCAGCTGGCCAGGTAGATCAGTCTTGGTCCCCTGAATGATGCATATGAGTGCCTGTGGCTCTCGCGGTAGCGTGGGTGGGCTAACTTTGGGTTCTAAGGTAGAACATGCTGATGTGCAGCAGCATTGCAACTGAAGGCGGCAGTGTTGCTATCAGGGGTGGCTGCCCTAGGCAGTTGTCTCTCAGCATCTGGGAGGGCAGTGGTGCATACTTCAGCTCCCTATGTCCTGTGGAAAGCTTCCTGATGTGCTGGACAGCCAGTTTCCCCAGATGTAGGATGTTATGTGGGCTCAAAGGCCAAGCATGTAGCTGCATCACTGGCTCCAGCTGGTGTTGTGATGCTGCTGTTCTCTGAGTGGAAGTGACAGGTTGTTGGTGTGGGCCCAGGGATGTGGAGATGCAGAGGTTTGGGGGCTCCATGGAAGGTACAGTCAGTTTTACCTTCTCTCTAAATGGCTCTGCTCTGCAGCAGCCTGGATTGTGGGGAGTGAGTGGCACTCAGTGTAAATTCCTTCCTTCTCTGAGAAAATGTAATTGTGTGGCTTCAGGCAGCTAGCTGTACTGGACTCAGGGTGGCTGAGGGTTGAGGCGCTCTCCTGTAGCTAGAATTGCAGACATCTGTGGTGAGCATGTGAATGATTGAGGATCTCTTGGTTACCTTTCCGCTACAATGGGAAATCTCTCCTAGCTTTCAGCATATCTCAGCTGTCTGTTTTGCTTCCCTCTCTGTGGTGCAATCTGAAATTCCCATGCCTCAGAGGTTTCTGCCAATTCTGCTGAATTCCAGTGCTCGTCCTTACACACTCTACTTGATGTACGCTTATCTACTCACTATTTTGGTCATTCTTTGTGGATAAGGGGAGTGTTGGGTCCCTCTAGTCAGCCATCATGATGGTGTCTCTCTAGAAGTGTTTTATTTTACAAAGTTATTTAATTTTCTTTGCCACATTTATTTCTTATTATATTACATTTTACTGAGTATGATCTCACAATATTGATGATTTGACATTATATTAATATTTGCTTAATGTGGTAATATATGTGAGTTTTTAATCCAGGTATTCATTAAATATATAATATTTACATATTGGATACAGAGTTGTATATTTTGCTCAGAGGCAATGGGCAAAATCTTTGAAAACCAGTGCTGAGTAACGCATGTTCTATTAGTTAGAACACCTACTGGCACCTACATTTTACCAGAGATGGTAACTGAAATCAGTTCTGTACATATATATCAAATAGAAATAACTGTTGTTTGAGTCTTATATGTATTCACTGTTTTTCATATGCTTAGCTTATAACTATAATTGAGGAAATTGGGGTTAAAAAGTTTTAATATGATGTTGAATTTGACAATTTCTCACAAATATTTTTGTCAATTTTTAAAATTATTGTGAAGGTACTGTTAAAATTTTTGTTCAAAATAATTATCTTAATGAATAGGATTTTTATTATTATTTGGCAATATATCCTCAATAATGCTTTGTCTTTAGTGTCCTTTTAAAATGTCTTGTCTTTATATGTTTCGTCTCTCTTCTTTGCAGTATTTTTGTTGGTGTTACTCATTTTTTTATTATTATAGGTAAAAATTTCAGCACAGTTGTACTGAATAGGTTAATATGTTACCATTAAATACGTACAATTTTAATGTACTTGTTATCCATATCAGTCTTGACCATTGCTTTTTAATTTTTCTTAGATATTACTTTTTATTATTGTGATAGATAACTTTTATATTATGCTTTTAACTAATATTAGTTGATATAGATAACATGAATTTTTATATACCTATGTTATCAATTTTTTATAATTTGTTGAATATTAGAATGATACTAGATTTTATTGATAAATAAATGGTTTTGTAAGATGTATTGAATGAAGATAACAACAAAGAGCTATCTAGTTTATTTCATTTTGCTGTGTCTTTTTTGTTAACACTCTTCTATTTTCATTTTTGGTATGGTACAAAGCCTATTAAAGACTTAAATATAAAATACATTAAGATTTAAACAGACATACAAAGCCATTTTATGGTTTTACTTCATAGATTCAACATTAATAGTATTCTTGACAATTGGTTAGATAATTATTTTCCTAGTGTGCCTTAAATAGTCAAATTGAGGGCAAGAGGAATTCTCTGGAAATCAAAACACAATTAATTTTAAAGTATTTCTTTTTCTGTTTACCTGTAAATATAAAACACAAAAAGATCTAATTAAATCAAATACACTTGCTTCTCAGGGCCAGTCTGCTGGTCTCCTAAAGAAAAATGATAAAACGGGGTAAGTGCTTCAATGTCAACAAGGTCTATCAACCAGTGTTACAAGCATGTATGTCTAAGACACCTCAAGGTTATAAAACAAATTCCTAAAAGTTCAGGTTTATTGCTTCATATTGAGTCACTTTAAAACCTCTGAATCCCATAGGGAACCTTTTATTTCAAAATCAATGTTGGAGTTGTTTGAAGAGAAGAGAACTATCTCTCAAGCAATGCTCTAGCAGTTAGAAAAGATTATAGGTATTTGAAATAAACTTCTAAGGAGCTTTGGAAAATTTGGAGATTGGTCAGAAAAGCTGCCTTTTATGTATCATCCGCAGAAATACCTATGAGTTTACATACACATAATTAACACACATTGTCATTAAGACTTTTCCAGACTCTGGGCAAAAGCATTTTTTTTTTTAAATAACAGATCAATTTTCTCTACTTGCAAGTAGATACTGAGGGACACCACATATTCTGCAATTTTGATTCATACTTAGAAAACAAGGGAGCAAAATTGCTTTAAATCTGTAACTGCCACAAATTTAACATTGACAAAGTACTTACAGACATTTAGGAGGTATCCATACACACTTTAAGGAATAGCAACATGAAGACATCAAAAATATTCATTTAACCTCAATTATATGCACAAGTTTGTGATTTAATGTGAGTGTATAGTGATAACAAGATGAGATGTTTCTTCTTCAGAGATCAACCTTCAGTTAAGATATAAAAACCACCTCTTATGATTTGACTGTTTGTCTCTCCCTGCAAGTTTAGGTAAATCCTGTCCCCCAAAGTGATGATATTAAGAAAAGAGGCCTTTGGGAGGTGCTTAGATAGGGAAGAGCACTGGATGAATGGAATTCATGCTTTTATAAAAGAGACTTCAGAGAGCAGCTTTGCCCTTCCAACAGGTGAAGACAGGGAAAAACTATCAGTTTGCAGCTCAGAAGAGGGCTCTCCCCAAAATTTGTTGATGCTGGCCTCTTGATCTTGTACTTTCCAGTCTCAAGAACTGTGAGAAATAAATTGTGATCGGTTTAGTGCATTTTTTATAGCAACCTAGGACAGACTAAGAACCATTATGGTTTTTTTTTTCATTAACACCAAATGCTGACTTTTGACTTTCTTAAAATCATGCAGCAATACTATTTTATCTTCTTTATTTTTATATACTTGATTTAAAATAGTCAATATTTTATTAAATATTATAAAGTAGTATGCTGGATATATATAAATGGTAGAAAGTTTAACAATAATATGAATAGTTGTTTACACAATAGAGTTTTAAAATAGAACATTCCCATGCTGTCTTTTTGTGACATTCCTTCTGGATTTTGATTATGATATAAATGTGTATGAATATAACACAAAAAAATATAATGTTCTGATTTCTTTTGCATTTTAACTTTTTATAAACAGAATATTTGTGAGAAATTACATTTGCTGTTTTCCTTTGAAATTAAGAACCATGAGATCCATTATGTCATGTGTAGTTATATACTTTATTCATGTTACTGTGGTTTATAATTTCTTTTGATTTTCAATTTTGCCAATATGATTATTGTAAAATAATTTCTTATTGTACTTTTAATTTCATTTCTTATTAAAATTCAGTTACACAAATTTTCTTTTTTTTTGCCAATCAGTGTGAGCTTGTAAGGTTGCTCAGGTTAGCCTTGAACTCATGACCTCGGCTTCGCAAACGCCATGACCTCCGGCCACATATTTTCTTTTTTTTATTTTTAGGTTTTTTTTTTTAATTGCATTTTAGGTTTTGGGGTACATGTGAAGAACATGCAAGATAGTTGCATACGTACACACGTGGCAGTGTGATTTGCTGCCTTCCTCCCCTTCACCTATATCTGGCATTTCTCCCCATGCTATCTCTCCCCAACTCCCCAACCCCCTCATTATCCCTCCCCGATTCCCTCCAACAGACCTCAGTGTGTAGTGCTCCCCTCCCTATGTACATGTGTTCTCATTGTTCAACACCCGTCTATGAATGAGAGCATGCGGTATTTCATCTTCTGTTCTTGTGTAAGTTTGCTGAGAATGATGGTCTCCAGGTTCATCCATGACCCTACAAAGAACATGAACTCATCATTTTTGATTGCTGCATAATATTCTGTGGTGTATATGTGCCACATTTTCCCTGTCCAGTTCAAATGTCTTAGGATGTTTTCACTACATTTGAGTTATTGTGAGTATAAAAATATCAAAACAACATAAACTTTGATACTTATGTAAATATTTACTAAATATGAGAAGTAAAAAATAAAACTGAAATTATCTTTTGTGAGATGGAGGAAGCTTTGATTCAGTTAGTTCATATATCTCAGGGTGATTATTACTTATTGCTAGATTACTATTCCTAGTTTTCTTCATCATACATGTAAATGATGGAAAATTTGTGTATTTAAATGGAGAGAAAAAAAAAGAACAAAGCTGTGTAATATGAATTGTTAGTCAATTCTTTAAACCTTTTTTTTGTTTCAAATTATTTACCAAATAACATAGTGGTTTCTTACAAAACCTATTTTTAATGTAATACCAGCTGACAAGTTGATTACTTCCTACTTCAGTTTTATTGATAGCAAGAAATTGGAAATGACCTAACTTTCAAAAAGATTTGTTACCTAGTCATGAAGATCAATCACATTCTCAGTGTCTAGGAATTATACCTAAAAGGCTCTACAAAGACTTTTCAGAAGACTATTAATTATTCCCTTAAATTCTTTCTCAACTACAGGCAATATATTTAACTTGATATACTAAAAATGTATTTGAATAAGATAAAAATATAATTCTAATATACTCTTGTCAATACAATATATATTTTAATTAATGTTTTTATCTAATTCCATGTTTTAAATATACTATATTCAGAATCATGGAGCCATCATTTAATTCAGTTAGTTTGTGGAAATGATGGTCATGTAACCTAACTTGCAAAGTCAATCCTTGTCAAACAAATCAGCCACATGAGATTTACTTTCTGAACATAAATGTGTTCATAAACTTGCCCTTGGCACCTATTAAGCTTCTTATTCCCAATTCTAAGGTAGATAGATCCCTAGCATGACTTTGGGGTCTAGATTTTAGAAAGGGACTACATCTTCAACTTTTAAGTTCTCATCCTCTCTCTCTCTCTCTCTCTCTCTCTCTCTCTCTCTCTCTCTCTCTCTCTCTCTCTCTCTCTCCCTCTCTCTGCCACTGCCTACCACCCTCCCTGCCTCTTTCCATTTCCCTTGTTGTTTCACAGGATTTCCCCAAAGGAGTGGTACACACAATATTTAACAATAATTTGGGAATAGAAGAGTCAAGATCTTCATCATTCCTTTGCTCCTCTTGACATAAACTTTGAAGAGCATTTAAATATAGAACAAAATGCTATATTTATCATGTTAAGCTTTTTTCTTAACAAAAGCATACAAACAAGAGAGGAGATAATACAGCTTTGTGGTGAGTTTACCACATGTAGGACCAGTAACAGTGGCCTTTTGATTTTTTTATTACCCAGGAAGATAAGTATAATTTTCAAATGTTCAAATTTAAATTCTCTGAGTAGCTAACTCTACTATTAAAGGCAGTATTTTTGACTATACCTTAACTTGTTAGAGAAATTCAAATACATCCAGAGGAGACTAAATGTGGACAAATTACAATTCAGTGTATATGGCATGAAATGCAGGTTTATAAATACATAATTAGAACCTAGAGGAAGAGACCATTAATAGATTTTCCTTACTTACACAAGATAATACTTGTATATGTATTTCATAATACATAGTTACATATTATGCTAATTATATATTATATCACACACATTATTACATATTAGAAAATACATATATTACATTTGTCTTTTCTTACCAAAGCTTCCAACAGTATACCAAAATTTTGTTTTTCTTTCTTATACTGAATTGTCTTATGTTTTAAAAAATTTATTATTATTATTATTATTATTTGAGACAAGGTCTCACTCTGTCATATAGGCTAGAGAGCAGTGGTGTAATCATTACAGACTTGAAATCCTGGACTCAAGCGATCCTCCTTCCTCAGCCTCCAGACCAGCTGTGACTAAGGGTGTGCACTACCACAATCAGCTAGCTTTTAAAATTATTTGTAGAGAGGTGGTCTCACTATACTGCCCAGATGGTCAGATGGTCTCAAACTCCTGGATTCAAGTGATCCTCTTGCCTACATCTCCCAAAGTGCTGGGAGAGCCACTGAGCCAGGCCTCTTCTGCTTTTATAAACAGGCTTGAAAACCACATACAAGCTCAAGTCCTAAATAGCTTGCTACCATTTTTTTTCTTCACTTTGTAACTTCAAACTATCTACCCGGCCGGGCGCGGTGGCTCAAGCCTGTAATCCCAGCACTTTGGGAGGCTGAGGCGGGATCACGAGGTCAAGAGATCAAGACCATCCTGGTCAACAAGATGAAACCCCGTCTCTACTGAAAATACGAAAAATTAGCTGGGCATGGTGGTGCGTGCCTGTAATCCCAGCTACTCAGGAGGCTGAGGCGGGAGAATTGCCTGAAACCAGGAGGCAGAGGTTGCAGTGAGCCAAGATCGTGCCATAGCACTCCAGTCTGGGTAACAAGAGTGAGACTCGGTCTTAAACAAACAAACAAACAAACAAAAAAACTATCTACCCACTCACTGTTCATGGGATCAACAGTTATAGTTTTCATTGTTTGTAAAATTTACTTGGGGACTTTTTTATTTTTTTTATTGCCAATCAATGAGAGCTTGTAAGGTTGCTCAGGTTGGCCTTGAACTCATGACCTCGCCTCCGCAAGCGCCACGACATCTGGCCGGAGCCACTGGGGTCCCCTCTTTGGGGACTTTTATACCAATTTCTTTCCTTAATCTCACAGTGGCTCCAAATAAATGCATATGGGGCTGTTGAAAAACCAATGCCAGGTGACTCAGGAATAGTGGGAATAGTGCCGGTGGTAATTGGGTTATAACCGTAGAATAATGGTTTCAGGAGCACTGACGAGATTTCCTAGTAGCGCATTTATACAGGCTAAATTTTTTACTAAATGGTCTTAGATTTTTTTTGCTTTTCATTTGTCTATTTTTATTTTTCCATTTTTCTTCCCTATATCTTTAACTCTTTTGTGTGAG
The DNA here is from genome assembly GCF_049354715.1 of Callithrix jacchus. Lineage (NCBI taxonomy): Eukaryota > Metazoa > Chordata > Mammalia > Primates > Cebidae > Callithrix > Callithrix jacchus. The sequence goes on along the minus strand of NC_133512.1, from coordinate 102,016,606 downwards.
TTGTGTAATCTCAGTCGTCCTTTACATAGTTCTTCACCACTATCAGTAGACTGTGTCAGGTACTGTTAGGGATAAACAATGTTAAATAGTACAGGCCCTGCCCTACAGACATTTTTAGCTTTTAGTTCTTTCCTCTTAAGTATTTATCAGGCTTTGGGTAGCCATGGGCAAGAAAGAGGGCAGGTAGTTACGTTTTTTTTTAAACTTTGTCTTTTTTGGTTTTAAGCTGGCTCAGTTATGGCAGTTCCTATGTCAATTACATTCTTGGGGAGATGACTATATTGGGGTCTTTTTTTCTAATAGCTTTAATACAGGAATGCGGCTATGATCTTATCAAATCATATCTGAAGCAATTCTTTTGGCTGTATAGTATTCTGTATTTGCTTAAAATAATGGTGAAATAACAGGCTTTTAAAAACATTGTGTAAAAGTAACAATCTCTGCTCTTAGGATAAGCTCAATAAATGTCCAGCATATTTTTGCTGTTATAGTTATTGATTGTATCAATGAATATTAAATTGACTCCCTTTTATAATCTATTGATTATATCGATACATTGCCAATCTTTCATCTATAGCTTATCTGAACCATGATAATACAGAATTTCTATTTTCCTGTCTCAATATTTCTTATAATCAAAATATTCTTTTCCAAAATAAAAAATAGGATTATCTGTCTGATCAGATTTGTCACCATCCTTTTCCTTGTATTGGATTTCCCAGTTACCAATCTAATTTTTCACTGATGAAACTCTAACAAGAAATTTCTTTCTTGGAATCTTTAGCACACTCTTGATCTATGAGTGAATTCTTGTATGAATTCATTGCTCACAGAGAAATTTTTTTTTGCAGAGGAAAAATTGTAAAGTACCCTGAAGACTCTGAGTCTTACAAACCAACATAAGTGAATACCATCATCAGAGTTTATTAAAGTTTTTCACATTGTTTAAACTTTGTAAGTCCAAAATTCAAACTCTTTCATTCTTAGGTTTTCATACATGAAAACTTATCTTTCCCTTCCCCCATATTCTGGATATTGATAATAGAATTATATTTTGGATTTATTTACCCTATAATATTAATTTTTCTGGTTGGGAATTTCTTTTTTATGTTGATTTTTAGTTCATGTTCTTGGTGGGAGGAGTGAGTAGATGAATTAGGGAAGGAGTAGACATTAGAAATAGTGTTAGTAGAAAACAGCTAATATATTTTATAATGCATTCCTGTGGGATGTTAAACATGTGTCTTGGAGCAATAACGCTTGTTGAACTTACATTTTTTACTTATTCTTTGTTTCAGGATACACTGGCCTAAAAGCAGGTTTCTTTATGTTTTTACAGGCACATTCATTTTAAGTTGCATAATAAATTGTGGGAAATATTCACAACAAATTTACGAAACATGTTAATGTGATCTTATTTAGAGTGCATCTTAGAAGCAACTCTTATAATATTCTTATCTTTCAAGATTTCTTCCTGATATGAATCTAGTTCCTCCAGTGTTCCCATTGCAGTCATTTTTATAAAGCTAACTTTCCTAGCCCTATTTTTAGACTACCTATGTACAATTTAAATTCAGATTACGCAACTGACTGGGATAGCGTACTCCTTAGGTTTTTATCCTTTTTTTAAACAGAGTCTGGAATTTGAATTATTTTATCTATCACTTTGACAGTTTTAGGATACATTCATCATTTTGATTCAAAGAATAGAGACGATCACGAATTTATTATGGAATTTTATACCTAAGGGAACCGAGGCTTGTTGGGAGATAGTTAATGGGTCTCTCATATTTCTGCATGTCTTGTGAACAGAGGCACTCGCTTTAGTTGTTCCAGATCATCTTTTTAAGGATGTGTATATAGCAACCATCTTTTAAAAAGCGGATTTTTCTTTGGAGCAGAGGTTAGGTTTGTTTACTGTTTGGTAGAGTAAAGATCATATCGCCATCTGGGGCAAGGTCAAACAAGTTTTCCTGCAGCCCTTTATACAAATTGGAGTTTCTCAAGCTCGGGGCTCCTCAGCTGTGCTGCAAATACAATACACATGCAGCATTCACCTAAGCCGTTCTGTATCGCAAGGGGAAACAACGCAAACAAGGGTAAAAAGTCTTTTGTCTCTGACCAAGGCTCTGATCATTTGCAAGCAGCCATAAAACTGTGGCAGGTTTGCAGATAAGGTTAAATACCAGACCACTCACAGTTAATAACAAGGCTCAGAGAAAATAAGTGCAATTAGAAATACTGGATATGAATGCAAATTATTGCTATTTCACTTATCATTTTATTATAATTATTTGATCTCATAACGATTGCTTTCTGAAATATATATCATTATTCAGATAATGAGTTTTTGTACTAAAAAATAATGAATAGTACATAATTTCTTGTGGTTTTAAGACTAATCAAGTGATGAGTGCAATAATTCCTTAGTCATTGGCTTAAAACTATTGTCTCTAAATAATGAGTTAATTATAGCTTTAAAGTTGAACGATTATGTAGTTGGGTATAGTTTTTTAAAAATAAAAAACAGATAAGAGCAAAAGGAAAAGTTAAAACAAAAGTGATATGTCAGATATCGATTTCATATATTTTCATATGGTCTTTTTTGAGGATATTTGTTTTCATCAAGTTGAGCTCATGCCTCACATTTTATTATTAAAAATAATTTATGCCAATTTGGGTCTCAGAAACATATGAAGTTAAGTAAGAACTTCAACAGTTTTATGTTTTTTTCATTTATTGCCATACCCCAAATATTTTAATATGATAATAAAATGAATATTAATAAACTTAATTCATGCATATTATTCTATCAACTGAATGCAAAATATTTAGTATTTTCTTGTCAAAAATTTTATCTCTTTTAATCTCTACCATAAAAATAATACTATGATAGCACTTTTTATGCATAAATATTTATTCACAAATTCAGCAAAACTATAGAATACAGACTTGGCAGCAAATTCCTTGCTCAAATTTTAAATATACTTAAAATTTTTGATTTATATTACTAAATATTTATTCAGAAATGGTGTACTATTTGACCTTTAGTACTAAAAAATACATATCTTACTAATATGGCAGGTTAAAGGTGAAGGTAACACCTGGCTTCCTTTGGGGTTTTAGTTTGTGAGGTTAAACATGAAAATCATGTTAATTAGTCATTTTTTGTTATTTTTGTAAATTGTTCATGTTTTACCAGCTGTAATGCTATTTTCGCTCTCTCTATTATGATCGATTTTTCTTCATCTGTCTACATAAATTATTGAAAAGGAAAACAGATTGCGTACTAAAATAAATCCTATTTGTTAATCTCTATAACTCACATGCTCATTAATATAACACACATACTTAAAAGTACACACTTTCTATGCTCAAATAATGTCTGTGAGCTACTTTCATGTTACTGCATATATTTGAAGTTCTTTTTTTTATTGATGAATAGCCCATATAGCATGTACATATTTTTTCATTATTGGTAGCCATAATATCAATGTTATAATAATAAGTAGAAGTCATAAAAACTTGGACTGCATTGCCACAATTGTGATGTCCATAAACAGAGAATCATCTTTAGTTCTGTAATTACATGATTCTGTAACTTGGTTGCCTTCTTGAATCTTCATTTGTGTATGTGGTCAGCACAAAAGTTTTAATGCAGGTACAGAGAATTTTCTGCTTTTAAACTTACAGTTGATTAAATCATCAGTTTAAAATTTGTAGACAGATCCAAATTCTACTTTAAACCCAGTAAGGATAACTTCTTCTCTCTTATATCATCATGAATAAAAGTATACTTTAAGTTCGTAACTTTGCATCTGTGATAGAGGCCAATAGTCCTGGTCTGGTCCATAGTTTCCCTTGTATTTGTTTACCATGATGATTTACTGAGATGATTGCACTCATAGTCTGTTTTCTCAGCACAGATAAAACCAAGCGTTAGTTCTGGCATTGGATAATGGATGCATGTTTAAAATATTTTTAGAAAATATTAATATGCAGTTAAATTTGCAAATGTAAAAATTTTACTGTTTTAACAAATGCGTGGAACCTATAAACCATCACCTTATTTCACATATACAGTATGTGACCAACCCAGAGTATATTTTCATGCCTCTTGCCAGTCATTTCCTTAAGAAACCACTATTTTCTGATTGTTTTCTGAATCATAGGTAATTTTTTCCCATTTTAGATCTTCACGAATGTGAATCATTCACTTTTTGTCTGAATTATTTGTCTAGCACAATGTCCGTGAAGTGCTTTCACGTTACTGAAAGTATCTGTCATCTATTTCTCATTGTTGCTGATTATTCATCTGCAGTGTGAATATTCCACAGTTTGCTCATACATTCTCCTCTGGATGGACACTGGGTCATTTCCAGCTTAGACTAAGAATAAGTCTGTTGTGAGCTTTCTTACATAAGTCTAGTATGTGTTGCTATGGCCTGAATTGTGTTCTCCTATAATTCACATGTACAAGTAGCCCTGACCCTCAGCGTCTCGGATGTGACTGTATTTGAAGATAAAGTCTTTAATCATTTAATTAAGGTTAAATTGTTACAGGTAGGTGACATGAGGGGGCAGAAGAGGGCTCTCCCCTCCACCGACTAGAAATGTTGGGTGACGGTTCTACAGTTGTTGCACTGCCTCTCTCAAGGTGATAAATTGGCAGTCGGTGCCGGGGAGAGGCCATTCGGTGATGCCCCACACCTGTTAATGTCAAAAAGTGATCATTTTCACCATATTGATTCTTCCTAACCATGAGCATGAAATGTTTCTCCATCTGTTTGTCTCCTCTCTTATTTCCTTGAACAGTGGTTTGTAGTTCTCCTTGAAGAGGTCCTTTACATCCTTTGTTAGTTGTATTCCTAGGTCTTATATTCTCTTTGTAGCAATTGTGAAAGGGAGTTTGCTTATGATTTGGCTCTCTGTTAGTCTGTTATTGGTGTATAGAAATGCTTGTGATTTCTGCACATTGATTTTGTATCATGAGACTTTGCTGAAGTTGTTTATCAGTTTAAGGAGATTTTGGGCTGAGATGATGGGGTCTTCTAAATATACAATCATGTCATCTGCAAACAGAGAAAATTTGACTTCCTCTTTTCCTAATTGAATACCCTTTATTTTGTTTTTCTTGCCTGATTGCTCTGGCTAGAACTTCCAATACTATATTGAATAGGAGTGGTGAGACAGGGCATCCTTGTCTAGTGCTGGATTTCAAAGGAAATGCTTCCAGTTTTTGCTCATTCAGTATGATATTGGCTGTAGGTTTGTCATAATAGCTTTTATTGTTTTAAGATATGTACCTTTGATATCTAGATTGAGAGTTTTTAGCATAAAGGGCTGGAGAATTTTGTTGAAGGCCTTCTCTGCATCTGTTGAAATAATCATGTGGTTTTTGTCTTTGGTTCTATTTATGTGGTAGATTATGTTTATAGACTTGTGTATGTTGAACCAGCCTTGCCTTCTTCACAGAACTGGAATAAAACACCTTAAACTTCATATGGAATCAAAAGAGAGCCTGCATAGCCAAGACAATCCTAAGCAAATTTTAAAAAAAGCCAGAGGCATCATGCTACTGATTTCAAACTATACTACAAGGCTACAGTAATCAAAACAGCATGGTACTGGTACCAAAACAGAGATATAGACGAATGGAACAGAACAGAGGCCTTGGAGGCAATGCCACACATCTACAACCATCTGATCTTTGACAAACCTGACAAAAACAAGCAATAGGGAAAGGATTCCCTGTTTAATAGAAGGTGGTGGGAAAACTGCCTGGCAGTGTGCAGAAAGCAGAAGCCGGACCCCTTCCTGACACCTTACATTAAAATTAACTCCAGAGGTATTAAAGACTTAACATAAGACCTAACACCATAAAAACCCTAGAAGAAAATCTAGGCAAAACCATTCAGGACATAGGCATAGGCAAGGACTTCATGACTAAAACACCAAAAGCATTGGCAACAAAAACCAAAATAAACAAATGGGACCTAATTAAACTCCAGAGTTTCTGTACAGCAAAAGAAAGAATCATTAGAGTGAACCAGCAACGAACAGAATGGGAAAAAATTTTTGCAATCTACCCATCTGACAAAGGGCTAATATTCAGAATCTAGAAAGAACTAAAATGGATTTACAAGAAAAAAATAAACAAACCCATCCAAAAGTGGGCAAAGGATATGAACATCGATGAGGCCAACAAATGTATGAAAAAATGCTCATCATCACTGATTATTAGAGAAATGTGAATCAAAACCACATTAAGATACCACCTCATGCCCTTTAGAATGGCAATCATTAACAAATTCAGATACAACAGATGCTGGAGAGGATGTGGAGAAACAGGAAGAATTTTATTCTGTTGGTGGGAGTGTAAACTAGTTCAACCATTGTGGAAGACAGCATGACATTTCCTCAAGGACTTAGAAATAGAAATTCCATTTGACTCAGCAATTCCATTACTGAGTATATACCGAAAGGATTATAAATCATTCTATTATAAAGACACATGCGCACACATATGTTCATAGCAGCACTGTTTACAATAGCAGAGACCTGGAACCAACCCAAATGCCCACCCATGATAGACTGGACAAGGAAAATGTGGCACATATACACCATGGAATACTATGCAATTATAAAAAAATGATGAGTTTTTGTCCTTTGTAGGGACATGGATGAATCTGGAAACCATCATTCTCAGCAAACTGACACAAGAACAGAAAATCAAACACTGCATGTTCTCACTCATAGGCAGGTGTTGAACAATGAGAACACATAGACACAGGAAGGGGAGCATCACACACTGGGTCTGTTGACAGTAGCCAAGGGAGGGACAATGAGGGGGTCTGGAGGTAGGGGAAGGATAACATGGGGAGAAATGCCAGATGTAGGTGACAGGAGGATGGAGGCAACAAACCACAGTGCCATGTGTGTACCTATGTGAGAATCCTGCATGATCTGCACATGTACCGCAGAACCTCAAGTACAATAAAAAAATATGAATGAACAACAACAACAAAAAAGTGATAATTAAAGGCAGACCCAAGGGAGAAGAAACTTGCTGGGCACGCACATTGAGAGACAAAAATGACAAAGTGTGATCTTCCGGAACCCTCCACTGGAAAAAGGAAGAAAGCCTCAGAGGAGCATACGTACAACTTACTAAACACACTGCAAGTGCTCACTTCCTAAGGGTAAGAGGGGCTCTGTGCATGGGGCAGCCCACCCAAATGGAAGAATCTTGGGAAAGGGGGCGAGTCTATACAGGTCATAGCATCACGGTTAAATAGGACTTCTGACATTCTCTCTAATCTTTATGAGCCCTCTTGGATTTCTTCTAAGTGAGTTTTCCTTTCTTTTCTGTTCTAAGGCCTTTCAAATAAACTTCCACTCCGGTTCTGAAACATGCCTCGGTCTCTTTGGTCTCTTTTTCTGCTTCCTGTCCCTCAGTAAAATTCTTTCTTCTGAGGAGGCAAGATTTGAAGTTGCTGCAGACCTGTGAGGATTTGCCAGTGATAACTCATGGCAATCCACCACTAACAAAATGAGCTCCTTGGGGTGGGCTCTAATTCAGTGTGACCAGCATCCTTGCAAAGAGGAGATCAGGACCTAGGCACACTTGTAGGAAAGATTGCTTGAAGACACAAGGAGAAGATGACACTCTACAAGCTAAGGAGAGAGGCCTCAGAAGAAACCAACCCTGCTGACGCCTGGGTCCTTCAGAACTGCGAGAAAATGTACTTCTGCTGCATAGACCATGCAGTCTGTGATACATGGTAATGGCAGCTTTACCAAACTAATACATGTTAATATACATATATATGTTTTAATTTCTCTATGAGGAAATATGTAGCAGTGGAAATTGTTGAATTGTATATTGCGTATTTGCAATTTTTCAAGAAATGGCCACATTTTTTTGTCCAAAGGTTTTAAACACTTTTGAAATTCCAGCAGCAATATATGAGCCCTCCAATTGCTCCACATCTTCTTGAATATTTAATATTGTTTGTTTTAACTATAACTATTTTGGTGTGTGTGGCACTGTATTTCATTGGGACTTTATATTATGACAAATGATGTTTAGAACTTTTCTATGCACATCCATAGATCTTCATTAGCAAGGCGTTTCTTCTATGGTGCTTCTCACTCTCTATTGGTTCGTGTTGTCTTTTATTATTTAATTGTAATATTTCTTTATATAATCTGCATAAAATTTCGATGAGATATAAATTTTACAACTTTTTTTCAACTTTGTTGCTTGCGTCTTCACTGTCTAAATGAAAGGAAATGGGAGGAGGAGGCATTAGCCCAGTCTATAGTGGCACACCAGCCTCCTTGGCCTATGGCAGTTTCTGTATGGCTCCTATCACATCAGACATAAGCACAACAATGGGAGTTCTTCGCATCCCATTGTTTAACTCTAGGAATTGTCTGCCTTATGTACTGGTCAGATAAAATTACTAAACCAGAATAGTGGGAATTCAGACTCCTACCTCAGCCATTTTCTTAATGAAAGTGGTAATCTTTTGCTGCCTTTGGGAATTCTGTACTCCTTAGTCTTTACTAGCAAGGAAGGTTAATGAACTCCAAAATTTCCCATTTAACAGAGCCAATTAAAACTGGATAAGAGCGGGCTTAGCACATAACCCCTAAGGAAAGAAAACCGCAATGTGCTCCTTTCACATGTATCAGCTATTTCAAACCCCGAAAAAAATCTCTCCAGTCACATTTTGCGGTGTGTACCTTTCCAGTGCATTTGTTCCAAGCCTGTCTCTAAACCCATCAAGTTTCATGTTAGTACCTTTCAGTACTCTTCCATCTTCGCAGGGTTTGCTGCTCGCTGAACCCCAGCATCTTATAATTTTGAGAAGTTTTACATATCACCTGCTAGCCACTTCTTCCAAATCATTGCCCATGTCGTATATATGATTAGTGATGGCACTCATACATAATTAGTGATGACACTATTTTCTGCAGTTCTGCAGGAATGAAACTGTGTTTCTGGTGTATGACATTGCTAAAGTGAGAAGATTCCAGGGGCTTCTACTTCGTCATTCCTGCCATATTGGCCATTTCTCCACGGGTCAGGGAGCCAATGTGGAGATTCTGAAAACTGCCAAATATTCCAATTAATATAACTTCGACGATACGTTCAGGAACTGAGGAAATAACCACAGGGTGGGTCCCTACCTGGCCCCACATGAGTTCAACTTGGCTAAGACTCCATCTAATCACACAACACCTAAAGTACACAATTTGCCTAGTGAACTGCACTGGCATTTTTGATGTTCAGGAATTAGTGTCAGTTCAGGACCAGCATCGACTAATCTTTGAAAGGTCTTGATATCTTTCTCCCTTGTGCATATTCACTCCAGTAAATGGGCCCTAGTTCCTTAGAATAAGGGTTACAGGAAGATTCATGTTCTATACTGTGGCCAGGTCTTTCTATGTATGGACTTGGTTTTCCTTTTGAATTTTAATAAACTGTTTTTGAACTTTTCAATTTACAGAAAAATTATACTTTAGAATTATACCTCTCACAATTTCCGCTATTAACATCTTAACTCATCTGGTTAATTCGTTATAACTAATAAGTCAATGTTGAAACACTATTAACTAAAGTTTGAGGTTGAAATTTCCTTAGTTTTTAGTTTTTGGAATTTTTTTTTTTTTTGGGGGACAGAATCTCTGTCACCAGGCTGTCTGCCTCCCGGGTTCCAGCAATTTTCCTGCTTCAGCCTCCAGAGTAGCTGGGATTACAGGCGCACATCACCACACCTGGCTAATTTTTGTATTTTTAGTAGAAAGGAGGTTTCACCATGTTGGCCAGGCTGGTCTTGGACTCCTGACCTCAGGTGATCCACCCACCTCGGCCTCCCAAAGTGCTGAGATTAGCATGAGCCACTGCACCCAGCCTTCAGCTCTATCTTTACTGGTTTTCTTATTGCATGATCTGTCCATTAACAATACAGATGACTTGAAGTTGCCAAATGTAATAGGGAATTTAAATATTTCTCTTTGTAAATCTATTCATTCTTCCCTCACGTATATTGACACTGTTGTTTTATGAATACATGTTAGGGATTGTTATGTCTTCTGGAAAATTGACCTCTTTATTTTTAATAATTTTTCTTGTTTTAGAGCCTTTTTGTCTAAAATTAATATGACCATGTTACCTTTCAATCATGTTCACATGGTATGTCATTTTTGCCGCTTTGTTTGCAGCATTTCTGGGCACTTACAGATTTCTTATAAACAACATAGAGTGACTTTTGGTTTCAACTTTTTAAAATGCACTGTCACTGTCTTTTAACTGGTGTATTTGAACCATTCACATAGAAAGAGATCGTTGATATATATTGTATTAATATCCATCATGTTTGTAACTGTTTCCAATTAATTTCACTTGCTATTTGTTTTGAATCTTCCACTCTTTTTCTCCCTTTTCTGGTTTTAATTGAGCATTTCCTATAATTCTATTTTCTCTCCTTTCTTTGCATAACAGTTGCATTTTATTTTCTACTAGTAGTTACCCTGAGTTTGCAATATATGATTACAACTGTGATATAGCTGGCCTAGAATTAGAACCAGTACAATGCCATTTTAAAATGGGAAAACTGTTTCCATTTTCCTCACAATGACTGCTAGCCATGGCTTCTGTAAACTACTAAGATTACCTTGCAAAATGCAAAGAGAGGAAAAGCTGCATACTTTCTCTTATCTGTAACTGCCAGAATTGCTGGCCTTTGTTTACCAAAGTAAGCACCCCCAGATAATTCCATCCTGGCACCAAGTAACCTAAAATTATGTGGACCCCACACCTGTCCAAATAATGTATAAACTAATGTTTATCTTGACCTCTGTAAACCACTTAAGTGGCAATTGGAATGACAAAAGTCCCCTGGCCCTTGGAATATCTGGATCCCCCTCACCCTCGTCTCAGCCGAGGAGGTGATTGACAGCTTTCATTCCCATCTCCACTCCTCACCCCCACTCCCAAGGTGGTTTTGTGGGTATAAAAAGGTCTTGCACATATACACCATGGAATATTATGCAGCAATCAGAAATGATGAGTTCGTGTCGTTTGTAGGGACATGGATGAATCTGGAGAACATCATTCTCAGCAAACTGACACAAGACCAGAAAATGAAGCACCGCATATTCTCACTCATAGGCGGGTGATGAAAGATGAGAACACATGGACACAGAGAGGGGAGTACTAAACACTGGGGTCTATTGGGGGGAAAAGGGGAGGGCCAGTGGGAGGGGGAGGTGGGGAGGGATAGCCTAGGGAGAAATGCCAAATGTGGGTGAAGGGGAGGAAGCAAACAAAACACACTGCCATGTATGTACCTATGCAACTGTATTGCATGCTCTGCACATGTACCCCAAAACCTAAAATGCAATTAAAAAAAAAAAGTTCTTGTCACTCTTCTTTCTCTGCCACGGGTTGGAGAGACGTGAGTCCTCCGTGGTCGCCGGCAATAAACCCTGCAATTTGGCATACTTTTGTTCTGGTGTTGACTTTCTGTGCTAAGTTCAATGCAACACAACTAATTTAAATCTAATTCCAAACAGCACTATAGTACTCCCCATGTAGTGAAGGTACCTTTTGAGAGTATTCCCAAGTCCTTCTTTTAGTTCCTTATAACATGACTGTCACACCCAGTACATTAGTACCATTATTAACTTAAATAAAATGTTATATATATATTTTTTTTTAGTTTATATGAAAGCTTTTATTTCACCTTTATTCCTTTTCTGATGCCCTTTTGTTTTAGGTAGACTAGAGTTCTGATCGATATCATTTTTAGTTTCTTCAAAGAATTATTTTAACTTTACTTATGGAGCATGTCTGCTGGTAACTTTTGACCTTAATTTTTATTTGTGTGAGGATGTCTTGGTTCTTCTCATTTTGAAGGGTAATTTTGCTAGACATAGATTTCTAGCTTAGTGTTTTGTTTGTTTATACTTGAATACATTAAATAGTTCACTTTACATTTCTTTTTTTGCATGGTTTCTGAGGTGACGTCTAATGAGAATCTTATCCTTATTCCTCTATTGATAAAGTGTGTATTATGTTCTGTCTTCTTTCAAGATTATCATATTGTCTTTGGTTTCATGCAGTATAAATATGGTATAATTCTCCACAGAATTCCTGATATTTATCCTATTTTTCTGAGTTTATTATGTTTCTCTGTGCTCCTGGTTCAGTGGTTTCATGTCTTCATTTAATTTTAGAAGATTGTTAGTCACTACCACTTCAGATATTTATTCTGTTTCTTTCTCTTTCATTTCTCCTTCTGCTATCCCCATTACACACAATTATAACTTTAGTAATTGTCCCACTGTTCTGACCTATTCTTTTCTTTATTGAAAAATATTTCATATTGTTTAGGAAGTTTTAATTGAGTTATGTTGAACTTCATATTCTTTTCTTGGCCATATCCTGTTTACTGATGAGCTCATCAAATTATTTCTTCATTTCTGTTCCAGTGCTTTTGATTTCCCGCGTCACTTTTGTTCCTTCTTAATGTCCCCATGTCCGTGATTACATTACTCATCTGTTCCTGCATGATGTCCGCCTGCATGTTTCTTGCATGTTTCTATTAGAGCCCTTAACATATTAATTACAGTTACTTATATTATATTCCATTCCAAATAATTCCGTTCTGTGTCATATCTGATTCTGGGTCTGATGATTGCTTTTTCTCTTTAGGCTGTGTTGTTTTTTCTCACCTTTTAACATTTCCTGTACTTTTTCTGTTGAAAACCACACACGATCTATAAGGTCATTGGCAGTGATGTAAATAGGCCTTTAGTATGAAGCTTTTTGTTATCTGGCTAGAGACAGATCTGTGTTTAACATTTGCTGTAGTCTTCAGTGCCAGAAAAAGTTTCACTTTCCTCAATAGTCTTTGTTTATTTCTGCTTTGTTCCTTTATGTTTCCCTAAAGAACTCCTTCTTAAATGGAATCTGAGCGTGCATCTCTTTAAGTTGTCATCCACTTTCCTGGCCATGGACCCTTGTAGGTGTGGTGGTAACTTGCGGAGGAGAGGAAGTGCTTCATAATTTTATGATTACATTTCAGTTCTGTAGTAGGATGAACTCCTGGACTGCAATCTTCTGAATTCATTCTTATCTGTTATTTGATTTCCCTTATCTAAGACAGGGTGGCTAGATGGGTGTGAGCTGACTAATGGCAGTTTCCCCAGGTAAGAAAAGGCTCTGGTACAGGTCATTCCCTTGGAGTTTAGTTCTTTGTTATAGAAAATGTGCTGGACACATTTTGAAATGGCGACTGTGTCTCTCATCCTGCCAGAACCACAAGAGGATTTTTCTCAGAGCTTCATCATGAGAATCTGGTTGGGGATCCTGGAGATAAAGTCTGTGCAGGTGTCAGCACCCTGCTAAGACGAGGCTCCCAGGAGTTTCTCTGTCTCACGCTGGTCTACATTCAACCTCCAGTAAAACACTTCAGTGTTTTTAACAGGTTTGACTCTGGAAGCTTTAGCTCCGAGTAAGGTGTTTTCAGCTGTAACTCTCTGTATATGCCTGTCTCTTCAGATTCAGGGATATTGGTGTGTCCAGTGATATCAGTTCTCTGATGAATCTAAGAAAAATTGATTTTCATTTGGCCATTTTTTTCGAGGTTTAAGGAAAACCAGATTTTTAAGCTCTTAATATAGGATAGCTAAAACTAGAAGTCCTGGACAGATTCTTTTTTAAAAAAGAAGATAACTCTGTTGCTTCCATTTTAATCAAAGGCTCTAAGTCTATTAAGTGACTCAGGTCTGAAAAGTGGGTTAGACAGCATAATTCTCTATCATGAAAACTTATGTTGGAATTTGACCCCTACGTTTAGTCCTCCCTCCCACCCCTTATGTGGATGAGGCACTGTTGCAGCATGCTGATCATCCTTTTCCTTCCTGAGGACAATATGAACAGTTAGCCTGCTCCAGAGATCCCCAAAGTCCCAGATATGATGATTACTAGTAAGACCCGTTTGCTCTTTATGGTAAGTGATCCCCTCTTGTGGTTAAGTGGCTGCCATTTGGCCTCTGCCACCTCATAATCCAGTCATCCCATTGAAATCAAGGAGCCCATCTTAGATGTAGCGTCTTCCGTGGACATACCTGATCCACAAATCAGAACAACCACAGGGTTTTTAAATAATGTCAGTGCTTACCTCACTAATATGTATCTCATCAGTCTCATCAGTTTATTGGAGGGAGGGTTTTCTGGGCCTTTTTTTGAGATGTGATTAAGGTTGACGTGTAAGTTGCAGAAACTCATTCTGCAACTTATAATACATTCCAATCTTTCTACTTCCTGAAACCTTACGATTATTCCCTCCAAATCCAATTTCTGTCTGGGAAACTCTATAATATCGACCACGTTAAATGTAGGCCACCTTTAAATATAAATTTCAGTCAACCAAGCAAGTATTTCCTGGTGCTACTTACAGCAGCATGAGCTGAGACACTAAATTCAGCATCTCTAGTAAGTGCACATTCTAATGTTTAATTCTAATCATCTTGGTCTAACACCCTTGGAATCCACCCTCATACCTGTTCTCAAGGTGTCTGTTGACACATATTTGCAATTTCTTGAAATATTTTGTATGTAATCTATTTTCTCTTGTGTCATAGTGTGTACCTGGCCTCCAGAACCAAACTGATACTTGGTTTTAGCTGTGAGTCTGGTGCAAAGAGGAGACGATAGTGGTGAGTTTGAGAAAAATGAGTATCCCTCTACAAAACATACGCCCTGGTGAGGTTCAGCACAGTAAGGCCAGTCTCCTTAGACACAGATGACCTGCTAGTTCCACTCTCAAGAGAGGCTCAAAGTGACCAAGTCTCAATTTCAGTGGAGTCCTGTTAATGCTTTTATTAGTTTTCAAGGTCTCATTTTTTTCCAATCCAAACCCTAAATTTCTTGTGAGAAACGGGACGATATTATAAGTTAAATCAACATTCTATTTCTGTAACCAGCACAATTAATTTTATGTTTGTTAGTTAATAATCTTGGCCCTGTGGCTGTAGGAAATAAGAGATTAGCCAGGCACTGTAACACACCTGTAATCCCAATACATTGGGATGCTAAGGCAGGTGGATTGCTTGAGCTCAGAAGAGACCATCCTGGGCAACATGGTGAGAACCTATCATCTTCAGAAAAAAAAATACAAAAATTTAGCTGAGCATGGTGGTGTGAGCCTGTGGTCCTAGATACTCAGGAAGCTGAAGTGGGAAAATCCATTGTGTCCAGGATATCAAGGCTGTAGTGAGACATGTTCATGCCATGACACTCCAGGCTGGGTGATAAAAGCAAGGTCCTGTCTCAACAAAAAAAAAAAAAAAAAAAAAGAAAAGAAAGGGAAAGGAAAGGAGATGGGAGGAGAGGGAAGGGGATGGGAGGGGAGAGAGGAGAGGAGACAGGAGGGGAGGGGGTAGGAGGGAGGATGGGGAATGGGAGTGGGGAGGAGGGGAACGGGAGAGTGGAGTAAAGAGGAATGGGAGAAGGGAGGAGGGAGAGAGGGAGGAAGGAAGGATGGAAGGAAGAAAAAGAGAAGGAAAAAAGGAAGGAAAGAAAGAAGGAAGAAAGGAAGGAGGGAAGGAAGGAAGGAAGAAGGGAAGAGAGGAAGGAAGGAAGAAAGGAAGGAAGGAAGGAAGGAAGGAAGGAAGGAAGGAAGGAAGGAAGGAAGGAAGGAAGGAGCCATCACTGCAGTCCTACCATGATTCGGGGTTATAGTTTAATCATCTGAACTGCCAGGAGCTAACTTTAATTGTCATATTATCATCATAAACCACAGATAATAACTTGATTCATTATGATGCCAATGTACACCCTAGATTATTACTATCCCATTTTCTATAAGCAAGATATCCAGAAAGAATGTATCAAAACCAATTCAACAATTCTATAACTGAGGGACAGTCTTCTACGTCCACTGCTGGCATGAATTCTTTATCGAAGTTCTGTTAGGAGGCTGAAACCATACTAGTCATACTGATAGGCAGAAATTTGCTAAAATATAACATTCTTAGTTAAGTTTCTCTCTTTTTTTTTAAGAGACAAGGTCTCACTCTGTCACCCATGCTGGAGTGCAGTGGTGTGAACTCAGCTCACCACAGCCTTGAATTTCTGAGCTCAAGCAATCCTCCCACCTTAACCTCCCAATTAGCTAATACTACAAGTACAACCCACCATGCCTGGCTGATTTTTTTAAAACAAACTTTTTGTAGAGATGGGATTTTGCTGTATTGCCTAGGCTGATCTCAAAATTCTGGGTTCAAGTGGTCCTTCCACTTCAGCCTCCCAAAGCATTGAGATTACTGTGATGAGCCACCACACCTGGCCCTATTCTCGTAAAACACTATTTAAAATTGCAACTTATGCACATGTCCTGACATTGCTTGATTTATTTCTGTTCAAACTTCTTACTGCCCTTTATTAAAGTACATATTTTTACATGTCACATGTATTCATTATACAAAAAATATAAGCTCCACAGTGTCAGAGATGTTGGTTTGCTTTCTTCATTGAATTTTCCCGTCACAAGTAACTGTGACTAGGACATGGTAGGTCTCAGTAAACGTTTGTCAAATAAATTTAATGAACTCTATTCCAAATGAAGAAAGAGTGGCTCCTAAAGACTAACAAGCTTGGGTTTCCCTCTCAGAATTAGTATAAATTATAATCTCAGCACTTTTAAGAGACACATGTTTTTAGAAGTTTGATGAGATTTTTTCCTGAGAGATTATGCGAAGGAAAGTGATATTGCCTGTATGAAAGATTTTTGTCTTTAAACATTAAAAGCATTTCTGTGGGGATTCGTCAACCAACCATTTAAGAAAAAGGAAAGAAGCTTTTTAAAAAGTTATTATTGAATTCTTTATATTAAGAACAATATTAAAATGTGATGGTAAAGAGCTGATGGTATTACAATGAAGTAGTACATTTAGTGAATATTTATATGCCTTTAGCTTCACTAAATAAATTAATATTTCTGACACTGAAAATTAATATGTCCTTAACATCTCTCTTCGGAAAAGTTATTTAATCTGCACATTGCTTATATTTGTCTCTTCCATTTATGTCCTGGCCTTGTAGCCCAGGGTAAAAGGAGTGAAATAGAACTAGTAATGGTATTTTTTGCAAAGAGTAATCAACCGTTAAGACTGTAATTGAACACACAAATATAGTCATTGCATGATTAATTACTTCGGCAAATCAGCCACCTACATACATCATAAAAATATTCAAAGGTGACTAGAACATAATGTACCAAATGGAGACTTGTCATGAGCATAATCATAGCCATTGGTGTTTTCTATATTTCTCAGTTTTCACCATTTTTTCTCCCTGCTAATACTCTATATTCACTACGTTTTAAGATTAATGCTTTGATGATTAAGTGGTAGCAAGGCAGACATTGGCTGATGCAAATGCCTTTTCAAGTGTCTGTCACATACACTAAAGATTAAGCTCAATGATTTATTTGGTGATGTGTGCATCTACTGCTGATTGATACATCACTGAGCTCGTTTTTAATATTTCTATAATACGTCAGTTGTTTAGTAGGTGATATATCAATATAATTGTTTTCTCAAGTTCAAATCCATTCAATACCATCTATAAGATTCTGGAAAATACTACAGAGAATGAAATCATAAATATGGTTTCCTTTTCACTCTGGTGTTTTTATATCTTGATATGGAGTTAGTAATTTCTGCAGTCCCTCTATAACCTTGATAGAAATCAGCCTGAGAACAAAAAAAGCTGACATATTTCATGAGGCAGGTCAGAGAGATAAGAACCTTGGGCATGGATAACATCATTAAACTTGTGAATGAAATAGAGATGGAATGTGCCCTGAATCTAGACTTGACGACTCCTCAAGCTTCTTCTCTTGTTCAAAACCCTACAGTGTTTTTCAATTACACATATTCTCTTATTAAAATCACTTGCATTTACAATAAAAATGCTCAATTTATTTCTCACAATCTAACTCAGAGTGATTGTTATATGGTGTTAGTAATCCAAAATACTCATTTTAAAATAACAGTAAACTTCTGATATCTTTGTGAGGCAAGAAAGTAGGGTCTGAGCAAATTTTTCTCAATTTGTTAACAGGTATCAACCAAAACACCTACAGTTTATACCCTATGTAGTGATAAAAAAATTTTAATCAAAAATAAGCATTAATAACCTTCCCGCCCCCCCAAAAAAACAAAGTAGGATCTGGAGGCAGGTACCATGAGTCTGATTCACACTTCGGCTATAACAGAAAATATCCCTTCCGTAGGGCGCGCGCCATAAATGGCTACTTCATCCTCTTCATTAACATAGGGTATCCCCGAAGTAACTAACGAAATCCTCTAGGGGGTGTTTAAACTCCCAACATTCTATAACAAGGCTTTTGAGCTTCTATGCTCAGACCTGCTCTCACACTGTGGAGTGTACTTTCATTTTCAGTAAAACCCTTCATTCCTTCTGTGCTTTGTGTGGTTTGTCCAATTCTTTGATCAAGGTGCCAAGAACCTGGACACTCTCCCTCAGTGACATTTGCTATGATTGAAGCCTCTGTCGGATGGCACATCCTTGAAGAAGGGAAAATTGTGAGCAGTGCTTTCATAACACTCAAAACCCTATCCAGTGATGGGTGACCCAGGAGTGTGCATCTCATCATACAAGCTGAATGAGATGCAAATTCTCCTTTGCTGAATTTTAGAATTGACTATAAAAACAAAATCCAGTCTCGGTCTTGTTTTTTCAAAAAAATCATAAATATGCGACTCTGGAGTATTGGTGGTCATGATTTCTGACAGCAAGAGTTAAGAAACTGTGGAAATTCATTTCCACTGGAAAAAAAAGAGATAAAAGCAGAATCAGCCACTCAGAAAGGAAATCATACAACAGTGTGAAATAGAATGTTACACATGACATGTTTGTATATTGAAATCATGTTATATACTGAGAGAGGAAAGTAGAGCAAACATAAAGACACCACAGCCGAATATAAAAACCATCTGACATATCAAAATAGAACTTCTAAAATTAAAATGTTAGAAAAAAATACATTAGAACCTTCAATGGATTTGACCAAGAGTTGGTTAGGTACAACTAAGAATAGAAATAGTAAATTGGAATATAGATCTGATGAAGTCACCAAAATGCAGCACAGAAATAAAACATATAAGAAAATATGATAAAAAGGAATGAAATCTGTCCCTTGCAGCAGCATGGATGCAGCTGGAGGCCATTATCCTAAGTTAATTAACGCAAGAACAGAAAACCAAATATTACATGTTATCACTTATAAGTGGGAGCTAACCAATGGGTACTCAGGAACAGGATGGCAGCAATATACACTGGGGACTGCTGGATGGGGGAGGAAGGGTTGGACAACTAATTGCTGGGTGCTATGCTTACTATCTGGGTGACAGAAGCATTCTTAGCCCCAACCTCAGTGACACATAATTTATCCATTTATCAAATATGCACATATACCCTTTGAAATTATATCAAAGTTGGCGAAAAATAGTACTAGCAAGAAACAGAAAAAAATTAAAAATATGAAACAATGAAAGTGTTTTAAGATAAAGACAAAAAGGAATAAAACAATAAGATTTGAAGAAGTAAATAGAGAGTGGAGAACAGTCAATATTTAAAACAAATTGGTATGTATAAATATTATCAAGTGTTGAAAGAAAAAGAACTCCCAGACTGAAGGAACATATTGTGTCCTGAGCAAAACTAACAATAAGGCTTTCACCTCTGAAACAAAAATAAATCGGCAAAACTGAGAATATCAAAGACAAAGTTTAAACAGCTACCACAAATGGAAGACATTCATTAAGGAAAATAAAGTTGAGGGTGACTACAAACATCTCATTAAGGAGAAGACATGCCAAAAAGCCATGAAGTAATATATTCAAAATACTATAAAAACGTTTAGTAAAAAAGTTCATAAAGATGTACTCAGTTAGAGGAATAAACTATTGTGTTCTATCCCATTGTGGGGTGACTATAGTTAACAGTAATATGTTACATGGATTCAAATAGCAAGAATGGGAATATTGAATGTTCTCCAAGACACGGGAATGATAAATGTTTGAGATGATGAATGTACTAATTACACTGATCTGATCACTGTACATTATACATTAACACCATACATTATTGGATAGAAACACCAGTATAAATCCCAAAAATATGTATAATTGTTATATATTAATTAAAAATAAAATATACATTTAGATAAATAAATAGATTTTTTTTTTGCCAAGTGCTAGAAACTCTTCTGGATCCTAGAGAAGCAATTGTCCTCAAAAGCATAAATCAAGCTAGAGAGAAAGACCCAGAAGACCTTAATCGCACATACAGGATGCATGTTTTAATAGATGCATAAACAATGAAATTAAAATGGGCAGAAAAACTAGATGCATTGATAAGGAAAGAAATTAGCAAATATATTAGTATATCTAAATTGTCATAGATAATAAAATATTAATGTATAACATTGGGTGCTCAGGTTTAAAAAAATGTCAAAAGCAAACTTACATTGTATTCTATATATTATGACTATCCTCCAAAAAATACATAAAATATTGTAACAATTACTTTTTAAAAACATAAACCTATAGCTAAACTTGTAAAAAGAAAAAGAATCAGGCACCTAAAGTAAAGAGGCATCTGAAATCTAGAAAGTGCATTGTACTTCTTTAAAATTAAGAACATATTTAACGTAGGCCATATAAAACATGATCAGTAAAGCACAGACATTCGTCTTCTCCTCCTATGATGACCTGACTTCAGGCTTCTTTATCTGTGCAGTGAGGACAACTATAATCTTGTCAGAGTGGCAGTTTATCATCTTGTTTTATTGCCTTCACCATATTAATAAATTATTATTATTATTATTTTGGGACAGAGTTTTGCTCTTGTTGCCCAGGCTGGAGTGCAATGGCTCAATCTCAGCTCACTGTAACCTTTGCCTGCCAGGTTCAAGAGATTCTCCTGCCTCAGCCTCCCAAGTAGCTGGGATTACAGGCATGCACCACCACACCCAGATAATTTTGTATTTTTAGAAGAGAAGGGGTTTGTCCATGTTGTCAGGTTGGTCTCAAACTCCTGACCTCGGGTGATCTGCTTGCCTGGGCCTCACAAAGTGGTAGGAGTAAAGGCGTAAGCCATCGTGCCCAGCCTAACAAATTATGTTTTTAAATTATAACCGTTCTTCAAATTTTTGGCTGTGGTCATTGTTTTAAACAGGCTATACATTCTTCTGGGTTCTTTTTTAAAGCTGATGTGTTTCCATTAGTAGTTTTTCTCAGTAGGTGTTTACTTATAAACTGTCTTCTCATATTTGTATAAAAACTGTCTATTTCACTCACAGTCTTCTATGATATTTTGCTGGATATAAAATTTCAAGCAGCATAATTTTCTTCATTATTTTGGAGATACCCTGTCTTCTGTAATTTTAATATACTTTTCAGTATAAATGTCTGACACTAATCACTATTCCTGTCTTTTAGTTATCTAAAAGCTTTTAAGATTGTATTTGCTCTTTATTATTTCAGCTTCATTATTGAATGTGTTGTTGTGGAACAACACATTCCACAACAACTTTCAGTAAAAGTGAATACTTTTACTGAATAGTATTCAAGGTGCATTTTGATGTGGTACCAGTGGGATAATTCTGAGTCAAATATTTTCAAAGATTTCCAGATCTATGGAAAGTAATTTAATAACATAATTATTGGTTACTCTATTTTCCCAGTATTGCTTTCCCACTTTACCACCATTATTTTCTTTATCTTTCTAGTAAGTTTCTTCTGCCTGAATCTCCTTTCTGAGAAAACACCATCAAATTGAAATCGTAATATGTAAATTTTTCTTTGCTTCCTTGTTTCTTCCATTACCAAATAATACGGAAGTGCCCCAGTTCTTATATCTTGGTCTTCTGTTCTCTCTCAACATTCACTTTCCCGGTCAGCTTATCTTATTCTTGGCTTTGAATACCATTGAAAGTCAACATCTTTGCGTAAGAGGTATTCAGAGGTGAGGATACATTTGAAATCTGCAAAGCTTAAACTCCTTTTTTTTTTTTGAAATCTGGATTCACACACCCAGCTGCATATAATATATGATATCTCCACTGGAGGTCACATATCCAAAACTGAACTCCTGAATTCCTCCAACAATACCACCATACCCCTCTTCCTTTACTAGTTTCTGGCTACTCAGTGCTTCCAGTGGTTTACACCTAAAACTTTGAACACATCTATTTTTCTTTTATAAACCACATACAGTACTGTCTCCTCTACCTTCTAAGTGTGTCCAGAATGTGACCATTTTTCTGCAACTCCTGTCACCACCTTTGTCAAGGACAATATTTCTCCTGCCTGCATTAGCACAAGAGCTCCCTAACTTACCTCTGTGTTTTTACACTTGCCCATCTGAAATCTGTGTCCTGTATAGCATATAAAGTAACTCTTCAAAACTTGTCTCATCATGTTACTCCTCTGTCCAAATTACCTCACTGACTTTTTACCTCATTCAAAAAACCCAAATACCTTAGCAGAGCTTGCCAATGCCCACCAGATGGGAGCTGCCATTGTTTGTCTAACTCCTTTCCTGCTTCCTCTTATTCACTCTACTCTGGCCAAAATGTTCCCTCTTCTTAAAATGTTCTCCACTCAATTATCCTAATGGCGATTTCCCTCACTTCCTTCAAGTAATTTTACAAATGTCATTTTTCTTATGGACCCTACACTTGGTACCATAGTTATAATTGCAAACCTCCTTTATCCCATGCACAAATATTCCTCCTTTTTTTGTTTGTTTGTTTGTTTTTTAGATGGAGTCTCAACTCTGTTGCCTGGGCTGGAGTGCAGTGGCTCGATCTCAGCTCACTGCAAACTCCACCTCCCGGATTCATGCAATTCATCTGCCTCAGGCTCCTGAGTAACTGAGACCAAAGGCACCTGCCACTACAACCAAATAATATTTTTTATTTTTAGCAGAGATGGGGTTTCACCATTTGGCCAAGTTGGTTTTGGGCTCCTGACCTCTTGGTTCACCCACCTCAGCCTCCCAAAGCGCTGGGATTACAGGCATGTGCCACCCCTCCCAGCCTATGCACAAATATTTCTATATTTCTCTCGTACATTTTGTTTTTGAAAACATTTATCTCCTATTAAAATATCCTTAACTTACTAATTTTATTATCTCTTTCCACCAACAAGAATGATAGATATATTGGGTAGAAATGTTTGTCTTTTTTTATAATATAAATCCAGCACTCAGGATAGTTTAGGATACATAGTAGATTCACAATTAGTATTTGTTTTTTTTTTTAATTTTTTATTATACTTTAAGTTCTAGGGTAAATGTGCAGAACATGCAGGTTTTTTACATAGGTATACACATGCCATGGTGGTTTGCTGAATCCATCCCTCCATCATCTACGTTAGGAATTTCTCCTAATGTTAGCCCTCCCCAATCTCCCCACCCCCTGCTATCCCTTCCCTAGCCCCTCACCCCTCAACAGGCACTGGTGTGTAATGTTCCCCTCCCTGTGTCCATGTGTTCTCATTGTTCAACACCCAATTATGAGTAATAACATGTGGTGTTTGGCTTTCTGTTCTTGTGTCAGTTTGCTGAGAATGATGGTTTCCAGCTTAATCCATGTTCCTGCAAAGGACATGAACCTATCCTTTTTCATGGCTGCATAGTATTCCATGGCATATATGTGCCACATTTTCTTTATCCAGTCTGTCATTGGTGGGCTTTTGGATTGGTTCCAAGTCTTTACTCTTGTAAACAGTGTCACAATAAACATATATGTGCATGTGTCTTTATAATTGAATGTTTTATAATCCTTTGGGTATATATCCAGTAATAGGATTCAATTGCTGGGTCAAAGGGTATTTTTATTTCTAGATTGTTGAGGAATTGCCACACTGTCTTCCACAATGGTTGAACTAATTTACACTTCCACCAACATTGTAAAAGCATTCCTACTTCTCCAAATACTCTCTAGCATCTGTTGTCTCCAGATTTTTCAATGATTGCCATTCTAATTGGTGTGAGATGGTATCTTAATGTGGTTTTGATTTGCATTTATCTAATGACCAATGATGATGAGGTTTTGTCATATGTTTGCTGGCTACATAAACGTTTTCTTTTGAGAAATGTTTAGCTGGGCGTGGTGGCTCACGCTTATAATCCTAGCACTTTGGGAGGCTGAGGCGGGTGGATCACTAGGTCAAGAGAGAAATGTCTATTCATATATTGTACCCACTTTTTGATGGGCTTGTTTGTTTTTTTCTTGCAAATTTGTTTAAGTTCTTTGTAGATTCTGGTTATTAGCCCTTTGTTAGATGTGTAGCTTGCAAAAATTTTCTCCCATTCTGTAGGATGCCTGTTTACTGTGATGATACTTTCTTTTGTAGTGCAGGAGCTGTTTAGTTTAATTAGCTCTTGTTTGTCAATTTTGGCTTTTGTTGCCATTGCTTTTGGTGTTTTAGTCATGAAGTCCTTGCCTCTGCCTATGTCCTGAATGGTATTGCCTAGCTTTTCTTCTAGGGTTTTTATGGGATTAGGTCTTATGTTTAAATGAATGAATGAGGAATGGATGTGTGTGTGTGTGTGTGTGTGTGTGTGTGTGTGTGTGTGTGTGCATGTCTCCATGAAAAGTTCTGAAATTATGAATATGTAGCTAGTAATGAGAAAGCTGGATATATTTTAAATCGGAAGAATGAAGTCATAGAGAGAAGTATATGAAGACCTAGGAGAGAATAATAGTAAAATAATGTATTAAAAGAAATGGGAAGGGATCAAATACAGGTCATTGATTCAAAATGATAAAGTTTCAGGCAGAGATGCCCATGTCCAGTTGAGAATACCTATGCAAGCCATCATTAAAATGCACACAGTGTCGCATATACATGGACCAGTCAATAATGTAAGCTAAAATGAATAAAATATCCTACTATCATCATCTTGTAAATTATGGTGCTGTTACAAGTTAAACCAAAAATATTACAAAAGCAACAAGACAGCCTATCTCTTGATTTCTTAAAACTTAGTACCAGAAAATACTATGCACCAGAAAGCAAAAAATATCAGAACAAATTCTGTAGTACTTCGTTGGCTTCATTAAAGTGAGTTTAGTTATACCATATTAAGGTATGTAAATTTGTATTTGATTGTAGATATTTTCAGCAAAGGAGCTATAAGAACCATGTGAAAACGTATCTCACCCTAATTTGTAGTTGATGTTATTTTCATTGACTTCCTTCAAAAACATTGCTGATGTTTCTTATATTCAATTTTCATCCTGAGGATTTCCCTGTAATTGCACTTGGTGAGAATTTCATATTGAGCAATTATCAGTATCACAGTGCTAAATTTGAGTAGAAAAAATCTGTGTGCATGTTACCATTTATTAATTAAGTATACAAATGGTCCTCTTCCAGGTTTCTATAATGATCTGGAATTTACCCCAGAAATTAATTGCATTCCTTTTTACCATCAGTAACTAAATTATTCATGAAAGCTTGTGGAGATTAATTCTAAATTATTATATTACTAAAAAGAAGTCCATATGATCAAGTTAAAATGGAAATGGCAAAAGAAGTGAAACCTCTAATCATTCTGAAACAATTATTTTTGGGTTATCACCTTATTTGATTTTATTGCTTCTATGCAATTATTCCTTCAGACATTAGATGCAGATGTTTTCATCAGAAATGGCTGACATAGCTTATAAAAGATGAGATAGCTTCATTTATCCAGAATGTATGCAGAAAAACGTTTCCTAAAAATAAAGCCAATAAACATGAAATAAGTAAACCAAAATATTTTTGACCAGTTACATAGATATAAACCACAATATGAAAATGATATACACTTATAGAAAAAATGTGCATGCATTTAAGGCATTATATGACCAAACGTAAAGCATTACTATTATTTAAAAGGTTATATAACTAAGACTACATCTTTATTTTCAATTTCATTTTGTATTTTTTTTCCATGGGAGAATTTCTGGTGCATGGACTTGCAGATAATACTCAGAAAAACATGTTGGAAGAGGATGTTTTTCCAACCATGCCTTTGGCAACAGAAGAATTATATGTAAATGAATATGTTTATATGTGTCTTGTGTAAAAATGCAAGTAGGGATAGTGTTTGGAACAAAAATAAAAAAATAATGATTTATTGAAATATATTTTATTCTATATTTATTTGGTAAAGGGTATTTTTGTTGCATTTTTTTTTTTTTTTTTTTGAGGTGGAGTTTTGCTCTTTTGCCCAGGCTGGAGTTCAATGGTTCGATCTCTGCTCACTGCAAACTCTGACTCCTGAGTTCAAGTGATTCTTCTGCCTCAGCCTCCCTAGTAGCTGAGATTACAGTGTGCCCCACCATGCCCAGCTAATTTTTTGTACTTTTAGTAGGCACTGGGTTTCAACATGTTGGCCAGGCTGGATTTGAAATCCTGACCTCATGATCTGCCCACCTCGGCCTCATAAAGTGCTGGGATTACAGGAGTGAGCCACCATGCTCGGCCTTCACTTTATATTATTTACCTAATACAGGGTCTTGCTCTGTCACTCAGACTGGAGAGCAGTGGTGCTGTCACTGCTTACTGCAGCGTCCACCTCCTAGGCTCGAGGGATCCTCTCGCCTCAGCCTCCTGAGTAGCTGGAACTACAGGCATGGGCCACCATGCCTGGTTAATTTTTCTCCTTCTCCTCCTCCTCTTCCTCTTCCTCCTCCTCCTTGTCCTCCTTCTCCTCCTCTTGCTCCTCCTCCCCCTCCCCCTCCTCCTATTCTCCTCCTTCATTGTTGTTTGTAGAGACAGTATCTTGCTGTGTTGCCCAGGCTGGTCTCTTGCCTTAGCTTCCCAGAATGGTATTTTTAGGTGTGAGCCATAGCACCCAGCCATAAAGGATACTTTTAAATGAGATTTGTGATGAATCTATTGATATAAGAAAATTTTCAAGCCTTATTTATTCTGACTATGAAGATATTTTACCATTTTACAACCAAGACCACCGTGTATATTGTATACGAACCTTGTTTTCACTTGGGGCTCTATGCTGTTTCCTTTCATTTCCTTCTATTTATCTTTTATGTCAGGTCTATTGAAGCATTTGCCAACAATGACATTCCCCCTTTTTTAATGTACAATTCAGTGAGTTTTGACAAACGTATAAAGTATGTGAAAGCAGTACAATTAAGATATAGAACAGTTAGATCAATTCCTGAAGTTTCTTTGTGCCTTTTGATTTCGTTGGTTTTTTATTGTGGGTTTTGTTGTTGTTGTTGTTTTATTTTGTTTTTGTTTGTTTTGGTTGCTGTCTTTTGAACACTCTAGCCCTGGGCGGTCACTGGTCTGGATTCCATTCTTATTGCTTTCCCTTTTCTAGAAAGCCACACAAATGGAATCACAGAATATACTTTTGGGTAGGTCTTCTTTCATTTAGTATAAAGAATCTGAGAAATCTCCATGTTGTTGCACATGTCAGAAATTTTTTTTTTTAAAGTTGCTTAGTAGTATATTGTACAGGTGTGTTACAGTGTGTTTACTCTTTAATTAGATTAAATATATTTAATTTGTCTCAATAATTGCCATGCTACTATAGCTATTCATATATAGCTTATTTTGTGAACTGAACAGACCATAGCTTGGCAAGGCTTGGCAGCAATGTGAAGTAACTGAAAATATAATACATTCTTGGTGGAAATGCAAAATTATAAAACTACTCCAGATCACAGTTTGGTGGTTTCTTATAAAGTTAGACATACACTTACTATGGCATGCAACGATCTAATTTAAGGTATTTTTATTTTTATATTTTATTGCATTTTAGGTTTTGGGGTATGTGTGAAGAACATGCAGGATTGTTACATAGGTACATACATGGCAATATGGTTTGCTGCCTTCCTCCCCATCACCTATATCTGGCATTTCTCCCCATGTTATCCCTCCCCAACTCCCTCATGATCCCCCCCACTGTCCCTCCCCTAGTTGCCCCCTACAGACTCAGGTGTGTGATGCTCCCCTCCCTGTGTCCATGTGTTCATATTGTTCAACACCCACCTAAGAGTGAGAACATGCGGTGTTTGATTTTCTGTTCTTGTGTCAGTTTGCTGAGAATGATGGTTTCCAGGTTCGTCCATGTCCCTACAAAGGACACGAACTCATCATTTTTTATGGCTGCATAATATTCCATTGTGTATATGTGCCATGTTTTCCCTGTCCATTCTGTCATTGATGGACATTTGGGTTGGTTCTAGGTCTTTGCTATTGTAAACAGTGTCACAATGAACATAATGTGTGCATGTATCCCTATAACAGAACGATTTATAATCCTTTGGCTATATACCCAGTAATGGGACTGCTGGGTCAAATGGAATTTCTATTTCTAGATCTTTGAGGAATCACCACAATGTCTTCCACAATGGTTGAACTAATTTACACTCCCACCAACAGTGTAAAAGTGTTCCTATTTCTCCACATCCTCTACAGCATCTGTTGTCTCTGGATTTTTTAATGATCACCATTCTAACTGGAGTGAGATGGTATCTCAATGTAGTTTTGATTTGCATTTCTCTAATCACCAGTGAAGATGAGCATTTTTTCATATGTTTGTTGACCTCATATATGTCTTCTTTTGAAAAGTGTTGGTTCATATCCTTCACCCACTTTTGAATGGGTTTGTTTGTTTTCTTGTAAATCTGTTTTAGTTCTTTGTTGATTCTGGATATTAGCCCTTTGTCAGATGGGTAGATTGCAAAAAATTTTTCCCATTCTGTTGGTTGCTGGTTCACTCTAATGATTGTTTCTTTCACTGTGCAAAAGCTCTGGAGTTTAATTAGATCCCATTTGTCTATTTTGGCTTTTGTTGCCAGTGCTTTAGGTGTTTTAGTCATGAAGTCCTTGCCTATGCCTATGTCCTGAATGGTTTTGCTTAGGTTTTCTTCTAGGCAAACAGTGTTAGGTATTTTTAAAGTAAAAGGAAAACTCTTGTTTTCTAATATGCTTATTTGCTATTCATGCATCTTATTTTGTGAAATCTCTTTTCAAGTCTTTGCCCATTCTTAAATTGAGGCTGCTGTTGTCATTGTTGTTATGTATTCTAGTTATAAATCTTTTATCCAATAAGTATTTCACATGTATTTACTTCCAGTTTGTGGATGTTGTTTCTCATTTATTTAAATGCCTTTGTTTTAAGAAGAGCAGAACTTTTTACATTCTATGACATACAACATAATTATTTAATGAACCATGCTTTTCTTAAATTATACGTATACCTAAGAAACATTTGCCTACCCCAAAGAGTTTTTCAGCTTATTTTAATTCTAGAAATTTTATGATTTTATGTTATGCATTTAGGGCTTAATCCATTTTGAGTTAGTTTTTGACTAAAGTGAAAAAAGAAATTATGAGTTATTTTTTCCATATGAATATCCAATTGCTCCAGTGGAATTTGTTGATAAAATTCCTCTTTGTTCATTATTACCTTTAAAGTTTGTAGAAAATCAACTGACCATATGTGTATAGGTTTATTTCTGAGTGTTCATTGATATTTGTGTCTATACTTTACAAATACCATTCTATGCTGATTACTCTAATTGGAAGTCTTTGTTTACAGGATTCTTTTTCCCTGTCAGAATTTTAATGATATCACTTCATTGTTTTTTGATGTATACAGTTTCCAAATAGAATGAACAGTTATGTTGACCAGAGTCACTGACTACAAAGTTAATTTACAGAAAACAGTAGTGTTTCCATATAGTAGAAATGACCATTTGGAAATTACAAGTTTTAAATGTTCACACATGCAAACATGTATAAATATAACAAATCTACTAAAATATGTTTACTGCTAGCAAGATCTATTTACTGTAGTAAATCTTAAATAATAAATGAGCACTTTCTAACTGTACCTTTTTTACAAAACTGTTTTTGCTCTTCTTGTTTCATTGCTTTCTACATACATTTTAGTATTTGTTTATTGATTTTTTCCAAAAAATTAAACAAACAAAATGATACATGCTGGCATTTT
This sequence comes from Callithrix jacchus, assembly GCF_049354715.1. NCBI lineage: Eukaryota > Metazoa > Chordata > Mammalia > Primates > Cebidae > Callithrix > Callithrix jacchus. The sequence continues at coordinate 101,986,509 of NC_133512.1, read as the reverse complement.
GATTCAGATTGTCTATTCTATAGACTTATTTTAGAAAAATTGGCTTCTTTCGAGTATTGAATCTTCAGATCTACGAAACTGACATATTCCCTTTTTTGGTTTCATTTCTATAATCAGTATTTTATTCTTTCCAGGGATCAGTCTTGATAGTAAGAAACATATTTTGGTAGATTTGTTAGAGTTATATATAATAGCATGAATGGACATTGAAAACTTTTAATTTCCCACTGGTCATTGGTACTATATAGAAACACTATTGTTTTCTGTAAACCAACTTTGCAGTGATCTTGCTCAACATAACTGTTAGTTCTATTTGGAAACTATGTATATAAAAAAATGAAGTGACTTTATTCAAATCCTAACAGGGAAAAAGAACCCTGTAAAAGAAGACTCCTACATTTAGAATGTTAAGTAGGTCAATTTTATTTTAACATAGATATGAATAATTAAATTACATGTCATAAACCCCAAGGTAATTATTAATTTTTAAGGGTATAAATAATCAGTCCATGTTGGTGATAAATTGGATAAAAATAATATAAAACAGGCAGTAAAAAAGAAACAGAAATTAAAAGAATAAAATATGAGAAAGATGGTAGACATTATTCCAATAATATCATTAAAATCCAGTAAAACTGAAATACACTTGAGCATACATTTAAAAAGATTACACTTAAATGGCCAAAAATATAAGTTCTCATCTAACTTATTATAAAAACTTAAAATATTTAGGATTCTCATATTCTAGTATCAAATTAATATTTCTACAACTATGGAAATGTTTTCTAAACTTGAAGATAAATATATTATAACTTATTTATCTTACTTTTAGATATATGCACCCCTAAAATATGTGTATCTATATAAAGACAAGCAAAAATATTCATGGCATCAGTACACATAATAATCAAAATCGAGAGTGGTCCGCATCCCACCTAGTCATATGCTGGGAACTCTAGTCCATTAACTGCTCTCAGCCTGTTTATCGGTAGGCTTTAGAACTATAATCTCACCATGTCCCAGGATCTGGAGTGCATAGCCCTGGAGGGAGGGGCAGACCGGTGTTGACTTCTTGGCGTACAAAGTATTGTTGGACTCTGAATCCATGCTGACTCTTTGCCAAGGATGCTTCTGCAATTCTCAGCATGGTTGGAGAAGATGGCGCTATAGGAGCAACTCAGGACTGCAGCTCCCAGTGTAAGCGCAGAGGGTGAGTGGACGCCACATTTCCAGACAGATCTTTATTGTGCACAGACCAGGAGATTCCCAGGTGTAGGAGACCCACAGGCTGCCAGCGTGGTCGTTTGGGCTGGCATGGCTGTTTTGGCCGGCAACGCAGCGCCGCGGCACTCTGTACAAAATACACTGGTCTGGTTGCCCTGTTAAACTGGCAATTTGAGATTTAGGAAGGCAGATTAGCATATTCATCTGATTAAACAGGACTTAAACAGTAAGCCAGGCCAGGAGAGTCCCGGACAGCGATGTTGTTGCAGCCGGCACAGTGGGTAGCTGCATGGGAAATCACACACAGATCCTGGTGCCCTTTTAGCAGGCGACTGGAACACTGGGGAAAGAGTCAACCCTTCAACTTAAAAAAAGAAAAAGGGCTCTGAGGCAGGGAACCAGGAGATCAGGCTCAGCAGCTCCCAACCCCACAAAAACAAACAAAACAGCAACTCGTAACATTCGGGGTTGAGAGTTTCACGGCAAGCACAGCTGAACCCAGGACAGTGCAGCTCGTTGGGGGAGGGGTGTCCGCCATTACTGAGGCACTCTACCCCTATGGAGGTACTTTGCCATTGCTGATGCAGCCTGCCATTGCTGAGGCAATCTGCCATAACAGAGAGAGTTCACCATTACAGAGGCGAGTCACCTTCACCACGGCAGTTCTAACCACACACATATAAACAGGACTACAGGGAATTACACACAGCAGCAGGGTGGAGCTCACGGCAGCAGGGCGGAGCTCACAGCAACAGGGCAGAACCCATGGCAGCAGGGCAGAGCCCAGAACAGCTCAGCATAACCTCTTCAAGCAGGCAGTGACTAGACTGCCTCCTTGCTGGGCAGGACAGTGCAATGGATACTCATAAATAAAGCCATAACTCCCCGTGACAGAGCACCTGAGGAAAAAAAGGGGCTTTACGAGTTCTGTTGCAGCAGACTTAAACGTACCTGCCTAGCAGCCCTGAATGAACAACGGAGCTCACAGCTCTGCACTTGAGCTCCTATAAAGTACAGACTGTCTCCTCAAGCAGCTCCCTGACCCCCATATATCCAAAGAGTCACCTCACAAAGGACTGATCAGACTGACATTTGGCGGGCATCATTCTGGGACAAAGATAGCAGAAGAAGAAACTGGTAGCAACCCTCACTGTTCCGCAGCTGCTACAGATGTTCCCCAGGAAGCAGGGCCTGGAGTGGATCTCAGCAGTCCTACAGCAGAGGGGCTAGACTGTTAGAAGGAAAACTAAGAAACAGAAATACTTCATCATCAACAATCTGGACATCCACTCAGAGACCCAGTTGGAGAGTCAGCAACTACTCAGACGACAGGTGGATAAATCCACAAAGATGGGAAGAAACCAGTGCAAAAGGGAGGAAAACACCAGAAACTGGAACACCTCGCCTCCTACAAGGGACACAATCCCTCACCAGCAAGGGAACAAAGCTGGACGGAGAATGAGTGTAATGAAATGACAGAATCAGACTTCAGAAGGTGGGTAATGAGAAAATTCCATGAGCTAAAAGAACACATTCTAACTCAATGCAAAGAAAGTAAGAACCTTGAAAAAAGATTTGAGGAAATGGTAACAAGAATGGACAACTTAGAGAGGAATATGAGTGAATTGATGGAGCTGAAAAACACAACACAAGAACTTCGCAAAGCATGCACAAGTCTCAACAGCTGAATTGAACAAGCAGAAGAAAGAATATCAGAGGTCGAAGATCAACTCAATTAACTAAAACGAGAAGGCAAGGTTAGAGAAAAAAGCACAAAAAGGAATGAACAAAGTCTCCAAGAAATGTGGGGCTATGTGAAGAGACCTAATCTACATTTGATAGGTGTGCCTGAATGTGATGAAGAGAATGAATCCAAGCTGGAAAATACTCTGCAGGATATTATCCAGGAAAATTTCCCCAACCTAGCAAGGCAGGCCAATATTCAAATCCAGGAAATACAGAGAACCCACAAAGATAATCCGCAAGAAGAGCAATCCCAAGGCACATAATCATCATATTCATCAGGGTTGAAATGAAGGAGAAAATGCTAAGGGCAGCCAGAGAGAAAGGTTGGGTCACCCATGAAGGGAAGCCCATCAGACTCATAGCAGAGCTCTTGGCAGAACCCTACAAGCCAGAAGAGAGTGGGGGCCAATATTCAACATCCTTAAAGAAAAGAACTTTCAACCCAGAATTTCACATCCAGCCAAACTGAGCTTCATAAGTGAAGAAAAAATAAAACCCTTTGCGAACAAGCAAGTACTCAGAGATTTTGTCACCACCGGGCCTGCTTTACAAGAGCTCCTGAAAGAGGCAGTACACTTAGAAAGGAACAACCAGTACCAGCCATTCCAAAAACATACCAAATGCTAAAGAGCATCATCAAAATGAAGAATCTGCATCAACTAACGGGTGAAACAGCCAGCTAGCATCAAAATGGCAGTATCAAACTCACACATAACAATATTAACCCTAAATGTAACTCGGCTAAATGCACCAATCAAAAGACACAGACTGGCAAATTGGATAAAAAGCCAAAACCCATCAGTGTGCTGTATCCAGGAACCCCATCTCACATGTAAGGATACACAAAGGCTCAAAATAAAGGGATGGAGGAAGATTTACCAAGCAAATGGAGAGCAAAAAAAAGCAGGAATTGTAATTCTTGTCTCTGATAAAATAGATTTTAAAGCAACAAAGATCAAAAGAGACAAAGAAGGACATTACATAATGGTAAAAGGGTTGATTCAACAAGAAGAGCTAACGATCCTAAATATATATGGACCCAATACAGGAGCACCCAGATATATAAGGCAAGTTCTTAATGACTTACAAAGAGACTTAGACTCCCACACAATAATAGTGGGAGACTTTAACACTCCACTGTCAATATTAGACAGATCAACCAGACAGAAAATTAACAAGGGTATCCAGGGCTTGAACTCAGACCTGGAACAAGCAAACCTGATAGACATTTACAGAAGTCTCCACCCCAAATCCACAGAATATACATTCTTATCAGCAACACATCACATCTACTCTAAAATTGACCACATAATTGGAAGTAAATCACTCCTCAGCAAATGCAAAACAACTGAAATCATAACAAACAGTCTCTCAGACCATAGTGCAATCAAGTTAGAACTCAAAATTCAAAAACTAACTCAGAACTGCACAGCTTCATGGAAAATGAATAACTGGCTCTTGAATGTTGATGGGATAAAGAATGAAATGAATGCAGAAATAAAGAAGTTTTTTGAAACCAACGAGAATGAAGACACGACATATCAGAATCTCTGGGAAACATTTAAAGCAGTCTCTAGAGGAAAATATATAGCAATAAGTGCCCACATGAGAAGAGTGGAGAGATCCAAAATTGACACCCTATTGTCAAAATTGAAAGAGCTAGAGAAGCAAGATAAAAAAACTCAAAACCTAGCAGAAGACAAGAAATAAATAAGATCAGAGCAGAACTGAAGGAAATAGACACACGAAAAACCCTTGAAAAAATCAATAAATCCAAGAGCTGTTTTTTTGAAAAGATCAACAAAATAGACAGACCACGGGCCTGATAGATAAAAAAGAAAAGAGAGAATAACCAAGTAGATGCAATAAAAAACAAAGGGGAAATAGCCACAGATTCCACAGAAATTCAAACCATCATCAGAGAATATTACAAACAGCTCTATGCACATAAACTAGTAAACCTGGAAGAAATGGATAAATTCCTGGAAACTTGCCTCCTCCCAAGCCTAAACCAGGAAGAAGTTGAAACACTGAAGAGACCAATAACAAGGTATGAAGTTGAGACAGCAATTAAGAGCCTATCATACAAAAAAACCCCAGGTCCAGATGTGTTCACAGCTGAATTCTACCAGATACACAAAGGGGAGCTGATATCATTCCTTCTGAAACTACTCCAAATAATCCAAAAAAGGGAATCCTTCCCAAATCATTTTATGAGACCAACATTATCCTGATACCAAAACCTGGCAGAGACTCAACAAGTAAAGAAAACTTCAAGCCAATATCCATGATGAACATAGATGCAAAAATCTTTAATAAAATAGTGGCAAGCTGATTCCAACAGCACATCAAAAAGCTTATCCACCATGATCAAGTAGGATTCATCCCGGGGATGCAAGGCTGGTTCAACCTACACAAGACTATAAACATAATTCACCACATAAACAGAACCAAAGACAAAAATCACATGTTATCTCAATTGATGCAGAGAAGGCCTTAGACAAAATTCAACAGCCCTTTATGCTAAAAACCCTCAATAAACTTGGTATTGATGGAATGTATCTCAAAATAATAAAAGCTATTTATGACAAACCAACAGCCAATATCATACTGAATGGGCAAAAACTGGAAGCATTCATTCCCTTTGAAATCTGCACTAGACAAGGATGCCCTCTCTCACCACTCTTATTCAATATAGTACTGGAAGTTCTAGCCAGAGAAATCAGGCAAGAAAAAGAAATAAAGGGTATTCAAATAGAAAAGGAGGAAGCCAAATTGTCTCTATTTGCAGATGACATGATAGTATATCTAGAAGACCCCATCATCTTACCCCAAAAACTCCTGAAACTGGTAAGCAACTTCAGCAAAGTCTCAGAATAAAAAATCAATGTGCCAAAATCACAAGCATTCCTATACACCAATAATAGACGGAAAGAGAACCAAATCAAGAACGAACTGCCATTCACAATTGCTATAAAGAGAATAAAATATCTAGGAATACAACTAACAAGGAAAGTAAAGGACCTCTTCAAGGAGAACTACAAACCACTGCTCAACGTAATAAGGGAGGACACAAACAGATGGAGAAACATTCCATGTTCATGGTTAGGAAGAATCAATATTGTGAAAATGGCCATACTGCCAAAGTAATTTACAGACTCAACGCTATCCCCATCAAGCTACCAATGACCTTCTTCACAGAACTGAAGAAAACTACCTCAAACTTTATATGGAACCAAAAGAGAGCTCGCATAGCCAAGTCAATTCTAAGCAAAAAGAACACAGCAGGCATCACACTAACAGACTTCAAACTATACTACAAGGCTAGGGTAATCAAAACAGCATGGTACTGGTACCAAAAGAGAGATATAGACCAATGGAACAAAACAGAGGCATCAGAGGCAACACAACATATCTACAACCATACAATCTTTGATAAACCTGACAAAAACAAGCAATGGTGTTGGGAATACTGGCTAGCCATGTGCAGAAAGCAGAAACTGGACCCCTTCCTGACACCTTACACTAAAATTAACTCCAGATGGATTAAAGACTTAAACATAAGAACTGGCACCATAAAAACCCTAGAAGAAAATCTCGGCAAAACCATTCAGGACATAGGAGTAGGCAAGGACTTTGTGACCAAAACACCAAAAGCATTGGCAACAAAAGCCAAAATAGACAAATGGGACCTAATCAAACTCCACATCTTCTGCATGGCAAAAGAAACAGTCATTAGAGTGAATTGGCAACCAACAGAATGGGAAAAAATTTTTGAAGTTTACCCATCTGACAAAGGGCTGATATTCAGAATTTACAAAGAACTCAAACAGATTTACAAGAAAAAAACAAACAAGCCCATTCAAAAATGGGCAAAGTATATGAACAGACACTTTACAAAAGAAGACATACATAATGCCAACAAACATATGAAAAAATGCTCATCATCACTGGTCATTAGAGAAATGCAAATAAAAACTACATTGAAATACCATCTCATGCCAGTTAGAATGGCGATCATTAAAAAATCTGGAGACAACAGATGCTGGAGAGGATGTGGAGAAACAGGAACACTTTTACACTGCTGGTGGGAGTGTAAATTAGTTCAACCATTGTGGAAGACAGTTTGGCGATTCTCAAGGACCTAGAAATAGAAATTCCATTTGACCCAGCAATCCCATTACTGGGTATATATCCAAAGTACTATAAATCGTTCTACTATACGGACACATGCACATGAATGTTCATTACAGCACTGTTTACAATAGTAAAGACCTGGAACCAACCCAAATGCCCATTGATAATAGACTGGACTGGGAAAATGTGGCACATATACACCGTGGAATATTAAGCAGCAATCAAAAGTGATGAGTTTGTGTCCTTTGTAGGGACATGGATAAATCTGGAGAACATTCTCAGCAAACTAGACACAAGAAGAGAAAATGAAATACTGCATGTTCTCACTCATAGGTGGGTGATGAACACTGAGAACACATGGACACAGGGAGGGGAGTACTATACCCTGGGGTCTATTGGGGGAATAGGGGTGGGAGCTGGGGGCGTGAGCTGGGGAGGGATAGCATGGGGAGAAATGCCAGATGAGCATGAAGGGGAGGAAGGCAGCAAATCACACTGCCACATGTGTACTTATACAACTATCTTGCATGTTCTGCACATGTACCCCAAAACCTAAAATTCAATTTAAAAAAATCAAAATCTAGAAACAACCTAAACGTTCTATCAATACAAAAATAGGAAAATAAATTTTGTTATAATTACTAGATGAAATACTGTATAACAGTGAGAATAAACTACAACTATATGTAACAGACACATTTTCAGTATGTAGTTTAATAAAATTAAATTGGACACAAAAATGTATAATGAATCGTTCTATTTATGTAGACTTCTAAGTACAGGAAAACATAAATGTAGAAAATGCATAAAGCAACAAAACTTTACAAAAGCAAGCATATGGTTATCAAAAAGTTAAGGAAGTTGTCAACTTTGATGAGATGAGGGAGTGCACAGTGAGGAATGGTAAAAAAAAGAGCCTTCTGGAATTTTGACATTGACATTGTTTTACGTAATCATTAGTGTAATGGTTATATGAATGTGGTTTTTCAAAATTATAGCTCTACAATTTTGCTATGTGTACTTTTCTATTTGAGCATTATATTTCACTATATGTATAAATTATATATTATGTATAAATATATATAATATATATATTATGGTTCTAGAAAAACTTGGCTTTGTAACCAATAATAACTAAGTCATATTTCTTCCCCCATATCCCACATTAAAATGCATGACATCAAGGCGGCGGTAGAGGATCCCAGAGTCCTCCTCCTGGATCTTTAGGAGGAAGCCACACACCCTACAAATCATGCAGGAACTGAAAAACCAGTCTTACCCCTGCCCCCTCATGGGTCCCAGGTTTGCCTGGTGACAGGCAGGCACATGCTGTTGGCCTCAAGCAAGGAAGCAGAGCACTATGTAACCAGCAGTCACAGGTCTTTTCTTGGTGTTCCTGCCAGGCTCTCTCCCTCTCTGCACCTGTCTCACTCTTGAATATCTTAATTCTTTAGGCTTGAGAGAGAGAGCCTTAACGGATGTTCATTTAATATTCCTGCCTTTCTTCCATCAGCCCTCTGCAAAGATGATTTTCCTTCTCCCTAGTGCCAGTATACTATAGAGAAACCCCCGGGGACCACATGACTAAGTTCCTGTCTTCTGAAAGTCTGTTCTGCAGAGACAACTAGGAGGATGCTGTGCCTGTCAAGCACAGAGCAGCCTCTGTCCTGGCTGTGCACATTCTCACTTGATTCCACCTGTGTGGAGGGACGGAACACAGGCAAAGAGGTGCTGCTTTGTTTCTTAAATAGCACCTTCATTCTCTGTTGTCATTGACTTCAAGATGCCTCTTCTACCTCTTCCAGGAAGCACAGGCCAGGGGATCTCGGTGGGTGAGTGGGAGAAGAGGGCAGAGGTCCCCTGAGGTCACATGTAATTCTCATGGAAGGAGAGCCCAGACCTGCCCTCACGCTCTCCATCATAGGCTCACACCAAGAAGATCTGTCTTGGCACAGTCTCTCTCAGCTGGGGTTGTGGCAACCCTTTCTAAACCCTTTCCTGGTTGCTGGGCCTCATTCCAGCACCTTGTTCTTATTTAAAGCAGATTCTATCACATCATGGCAGTGGGACCAAGCATGGTCCCGAGGAAGGGCCAGAGCCTGGTAGAGACTAGGCAAGGGAGGTCTCCCTCAAATTGACTTGAGCTTTTCAGTTAAGTTGGTGTAAGCACGTGGGCTGAGGAGGCAGTTCTTGTTCCTTCCTGCGTTATAGCGGGGGGCCTTGTCTCTTCCTCTGCAGGACACAGTTCTGGAGGACAATGGACTATGGTAGGAAGCCACCCCGAGGGTGTTAGTACATTGTGGCGAAATGGTTGAGGTCATTTCCAAGGTGTGCTACCCTTGGATCTGGGCACAATCATTGGATTTCCTTGGAGTATGGTTAAATGCAAGTATCTTGTGAAAGCTACTGGGATTCATGGCTTTGTATCTAACTGCATCCAGGCCTGAGGCTGCTGACATTTGACATTGGGGCCATTAGAAAGTGCCCTTTCATATCTTGAGCCAAGAAGTGAGGCCTGGGGGTGGGGGAGGGAGGAAGGGGTGGGAGCCAATACTGAGTGCCTGCAGCATCTACGACTCTGTCTTCACTATTCAGAACTTGTAACTGAAGTATTTAAAGAAACAGATTTTAAATGCAAATTAAAGGGCAGATGTTCTCAAAAAAAAAAATAAATAAATAAATAAAAATAAAATGCATGACATACACAACATACCAAGTCCCTGTCAATGACAAAAACTCCAATGATCTTCCAGATAGCAAACACAACTTTTACACATGAATACATGGAGAGAAATCTGAAGCTGTGCACTAGAGGCAGAAAAAGACAGGACAACTGAAAATGCCTTCTCAATCTTCTCTACATGCATAGACTTTACATGTATATGTTTATTGCAGAACAGAATGACGATGGGCATGGAAAATATTTTTGGAAATTAACCTGCATTGTTTCTATTTTACATAATGTTAATTTTAGTATCTCTTTCAATCTCTTGACATGAATAATGGTGTATAAGTAGTAGGAATGTCACCATTCCAGAAACTAAAACTCAAAACAACAACAACAACAACAATAACAAACAGTTGATCTTGGGATGTTTGGTACCCATGCACTGTTTTGACACAATCATAAGTAAAGTTGCTTTAAAATTCCTCTAACATGTAACCTGATACTTTGTAGTATTGATAGATAATGGCATCTAAATATTCCAGTAATATTAAAATAGTGGTAAATTTTTTATAATACTGATAAAAGAAATGAAAAAGATCCAGCCAGTCAATTAGTGGTGAAGGGGAATCTACCTCCCACCATTAAAATAATTACAAGGGCCAATATTACACTTCTGCATTATACAAGGAGACTAAAGAAATAGATTCATAGAAAATATGCAGTTCTGAAATATACCATAAAACTGACATTTAGAAAGCATGTACTTAGTTATTTCAATAAGTTTACTAATTATTGAAATATAGATTCTTTATAATGAGAAAGTCAAGATACTTTAAAAATAAATGTAGATGCAGTTAAAAGAGAAATGGATGTTATAGAAAATTTTTGGAACAAGAGAAGAATAATATTTCAGGAAGAATTCAAATGAAACAGCAAAATTTAAATTTCCATTAAAAAACAAAATAAACTGTGGTAATGTTATTGGAAAAAATTAAGCCAATCTCTAACAACAGAACTGAGAGATTTTCTCAGAAAAAGAGAAAAAAGTTTTTGGAAATGTGTATGAGTGTGTGTGTTGTGTGAAACAACATGAACCACAGAGGAAAGAGAGGAGAGCAAAAGAAAGAGATTGTGTGATAATACTGTCGTTTTTGAAGACCACAGAGAAAAAAACAAGAGGCACAGGAGTAGTAAACAAACATAGTCTAAATCTCTTCTGAGGTGAAGAAAGGATATATTATTTTAATCAAAAGTGGACAATGAATAGCAAGAAAACATCTTGAAAAGAAAAGGACAGAGAGGCGGAAGAGATGACTAAATAGAAGGCTCTACAGGTCATCCCCTTTGCAAGGACACCAACTTAACCACTATCTACATAAAATTGGCACCTTCATAAGAGCCAAGAGTTAGGTGAATACTCACCAGACCGGGTTTTAAATTCATAATGCTGAAAAAGGCTCTAAAGATAGTAGAAAAGACAGTCTTGAATGGCTAATGCCACCCCTTGCGCATTCCCTGGCAGCAGCCTTACAGCATGGAGAGAGAATCCAGTGGTCACCTTCAGATTTCTTCCATGTTTTCATGTGCTCCTGGGAGAGAAGGGCACAGCAATTCTGAGACATTGCATTGAACTCCGTGCTGCCCTGTTACAGCTGAAAGCAAAACCAGGCGAAACTCAGCTGATGCAAGTTCTGGCAAGCCTTGCTACCACAGGGGCTAATATGTTCTGGGGCCTTAAATAAACTTGAAATGCAGTCCAGGTCCCAAAGACTCACTCTCCTAGGTAAGTCCTAGTGCTGACCTAGGCTCCAAACCAGTGAACTTGAGGAGGGCAGATAACTTAGACACCAGCCCAGGGAGCTAAGTAAATGCCTGTGCCACCCCTCACCCAAACCCAGACTGCCTTTGGACTCTAAAAGAGGCCCCTTCCTTGTGCTTAAGGAGGGGTTATGAAAGAATGAAGAGGACTTTGTGTTGCATCTTTGATACTAGGTTAGTCATAGTAGGATAGGGCCCTCACTAGTCAGACATATAAGGCCACCTTTCCAGGTTCTAGTTCCCGGATGACATTTCTTGACACACACGAGGCCAGGATGGAACTTTTTTTTTTTTGAGACAAAGTCTTGCTCTGTCTCCAGGCTGGAGTGCAATGGCATGATCTCAGCTCACTGCAACCTCTGCCTCCCATGTTCAAGCAATTCTCCTGCCCCAGCCTCCCAAGTAGCTGGGACTACAGGCATGCTAATTTTTTGTAATTTTAGTAGAGATAGGGTTTCTCCATGTTGATCAGGCTGGTCTTGAACTCCCAACCTTGAGTGATCTGCCCATTTCTACCTCCCAAGGAGCTTGCTATCTTGAAGGAAGGACCCATCCCTCGCAGGAGTCATTACCTGCTGACTGATGAGCCGTTGGACTCCAAGTAACCAGCAGTGATACCCAGGCCATACACTGTGGGTCTTGGGTGAGACTCTGAGACTAGCTGGCTTCAGGTGATATGCAGCACAGTCCCAGCTGTGCTGGCTATGGGGAGAAACTCCTTCTGTGTGAGAGAAGCAGAAGAAATAGTAAAGGGGAGTTTGACTTGCATCCTTAGGTACCAGTTCAGCCACAGTGGGTTAGAACACCAAGTGGGCTCTTGGATGGCAGGCTTTGGCTCTCAGATGGCATTTCTGGACCTGCCTTGGGCCAGAGGGGATCTTGCTTCCCTGAAGGGTGAGTCCTAGGCCAAGCAGCACTCACCACAAGCTTACTTAAGAGCCTTTGGGCCTTAAGTGACTATCAGTGGGTAACCTGCACGTACTCCCTGTGAGCTGCTCATGATGGTGGCCATGTGGTGAAGCTTCTGTATGTCAGCAGAGAACAGTCTGAAAAATAAATCAAGGAAGTAATCCCATTTGCAATAGCCATAAATAAAATAAAATATCCAAAAATAAGTTTAGCCAAATAAATGAAAGATGTCTACAATGAAAATTATAACATGTTTATACAAGACATTGAAAAAGACACAAAAAAGTTCATGATTAAAATGATCAATATTGTTAAAATATCCATACTACCCAAAGCAATCTACAGATTTCATGTAACCTCTATCAAAATACCAATGATAGTCTTCACATAAATAGAAAAACAATCCTAAATTATATCTAGAACCACAAAAGACCCAGAGTAGCCAAAGCTATCTGAAGCAAAAAACAACAAAACCGGTGGAATCATGTTACCTGGCGTTAAAGTATACTACAGAGCTATAGTAATCAAAACATCCTGGTATTGGCATAAAATGAGACACTGAAGTCAGTGGAACAGAATAAAGAATCCGGAGATAAATCCATACATCTACAGTGGACTTATTTTTGACAAAGTTACCAAGACAGTCTCTTCAATGAATGATGCTGGAAAAAACTGGACATCCATATGCAGAAGAAAGAAACTTGACCCCCATCTGTTGCCATACTCAAAATCAAGTGAAAATTGGTTAAAGACTTAAATCTAAGACCACCCACTGTGAAAGTACTAAAGGAAAATATTGGGTAAACTCTTCAGGACATTGGACTAGGCAAAGATTTTTTGAGTAATACACCACGAGCACGAGCAGAGGCAACCAGAGTGAAAATGGACAAATGGGACCACATCAGGTTAGAAAGCTTCTGCACAGCAAGGGAACAATCAACAAAGTGAAGAGACAACTTACAGAATGGAAAAAAATATTTACAAATTACGTCTCTGAATAACCAGAATATATAAGAAGCTGAAACATCTCTATAGGAAAACATACAGTAACCTAATTTTAAAGATAGGCAAAATGGGCATGTTGTTGTACACCTGTGGTTCCAGCTGCTCACAGGTTTGAGGTAGGAGGATTGCCTGAGCCAAAGAGTTGGAAGATGCAGTGAGCTGAGATCACACCACTGCACCCCAGATTGGATGACAGAGCAAGACTTCATCTCACCAAACAACAAAAACAAAAAACCTGAAAGAATAAAAAATAAACTTCCTACTCTTTCCATCAATAATGAACCATAATATTTGTATACAATGTCATTATATTTGTATGTAATGCTCTATCACTTTAAAGGTAAAATATACTTCCACATCTTATTACATCTGATCACTTGTAATTCAGCATATTACATGTTTTGTTTTCTTAATTTACCAGAGAGAATTTTTATGGAAGTTAATTTTGTTTCTCATCAAGTTTGAGATCTCATTGAAAATTGAAAGCAAGGAAGTAGTCAGTCATGACCTGGAAAAATGCTAGAAGAAATGTGGCATACTTGGTATCTCTTCATATTGAGCTTTGTGAAAACAGAGAAACAGAGGGACATAGAGAAAATGGTTAGCTTAGGAGTTTATCAGATGAAATGCCTAGATCTTTCATTGAAACTAAAATTGGTGATGTAGAATTTCTACTCTTGCAATGTTTGAAATAAATGGATTTTTGCTCTACTTTTCTAAAGTAAAAAAGTTCTTCCATAAATACATATTCAGATTCAAAATAGAAAAGGCTTTATATAGAATCTGGAAGTCAATTTTTCTAAGTTTTATGAGCTTATGATTACTTTTCCTTTATTTGTTGCATGTTTTCTCTTTAAATCTTCAATTAAGTTATGGTAAAAGCAAACTGTTTTATTTTAGATAATAAAATATTGGATATTATTGAGTTTTGTAGCCTTTTTTTGTTAAATGATGGTTAAATTACTCATATACAATAATTTTTTCCCTTATTTTGTCACTTGATGAAAGTTGTAAGCTCTTTAATGAATCAATTTTCTAGCCTCATTGTACTTCTCAATTTTAACGTTTCATTATCTATGGTTTGGCACCCCAGATAGCCCATTTTAGAGGTTTATTTCTCTAAAAAGAAGTAATTCATTTTCATATTATGAAAATTAAAAAATCAATGTGGACTTGCTCATGCATAGCAAACCCACCTTAATTATGTAGCTTCTGCAAGTGAGGTTACTGAATTAATTCGTGACTGTCTTGACTCCTTATATAAATAAGAACCAGATTATCTTATATATAGATTCAGGGCAAGCCCTTCTTCAATACTTAATTACCTCTCCCATGCTGTCTTCCTTAAGGATAGTGTATGAAATCAATTCTACAACATCGTCTGTGATAGCATACGCACAAATTATTTTACATTGAAAAACTGTACATCCTTTGGTTGGGACTTACACTTTTTTTTAAAATTGTACCTTAGGTTCTGGGTACATGTGTGGATCATGTAGGATTGTTGCATAGGTACACACATGGAAATGTGGTTTGCTGCCTCCATCCCCCTGTCACCTACATCTGGCATTTCTCCCCATGTTATCCCTCCCTGACCTCCCAACCCACCCCCTGCTGTCCCTCCCTTGGTCCCCTCAACAGACCCGAGTGTGTGATGCTCCCCTCCCTGTGTCTATGTGTTCTCTTTGTTCCACACCTGCCTATGAGTGAGAACAAGTGGTGTTTGATTTTCTGTTATTGTGTCAGTTTGCTGAGAATTTGAAATGGTTAGATATGTTTTTCATACTTTCCCTGTATCAGAACTTGCAATTTCCTCTTCATAATGTCAGTTTTCCATCAGAGTATATGCAAGCAATACACAGTAGTTTTCTTGTACCATCGTTTTTTTACTAAATTGTTTGACTTTTTATTTTTTCACATTATTTGTTTCAAGTAAAGGGAATCTCCCATTCTTACTGCCATTCTTGTTTTATTTTTTCTAGAGTCTGTCACTCAGGCTGGAGTGTACAATGGCATGGTCTTACCTAGCTGCAACCTTCACCTCCTGGGTTAAAGTGATTCTCCTGCCTCAGCCTCCTGAGTAGCTGGAACTACAGGCCTGTGCCACTAAACCCACCTAGTTTTTGTAGTTTTAGTAGAGATATGGATTTGTCATGTTGACCAGGGTTTGTCTCAAACTCCTGATCTCCAGTGATCCGTCCACCTTGGTTTTCCAAAGTGCTGGGATTACAGGCTTGAGCCACCGCACCCGGCTACATACACATCTTAAAACCTCCTATATTAACAGAAGGGTAGCCAGGAAGGAAACACCAGTTACATTCCAAAATGTGGTATCTAAATATAGCTTCCTACTGAAAGCAGTTATAATGGGTGTCCAGAAAATCATCATTGTTTTTAGTGAGAGAAAGTATTTATGTACCACATTCTGGAATGTGAATATATATATGTAATGCATGTATGCACACATATAGATATATATCTTCAGCATATATATAACATATACTTGGAACAATTTGAAATACCAGGCTTGAGGGACCAGAAAGAGAAGAAAACTAATGTATCATATTAATAGGCTACAAGGACCATTGTGAAAGAAATACTAGTATCCAAAGTCGGGATGGTTTCAACATTAGTGCATATATATCCATAATAAAATTAAAAAGGTACAAAAATTTACTTCATTTGTAGCAAAGGGAAGTAGTTATCGAACCAAATTCTTATTTTAAAAATATTTTACTACACCTAGAGAATCAAGTTTTAGCTGCACTTTATGAATCGGAACTATATTTTCAATGATCCATACATTGTTTTGATTTATGAAAACTCTTCTTTATTGAATAATGATAACTGATTAATATAGAAGAAATTATAAAATTAGAAAACTGCTATTGACTAAGGCAATAATAATCAATGGATGCCAAAATTATTAGATGTAAGTTTATGTGAAACTGAATACACATAGAGTACCAAAATATTGGATTAATAATTATATATGATTTGAAAGGACATGGAATTTTACAGTAAAAAACTCAGCCTGTTAATACTTTAAGTGATCAATTATAACATCATTAATAAAGGGGCATTCACACATTGCAGGTCTTCTGCTCCATTTGAATGAAAAAATATACAATGTCACTTAGGGAATATTCTTGCCAAAATATTCCATCCAAATCTAGTTGATCATTTCAATCTAACTCCCACTTCAAATAAGCAATGAAGTATTTACTATATGAACTACATTTCACAAGGGAACAATGTGTCTAAAAGTTTGGACATCAAAAAAACAAAAAAAATACTGAAAAAAAATGACCTTTCTTAAAAAAAACTTAATGCATTTCAACAATAACATAAAAAGGTTCAGAGGGACTGGCATCAGTTAAAAAAGACACGTTAACTTATCAAAAAACAAGTCCACATTCAGAACTTACATTTACATTAATCTGACATGATTTAGTTTTGAGACACTAGCATTAAATATTGTCTTGGAGATAATTTTGAATATGGACCTAATACTAGATCAAGTTTTTAAAATATGGTTAATAGTTGTTCAAGTGACACTTTGGTTCACAGGATGAGGGATAATAATGTAATTTGTCTGAACATGACATTGGATGCTTTCTCTAGTTGCCTAGATCAAGAGCAAGCTAGAATCAGTGATCCCCACTTCTTTGCAAACTGAAAATATTATGGGACTGATTGCCTTCTTCTTTCAATATATAACCTTGTTTTATGTGTGCTTTTGTTTAAAGACACCCTATTAAATATACATTATTGACTCATGAACATTGAACTCATAGCCAATAACAGTATCATTCAGCATCCCTGAGTGAAGCCCATCTAACATACACAAGGAGGCAAATTACAGCCTTCTCTATGTAAGAAGGCTATACAACACTTCAGCACTATGCTTGGGGATTATTTTAAGCAGCAAAATCACTGGGAAAAAGCACGGAAATGTGAAAATGTAGTACTAAATAGACCACAAGAAAGAAACTTTTTTATGACATGAGAGTTGAAATAAGAAGGCAGAAGATGACTTTGTTTGACCTCAGCTGGGAACACTGATGTCGGTAGCATCAGTTTTTTGGCAGTTCTGTGCATGTGCATGAATGACTGTGAAGGTGGCCTAAGTATTGATTTGGATGTCACAAATCAATTGCAAATACAAAATGCACAAATATTGAAGATTGACTCTGTCGGTCTTTGAAAATATTACTGTTACTCTTATTATTCATATCAGCATTGCCTATTCAACGTAAATAATAAATGTAACAAGTAACTAGTAGTTTCATTAAAATATGTTAATTTCATTCTTCTATAAACCCAAATGATAGAAATATTGTGAACAAAATAACTAACAGATTTGATTTAATAGGTCATGTAGCATCCTGTATCTAGCAATTAAGGAATATACATGTTAACATTTAAAAACTGTCCACCTACTGAACCATAAGAAAACTAAAGAAATATCATGCCCATAAATTAGTATAATATTTGCTTTAATCCCTGAATATGAAGCAACAAAATTAAAAATGAGTAATTGATAGGCAACATTTTGGAAGTCTAAATACATTAGATATTTAAAAATTTATCATGGTTTCTGGCTTTAACTTAGAAAGTAGGAAGCTGGAAACATTGTAACTACTACAGTAGCTACAAAAAAGATAATCTACAAATTCCTAATTTTTCTTTTTTTTTTAACTTTTATTTGTTTATTTTTAATTTTTTTGAGATTGAGTCTTGCTGTCACCCAGGCTGGAGTGTAGTGGCATAATCTCGATTCATTGCAACCTCTGCCTGCTGGGTTCAAGGAATTCTCCTTCCTCAGCCTCCCATGTAGCTGGGATTACAGGTGCTCACCACCACACCTGGCTAATATTTCTATTTTTAGAAGAGACACGATTTCATCATGTTGGCCAGGCTGGTCTCAAATTCCTGGTCTCATGTGATCCACCTACTTGGGCTCCCGAAATGCTGGGATTGTAGGTGTGAGCCACTGCACCTGGCCACAAATTTCTAATTTTTTGAGATCTCATCAGAGACATGAGACTGCAGGGCAATTAAATAGTCTAAAAATCTAGGGAAAGTGACAGTTCAAAGGAGTGATGGCATGTGAGACTTGAGTCCTCTGTGGAAGAGCACATGAGAAAGAAAAAACCCTGTAAAAGTTGATTTTTTAAAAAAGTATGAAAAAATGTCTAATTGCTAAAGAGCAAGTGTGCAGCAAAGAGCACAGTGTATTTGAGATTGCTGTCATAAAAAGGATGCTTGTAAGGTTGGACTTCGGTGTCTGGGAAGTTGGGTTTGGCTAGAGTTTCCATAATTCTCTAATAAAAATGGAACACTGTGCCTAAATTATGCAAACAGTGTGATTTATGCTGAACACCTGCTTTTCTCACAAGTGTCTGGCATTTTGTTATATGTTAGTCAGAGAGTGCCTACATAGCCTAATGTAAAACTTGGGCTGTGAATTTAGCTTCCCTGATAGATCACATTCCACTGAAGTTATTGGGAATAATTCCTGGGGGAATTAAGCACGTCCTGTATGACTTCACTAGGAAAGGACTCTTGGAAGCTTGTGCTTGGTTTCCTCCATATTTCACCCATTCCTCTTTTCCTTTTGCCGATTTACTTTGTATCTTTTCAGTGTAATACATTATAGTCATGAATATAACTATATTTTGAGTCCTGTGATTCCTCCTAGTGAGTCATCAAACCTAGGTGTAGTTCTGGGTACTCAACACAAAATATATGGATATATGAAATTATAAAAGTATAAAATCCCAGGGATCTATGAACGTGTGTGGAAAATTCTCACCTAGTTTCAGGCTCTTCTCTAAAAATAGTTACATCATGTATGAGAAACACTAGGATAAAGTGGGGGTGAGGGAACAGGATTTGATATCACAGACTAATGGGAGAAGGTAGCTGGTATCTGTAGGAAAACAGTAAAAGTAGACAAGATACTACTCCCAGAGAACAAAACCCTTAAGCCTGTGAAAAGTCCAACAAATCCTGTCCCTCACAAAACACATATAAATTAGGCAGGGTGCAGTGACTCAAGGCTGTACTTTTAGCACTGTAGGAGTTTGAGGCAGGAGGACTGCTTGGGTCCAAGAGTTTGAGACCAGGCTTAGCAATACAGTAAGACCCAATCTCTATTAAAACAAACAAACAAAACAGCAGCAACAACAAACCCACCAGATGTGATGGTGCACACCTGTAGTCCCAGCTACTTTGGAGGCTGATATGGGAGGATCACTTGAACCTGGGAGGTAGAGGCTATAGTGAACATTATCACACTGCTGTACTCCAGCCTGGGCAATAGAGAAAGACCCATCTATTTAAAAAAAAAAAAGACTAGGAAAAAAGTCTTCCCTTAGGTGAAGAGATTGACTGTATCCTATGCCCAGACAATTAGCAGTCTCCTATCACTAGTGGAGAGACAAGATCAAGTGAAACACAGGTACACACACACACAAAAAGTATCTCATCCAAGATCCAGAAGCATGAGACCTGAGACTGGGTCGTGACCACAATGAGAGAAGCACCCTGTGTCTAACTATCAAACACCAAATGACAAGAAACAGCAAGCTACCACTTGCATAGGAGGTGCAAGAATATGAATAGAGACTTTGTCTGAAAAATAGGTGCCTCGAGAAGACACGAAACCCAAGGATAGAGCAAGGACTGTGAGAAAAACACTCTAGCAAACTAGCATTGCTTAGGCAACACGCACTAGGTATTGCTTCAGGAATTGGAAGTCAGTGGTGCACTGAGGGTAACGGCGGCAACAATGAGAAAAAGATTCAGTTCAGTTTAAGACTAGATTGACTCAATTTCTCATGCTAATGCCATAGTGAAAGAGGATTTCTGCCTATATTTATAAGTAAATATTATTTACTTCAATCTTTACTGTACTACACAGGATGTTCCAATTTCAACAACAACAACAAAATACACACAAAAGTAAGGAAAACTCCACATGGTAGTGGCAAAACCATCAATAGAAGCAGACTCACATATGATATAAATATTAAAATTAACACACAGTAAATTCAGTTAACTGTAATTTATATGCTAATGGCTTCAAAAGCAAAACCAGATAAAATGCAAAATCGAATAGGTAATTTCAGTAGAGGATGAAAACTATAAGAAAGAATCAAATAGAAATGTTATAGAGCAGAAACCCAGAAATACAGCTGAATCACTTTTTAGTGTACTTATCAGTATAGTCAGTACAGTCTAGGAATAAACAACAGTGGCTTTGATGATAAACTAATATAAATTATTTAAACTGAAATACAATAAAATAGACATTTAAAAAATACAAAATCTAACCCCACCCCCCCAAAAAAATAGAACAGAACATTCAGGAGCAATGGGACAATATCAAATATTGTTTTTGTGAAATTGGAATCCCAGGAGAAGATAAAGAAAATTGAGAAGAAATTATACTTGGAGAAATAATGAAATATTTTGAAATAATTTCAAAGATAATAAAAGATAAGATAGATATAGTAGAAAAAATGTACAAGATTTTCCTATTTTACATCCATTTTTCTTAATAAGTATAGTGCTTTCAAAAGTATGATAATAGGGGCCAGGCATGGTGGCTCATGCCTGTAATCCCAGCACTTTGGGAGGCCGAGGTGGGTGGATCACGTGGTCAAGAGATCAAGACCTGGTCAACATGGTGAAACCCCGTCTCTACTAAAAATACAAAAAATTATCTGGGCACAGTGGCACGTGCCTGTAATCCCAGCTACTCAGGAGGCGGAGGCAGGAGAATTGCCCCGAACCCAGGAGGCGGAGGTTGTGGTGAGCCGAGATGGTGCCATTGCACTCCAGCCTGGGTAGCAAGAGCAAAACTCCATCTCAAAAAAAAAAAAAAAGTATGATAATAAAGACCAGTGGAACAGAACAGAGAGTCCAGGAACAGGAATGATTCAATAAATAGTTAACCATTTGGGCAAAAGACACAATTTCTACCTCATATGAATTCACAAAATTCATTTTAGTTGATTAAAAAGCTAAAATAATTTTTAAAAATTGAGATATTTATATATCCATAATAGATTTCTCCAAAAATTTTAATATGCGTTTGGAATGATTTTCACAACAAATGCAAAAAAGTCATCAAAAAGGAAAGAATTGATATATTAGATGATACTATAATTAATAAAAAACTTCTAGTTATCAAAAGACACTGTGAATAACTGAAAACAGTCAAGAAGACCCATGTGTGATCAATAAAGGATAGACAGCTGAGTATATTACATTTACTTGAAAACACACAAATATGTTATTAACAGCAAAACGGGCAATTAACAGAACAAAAGCCATGCATAAACATTAAACCTACTAAGAAATACCCTCATTAATTACCACATACATGCAATGTATAATGAAGAGATAATATTTGATCCCTACTGAATTAGTAGAAGTCTGGAGAAGAGTTGCAGAGAGTATGGAATAGCTATATTTATTGAAATGGTGTATGACACTATTGAGGAAACTGAAACAGGTAAATACATTCTTGTTCAGTGATTCCACGCTTAGGCATAGTAGAATAACTCACTATACATTCCCAGTTATGTGTGGCAGTCTTATGTTGGTAATAGCAATAATTTAGGTGAAACATCATTGACCGTAAATAGTGGCAGAGTCATAAAATAGAAAACTATGAACCCGTATATTTGATGAGCAAAATTTTTAAATTGCTTTTCTTTCAAGTAGTTAAGACAAATGCATACCAATTGTAGAGTTAGAGCAAGGTCTATAAAATTTTTTTCAACCCTGTATGTCATCATTTGGACATATGTATTACTATTATTTTCTTTCAGTTTGATTTCTATGGAAGCCTATGCAGTGAGCCAGCATTGGTTCTTCTGCTCACACTGTCTTTTAATTTTCACTAGATATTTAAGCTATCTAAGGCCAATTACCCAGTCTGTAGAAAAGAGAGTAATAATATTATTTCATTTGTTTTAAATAGTTAATGAGATGCATCTTACACAACGTATTGTATACAATTAGGCTCATTTGCGACTTCTCTTTCTCTCCTCTATCTTTCTAACTATACGTTCATCCTGAGTACACACACATACATTCACACACCCAAATGCCTACAGATCTGTATAAAAAGGTAAGAATATGTACATTTGTAGAAATGTATATATCTGTATCTATATAAATTCATGGTTATTTTAAAGCAGAAATTTGGGATCATGTTTTTAAAAGTCTTTCTTAGAATTTTCACTTAACATTTTAGCAGATGATTAAATATTCTTTGAAAGCATGATCATAATTGATAAAATATATTTTAATACATTTACATTATATATTTTATTTAACCCCAGTAAAGGAGCATTTCATTTTTGTTTTCATTGTATCAATGTTACAGATCAGTTTGTGGTATACACTATGTGCCCTCATCAGGGAGTACACCTCATATGCATCCACACTCTGTCCTTCCTTTTCTCCTAGTCAAAGAAAGAAACCTTGAGTACCTGGCATTACTATGTGTTTGAAATACAGTTAGATTCGGTTATTCTAATCTTTTCTTCCTAGCTCATCCCTCTCCTTGTTCTTTTGCCACACCTTTTGATAAACCATTCTTGTAGTACCGTCCATCAGAACTTCTACATTAATGGAAATGTCCTATATTATCCATTCAGATAGGCTTCACCTGTGTGTGGCTACTGAGCACTTGAAGTGGAGCTAGTGCAATTGAGGAGGTGTATTTTAAAGTTTATTTAATTTGAATAAATATCAATTTTAATTACAATAATCATGTGTTATTGCTGGCTACTGTGTTAGTCCATCAAGAAGGATAAATAGATAAGAAAAAGATGAAGGTTGAATAATAAGAGTACTGTGATTAAAAAAAAGGAAAAAAGGATAAATGAAGAAAGAAAAACAGATAGATGTGGGAAAATACATAAAATGAATAAAAGGAGATTTTTTAAATACTGAAAGAATAGAAAGTATAATAATGGTATGCCATGTGATTCTAGTGCATTAATATACCATTAATATTATGTAGCTTTTGTATTTATGATTTTAATATAAGAATTCAGAGATGGAATTTCAAACTCTATTATAAATTCTCCCTTGTGTTGCCATTTATCTTTGAAGAGAATATAATCTCTTGATCTTGAATATGATATATAGAAAAGATTCTCATAAATCATCTCACCAACAAAAGAAATTTGTGATGAAATATTAAGGTT
This sequence comes from Callithrix jacchus, assembly GCF_049354715.1. Taxonomy (NCBI): domain Eukaryota; kingdom Metazoa; phylum Chordata; class Mammalia; order Primates; family Cebidae; genus Callithrix; species Callithrix jacchus. Next base: position 101,962,767 of record NC_133512.1, on the reverse strand, counting down.
GAACTAATCTAGTATCAGTTCATTATTGGGTGCTTTTTTGTTTTCATTTGAACACTTCATTTTGCTAGTTGTATCATGTAAACAGATGTCAGTATAGTGTAAATTATATTAAAATATACTACTGCCTGTTTTGTATTCATTTTGTAATTTAAGATTAGGTGTTGCAATATCTGAATCCCACCCCCAAGGCGATACTTCAACATGAGTTTATAAGGGCCATAACAATCATTCACATTTTTTACCAGTGTAGGTCACTACTCCTGCATCATTATAACAGCTTCGTCTATGTAAAGAAATAGGGAGATTACTCTGGGAGGCCTAGGTGGTTGGATCATGAGGTCAAGAGATCGAGACCATCCTGGTCAGCATGGTGAATCCCCGTCTCTTCTAAAAATACAAAAGATTAGCTGGACATGGTGGTGCATGCCTGTAATCCCAGCTACTCAGGAGGCTGAGGCAGGAGAATTGCCTGAACCCAGGAGGCGGAGGTTGCGGTGAGCCAAGATCGTGTCATTGCACTCCAGCCGGGGTAACAAGAGTGAAACTCTGGGTCCCTGGTGCATATGTCACCCTCAAGCATGGACCCACTGCCCAAAAGAAGAGCAGGTATTCTTGTTTTCCTGTTTAAATGTTGCCTTTTACAAAACCATAAAAGGCCCATGCTCCACCAGTAGAGAGAGGAGAAGAGGAGAAGCAGTGGGACATTAGAAACTATGGTTGGTTTGATGTCAGAGAGAAGTAGCTTGACTTCAGTGGAAGAGGTTGACCACATTGCTCCCAAGAGGAGTCAGGCCATGGAGTTGGACATCAGGAAGATTATCTTCCCACTCCGTCCCCTTTTCAGCTCCCCTTCCCACTGAGAACCACTTTCATTGGCAATGAAATCTCCCACATTTACCATTTCCAATTTGTTTGTGTGACCTCATTCCTACTGGGTGCTAGACAAGAACTCCAGTGCAGGTGCAAAAGGCTGTCATACTGACCCTCCACTTAGCTGTTAACATTTAAGTCATCTGTGGATGCAAAGCTAAAAGAGCATTTACTATAACACTCTTTCTGGGGCTTCAGGGATTTCAGGCAACCCCCCTACAGGCTGCTGTTGGGCTACATGGAAAAAGTGCTTACCCCAGGTTCCTCACCCTCTCACTTGTGCTCCCCTTCTTGCAAGTGTGGAACACAGTGGGACCCCAATGAGTGGAGTCTGCCCCTGCTGGCATAGAAGAAGCTGACTAGTTTTGGTGCCTGTGCACTCCAGATCCCCTCCACAAAGGGGTCAGGGAAACTTTCCTGCTTCAGAATCATGCAGTTCTTTGGGGATACCCATGGACATTAGTAAATGTCTGAGTGGATCTGGAAGCTACAATATTTTGGCCTCAAAGATATAACTAACTTAGACTCACACAGACTCACAAGTTATGTGCTACCAATGCCCTTCAATACAGTTGTGGAAATTATCTGGAGACAGAAATAAAAACAGTCATGTGTAGAAGGGAATATTGGAGGATAGAGTACCTGACCAAAGTAGAAAAACTACGCACTCTCTTCCCTGCCTGTGGAGGAAAGTCCTCACTTAACAAATCCATGTGTCTGCCTTCCGTGACAAAACTTCTTGCCCATTATCTTTTGTGGCTTCTGGCTTGCTCTTAGTGAAGTGCTTCCATGTCTCTTTTCCTCTCTCCCTCCCTCCCTCCCACTGTCCCTCCTTCTCTGCCTCCCTCCCTCCCTCCCTCCCTTCCTTCTTTCCTTCCTTCCTTCCTTCCTTCCTTCCTTCCTTCCTTCCTTCCTTCCTTCCTTCCTTCCTTCCTTCCTTCTTTTCTTCCTTCCTTCCTTTTTCTCCTTCCTTACTTCCTTTCTCTTTCTTTCCTCTTTCCTTCTTTCTTTTTCTTTCTTTTCTATTTTTGCTTTGGAGATGGAGTTTCTGTTGCCCAGGCTGGAGTGCAGTGGCGTGATCTCAGCTCACTGCAACCTCTGCCTCCTGAGTTCAAGAGATTCTCCTGCCTCAGCCTCCCAAGTAGCCTAATTATTGTATTTGTAGTAGAGATGGGATTTCACCGTGTTGGCTAGGCTGGCCTACAACTCCCGACCTCAGGTGATCCACCCACTTCGACCTCCCAACGTGCTGGGATTACAGGCGTGAGCCACTGTGCCCAGCCACATGTCTGTCTTCATCCCTGGTCCCATCTGATATGAACATAGGGAGAGATACTTTTTGGAGGACCTGCACATATCTTCTAGGTAAGGTTTAGGGAATCTTGGATTCTCCTTAAGAAAACTAAAGCTGTCTTAAGAGTGGCTATACAATATTTGTAAATGTTAGCATTTGTCTGGTATATTTTATGCAATTAATTCCATGTGTAAATAAACACAGCTAAAGTTCTCATACTGACATAGTTGTTGAGCCTGAACGTTCTCACCTTTTACTTACTGGCTTTCAGGTTCTTCGTATCACTATTGATTATTGTGAATTCACTTGAAATAACCGGCTAGGTGATCATGTTATGCATTATTCTTCATCATTGGTGGGCTTCCTTCTGCTGTGTAGCAAGAGAACACTTGAGAAAATTACTTACAATGGTGGGACCACAGTGTTGTCTCTAACTAATGCTGCCTTTTAAGAGTCAATATTGATGAATGTACCAGGTGGAAATACTGTAGAATTTGTCTTTTTCATCCCTGCTACATATCCAGTTAATGAGCTAACAGTGAAATTAGACTGCAAGCTATTGGCAGATAAATTTCTCAAGCCTTCCTGTTCTCTGCTTACTTCCCTACTTACTCTAGCTTCAGCTTGTCAACCAAAAGCCTCAAGACTGAGTATATACTACATTTTAAAGTTTTCTACAATTGTAGGTCTTGGTTGGCATGTTATCTGCTTTCGAATGTACAGCAGCCAACAGTTTGAACAAGCATTTTTCTGTCACATAAAGAAAGAGATCAACTCTCCAATCTGCAATATTGAATTCTCAGTATTTGCCTTAAAATCTCCATTCAGTCAATTCTATTGATGTTTTGTTATTGCAAAAGACATTTCCAGTTGTGAAACTTTATGCAGTTACAATTTATCTCTATAAAACAACAAAAATATTAACAACATAAAAACAATTAATAGTTTCTTAAAGAGAGTACATTTTTATATGTTTCTTACATGTAAAATGATTCCAGATACAGCAGGTCAGCATTAATATAGTGCACAACTCCTACCACAAACTCATTCATCTATACATCTGTGTGCTAAAAGAGTATACATGCAGAATGAGGAAGAGAGGCACTTTCCTAAGAACAGTGTATCTCTATTCACAGAGGCATTATTCACATAACCAAAGGTGGGAACAACCCGAGTATCTATGAGTGGATAAGTGAATCGACAAAATGTGGTATATACATACAGTGGAATATTATTCAGCCTTAAGAAGGAGAAAAATTCTGATATACACTACAACATAGTTGAACCTCAAGGACATTATGCTAAATAAAATAAGTCAGATGCAGAAAGAAAAATACTATATCAATGATTACTGTTGCATGGGTACATAAATAATCAATTCACAGCGACAGAAAGTAGAAGAGTGGTTTCCCAGGTCTGGGATGAAGTGTGTGAATACAAAGTTGATTAAAAAGTTTAAGTTCTTTAACATAAAAGTAGTTCTGAAGATTGATTGTGCAACAGTGTAAATGTACTTAACATAAGTGAACTTTACACTTAAAAATAATTAAGATAGTAAGCTTTGTATTGCCTAAACATTTTCTTGGGAAGTACATGATTAATGAACAATGTGTTTATTTTTGCTGAATTGGAATAGGATATGATTAATGAGAAGGGTTAATTTTTTTTATTTTTTGAATTGTTTTGATCTTTGAGTCGTATCATATAAACATTTAACCTATTCAAAAATTTCAAGATAGTAAAATATCATGGATGGAAATCTAGAGGATTTAATACTAAAGCTGATGAGCATAATTCCTTTACAGAGTAGAATTTAGGGTCAATATTAGTAATTAAGAGAAACTATTGTCCTTCTAATCATACCTTATGTGGGCATACCTCATTTTATTGTGCTTAACTTCATTAGTCCTCACAGATAGTGAGTTTCTCGAAAATTAGGTGTTTGTGGCAATTCTGCATTGAACAAATCTCTCAGCATTGTATTTCCAATAGCATGTGATTACTTTGTGTCTCTGTGTCACACTTTGGGAATCCTCACAACACTTCAAACTTTTCATTATTATTACATCTATTATGGCGATCTGTGATTAGTCCTCCTTCATATTACTATTGTAGTTGCTTTGGGACATTACTAACTGCACCCATATGAGCTGGAAAACTTAAATGATGAATGTTATGTGTGTTCTGATTGCTCCACTAACCAGCTGTTCTCCTCTCTCTCTCCCGCCCTCTTTTTGGGCCTCTCTATTCCCTGAAACAGATAATTCCTGAAATTAGTCTAGTTAATAACACTACAAGGCCTCTAAGTTTACATGAAAGAAAGAGTTTTATGTCTCTCACTTTAAATCAAAAGCTAGAAATGACTGAGTGAGGAAGATGTATTAGTCCATTCTCACATTGCTATAAAGAACAATCTGAGAGTGGGTAATTTAAGGAAAACAGGTTTAATTGACTCACAGTTCTGCAGGCTCTATAGGAAGGATAGCTGGGAAGGCTTCAGAAAACTTAAAACCATGGAGGAAGGCAAAGGGAAAGCAAGCATGTCTTGCGTGATGAGAACGGGAGGAAAGGAAGGTAGAGCAGGGACAGGAGGTATGACACACTTTTAAACAAGTAGATATCAGGAGAATTCTATCATGAGACAGCACTGGGGGTGGTGCTGAAACATTAGAAACTGCCACCGTAATCCATTCACCTCCCATTAGATCCTACCTCCAACAGTGGGAATTATAATTTGACATGAGAATTGGGTGGGGACACATATTCAAACTATATCATTCTACTCCATGTCTCTCCCAAATCTCACAGCCTCTTCACATCACAAAATACAATCATCCCTTATCAAAAGTTCTCCAACATCTTAACTAATTTCAGATTAACTCAAAAGTCCGTGGTCCAAAGTCACATCTGAGACAAGGCAAGTCCCTTTCGTCTATGAGCCAGTAAAATTAAAAAATCAAGTTAGTAACTTCCAAGATACAATGGTGATATAAATATTGGGTAAATAAATCCTTTTCAAAATGCAGAAATAGGCCCAAACAAAAAAGCTACAGGTCTCACACAAGTCTATACTCTAACAGAGGCCATTGAATCTTAAAACTTCAAAATAATCTCCTTTGACTCCATGTCTAGCCATATGTGAATCTACCATTCAGCGATTTGGAGGACAGTGACTCTTCTAACAGCTCCACCAGGCAGTGTGTCAGAGGGCACTCTGTGCAGGGCACCACTCCTGCAGCAGACTTCTGCCTGGACATTCAGGTGTTTCCATACATCCTCTGAAATCTAAGCAAAGGCTCCCAAGCCTAAAAACTTGCCCTTTGAGACAAATGCTGTGGACGTTTTTGGCTTGCACTCTCTGGAGCAGTGTGGCCCGAGGCATATCTAGGGCCTTGTTAACCACGGCTGAAGCTGGAGTGGCTGGGACACAGGGAGTAGTGTCCTGATGTAGCACAGAAGAGAAGAGCCCAAGGCCCAGTCCACAAAACCACTCTGCCTCTTAGGCCTCTGGGCCTGTGATGGTAAGGACTTCCTTGAAGTTCTTTGAAATGCCTTCCAGGCATTTCTTCCATGGGTTTTGCTCCCTTTTACTTATGTAAACTTCTTCAGCCAGCATGAATTCCTCTCCAGATAAAATGTTTGTATTTTCTATTACATGGCCTGGCTGCAAATTTTCCAAACACTTATGTTCTGTTTTCATTTTAAATATAATTTACAGTTTCAGATCATCTCTTTGCACACACATATGAGCATATACTTTTAGAGGCAGCCAGTTCATATCTTGACACTTCATTGCTTAGAAATTTCTTCAGTTAGATACCCTAAATCATTACTCTGAATTTCAAAGTTTCACAGATCTCTAGGACAGGGACAAAATACCTCCAGTCTCTTTGCTAAAGAATAGCAAGAGTGACCTTTACTCAAGTTACTAATACGTTTCTCATCTCCATCTGAGGCCACCCCAGCCTTGATTTTATTGTCCATATCACTATCAGCTTTTTTTGGTCTCAACAATTTAACATGTCTCTAGGATGTTCCAAACTTTCTGTTATCTTCCTGTCTTCTTCTGAGCTCTTCAAAGTTTTCCTACTTCTGTCTGTTACCCAGTTCCAAAGTTGCTTCCACATCTTCAGTTATCTTACAGCAATGCCCCACATACCTACTACTAATTTTCTACGTTAACATATTTTCTCGTGATAAATTGCTGTCTGATTTTTTGCCTAGGATTGTCTTGGCTATGTGGGCTCTTTTTTTGATTTCATATGAAGTTTAAGGTGGTTTTTTCCAGTTCTGTGAAGAAGGTCAATGGTAGTTTGACGGGGATAGCATTGAATCTATAAATTACTTTGTGCAGTATGGCCATTTTCATGATATTGATTCTTCCTAACCGTGAGCATGGAATATTTCTCCATCTCTTTGTGTCCTCTCTTATTTCCTTGAGCAGTTGTATATGGAAAAATGCTTGTCATTACTGGTCATTAGAGAAATGCAAATCAAAACCATAACGAGATACCATCCCATGCCATTTAGAATGGCGATCATCAAAAAATCTGGAGACAACAGATGCTGGAGAGGATGTGGAGAAATAGGAATGCTTTTATACTGTGGGTGGGAGTGTAAATTAGTTCAACCATTTTGGAAGACACTATGGTGATTCCTCAAGGATCTAGAAATAGAAATACCATTTGACCCAGCAATCCCATTACTGGTATATACCCAAAGGATTATAACTCATATAGTATAAAGCACATGCACATGAATGTTCATTGCAGTACTATTCACAATAGCAAAGAGTTGGAACCAACCCAAATGCCCATCAATGATAATCTAGTTAAAGAAAATGTGGCACATATACACCATGGAATACTACGCAGCCATAAAAAAGGATGAATTCATGTCCTATGCAGGGACATGAATGAAGCTAGAATCCATCATTCTCAGCAAACTTACGCAAGAGCAGGAAACCAAACACCACATATTCTCACTCATAAGTGGGTGTTGAAGATGAGAACACATGGATGCAGGGATGGGAATGTCACACACCGGGGCCTTTTGAGGGGTGGGAGAGCTAGGGGAGGTATAGCAGGGCGTGGGGGAGATTGGGGAAGGATAACATTATGAGAAATACCTAATGTAGATGATGGGGGATAGATGCAGCAAACCACCATGGCATGTGTATACCTATGTAACAATCCTGCATGATCTGCACATGTACCCCAGAACTTAAAGTATAATTTAAAAAAAGGTAAAAAGAATTTTAATTAATTACTTTAAAAAGACATCTGAGATTGGTTATTTTTGAACAAAAACAAATTTAATTCACTAACGTTCTGCAGGTTATACAGGAAGTATGGCAGGGAAGGCCTCAGGAATTGTAAAATCATGGTGGATCATGAAGGGGAAGCAAGCACATCTTACATGTTGAGAGCAAAAGGAATGGAGAGTGGGAGAAGGTGTGTGCTACAAATTTTTAAACAAACAGATCTCAGGAGAATAATATCACAAGATAGCCCTTGGGGAATGGTGCTAAACCATTAGAAGATGCCCCACAATCCAATAACCTTCAATTAGGCCCCATCTCCAATAGTGGGCATTAAAATTTGACATGATATTCGGGCAGGGACACAAATCCAAATCATATCAGGTGCATGTCGAAAGCTGAGATAGGCCAAAATGTAAGTCTCTGGTACCAAACAATTTGTGACTGCAAGAGAAAAGTTCTTAAAGAAAATTAAAAGTATGGTCCATGGAACACATAAATAAGAATGCAATACAGCTTTATTGCTAATATGGAGGTAGTTTTAGTCATCTGGATAGAAGACCAAACCAGTTACACAATTCCCTAAAGCGAAAGTCAAATCCAGAGCAAGATCCAAATCTTCTGAAGGCTGAGAGAGGTGAAAAATATGCAGAAGAAAAGGTATAAGCTAACAAAAGTTGGTCACAAGGTTTAAGAAAATATGCCCATCTTCGTAAAATAAAACTTTTCAATGTAGAGAGGAAAAGTCAATATTTGGCTTCAAAGTTTGAAGGGACTAGCTGACTCTTGTTGTGGCCTAATGTAACTAGTGACTCTAAGCTGAAGCCAGTGGTAATTTACAATCTGAAAAATCTTAGGACCCATAAGAATTTTGCTAAATTCATTCTGCCTGTGCTTTATAAATAAAAATGCCTGGATGACACAGCACATCTGTTACAGTATACCAAATATAATCAACTCACAGTTGAGACCTACAGCTGAAAAAAACAGATTCCATTGAAAATATTACTGCTCATTGACAACACACCTAGTCACTCAAGAGTTCTTATAGAGATATACAAGGGAAAGAATGTTGTTTTCTTGCCTGTCAATACAGCATGCATTCTGTAGCCCATGGAACAAGAGTAATTTCAAATTTCAAGTCTTATTATTTAAGAAATATATTTTATAAAGCTATAGCTGCCATCAATACTGATTCCTCTGATGTATCTGCACAAAGCAAATTATAAAACCACTGGAAAGGATGTAGCATCCATTAAGAACAGTTGTGATTCATGGGAGGTCAAAATACCAATGTTAACAGAAAAATAAAAGTCAATTCTAAACCTCATGGATGACTGTGAGGAAGGAGTTCAACACTTCATTGGAGTAAGTAACTGCAGATGTGGTAGAAATAGCAAAAGAAACAGAATTAGAAGTGAAGTCTGATGATGTGACTGAGATGCTGTAATTTTATAATAAAACTTGAACAGTTAATGAAGTATTTCTTATGGATAAGTGATATGGTTTGGCTGTGTCCCCACCCAAATCTCATCTTGAATCATAACTCTCACAATTCCCATGTGTCATGGGAAGGACCCAGTGAGAGGTAATTGGTTCATGAAGGATGAAGGCAGGTTTTTCTTCAGCTGTTCTTGTGCTGGTGATTAGGTTTTATGAGATCTGATAGTTTTATAAAGAGGAGATCCCCTGCAGAAGTTCTCTCACTCTTTGCCTGCTGCCATCCATGTAAGATACGACTTGCTCCTCCTGGCCTTCAACCATGATGGTAAGGCCTCCCCAGACATATGGAACTTTAAGTTCAATAAACCTCTTTCTTTTGTAAATTGCCCAGTTTCAAGTATGTCTTTACCAGCAGCATGAAAATGGACTAAAACAGCAAATTGGAACCAGAAATGGGGTGCTGCTGAAAGATACCCAAAAATGTGGAAGTGACTATGGAACTGGGTAACAGGCAGAGGTTGAAACAGTTTGGAGGGTTCAGAAGAAGACAGGAAAATGTGGGACAGTTTGGAACTCCTTAGAGACTTGTTGAATGGCTTTGCCCAAAATGCTGATAGCAATATGGATAATACAATCCAGGCTGAGGTGGTCTCTCAATGGAGATGAGGAACTTTTTTGTGAACTGGAACAAAGTGACTCTTGTTATGGTTTAGCAAAGAGTCTGGTGATATTTTACCCCTGCCCTGGAGATTTGTGGAATTTTGAACTTGAGAGAGAGGATTTAGGGTATGCTGGTGGAAGAAATTTTGAAACAGCAAAGCATTCAAGAGGTGACTTAGGTGCTGCTAAAGGCATTCAGTTTTATAAGGGAGACAGAGCATAAAATTTCAGAAAATTTGCAGCCTCACAGCAATAGAAAAGAAAAGCCCATTTTCTAATAAGAAATTTAAGCTGATGTAGACATTTGTGTAAGTAATGAGGAGCCGAGTGTTAATCCCCAAGACGATGGGAAAAATGTAAGGCATATCAGAGGTCTTCAGAGCAGTTTCTATTACATGACTTCACACTGCTTTGCAACAGTTCCTATTACAGGTCCAAAGGCCTAGGAGGAAAAGTGGTTCTGTGGGGAGGACCCAGGATCCCCATGTTGTGTACAGCCTAAGGACTTGGTGCTCCCAACCACTTTAGCCATGGCTAAAAAGGGGACAATGTAGAGCTTGGGCCATGGCTTCAGAGGGTGCAATCCTCTAGCCTTGGTATCTTCCACATGGTGTTGGTCCTGCCAGTGCAGAAAGCTAAAAATTGAGGTTTGGAAACCTCCACTTAGATTTCAGAAGATGTATGGAAATGCCTGGATGCATAGTCAGAATTTTGCTCTAGGGGTGGAGTCTTTATGGAGAAACCCTGCTAGGGCAGTGTAGAAGGGAAATGTGGGGTGGAAGCCCCCACACAGAGTCTGTACTGGGGCACTGCCTAGTGGAGCTGTAAGAAGAGGGTAACCATCCTCCAGACCTCAGAATAGTAGATCCACTGACAGCTTGCATGTGGAAAAGTCACAGACCCTCAATTCCACCCTGTGAAAGCAGCTGGGAAGGAGGCTGTACTCTGCAAAGCCACAGGGGTGGAGCTTCCCAAGACTCTGGGAACCTGCACATTAGGATGACCTGGATGTGAGACCTGGAGTCAAGGGAGATCTTTTTGGAGCTTTAAGATTTGACTGCCCCACTGAAGTTTGGACTTGCATGGGCTCTGTAGTCCCTTTGCTTTGGCTAATTTCTCCCATTTGGCATAAGTGTATTTACCCAATAAGTATACCCCCATTGTATCTAGGAAGTAACTAGTTTGCTTTTGATTTTACAGGCTTATAGGCAGACGGTACTTGCCTTGTCTCAGATGAGACTTTAAACTGTGGACTTTTGGGTTAATGCTGAAATGAGTTAAGATTTTGAGGAATTCTTGAGAAGGCATGATTGTGTTTGAAATGTGAGGACATGAGATTTGGGGGGGCCAGAGGCAGAATGATATGATTTGGCCTTGTCCCCACCCAAATCTCATCTTGAATTATAGCTCTCACAATCCCCATGTGTCATGGGAGGGACCCAGTGAAAGGTTGTTGGATTATGGTGGTGAGTTTTTCTACTGCTGTTCTAGTGATGGTGATTGGGTCTCATGTGATCTTATGGTTTTATAAAGAAAAGATTCCCTACACAAGCTCTCTCTCTCTTTGCCTGCTGCCTTCCACATAAGGTATGATTTACTCCTTCTTGCCTTCTGCATGATTGTGAGGCCTCCTGGCCTTATGGATCTGTACACTTAATACAACTCTTCCTTTTGTAGATTGCCCAGTCTCAGGTATGTCTTTATCAGTAGTGTGAAAATGGACTGGCACAATGAGCAAAATAAATATAATTTTTTAAAATGGAATCTACTCCTTAGAAGATGCTGTCACATTGCTGAAATGATAACAAAGAATTTAGAATGTTAAATAAACTTAGTTGATAAAGCAACAATAATGTTTGAGAGTATTGATTCTAATTTGGAAAGAACTACTATAGGTAAAATGCTATCAAAGAGCATCATGTGCTATCAATAAATTATTCATGAAAAGAGAGTCAATCAATCTACATTGCAAATTTCATTGTTATCTTACTTTAAGAAATTGCTGCAGTTGTCTCAACCTTCAGCAACCACCACCCTGACCATTCAGCTGCCATCAAGATTAAGGTAAGACCGTCCACTAGCAAAAATTATGACTCATTGAAGGCTCAGATGATTGTTAGCACTTTTTAGTAAAATGATATTTTTAACTAAGGTGTGTACTGTTTTCAGACAAAGTCTGCTGCACACTTAATAGATTGCAGCATAGTGTAAATATAACATTTATATACTGATCAAACAAAAATTTCATATGCTTTACCTTATTTCAATATTCACTTCATTGTAGTGTCTGGAACAGAATCTCTGTGGTATGTCTGTAATATAATTTTTGCCATCTGTACATTATTTTTACAATTTTCACAATTGAAAATACTGCTAGAAAAGATAACATTTGAAGTTATTATCAGTCACTGGAGTGCTTCAGAAAGGGGTAGTACTGTCTATTTAAAGGCATAACAGTATGAGAAACGGATGGTAAAGGGACTGGAGGAGGGAAGATAAGCATTCTCTTCTTCACCACATATTGTCAAAAGAGAAGTGATGGCTCACATTCTCCAGAAAATATACAGTTATTATTGTTGTGTTGTTATAAAACTACTGTTCTTTTCTATATCCTTAACCAGTGGTAATCTAGAGCCATCATTACCAGTATATATAAAAACATCAGGTAATACATCCTATATAACTAGTCTTTCTGGTGTACATAAAGAAAGCAGGTGGTATTTATAGTTCTATAATTCAAAAATGTCTTTTGTTTTTAACTTATTTTTTATGTTCTCTAAGACACAACTCTCACAAATAGCCTTGGATGGGAATGTTTTATTACATTTACTCACTTTAACCAAAATAAAACCTCACTTAATTGTCCATCAACCAGTTAAATTAAATGAATTCATTGTGATATGTTTATGCTATGTAATACTTCTTAGCATTAAAATATGAACAGAATTTTTATTCATGCAACTATACAAATGAATATCTAAAACATATTGAGGAAAATAGACACTAAGGAGTTTTCACTGAATGATTTCAACTATATAAAGATTTTAAATAGGCAATAATAATTGATGGTGATCAGTTGTTTAAAGAAGCAGGAAAGAACTGATCTTTAAAGGACAAAAGAGATCTTTAGCATACATGGCTTAAAATGTTTGATTAAAGCTCCACTGTTCATACCCCATGTTCCATGTGAACTGTAAGGCAAATAGAAAACACTCCATATTTAATGCTGTTCTCAACAGGGGTCCATGTAGAATGAGAAAACCATCATTAATGGTGGTTCCACATCTGCTCCAGTTGGCTCCAGCTCAGAAGACAATCTGGAGCTGAGTTTGCACCATAGATCTAACAGAAGGATTCTACTTCCTTTCAGTTTTGTTAAGAAACCTAATTTCATATTGAAGACAAATTATAATATGTGCCCAGGCTCATAGATCTGGTCTAGTATTTGATTTAATGTAGTGCATAATTATGTGTGTGACATTCTGCAGGTTATATCTGCAGGAAGCATAGTATATTAGGCTATACTTTCAAAATAGGAAACAGAGACATATAAGAGGCTTTTGTTATCTTTTTCTTATTCATCATTGCTGCTTCATTTGGTCACTTCTATGCCTTGGAGATCACTGCAGTATTAAGCTCTTATGATTAATTCATCTCACACAATGTATTAGTACATTGTTCAAATATTACAGATGACAAATGTATCAGTGGAGATAGAAAAATAATCAAACATGAATTTAAGGAGATGTGTTTTGCATTTTAATATCTCAATTTAAAGTAAAATAAATGTTGAAGAATAAAATGAATAATATGGTTGCCACAAAATATTTAAATATCAGAATTCCACATTATTTTATTAAAATATCACAAATATAAATATATAAGAAATAACATTTTATAATTTATTATATCAGACTATTTTATCATGTTTTATATACAAAAATAGATTTTGTTTATAATGTTTTTATTTAACTAAAGTAAAATTTGAGGTGAGCAAATGATGTTGAAAGATCATTATAATTAGCATAAATGTTTACTACTTTATATGTTTAAAATTAAAATATGGACTCTGTAATTTTCATTTGATAATCTAATATTTAAACAATTAAGCAATGCTTTCACCAGCATTTTTAAATGGAATAAGTGAATGTGAATTGAATATATTCAATAGCAGTGTAGATACGAGAATATATTTCGGGATTTGGAGATTGCAATTTATTGCAAATATTATTTCTACTTAAGACTTCGGATGCCTATTTTTATCCTAAAAGAGTTTTTTTAGCATTAAAAATTTTTGTCAGGCAGGGTTAGGAAACTTACAAAAGAAACCTAAATTGCCTGGTATAGATAGGTTTCAAAGATGCTCAAAAAACATGATTACACCTTTTGCAATTCAGTTCAAATCTTAACACAACATAAACATGATTTGTCATAATCTCTCTATTAGAATTCTGTATGCTGACAGCATACACGTGAAGTTCACAGTCTTCAAAAACATACTTATGACATAAAAAAGGTAGATGTAACACTGCATTTTTCTGTCTGACCTTTTGTTTTCGTTTTAATGCTACAATGTTAAATTTATAAACATCGTTTGTTTAGATTGTGTATAGCACTGGTCAGGAGTTATGTGTGTGTGTGTGTGTGTGTGTGTGTGTGTGTGTGTGTGTGTGTGTGTGTGTGGTGCGTTCAGTGAATGATGCAGGTTTTGGTTTGGTTTCTCATATTACAAGCCTTGTTGTAAGTTGGTAGACAAATGGGAGAAGTCTAAGAGAAATTATGGCATGCTAGTAATGTGATGTGGAATATTATGGCTTTTAGCCTGCAACATGATGTGTACTAGATTTTTTTCCAATGAGAAGGTGAGCATTGACAGCATTTCAGAAGTCTGGAAGTTAATTTACAGTCAAGAGAAGGAAGAGATCCAAAAAGTATGAGATTTTACAGGTGGGTGGGTGTGAGGGAAGACCAGCATAGAAACAGCAGTTTTCTGAGTACAACGTACTGAGATATTGAACCATGCCTGTGGCAATAGCAGTATAAAGGAAGGGATAGAGGTAAGAAATTTTTGAGAAAAAAATAACCTTTGAAGGAATTTGACAACATGTTGGTTAATTTGTTAACGGGGTAATCAGAAAGAAACAGTCAAATTTTATTTGTGATTTCCACTTTTAGCACTGGGAGACTGCTACCACTGAGAAAAACACAGAAGTCAGCCAGGCGCAGTAGCTCATGCCTGTAATCCCAGCACTTTGGTGATCTTTTGAGGTCAGGGTTTGGAGACCAGCCTGGCCAACATGGTGAAACCCCTGTCTCTACTAAAAATACAAAAAAAGTAGCCAGGCATGTTGGCAGGCACCTGTAATCCCAGCTACTGGGAAGCTGAGATGGGAGAATCACTTGAACCCAGGAGGCAGCAGTTGCAGTGAGCCGAGATCCTGTCACTGCACTCCAGCCTGGGTGACTGAGGGAGACTCCGTCTCAAAAAAAAAAAAAAAAAAAGAAAAGTAAAGAAAAAGAAAAACACAGAAGCCAGTTTGGGTTGGCAGAGTTATTGGGGAACAGGAATTGATAGGTGGGTTGAAAGCTTTGTAATCAACTTAATTTTAAAATTAATTTAGTTTACAAGATTGATACAAGACACAGATGGTAATGATCACAGAGATGAAATTAACAAATTAAGGGTATAATTGCTTCATGGAAAAAGGTGTCTCTAAAAATTACATTTGGTGTAAGATAATACGTCTCTGTTAATGGAATGGAAATCAGTATGCTTAGGCTAATTGCACCCAAGATTGTACAAAGTTCTTTCGCCCTCAACATTAGCATTATTACACTACACAGATGTGGGAGTCTAGGTTGTCAGTGGTAACTAAAACACTGTCTATCACTATACCTTACTTTTACTGTCAAGACTGTGCCTCAATCCAAAAACTCACCAGAAAATGAGCTGGCTTTCAATTTTCTCCAAAATATTACATCAGGTATACTCTCAGCACTGCTAATGCATCCACAATATGAAATGTTGTGGTCAAGAATGCACCTGCTAATATGAGCCAATTAGAGATTTCTATCTTAACTCGGGGGGGTAGGCAAAATATAAAGAAATTTTATTTTAGTCAACTTTACAACACCTAGGTTTATTTATGTCAGGCCATCGGAATAATGTTTACCATCTTTAACTTAGATAGTAGAGGAAATATTAGTTATGTGTACCCAAGAAAAAAATAGATCCATGTGTATGTATGTATCCTAAAACTTCCCTGGAAATATGGGTATATTTTGAGCTATTTCAGAAGTTTCTAGGATTAGCAAATAAAAATTTACTAGATAGTGTCTCTTTATAGCCTGGGGACTAAGGTTGCAAAGCAAGCGAAAGAATATTATCTGGGAGGACAAATGGAACCGCATTAGCATTACAGTTCCTTAATTCTAAAGAAAATGAATCATTATTCATAATAAATTTATGAGGAAAATATTAACGGTAATAGTTTATTTCAAAAGCCTGATCTGTCTTATTTGACTGGGAAACATAGTTTTCCTCTAGGGTACATTTTATCATTTAAATTATACAAAAATGTGATGAACACAACACTTGAAATAATAGAACCTGAAATTTATCTTAAATGAGATTAGACTATGCCATTATCCCTAAAGGTGTATGTCATTTTAAAACAGCTGTTGGGAAATGAATTCATCATTGCATTATATATTCTAACACAATCCCTATGAATTTTTGGAGATTAATTGGCTTCTCAAAAATGTCTATCTACGTATTAAAAAATAAGAAAGCAAAAAGAAACTAACTCTTCATTATAGCTGGAGGTGTGAATCTGAGACAGTTAATGCAACTTTGAAAGTACATGTTCACAGGTGCCTAAAGAATATTTAATAATCTCTGTATCCTTTCTCATAAATGTTTAGTTGGGTTTTCATGACAATGATGAGGAACTCTTAGCTAAATAAAATAGCTGTCTTATTTTATCAATATTATACACATACAGTATTTTAAAAATAAAACATCCTTTCCACGCTACCTGTTGAGGAGTCCATATGGTGTTGTTCTGGATTCCTGTTGTAACTTAAAGGGAAACTTTCACAGTGTCAGGAGCCCTTGAGGTCCTCCAAATGAAGGAGGAAGATGTCCTTAAGTTCCCGGCAGCAGGAATCCAATTAGCTGGCACCAACCTTGACTTCCAGATGGAACAGTATATCTATAAAAGGAAAAGTGATGGCATCTACCTCATAAATCTGAAGAGGACCTGGGAGCCACTTCTCCTGGCAGCTGGTGCCATTGTTGCCATTGAAAACCCTGCTGATGTCAGTGTTATATCCTCCAGGAATACTGGCCAGAGGGCCATGCTGAAGTTTGCTGTTGCCACTGGAGCCACTCCAATTGCTGCCGCTTCACTCCTGGAACCTTCACCAACCAGATCCAGGCAGTCTTCTGGGAGCCACAGTTGCTTGTAGTTACTAACCCAAGGGCTGACCACCAACCTCTCATGGAGGCATCTTATGTTAACGTACCTACCATTGCTCTGTGCAACACAGATTCTCCTCTGCGCTATGTGGACATTGCCATCCCATGTAACAACAATGGAGCTCACTCAGTGGGTTGGATGTGGTGGATGCTGGCTTGAGAAGTTTTGCGCATGCATGGCACCATTTCCCGTGAACACCCATGGGAGGTCATGCCTGATCTCTACTTCTACAGAGATCCTGAAGAGATTGAAAAAGAAGAGCAGGCTGCTGCTGAAAAGGCTCTGACCAAGGAGGAATTTCAAGGCAAATGGACTGCTCGAGCTCCTGAGTTCATTGCTACTCAGCCTGAGGTTGCTGACTGGTCTGAAGGCATGCAGGTGCCCTCTGTGCCTATCCAGCAGTTCCCCACTGAAGACCGGCGTGCTCAACCTGCCACGGAAGACTGGTCTGCAGCTCCCACTGCTCAGGCCACTGAATGGGTAGGAGCAACCTCTGAATGGTCTTAAGCTGTTCTTGCGTGGGCCCTTAAGCAATATGGAAATAAGATTGATGGAAAATAAACAATGAGTTTCCAAAAAAATAATAAATAAATAAAACATCTACAAAGAAAATTCAGAGTGAGGCAGGGCCTAAGATACACATTAATATATTAATATGCAAAGGTAAGCCCTGCTTTAGAATAACTTTAGATTTCTTATTTAGCTTCTAATTTGCTGACATAATATTTCACAAGAAGCAGATGAAATTTAGTGATACAAAGACAAGAAAAATACATATGGTAAGCTCTGGAGATGCAGATGTTGTCCTACAAATAATCCCTAGGAAAGTAACGATTTGTAGTCTTAGGACACAAAATATGAATTACCACTTACTTGCTATTTTTTCTACATAAAATGAGTAATTAAAATTTATTATAATTCATAATAAATAGGTAATAAGTAATGTATTGCAATTGTTATAAATACATTTGACAAACCCTTAGAGTGTAACAAAAGTTTACAGATGACCCATATTTGTAATTCATTTTGCATAATATAATATTGAATCTCATATTTCACTTGAACACATATAGGAAAATATACAAAATTCATCTCTCCTATCATCAATTTTCCTTCATTTTACTGTTTCAATAGTGTTATTTTGACAAAGATTCCTTTCTGCAAGACCTAATGGTCAATAGAATTTTAAGTGGCTGTTTGGTGACCATGCTCTGACTCTTCAGTATAAGTAAAGGAGGATCCAGCTTTAATCGGCATCTGATACTGAGAGAGGAAAGAGCAAAAATAGGAGGTGCTAAGAATGTAGGATTGGTAAGAAGCCAGGAATGGAGATTGAAGCCTCATGTCACAGTTTCACAATCTTTCTTGTGTTCTCACTGAAAGGTACTAGAGCTTTCATGTTCTCATATTATACATGGAGATAACTTCATATCATAACTTGTCTGCATAAGACAAATACTTTCCAATGTTTACTTTATTCACTGAAAGGTACTAGAGCTTTCATGTTCTCATATTATATATGGAGATAACTTCATATCATAACTTGTCTGCATAAGACAAATACTTTCCAATGTTTACTTTATTCCCATTCTGCAAAAGTCAAATCAGGTGCCAAAGAAATGATACATGTTTTAAAAATGCTGTCTTTAAAATTTCTGGGATAGAATGTCTGTTTCAGCTATGAAAATATTTTAGTTTTATGTCAGTTGTATATAGCCTATTTACTTTGAAACAATATTAAAAAGAAACAAGTTAAATATTAAAGATTTTTCATAAAGTGAAATAAAAATAGATAAATGTAGTCATATATTATTAAGGACACCTTATTTTTGTAATGACTTTACATTCAACAAAGGACAATATTCTACTGTCTATTTTTAATCTAGTCAATAATATAAAATGAAATAAAATCCATATATAACCTTAGGATATTTTTTGAGGTGTAAGTTGAATTTACTCAGTTATACATTTTGTTGTAGTGGGACTAAAATATTAAAATATATAAAGAATAAAGTCTCCATTTGCTTGGTAAATCTTCCTCCATCCCTTTATTTTGAGCCTTTGTGTATCCTTGCATGTGAGATGGGTTTCCTGGATACAGCACACTGATGGGTTTTGGATTTTTATCCAATTTGCCAGTCTGTGTCTTTTGATTGGTACATTTAGTCCATTTACATTTAGGGTTAATATTGTTATGTGTGAATTTGATACTGCCATTTTGATGCTAAGTGGCTGTTTTGCCTGTTAGTTGTTGTAGAATCTTCATTATGTTGATGCTCTTTAACTTTTAGTGTGATTTTGGAATGGCTGGTACTGGTTGTTCCTTTCTATGTGTAGTGCCTCTTTTAGGAGCTCTTATAAAGCAGGCCTGGTGGTGACAAAATCTCTGAGTACTTGCTTGTTCTCAAAGGATTTTATTTTTCCTTCACTTCTGAAGCTCAGTTTGGCTGGATATGAAATTCTGGGTTGAAAGTTCTTTTCTTTAAGAATGTTGAATATTGGCCCCCACTCTCTTCTGGCTTGTAGTGTTTCTGCCGAGAGATCTGCTGTGAGTCTGATGGGCTTCCCTTTGTGGGTAACTCGACCTTTCTCTCTGGCTGCCCTTAGTATTTTCTCCTTTATTTCAACCTTGTTGAATCTGACGATTATGTGCCTTGGGGTTGCTCTTCTTGCAGAATATCTTTGTGGTGTTCTCTGTATTTCCTGCATTTGAGTGTTGGCCTGTCTTGCTAGGTGGGGGAAGTTTTCCTGGATGATGTCCTGAAGAGTATTTTCCAGCTTGGATTCATTCTCTTCTTCCCCTTCTGGTACACCTATCAAACGTAGATTAGGTCTTTTCACATAGTCCCACATTTCTTGGAGACTTTGTTCATTCCTTTTTGCGCTTTTTTCTCTAATCTTGGTTTCTCGTTTTATTTCATTGAGTTGGTCTTTGACTTCAGATATTCTTTCTTCTGCTTGGTCAATTCGGCTATTGAAACTTGTGCATGCTTCGCGAAGTTCTCGTATTGTGTTTTTCAGCTCCTTTCTTTTTCAAACATCATAATTTTGAAGAATGATACATCTTGATTAAAGTATATTTTGAAACTGGGGACATGTTGATTATATTTCAATATTCTGATTATATTGATAATATTTAAATAATTATTGATTATATTTAAATGTTTCCCTCTCTAGTAATCAATATATTTTGAAGCAAAAAAGGTGTTTTTTTTTTTTTAAATAAACTCTACATCTGCTTAAGTAACAATAAAAGAATAGGTGCTGGGTTTACCCTACTGACTGAAACAACCAAAATATAGACCAAATTAATTGAAAAATGCTTTTAAAGACACTAGCTATCAGGTAAGGAAAGATAGCAGTCCCTGAGATTAAGTAAATAAACAAAGTGAACCCTATGTTTACCCACATTTACTGCCTTGAGTGAATTTCTAGGGTGTGACAAAAAGAGAGAGAGCCTAGACAAAGTCTAGCATATTGCTAAATTGAAAAATGAAGCTGCGAGTGCAGGTAGAGAAAAGTGACTAGAATTTCCAGGGCATAAAACTGTAATGAAAACTGCACAGAGACTATACTCTGGAGATATTCAAAGTACAAATTAAAAAACCTACTGCTGGGTGCCAAGAAAGAAACACGTTAAAATATTAGAGTTAACAGTACCTATAATACACACAGGGATACAATTAGTGCCTAGTCTCAAAACCCAGAAGAGAAAACTTCAAGATTAAGTAATATCTGTTTAGAATTTGAACAAGAATCTTGCCTCACAAAACAATAAAACTTGCCTTAGGCTAAGCATGGCCCTGTGTTTGCTAATAAATCTTCAAAAAAATATCCAAAGGGCAAATTTACCTCCACATAACATTACTGCATCTTAGAACCAAACTCAAAAATATTTATAGAAGTATAAAATAACAAACACCAAAGAAAAAAAACCCCACAATGCCTGCCTTCAATTAAGATTACCATCTATGTAAAGAAGTAAGAAAATATACACATATCAACAAGAAAGACAAGCCAATAGAAAGTGACTCAGAACTGAAATGGATTTTAATCTTAATAAGATGTTAAAATAGTCACTATGACTGTGTTCAGTAAGTTCAGAAAGGTAAGTAGAGACATATGGAAGGTATAAACAATGACTCAAATAAATTCTCTAGGGATAGAAACTAAAACACATGAGATGAAAAATTCACTGGATGATATATTAATGGAATATTAGGCACCAGAGAAGAAAATATTGATGACTCTGAAGACATAGCAAGAGAAAGTGTCTAAAATAAAACATAAAACAAAAATTAATTTTTGTCAAACATATACTAAGTTATAGGACAAATTCAGGTAAACTACTATGTATGAATGGAGTTCACACAGAAGAGAATGGAATGCAGAAGCAAAATTCTTAAAATAACAGCCAAGCATTTTCTAAAGATGTTGAAATGTACTATAACCCACATATCCAAGAGTATCAACAAAACTCAAGCAAAAGAAACATGAAAAATGTACACCATAGTGCATGAAAAGTCCTGGAAAATAGGGATCAGAAAAAAATCTTAGAATCAGCCATGGGAAAAGGACATTTAGGTACAGTGGAATAAATATAAGACTAGAAGCAGAATTCTTGTTAAAAACAATGCAAGTGAGAAGAGAAAAAGCAACATTTTTAGAGTACTGAAAGAAGAAAAAAAGCCTTTTCATACATATAAGAGCTGAAATAAGTCATCACCATCAGAAGCACACTGCAATAAATCCAAAATAACTGTAGGCAGAAGAAAAATGAAACTGGTGATCAGATCAACTGTGGCAGCATCACAGTGCTTGTGTTCAAGCTACCCTTACTTAATAGCCCCAAAGGGCAAGAGCAGTGATGCTGGCAATTCCGCTATGCCACAGAGAAAACAAAAGTGCTTCCTTTAAGCAAAAAGTTTAAAGTTCTTGACTTAAGGAAAGAAAAGAAATTGTATGCTGATGTTACTAAGATCAACAGTACAAATGAATCTTTTATCCATGAGATTGTGAAGAAGAAAAATAAGCTTGTACTAGTTTGCTGTTATATCTCCAACTACAAAAGTTTTAGCCACAGTGTGTGTATAGGAAAAAGTATGGTACATATAGGGTTTGTTACTATTTGTGGGGTTCAGTTTTCCACTGGGGATCTTGAAACACATTATTCATGGGTAAGGGAGCTCCTATCTTTGGTAAATACAAAATAACAAGCAAGATAAGTGAAAATTATTTGGAAAAAAGGAACTAATATGAGTTAGAGAGGAAACCAATGAAAAATAAAAGAAACAAGCCACACTGAATAAAGAAAATGATAGAGGACACAAACGATTAATATCAGGAATAATAGAGTTAACATAATAAATCATAGATAGTAACAGTAAAATAAGAGAATGTTTTAAATGAAGATATTTCTTGAAAGACACTATTATGGGTTGATTTTGTCCACACCTTACAGAATGAGATATATTGAAATTCTAATCTCCAGTACCTCAGAATATGACCTTCTTTGGAAATAGAGTAAATCGAGTTAATATTAGGCCATCAGGATGGGCCCTAATTCAGTATAACTGGTGTCCTTATAAAAGGGAAATTTGGACGCAGATACACTCACACAGAAAATGCTTTGAAGGCTCATAGGGATACCACACAAATAACTATGGAGGATCTGAATGACATATCTACAAACCAAGGAATAAAATGCCAAGGACTGTCAGCAAACGAGTGGTAGGAAGAGGCAAGAGAGGATTTCTCTATGATATTCAGAGAGAACATGGGCTTGCAAAACCTTGATTTTAGCCTTCTGGCACC
Source organism: Callithrix jacchus (assembly GCF_049354715.1). Taxonomy (NCBI): domain Eukaryota; kingdom Metazoa; phylum Chordata; class Mammalia; order Primates; family Cebidae; genus Callithrix; species Callithrix jacchus. Next base: position 101,939,945 of record NC_133512.1, on the reverse strand, counting down.
CAGAACTGTGAGACGATACATTCATCTTGTTCAGGTTACCCGGTTTGTGATACTTTGTTATGGGAGCCCAAACAAACTATTAAAGACAAAAACTATAAATGCTTTCTCAAGAACAAATATATACACTAACTATATATTAAGAAAATGCAATATCATGTTAAAAACTTCCCACTAAGAAACTCCAGATACCTATGGAATCTCTAGTAAATTTGACCAGATATTTAAGGAAGAAATAATGCAAATTCATCTTCCAGAAAACAGAGGGGAACGTAGTTGTGAATTCATTCTATATATTCAACATTGCTCTGATTACCAAGCCAAAAACTAAGCAAAGTAAACTGCAAAAAAGCACAATGTTATAGAATAGTATCCTCCATGCAAAAAGAATAAATGATTCTTCTATTTTAGCAAATTTTGGGCAAAATTTTACCAAATGAGATCTAACAATATATCAAAAGGATAGTGCTTCATAACCAATCAGGCGTTATTTCAGATATGCAAGGTTTACTTTACATTAACAAATCAGTGAATATATTCACCATATTAACAAACTAAACAATAAAAATGTATATTATTATTACAATAGATGTAGAGAAAATATTTGACAAAATCCAACATCCATTCTTAACAACATCTCAAAACAAAGAATATGTATGAGCTTGCTGATCCTGATTCAGGGCATGTATGATAAATGTACCGTATAGTTAAAAAGAAAAGACTGGATGCCTTTCCCCACAGATCAACAAGGTGGCTAAAATGTCTGCTCTCACCATTTCCATTTAGCATTACATTCAAAGTTCTAATGAGTACAGTAAGATAAGAAATACTAATAAAAGTCATCCAGAATTGAAAAAAGTATCTTCATTTTGCAAGCAATATTCTATACAGAAGATACAGCTGAATACATAAGAAAACTAAGTGGAAATAGGTTTCAGGTCACAAAATCAAAATGCAAATATCAATGTTATTTCTAATCCTGTTAACAAGTAACCAAAAACTAAAATCAAAAGAATTATGCCAATTACATTTTATATAAAGACATTTTATAAAAAGACTTCAAGACCTATGCACTTAAAAACAATAAAAAAGGTAAATATATATGGCAGACACACGTGTACACACACAAATATATATATATATATATATATATATATACAGATACAATGAATAGAGAGTTCATTTGTCAGAAGACACAACATTGTTAAAATGTTAATCTTCAAATTGATTTATAACTTTAATTTAATTCATATAATAATTCCAACAGAACTATTTTGAGCAAAACTGACAGATTCAAAAACTTCTAGAAGCAAATAAAAGCCTTAGAATAACCAAATGATTTTGTAAAAGAATGAAGGTGGAGGACTAACACTGGTGTCAAGAATGAAATAATCAAAGAAAACATCTTTGTCTTGATAATCAATGACATGAAAAGTGACATAATGGAATGATAGTATTAAGACAAGGGTCAGTGTGTGCCTAGCTATATCCAGAGAAGGGAGTTAAGACAAGATAACATTTGAATGCATTTATACAATCCAGAACAACAGGTAGGCTTCACACATTAGTAACAAGATCAGACTATGACCCCTTAAAAGCCAAACAGAGCCATTTAGATGTGGTCATAAAAGATATTCTCAGCAGCATTATTTATGATAGCAATTCAGCAGGAAGACTATAAAGATCCAATAATAGGGATGAGTTTATATGCTTCCATTATGGAATATTACCTATAAATAAGAATAAATTATATAAAGTGATGGTAATAAAAGATGTTTTAAGTATTAGAATATGAAATACAAGCATAGCTATATATACTTATTACAACACAAATATTAAACATATGATGCATGTGAGCAATAAACTGGAGTGAAAACAAGTAACTGGTGCTTCTGGGTGATAGGAATGAGAAAGCTAGGATTTGTCTCTTCTATTTTTTAGGTAGTTTTGTAATATGTGAAGACATAAGCTTTCAAATAAAATATGCAAATATGAAATAAATAATTATAACTAAAATGTTGCTTAAAAAAATCCTTGTCAGGGTTGGATTGAGAAAGTTACAAAGGTCATATGACAAAGTAACAATAATTAAAAGGTCCTCTAAAAATGAAAGCTTGGAAAGAAAGAAAATAATAAACCAATCTAAAAATGAGTTGGTGCTACACATCCTTTTCTTTCTGTTGCATACCCTTTCTACTCATGCAAATGATGGTGTCACAATCACTATGTACAATATTTTGTCTTCAGATATAAAATAGTTTTCAACCTAGGAAAGGTGGATAGAACTATGTGCTAGAGAGCCATTTTTCCTGGGGGTTCATTTGAAGATAGAGATGTCATCTTCTTTGGGGTTGGCTTTTGTTACTGAAAAGAAAGAAGGACTAAGATGGGATCCAGAAAGAAGGACTTAAGACAGCTTCCCCTTTCTTTCCCCCATTTGACTGCATACTTAAAGCAAAGATAAGGAGGGTCAAGTCTCCTACTTGGGTTTTCAGGCCTACCTTACCATTGTTTGAAAGGAGACATAAATTTGGTCCATAAATAAAAATGTGTATATTTCACAGTGAAGTCCACTTTGCTTTTTTTCTCAGAAAATTGAGCATGTCACTGTGATTATAGATACACAACAACTATGTCTCTTCTGTCCCTTTTTAACTATCCTGTATTCTAGTTCTCTCTCTCTTTCTCTCTCTCTCTCCAGATAGATAGATAGAAATTATATATAAATTCATCAATTTTTATATCATATATTACATTTAAAAAGTCTTGATTCTAAATCAGAGACTAATTTTTTTGTTAACATTACTAACTGCTAAGAAAATACTGAAAAATTTAATAATTAAATTCTTTAATAAAGGGTTAATTCATGATTTACTGAGTTTTTGGAAACAGAACAACTGCTTAATAATCTTGTTTTAATAAAATTTTAGTATATACCTTGGTTAAACACATCATTTTAAAACTTGTAAGTAAAATATATGCAAACACTTTTAGTAGCATATTTAAGTAATTTCTTATCAAATGCATATGTAAAAATCAAACTTAAAATTTGTGACCCAATATCATAAAACAGATTAATCTATAAATATTAGTTGCATAACGGGATGTTCAACCAGGGGAAGATCAAAAGTTTAGTGGGATATAAGTCTAGGTTAACTTCATTACATTAACAAGTGAAATTGTAAAAATTTAGGTCAATATGATTTGTTTTTATTACAATTAGTCTTTACAGTTAAAAAATAATAACCACCAATGTTTTATTTTAATGCCACAATTGAAAACTGATTTTTAAAATGATTTTCATAGCTATGGATCAGAAACCTAGTACCATTTTATTAAATCTACAGGTCCTGTTATTACATATTCATAACATGCTTAAGAGTCAGAATTTGAAAATTTTATTTGGTTGTAGATACAGTAATAGGGACTATAATTTTAATGATTTTATAGTTTGAAGTACAGAAGTTAAAATGTATAAAGCAATATAGGTTAATTACTGAAATTACTCTCCATAAAATATTTAGCAAAATATTTAATTATATTAATTAATACACAGATTGTATACAAAATGTCTTCACAGACTTTTAAATTATACCTCCAGGATATTGTCTTTCATTTCCAGAAAACCATGTAAGCTTTATTCCTCATAAAATCCATAGAGTATTACTCACAAGGACTAGGTATTTAGGTGTCTATACTTTATTCATGTCTGCAGTGTTATGATATAATGATATCTAATTTTGGCCAAATATTTACATTTTTTTAAAAAAAGCATACTTTACAAAATCAAGTAGGTTAACATTGAAATATTTTCCTTGACATATCTAAAATACATAGAAATCTATATTCAAAATATAATTTATAATCTTGGTGAATCATAATGATTATTTGCTATTTGCTGACATGACTTTTCTGACATGAAGCACTTCATTAATCAATTTTATATGTACAAATAAAATTATTGAATTAACATAAAATGTTAGCACTTATGCAGTATATAACATAATGCCAGAATTGGAATAGAGAAACAATTTGCTTAATCATACAAATCTGTAGGAAAATTAGCGTAGCCTAAATATAATTTCTAATAAGTTTTAGTGTTAAGTCCTTTATAAAGAACAAAATCTATAAGCTGCCCTAACAAATAACATTTTTTAATAATTAAAGAAAATCATGAAATTGACTGTAAATATGTAGTATTCTGAAATTTGAAACCTAACCATAATAAAGGCTAATCACTTGATCATTTATAGCTGTATCAAAAATAAATAATTTAATAATAAACATACCAAGCATTGCTAATTTACTGGGAATTTTTTTTTGTTTTTATTGTTTTAAAGGTCTGAGCATATTGTAGTGAATATGGTCCATATACTATTTTTGCAGCACTACTGAAATTAATTCAGCCTATGTTTACTGGTTATTTTATTTTCAAAATTTTCTAGACTCCTCAAAACTACAGAAAGTAAACAGAGTTTATTTACCCCAGTGAACTCGTATATCATATAAGGGAGACCATGAAATATTCTTCTTTCTGTGTGGCTTATTTTATTTATTATAATTTCTGGCAAGCTCATTCACATTGCTGCAAATGGTAAGATCTTGCTATTTCTTAGGACTGAATTATATATATATATATATATGTATACAATATTATATATATATTATATACAATATTATAATATATATTACATATTAATATAATATGTTATATATATATAAAATATCAGAGTTTCTTTATCCATTTGTCTGTTGATGGCTAATGCATTGTTTCATATCTTGGCTATTGTCAATAGTACTTCAATAAACATAGGAGTTCAGGTATCTTGACAAATTGATGAGTTCATTTCCTTTTGGTATATACCCAAATACAGGAATGCATGCTCATATGGTAGTTCCATTTTTAAGTTATTTAGAAATCTCCTTACTATTTTCCTTAATAGCTATACCAATCTGCATCCTATAAACTTGTAAAAAGATTCCTTTTTCTACACACCCTACCTACATTTTTATCTTTAGACTTTTTGGTAATAGCCATCCTAATGGGTGTGAGATTGTATCTCATAGTGGTTTTCATGGGCATTTCTCTGATAATTACCATTTTTTTTTAATTTTCTTTTTTTTTTACTTTTTTTATTGCATTTTAGGTTTTGGGGTACATGTGCAGAACATGCAAGATAGTTGCATAGGTACACACGTGGCAGTGTGATTTGCTGTCTTCCTCCCCTTCACCCTCATCTGGCATTTCTCCCCATGCTATCCCTCTCCAGCTCCCCCCACCGCTGTCCCTCTCCTATTCCCCCACAATAGACCCCAGTGTGTAGTGCTCCCCTCCCTGTGTCCATGTGTTCTCATTGTTCATCACCCACCTATGAGTGAGAATATGCAGTATTTCATTTTCTGTTCTTGTGTAAGTTTGCTGAGAATGATGTTCTCCAGATTCATCCATGTCCCTATAAATGACACAAACTCATCCTTTTTGACTGCTGCATAATATTCCATGGTGTATATGTGCCACATTTTCCAGTCCAGTATATCATCGATGGGCATTTGGGTTGGTTCCAGGTTTTTGCTATTGTAAACAGTGCTGCAATGAACATTCCTGTGCATGTGTCCTGATAGTAGAACGATTTATAGTCCTTTGGACATATACCCAGTAATGGGATTGCTGGGTCAAATGGAATTTCTATTTCTAGGTCTTTGAGGAATCACCACACTGTCTTCCACATTTGTTGAACTAATTTACATTCCCATCAGCAGTGTAAAAGTGTTCCTATTTCTCCACATCCTCTCTAGCATCTGCTGTCTCCAGATTTTTTAACGATCACCATTCTAACTGGCGTGAGATGGTATCTCAATGTAGATTTGATTTGCATTTCTCTGATGACCAGTGATGATGAGCATTTTTTCATATGTTTGTTGGCCTCATGTATGTCTTCTTTTGTAAAGTGTCTGTTCATATACTTTGCCCATTTTTGAATGGGCTTGTTTGTTTTTTCTTGTAAATCTGTTTGAGTTCTTTGTAAATTCTGGATATCAGCCCTTTGTCAGATGGGTAAACTGCAAAAATTTTTTAGCATTCTGTTGGTTGCTGATTCACTCTAGTGACTGTTTCTTTTGCCGTGCAGAAGCTGTGGAGTTTGATTAGGTCCCATTTGTCTATTTTGGCTTTTGCTGCCAATGCTTTTGGTGTTTTGTTCATGAAGTCCTTGCCTACTCCTATGTCCTGAATGGTTTTGCCTAGATTTTCTTCTAGGGTTTTTATGGTGCCAGTTCTTATGTTTAAGTCTTCAATCCATCTGAAGTTAATTTTAGTGTAAGATGTCAGGAAGGGGTCCAGTTTCTGCTTTCTGCACATGGCTAGCCGGTTTTCCCAACACCATTTATTAAACAGGGAATCCTTTCCCCATTGCTTGTTTTCATCAGGTTTATCAAAGATTGTATGGTTGTAGATATGTTGTGTTGCCTCTGATACCTCTGTTCTGTTCCATTCGTCTATATCTCTGCTTTGGTACTAGTACCATGCTGTTTTGATTACTGTAGCCTTGTATTATAGTTTGAAGTCCGGTAGTGTGATGCCTCCTGTGTTCTTTTTGCTTAGAATTGACTTGGCTATGCTGGCTCTCTTTTTGTTCCATATGAAGTTCAAAGTGGTTTTTTCCAGTTCTGTGAAGAAAATCAATGGTACCTTGATGGGGATAGCGTTGAGTCTGTAAATTACTTTGGGTAGTATGGCCATTTTCATGATATTGATTCTTCCTAACCATGAACATGAAATGTTTCTCCATCAGTTTGTGTCCTCTCTTATTTCATTGAGCAGTGGTTTGTAGTTCTCCTTGAAGAGGTCCCTTACATTCCTTGTTAGTTGTATTCCTAGGTATTTTATTCTCTTTGTAGCAATTGTGAATGGCAGTTCATTCTTGATTTGGCTCTCTTTCAGTCTGTTATTGGTGTATAGGAATGCTTGTGATTTTTCACATTGATTTTGTATCCTGAGACTTTGCTGAAGTTCCTTATCAGTTTCAGGAGTTTTTGGGCTGAGGCAATGGGGTCTTCTAGATATACTATAATGTCATCTGCAACAATTTGGCTTCCTCCTTTCCTATTTGTATACCCTTTATTTCTTTTTCTTGCCTGATTGCTCTGGCTAGAACTTCCAGTACTATATTGAATAGGAGTGGTGAGAGAGGGCATCCTTGTCCATTGCCAGATTTCAAAGGGAATGCTTCCTGTTTTTGCCCATTCAGTATGATATTTGCTGTTGGTTTGTCATAAATAGCTTTTATTATTTTGAGATACATTCCATCAATATCGAGTTTATTGAGAGTTTGTAGCATAAAGGGCTGTTGAATTTTGTCAAAGGCCTTCTCTGCGCCAATTGAAATAATCATGTGGTTTTTGTTTTTGGGTCTGTTTATGTGGTGAATTACGTTTATAGACTTGTGTATGTTGAACCAGCCTTGCATCCCCCAGATGAATCCTACTTGATCATGGTGGATAAGCTTTTTGATGTGCTGTTGCAATCAGCTTGCCAGTATTTTATTGAAGATTTTTGCATCTATGTTCATCATGGATATCGTTTTCTTTTCTTGCTGAGTCTCTGCCAGGTTTTGATATCAGGATAATGTTGGTCTCATAAAATGATTTGGGAAGGATTCCCTCTTTTTGGATTATTTGGAATAGTTTCAAAAGGAATGGTAACAGTTCCTCTTTGTGTGTCTGGTAGAATTCGGCTGTGGACCCATCTGGACCTGGGCTTTTTTTGTGTGGTAGACTCTTAATTGCTGCCTCAACTTCAGACCTTGTTATTGGCCTGGATAATTACCATTGTTGAGCATCTTTTCATATGCATGTTGGGAACTTTTTAATATTTTTGTTGGAGTAGTGTCTAGTCATATCTTTTAGCCATTTTTTAGTACAGTTATTTGTTTTCCTACTATTGAGTTGTATGAGTTCTTCATCAATTTTGGATATTAACTCTTATCAGATATATGATTTTCAAATACTTCATTCTAATCCACAGGCTGCCATCTCATTTGGTTGTTTCCTTTGCTGTACAAGAGCTTTTTTTAGTTTGATTTAGTGACAATTATTTATTTTTACTTTTGTGGCATAAACTTTTGGTGTGATATTCAAAAATCAATGCCAAGGCTAGTATCCAGGAACTTTTTCCCTATTTTGTCTTCTCAGAATATTACCATTTCTGGTCATACATTTCGGCTTTTAATCCATTTTGAATTGATTTTTCTATATGCTGTAAGATAAGTTCTAAATTCATTCTTTCGTATGTAGAAATTCAGCTTTCCCAACACCATTTATTGAGGAGACCATCCTATCCCCATTGTGTCTTCTTTACACCCTTGTCAGGAATAAACTGACTTTTTATGTTTGGATTTACTTCTGGGCTTTCTATTCTATTCCACTAGTCTATGTGTCTGCATTTATGCCAGTAACATCCGATTTTTATTACTACAACTTTGAAAGAGAATTTAAAATCAGGAAATGTGATGCCTTTGACTGTGTTTTTATTTCTCAGAATTGTTTTGCCTATTATGGTTTTTTTCTTTTACATTTTCATACAAATTTTAGGATTATTTTTCCATGAAGAATATAAATTGGGGTTTTGATAGTGATTGTGTTAAATATGTTGTTTGATGTAGTATGGATTTTAGAAATATTAACTCTTCTGATCTGTTAATGGGATATTTTTCCATCTGTATGTGTTTTATCAATTTTTTCATCGTTTTATAGTTTTATAGTTTTTAGTATACACACCCTCCAACTCCTTCGTTAAATATATTTCTAAGTGTTACTAGAAAGGGGTCCCAGTCAAGATCCCAAGAGAGGGCTCTTGGATTTCATGTAAGAAAAAATTCAAGGATAGTTCATAGAGTAATTGAAATCAAGTTTATTAAGAAAGTAAAAAATAAATAATGGCTACTTCATAGACAGAGCATCCCCAGGGGCTGCTGGTTGCCCCTTTTTATGGTTATTTTTGATGATATGTTAAACAAGGGGTAGATTATTTATACCTCTCTTATTAGACAACAAAGAGTAAGTTTTTGATGTTGTCATGGCATTTGTAAACTGTTATGGCACTGGTGGAGTGTAGCAGTGAGGAGGACCAGTGGTCACTCTTATTGCTATCTTGGTTTTGGTGGGTTTTAGTTGGCTTCTAACCTGTTTTATTAGTCATGTCTTTATAACATGTATCTTGTCCTGACCTCCTATGTCATCCCATGACATAGAATGTTACAGCTGTCTGGGAACATAGCCTGGTAGGTCAGTAGGTCTTAGTTTACCTGGCTCTTATTCAAATAGAATTTCTCTGGTTCAAACACCTCTGACATTTTCCCCTTTTCTTGTACAAGAAAACACTTAATCCTATGGTTTGTAAAGGGACATAGATTCATCTTCTGTAACTTTTTCAGGTGAAATAGCATTGATAGCATCCCTGTCTAACTATGAGCTTCTCTCATAGAGTAGAGAGATGTTCAGTCAGAAAGTATTGGTATGGCACATTCATAATTCTTGAATTCTGACAAAAGGAGGTATTTGGAAGATGAGAAAGTGTTCAGTTTAAGAAAACGTTGACTAAGTTTATTCTGTATTCCTATACAAAGAATACAATAGTAATATAACAAAATAAGAAAAATTATCCCAACTAAATTAAATTAGAAGGCTTTCCATGAACTGGATATATGCTGGATTTAAGTTGATATGAGGTTTTTAGCTGATTCCAGTATGCCCAGAATTAGAACACTGATTCAGATTTTTGTATTATCCATCCCTCTTATTTCTTCTGAGTTGCAGTAAGAGATCAGCAATTGGTTTACAGGAATAAGCAGGGTTAGTATAAATTGTAGGAAAACAAAAACAAAAACTGAGACTAGACTCTAATAATAGGTGTACAATAGTTATTGAAACATAGTTTCTCTTTTATTTCACTCTCCATTTTCCCATTTTTATTAAGACAAATCATGGTAAGACTGGTTTGTTTTATTATACTTGGCCTGAAAAAAACCAATAATTATTTTTCACATAACCTCCTGTAAAATTCATTTTAATGGAACTCTGTTCCATAGAAGGAATCTTAGATAAGAGATTTTTAGAGTCAGGTCCTGTCATGGGTTTGTACCCTCAAATACCTATAAGTTGAGTAAATTCATCTCCTCTTGAGGTTCCAAGATAACTTAGGGCTCCTGGGCCTGTTGTAAAGTGTCATTTTGTCCTTACCACAGGTTAGAAACATCGTACAGGGACTGTGAAAACAAGATATGAGGCCAGTTTTCTCAAAGGGCTTTTATTGTCTTTACAAGTCAGATTTGATTTCTTAAAGAAATGCATGTCATTCCAATCAAAGTCTTGGTAAAATAACCAGTTTTTCTATTTGTGTCCTGTTAAAAAGAAAACATATTCTTTTTTTTTTTTTTTGCAAATAATTATATTGTCATAAATTAAGAATACTCACAAATGGTTTCCAAATCCTGGAGAAATCAGATAGAGAGAAAGAAATATGCTCCAAATTTTGTTCATAGGATTATACTTTACTTAATTGTTAAAAGTTGTAAATAGTTTTTTAAAAAAGTTTTCTTGGCTCTGAAAAACAAAACAAAGAATCAAACGGCATTTTAAGAAAAGTTAAAAAGATTACTTCAGTGTCCTATTAGTTCAGTTTATGTAGTTAATTCCTGTTCTATTTTGGTATTCATGAACATTCCAGTTCTCCATGAGAGTTCTTAAATTTGTTTCCTCTATTTTAATGTCATAATTTCCAAAGTTATCAGAAATCTCCACCTGTCAAAGTTCAACAATTGATTATAAAACTGTCTTCTAAAAAGGACCAATATAAGACAATAATTGTCTGGGAATGACAAAATGTCTTATGGGAGCCTCTATTAAAGTCACAATTGTTGGAATTTTAGTTACTTCTATGGACAAATACAGCCCAAAGAAAACAAAACACCATATTATATTTTACAATGTTTCTTGTAAATGATTTTTATACCAAATAAGCCAAGTGTCACTGTTGTATTAACTATTGATGTCAAACTTAATCCTTGATAAAACCTTATAGATAAATTCATCTAATCTTAATCAGTTCGACTATAAGATAAGATTATCATAAGACTTTTATAACCCTTTACAATTTTGTTTAATGATCAGTTCAGTGCTCTAAGAAAAACCTGTTGTTTTTACTTTAATGTTCAATTTATGGAAAAACTGAATAATACCCTTTTAATTTTAGTTAAGATGTTCACACACAGAAACTATTTTTCAATTAATTTTTCATAAACCTTTCACAATTTGTTTAAATGTTCAGCTTTATTCTATCTAACTGAAAAGAATACTTTAAAATTTTAGACAAAAAATTACACATACTCATGTCTTTTTTAATCTTGTACCAAAAATGCATTTCACTTTTCTTACACACATTATATGTTAAACTGTTTTTTTAGTACAATGTTAATTTGTCATGACTTTAGCTTTTGGTGAAACCCTTGGTAAATTTGGGATTATAATTATGTACTAGTGTGGATCCTGGAATGCAGGCAGATAAGATCTGACTCTTTCCAGTGTCTAATTTATGTTTCCCAGGCCTTACCTAGTTGTAATGTAGGTAAGTTATACAATTAAGAGTCATAATGACATTATATGATGCTTTTAGGAGGCCTAATCATCTTTAAATTATACGACATTTCTTGCATAAATTCCCTTTTATCAATTATTTCATGACTTACACAGATCATCTATGACGTGTTTTTTTTAACATTTTTTTAACAACCAGTTATTTTATTTTAGGATGGGAATATACCATGCAAGATATTTTCTTATATAAAATTGCTTTTCTCTATAACCTTCTTTGCATAGTTATGGGGCATGGCTAATTTCACATGTGCCCAGGCCTTATCTAGAATCTAATGCTCCAAAATAAATTGAGCAATTTTTAAATGTGAAAGAAGCAGTTTATGACCTTAAAGAATTTAGTAAACCTAATGTCTGACCTGTACAATTTATACCAAATATTTACATTTTAAAAATATTTTTATTTTAAATATCATTATATATTTAAATAAATAAAATTTTAAGTTATTAAATTATTAATTTAAATATAATATATATTTAAATAAATAATTTTAAAGCTCTATTCCTCAAAAATTACCTAAATCACATGAACTGAAAGGTATATTTTTTACTTTTCTGACCAAATATTTGATTTACATTCCTTATTATTAAACCAGTTAATCAAAGCTCTTTCATATATATAAACATCACACACACAACACTTAAAAATATGCAGACAGAGATAAGAAAAAGGACTCATTCCCTAAGCCAGGAATTGAAACCTGAACCTGGATCACTATTGTGAAAAGAGAAACCACGGCCACATGGTTACAAGGTCAAGATCCCAAGAACATACAAGACAAGAAGGAAACCTCATCTGGTTTTTTTTAGGGAACTGCAGCAAAGTTTGTAACTGACCAGTTTGCTGGGCCATCTTGAACAGTGGGCTTACAGGTGTCCTAAGCGCCTGTTCTATTGTAAGGTATCCTTCTTCATGACAGAAACATACAGAAAGACACAGAAAGCACACCAGATTTACTGCTGCTTAAGACTAGCCTCACAAGCCCTTTCTTTCATTAATCAAAACTTTACAGAGGACATAAATAGTGATTTTTACTATTTATTCCACCAGTTTGCACAGAGAGATAAAGGAAAGGGAAAGGAAGAAAGTATTGCTTGTGGCAGGGTGGGGAAGGTGAGGTACATAGGGAGGCCAGTTGTAGCCAACACTGAATCAAAAGTTCAGACAGCTGCTTTTCCATTGATAAGGGATCTTTTCTACCAGTTCTGTCAGTTCTCAAGTTTCCCTTTTTTATGGAGCAAAAAGCTCCCAAGTCCCACAATTACTAATCCTGTACATGACTAATCTTGTCACCCACAGCTATCAGTAAAGAGTGCAAGTTAGATAACAAAAACATAGCAGTTACAATCCCATAGTGCCAAACCTGTTCTTAGCTGAAAGGGATTTTACAAAGAGGAACTTTACTGAGAGAAGCTTCTATCTGCCTAAATATTAGAAGAGAGTCTAACCTTCCTAAGTTGGGTCTCAAACCCAAGGTCAGTTAAGTGTCCTTGCCTTTTATTAAGAGGGGCCTTTAACCTCTCTATCTTAGAAGAGACTCTTAATTCCCCTTAATTAGGCCTCTAACCCAATCCCATCCTTTACCCAGGAACACAACCAGTTACCCAAAGCCAGCCAATCATCACTGCAGTCTAGTTCCTTTGGATCAAGGTGTTTCTTCAGTGTTGTCCCTTTGGGGTTGGCCAGAAAGATGTTACTGGATCCCACCACTTACCAAAGTTAGCCTTTGGGGTTTCCTCACTATCATCCCTTTGTGGTGGCCAGAAAGATGTTACCAGAAAGGTGTCCTAATCCAGACCCCAAGAGAAGGTTCGTGGAACTCATGTAAGAAAAAAATTCAGGGTGAGTCCATATAGTAAAGTGAAAGCAAGTTTATTAAGAAAATAAATAAATACAGAATGGCTACTCCATAGACAGAGCAGCCCCAAAGGACTGCTGGTTGCTCATTTGTATGGTTATTTTTAATTATATGTTAACCAAGGGGTGCATTATTTATGCCTCCGCTTTTTAGACCATATAGGGTAATTTCTTGACATTGTCATGGCATTTGTAAACTGTCATGGTAATAAGAGTGTATCAGTGAGGATGACCAGTGGTCACTCTTGTTACCATTTTGGTTTTGGTGGATTTTAGTTAGCTTCTCTATTGTAACCTGTTTTATCAGTAATGTCTTTATGATATGTAGTTTGTGCTAACCTCCTATGTCATCCTGTGACTTAGAATGTCTTAACTGTCTTGGAATGCAGGCCAATAGGATTCAGTCTTATTCTACCCAGCTCTTATTCAAGATAGAGTTGCTGGTTCAAATGCCTCTGACATTAAGGATTGCATTTTTTTTTATGCTACAAGTGGTATTTTTTGTCTTGCTATCTTTATTAGTTAGCTTGTTATTTGTGTATAAAAATACTGCTGATTATTTCATTTTGATTTTTCATCCTGCAATAATACTATATTCATTTATTAGTTCTAACAGTGTATATGTGTGTGTGTGTGTGTGTGTGTGTGTGTGTGTGTGTGTGTACATTCTCTGGGTTTCTTTACAGTAGGAAATTGTCATCTGAAAACAGATACTTTTACTGCTTCTTTTTTGTTTTGTATGCCTTTTATTCCCTTTTTTTCTTTGTTTTTCCTGCGTTGACTGCTCTTGTTAAAATGTCCTGTACTATGCTGAACAGAAGTGACGAGAGTGAACATCCTTGCTTTGTACCAGATCTTAGTGAAAAAGCTGTCAGCTTTCCCCCTTTGATTAAAAAATTAGCTGTGAGTTTCTCATAAGTGGACCCTTATTTTGTAAAGAAGCTTTCCTTCTATTCCAAAACTGTTTAGAGACTTTATCAAGGAAGAATGTTGGACTTTTAAAAATGCTCTGTCCATGCCAATTGAGATAATCATGTGGTTTTTATCTTTTCTTTCTGCTAATGTGATACATAACATAGATTGATTTGCATATGTTAAACCAGCCTTGCACGCCAAAATAAATCCTACTTCATCATGATGTATAATCTTTTTGATATGTGATTGGATTTGGTTTGCTAATACTTTTTTGAGGATTTTTGCATCAATGTCCATTAAAGATATTGGCCTGTAGTTTTCTTTTCTTGTGATACGTGTCTGGTTTAGGTATCAAGGTGATGCTGGCCTCATAAAATGTTTGAAAGCGTTCCCTCTATCTCTATTTTTTGGAAGAGTTTAAGAAGCATTGGCATCAATTCTTTTTGAATGTTTTGTAGAATTCAGCTGTGAAGCCATCTGGTTCTGGGATTTTTTTTGTTGGGAGATTTTTGGTTGATTTCTCAATCTCTGTATTTATTGGTCTGTTCAGGCTATTTCTTCCCAATGCAATGAATCAATAAGCAATTTTCTCACTTTCATTTTTTATTTTATGTATTAGAATCTTTCTTTTTTCTTAGACTAGCTAAGCTTTGGTCATTCTTATTTTTTTTTCAACAAACTCAGTTTTGTTGTTTCTTGCTGTAATTTTTCTGTTCTCTGTTCAATTTATTTCCATTACAATTTTTATCATTTTTTTCTTTCTGCTAATTTTCAGTTCTATATGTTCTTTCTCTTCATCTTTTAGGTGTAAGTTAGACTATTTATTTGCCAACTTCATTTTTCAGGCACAAATTCATCATTCTAAACTTTCCTTTTGTAACTGCTTTTGTTGTGTTGAATTAGTTTTGATGTATTGTGTTTCCATTACTATTTGTTTCAAAATACTTTTTAATATTCCTTTTGATTTTGTGTTGACTCATTGGTTACTTAGGAGCATGTTGTTTAAATTCCACATATTTGCACATTTTCCATGATTTCTCCTGTTATGGATTTCTAGTTTCACACCATTATGGTTTAAAAATGATACTAGGGGGAGGACTCAAGATGGCGCTGTGAGAACAACCCAGGATTGGAGCTCGCGTTGAATCCGCAAACGGTGAGTCAGAGCTGCATTTCCAGACTGATCGTTGTTGCCCACAGAACGGGGAAACTCCCAAGTATAAAAAAGACACGGGACGCCAGGCAGTAGGTCTGCCTGGCGAAGCCGGCAGCTGGGGCGGCAGCGGCCGGCCCTACCCAGCAATCCCCACAGGGCGCGCTTGTCCAGGTGCCCTGTTGAACCGGCAACCTGAGACTTGAGAGGGCTGGACTTGAGACTGAACAAGACTTGGACAGTAGGCCAGCCCAGGGGATTGCAGGAACAGATCGTTCGGGATACCCAGTGGGATGAACAAAACCGCGATTTCAAACTATCCCGAGCAGATGGTCCGAGATGCTCTGTGGGGGAGGGGCGTCCACCACTACTGAGGCAACCCGCCCCAACTGAGATACACGCCCACTGCTGACGCACCCAGCCGTTCCTGAGGCAACCCGTCCCTACTGAGATACACGCCCACTGCTGACGCAGCCTGCCATTGCCGAGGCAACCCGTCCCTACTGAGATACATGCCCACTGCTGACGCAGCCCGCCGTTTCTGAGGCAACACGCTACAATGAAGTGACTCCGCTGCAGGGCGTGGCGGAGAGCACAGCAGAGCCTGCAGGAACAGGGCAAATCACACAACAGCAGGGCGGAGCCTCGGCAGCCAAACAGTGGCTAGTCTGCCTTCTAGCTGGGCAGGACACTTCATCGAACATCCAAAAATAAAGCCCAAACCCCTCAACACAGAGCATTTGAGAAAAAAAAAGGGTTTTTTAATGAGCTTTGTTGCAGCAGAATAAAACATAGCAGCCTAACAGCCCTGAATGAACAACAGAGCTCACAGCTCAGCAATTAAGCCCATATAAAGTACAAACTGTCTCCTCAAGCAGCTCCCTGACCCCTCTATATCCAAAAGACTGACAGTAGGCAGGCATCATCCTGGGACAAAGATAGCAGAAAAAGAAACTGGTAGCATCCCTCGCTGTGCCACAGCTGCTAGAGGTGCACCCCAGACAAGCAGGTCTGGAGCGGACCTCAGCAGTCGTACAGCGAAGGGCTAGACTGGTAGAAGGAAAACCAAGCAACAGAAATACTTCATCATCAACATTCTGAGTGTCCACTCAGAGAACCAATCGAAAAGTCAGCAACTACGCAGACGACCAGCAGACAAATCCATAAAGATGGGAAGAAACCAGCGCAAAAAGGAGGAAAAAAACCGAAACCAGAACACCTCGCCTCCTAGAAAGGACCAAAACTCCTCACCAGCAAGGGAACAAAGCTGGATGGAGAATGACTGCGACGAAATGACGGAATTAGACTTCAGAAGATGGATAATGAGAAACTTTTGTGAGCTAAAAGATCATGTATTAAATCAATGCAAAGAAACTAAGAACCTTGAAAAAAGATTTGAAAAAAGATTCGAGGAAATGATAACAAGAATGGATAACTTAGAGAGGAATATGAATGAATTAAAGGAGCTGAAAAACACAATACGAGAACTTCGCAAAGCAAACACAAGTTTCACTAGCCGAATTGACCAAGCAGAAGAAAGAATATCTGAAGTCGAAGACCGACTCAATGAAATAAAATGAGAAACCAAGATCAGAGAAAAAAGCACAAAAAGGAATGAACAAAGTCTCCAAGAAATGTGGGACTATGTGAAAAGACCTAACCTACGTTTGATAGGTGTACCAGAAGGGGACGAAGAGAATGAATCCAAGCTGGAAAATACTCTTCAGGACATCGTCCAGGAAAATTTCCCCCACCTAGCAAGACAGGCCAACACTCAAATGCAGGAAATACAGAGAACACCACAAAGATATTCCGCAAGAAGAGCCACCCAAGGCACATAATCGTCAGATTCAACAGGGTTGAAATAAAGGAGAGAATACTAAGGGCAGCCAGAGAGAAAGGTCGGGTCACCCACAAAGGGAAGCCCATCAGACTCACAGCAGATCTCTCGGCAGAAACACTACAAGCCAGAAGAGAGTGGGGGCCAATATTCAACATTCTTAAAGAAAAGAACTTTCAACCCAGAATTTCATATCCAGCCAAAATGAGCTTCAGAAGTGAAGGAAAAATAAAATCCTTTGCGAACAAACAAGTACTCAGAGATTTTGTCACCACCAGGCCTGCTTTACAAGAGCTCCTAAAAGAGGCACTACACATAGAAAGGATCAACCAGTACCAGCCATTCCAAAATCACACTGAATGCTAAAGAGCTTCAACATAATGAAGAATCTACAACAACTAACAGGCAAAACAGCCACTTAGCATCAAAATGGCAGTATCAAATTCACACATAACAATATTAACCCTAAATGTAAATGGACTAAATGCACCAATCAAAAGACACAGACTGGCAAATTGTATAAAAATCCAAAGCCCATCAGTGTGCTGTATCCAGGAAACCCATCTCACATGCAAGGATACACAAAGGCTCAAAATAAAGGGATGGAGGAAGATTTACCAAGCTAATGGAAAGCAAAAAAAAGCAGGAGTTGCAATTCTCATCTCTGATAAAATAGACTTTAAAGCAACAAAGATCAAAAGAGACAAAGAAGGCCATTACATAATGGTAAAAGGATCAATACAACAAGAAGAGCTAACGATCCTAAACATATATGGACCCAACGCAGGAGCACCCAGATACATAAGGCAAGTTCTTAATGACTTACAAAAGGACTTAGACTCCCACACAATAATAGTGGGAGACTTTAACACTCCACTGTCAATACTAGACAGATCAACCAGACAGAAAATCAACAAGGATATCCAGGGCTTGAACTCAGACCTGGAGCAAGCAAACCTGATAGACATTTACAGAACTCTCCACCCCAAATCCACAGAATACACATTCTTCTCAGCACCACATCACACCTACTCTAAAATTGACCACATAATTGGAAGTAAAGCACTGCTCAACAAATGCAAAACAACTGAAATCAAAACAAACAGCCTCTCAGACCATAGTGCAATCAAGTTAGAACTCAGAATTCAGAAACCGACCCAGAACCGCACAGCTTCATGGAAACTGAACAACTGGCTCTTGAATGTTGACTGGGTAAACAACAAAATGAAGGCAGAAATAAAGAAGTTCTTTGAAACCAGTGAGAACGAAGACACAATGTGCCAGAACCTCTGGGACACATTTAAAGCAGTCTCTAGAGGGAAGTATATAGCAATAAGTGCCCATATAAGGAGAATGGAGAGATCCAAAATTGACACCCTATCGTCAAAATTGAAAGAGCTAGAGGAGCAAGATCAAAAAAACTCAAAACCCAGCAGAAGACAAGAAATTACTAAGATCAGAGCTGAGCTGAAGGAGATTGAGACACGAAAAACCCTGCAAAAAATCAATAAATCCAAGAGGTGGTTTTTTGAAAAGACCAACAAAATAGACAGACCACTAGCCAGATTGATTAAAAATAAAAGAGAGAACAACCAAATAGATGCAATAAAAAATGATAAAGGGGAAATCACCACAGATTCCACAGAAATTCAATCCATCATCAGAGAATATTACATACAACTCTATGCGCATAAACTAGTAAACCTGGAAGAAATGGATAAATTCCTGGACTCCTGTGTCCTCCCAAGCCTAAACCAGGAGGAAGCTGAAACTATGAATAGACCAATAACAAGGTCTGAAGTTGAGGCAGCAATTAACAGCCTACCACACAATAAAAGCCCAGGTCCAGACGGGTTCACAGCCGAATTCTACCAGACACACAAGGAGGAGCTGGTACCATTCCTTCTAAAACTATTTCAAACAATCCAAAAAGAGGGAATCCTTCCCAAATCATTTTATGAGACCAACATCATCCTGATACCAAAACCCGGCAGAGACCCAACGAGAAAAGAAAACTTCAGGCCAATATCCATGATGAACATAGATGCAAAAATCTTCAATAAAATATTGGCAAGCCGATTGCAACAGCAAATCAAAAAACTTATTCATCATGATCAAGTAGGATTCATCCCAGGGATGCAAGGCTGGTTCAACAAAGGCAAGTCTATCAACGTAATTCACCACATAAACAGAACCAAAAACAAAAACCACATGATTATCTCAATTGACGCAGAGAAGGCATTTGACAAAATTCAACAGCCCTTTATGCTAAAAACCCTCAATAAACTCGGTATCGATGGAACGTATCTCAAAGTAATACTATTTATGACAAAAGCTATTTATGACAAACCAACAGCCAATATCATACTGAATGGGCAAAAACTGGAAGCATTCCCTTTAAAATCTTGCACTAGACAAGGATGCCCTCTCTACCACTCCTATTCAATATAGTACTGGAATTTCTAGCCAGAGCAATCAGGCAAGAAAAAGAAATAAAGGGTATTCAAATAGGAAAGGTGAAGCCAAATTGTCTCTATTTGCAGACGACATGATAGTATACCTAGAAGACCCCATTGCCTCAGCCCAAAAACTCCTGAAACTGATAAGCAACTTCAGCAAAGTCTCAGGATATAAAATCAATGTGCAAAAATCACAAGCATTCGTCTACACCAATAACAGACTTAAAGAAAGCCAAATCAAGAGCGAACTGCCATTTGCAATTGCTACAAAAAGAATAAAATACCTTGGAATACAACTCACAAGGAACGTAAGAGACCTCTTCAAGGAGAACTACAAACCACTGCTCAACGAAATCAGAGAGGACACAAACAGATGGAGAAACATTCCATGTTCATGGTTAGGAAGAATTAATATCGTGAAAATGGCTATACTGCCCAAAGTAATTTACAGAATCAACACTATCCCCATCAAGCTACCATTGACTTTCTTCACAGAACTGGAAAAAACCACCATGAAATTCATATGGAACCAAAAGAGAGCCCGCATAGCCAAGTCAATTCTAAGCAAAAAGAACACAGCGGGGGGCATCACACTACCGGATTTCAAACTATACTACAAGGCTACAGTAATCAAAACAGCATGGTACTGGTACCAAAACAGAGATATAGACCAATGGAACAAAACAGAGGCACCGGAGGCAACACAACATACATACAACTATACAATCTTTGATAAACCTGACAAAAAGAAGCAATGGGGCAAGGATTCCATGTTTAACAAATGGTGTTGGGAAAACTGGCTAGCCATGTGCAGAAAGCAGAAACTGGACCCCTTCCTGACACCTTACACTAAAATTAACTCCAGATGGATTAAAGACTTAAACATAAGACCTGGCACCATAAAAACCCTAGAAGGAAATCTAGGCAAAACTATTCAGGACATAGGAGTAGGCAAGGACTTCATGAACAAAACACCAAAAGCATTGGCAACAAAAGCCAAAATAGACAAATGGGACCTAATGAAACTCCACAGCTTCTGTACGGCAAAAGAAACCGTCACTAGAGTGGATCGGCAACCAACAGAATGGGAAAAAATTTTTGCAGTCTACCCATCTGACAAAGGGCGATATCCAGAATTTACAAAGAACTCAAACAGATTTACAGGAAGAAAACAAACAAGCCCATTCAAAAGTGGGCAAAGGACATGAACAGATACTTTACGAAAGAAGACATATATGAGGCCAACAATCATATGAAAAAATGCTCATCGTCACTGGTCATCAGAGAGATGCAAATCAAAACCACATTGAGATACCATCTCACGCCAGTTAGAATGGCGATCATTAAAAAATCTGGAGACAACAGATGCTGGAGAGGATGTGGAGAAAAAGGAACACTTTTACACTGTTGGTGGGAGTGTAAATTAGTTCAACCATTGTGGAAGACAGTGTGGCGATTCCTCAAGGCCTTAGAAATAGAAATTCCATTTGACCCAGCAATCCCATTACTGGGTATATATCCAAAAGACTATAAATCGTTCTACTATAAGGACACATGTACACGAATGTTCATTGCAGCACTGTTTAGAATAGCAAAGACCTGGAATCAACCCAAATGCCCATTGATAATAGACTGGATTGGAAAAATGTGGCACATATACACCATGGAATATTATGCAGCAATCAGAAACGATGAGTTTGTGTCATTTGTAGGGACATGGTTGAATCTGGAGAACATCATCCTCAGCAAACTGACACAAGAACAGAAAATGAAACACCGCATATTCTCACTCATAGGCGGGTGATGAAAAATGAGAACACATGGACACAGAAAGGGGAGTACTAAACACTGGGGTCTATTGGGGGGAAAAGGGGAGGGCCAGTGGGACGGGGAGGTGGGGAGGGATAGCCTGGGGAGAAATGCCAAATGTGGGTGAAGGGGAGAAGAAAAGCAAAGCACACTGCCATGTGTGTACCTACGCAACTGTCTTGCATGCTCTGCTCATGTACCCCAAAACCTATAATCCAATAAAAAATTTAAAAAATAAATAAATAAAAATTATACTAGGTATTATTTCAGTCTCCTTTAAAGTTTTGACTTTTTTTGTGATCTCATATAAGGTCTGTCTTAGAGAATGTTTCATATGTGTTAGAGAAATATGTGTATTCCTATTCATTGAATATTAAGTTCTGCATGTCTTTCATTCCCTTTAGTCAAAAGTACAACTCAAGTCCAAAATTTCATCATTCAGTTTTTTCCTAGTTGATCTATTTGTTGTTGAAAGTGGGATATTAAAGTCCTCTACTGTTATCGTATTGCCATTTACTTCTCTCTTCATGTTATTAATATTTGCTTTGTATATTTAGGTGCTCCTATGTTGGGTGCACCTATGTTTACAATTGTTATTTCCTCTTGATTAATTAACCCTTTTATTATTAAATAGTAACCTTCTTTGTCACTTGTGACAGTTTTTTTTTACTTGAAATCCGTGTCAGCACATATTAAGTATAGCCACCCCTCCTCTCTTTTGGTTACCATTTGCATAGGCTCTCTTCTACCATGTCTTCACTTTCAACCTATGTATGTCCTTAAAGCTTAAGTAGACCTCTTGTAGGCAGCTTATAGATGAGTGCTGTTTTTTTTTTTTTTTTTTTTTTTTTGTTGTTGTTGTTTTTGAGACGGAGTTTCGCTCTTGTTACCCAGGCTGGAGTGCAATGGCGTGATCTTGGCTCACCGCAACCTCTGCGTCCTGGGTTCAGGCAATTCTCCTGCCTCAGCCTCCTGAGTAGCTGGGATTACAGGCACGCGCCACCATGCCCAGCTAATTTTTTGTATTTTTAGTGGAGACGGGGTTTCACCATGTTGACCAGGATGGTCTCGATCATTTGACCTTGTGATCCACCCGCCTTGGCCTCCCAAAGTGCTGGGATTACAGGCTTGAGCCACCGCACCCGGCCAAGTGCTGTTTTTCTAATCCATTTAGACATTCTACGTCTTCTGATTGGTGAGTTCAATCTATTTAGGTTAAATGGATTAGGTTCAATTCATTCGGTTTTTCTCCTTTAGTGTGTTAATTATCTAAGGTTATTATTGATGAATATGAGTTACTGCTACCATTTTGTTATTTGTTTTATGAGAATTTTGTAGCTCCTTTGTTTATTGTGTCCTCTCTTGCCTACCATTGTGATTGGGCGATTTTCTGTAGTGCTAGGCTTAGCTTCCTTCTTCTTTATCGTTTTATATCTGCTGCAGTTTTTTGTTTGGGAGTTACCATGAGGCCTACATTAACTATTTTATAGTTATAATCAATCATTTTAAGCTGATAATAACTTCTGTTGAATGCAAAATTTTTAGATTTTTACCCTCTCCCTCATAATTTATGCTTTTGATGTCATAATTTACATGTTATATTGTATATTTCTTAACAAATGATTGTAGTTTTAGTAATTTTTGACCATTTTGAATTTTGACCTTCATAACAAAAATGTGTGATTTATGCACCATCATTACAGTTTTGTAGTACTCTTGTTTTGACTACCTATTTACCTGCACCAATTTTTTGTACTTTCATATGTGTTTACAATAGTAATCATCAGTTTTTCAATTCTGCTTGAAGAATCTTCTTAAGGATTTCTTATAGAAAATGTCTAGCAGTAATGAATTCCTTCAGCTGAGTGGATCTCCCTTGGGTCCACAGCCCACAGGCAGCTGTAACAGCACTGGAATCCAGGGCTCAGGTGCTTGGAGCAGCTACATAGCCAGGTTTCTAGGCTTACATGCTTGTGAAACTATTGTGGTATCTGGGACTGAAGGGTGAGTTCACTTTTCAAAGTCTAAATGACTGCAATTTTCCCCCTAACATGGTGTGTGTTTCTCTGAAACATACCCCAGCAGCTTAAGTACAAAGGGATTGAAATATATCTGTTATTCTTATGTGGGGGTCATGGAACAGCATGGCCATAGCTCCCAGAAAGAACAGATGCTCTAAAGGGTTGGGCCTCAAGAAGAGGGCACAGCTTCAATTCAGGACCCCGAGTCAACAGAGCACAGTGACAGCTCAGGCTCTTAGGGATAGGGGAGGGTAGTGAGGTTGCCATTTAATGGTGACTCTGGGCCCTGGGATGGTGGAACATGACAGTAGCCAAGGCTCTGAGGCCAGATGCAGCAGCAGCAAGTGCCCAGGAATGGCAAGATGGC
This sequence comes from Callithrix jacchus, assembly GCF_049354715.1. Classification (NCBI taxonomy): domain Eukaryota; kingdom Metazoa; phylum Chordata; class Mammalia; order Primates; family Cebidae; genus Callithrix; species Callithrix jacchus. The sequence continues at coordinate 101,915,880 of NC_133512.1, read as the reverse complement.
ACAGCATAGGCTCTTCTCTGGAGACAGCACAGCATGTGAACTCTGAGGTGCTCCCTCAATTGGGCTCAGAGCCTGCAAGGACTGTGGGAATCTTCATTGGTGACAACTGTGGTAGTCCACAGTAGTGATGGGGCTGCCAGCGTTCTGTTGCTTACGTTTTCACTTTAGAAAGGAGCCTCTCCTGGTTCTGAGCTGATCCCAACTGGCGGGTGGGATACCAAAAGCAAGTGGTTTCTGTCCCTTCCCTAGTTGTTTCTTTTCTGTTCTCCAGAGCTCTCCTCCAGTTGTTTTGGCAAAAATGTAGTTGTTTATTCGTTTTATGAGTGTATGTGTGTTTATCTTTGTTTTGCTTTGTCAGGGCGAAGAATGCTAAGAGCTTCTAGTTGGCCATCTTGCTGACATCACTCCAGATTTGTTTCTTAAAAGTCTCTTAGGAGCACATTTGTTTATGTCAGCTCTGGCTGCTATAACAATACTATAGTCTGTAGACATAATAGCATTTATTTCTCACAGTTCTGGAGTATTGAGTTAGAAGGTCAAGGCACCAGCAGATCTGGTGTCTATGGAGGGCAATCTTCTGGGTTTGCAAATGTCTTCTTGCTGTGCCTTCACATGGTGGAGAGCAGACAGAAAAGCAGCAATCTGTCTGGTGTCTTTTTATAATCCCTCTAACCTACCCATGAAGGCTTCGCCCTTATGATCCAATTGCCACCCAAAGTCGCCTCTTCCTAATACCATCACTTTGGGGGTTAGGATTTTAACACATACATTTTGGGTGGATGCAAACTTTTCGTCCATCGCAATATTTATTTCCAATCAGATGCTGCCTGATTGGTTACTTTTTAAAAACAACTATATGGACTATGATCTACACATGCCATAAAATTCATCCATTTTATGTATTCAATTTAAAGGTTGTTTTGTATAGTTCTATTTCTGTTTATATTTCTACACTCAATTACTACAATATAATTTTAGAACATTGCACTAATCACACTGAAAATATCTTATTTGCCTGATTAGTTATTAGTCTGCCATTCTTGAACTTCCAGGAAAGTGCATGAATGGGAAATGCTTATGATATATGTCTAAAAATTCTTATGAAAGAGAATAGATGGTTTGTAAAACTCTGAAATTCATAGTTAGTATAAAATACTTACTAGCATAGGTATTAAAATAATTTTAATGTTTTTATTTTTCCTAATTGTGAATGTAGAAGGTATTAAATATGCCATGAATTTTCAGTAATATTTTTTAATCATATGAATGAAAATGATATGTAATTGGTTCATCTTCTAAACAAATATGATTTGGTATTTACCAGATGAACAAACTTGGTCAGGCATATTTTGTTGAGATTATATTAAACAATTTGTCTTAATCAAGTATCTTGTCAAATAAGGTAGTGAATACTGTTAAACTAACATATCTAAAAATAGTATGTGATTTAAGTAACCTTTCAATTATGTTAACATTTAGATAGACAATTAATACATTAATTACAAAGTCCTCTCTAATATAATTAGCAAATGTAAGATAGTGGCTATTTTTGCCTCATCCAACACTAAACATCAATACTATGAACAAGTTCTATTTTATTTTGGTATTTAACTTAACAGAAATAAGAAAGGGTAACTAACAACACTTTTTAGGCATAATATCTACAATATAAAATTCTCACCCATACTGTATTTTTTTCTTTTTAGATATTTGGAAAGACTCCTAAATGCAATCTCATTTATTCAACATTTATCATTCATTTATATTTCTGTAAGTGGATTATAGTATCTTTATTAATGAGTCTTATCTTAAATGTTATCCTTGTTTAATAATTTTCTAATAGTTTACATATATTTAATAACCCTAGTTCATTGTTTCAAGGTATTTTCCTTGAAGTAGTCTTCTGTGGGATATGCTGACAGGGACAGTTTCAAAGTCAAACAACTTTGGGAAAGTGCATATTCTTTAGAGATTTTCATCATTCATTTACATATTTAAATGCCTCTGAAACCCTGCAGTAGGAAAACCTATGGTATTTGGTTGTTTATAATCCCAGTTCCCCAAAGTCATTTGCTAATAGATTTAAAAATGCTGTTAGAATGTAACAGCATCTCACAGAATAGTGTTCTGTGGAGCATTTCTGGGAAAGCATTGATTTAAGCCAAGAATAGGAGCAACTGAGTGGGTTGGTTTGTTTGTTTTCATTGTAATGACTCTACTTTGGGATCCTTCATTCTGGATTTTTTTTTATCTTTTCATTCATTCCACACTGTCTCAAGGATGGTAGCATTATAGAAAATGTTGACATGAAAAACTGTAGTCTTACACCTTTGTTGCTCTCCTAAGATATTATTTTAGATAATTGATACCCTTTGCGCTTTTATAAAAATATTAGAAGCAGCTTGAAAATTTATTCAAAAGGCTCCGGAGATTTTCATTGTGATGTCTTTTAATGTACATATAAATTTAGGAAAAAATTAGTATCTTAATAACATTATATTTATGAAAATGTGTATGTGGTGTAAGTCTTTACCACTGCATGTCTCTTTAAATTCTTCTCAACGTGTTTCATTGGTTTTAGTGTGCACTTCTGCATCTTTTATCAGATTTATTCATGGGTAATTGATGTTTGTTGATAACAGTAATAATATTTTAAATTTATTTTCCAATTATTTATTGTTACTATATAAAAAATTATTTATATTGCCTTTGTTTCCCATAACCTACAGTTACTTACTGGTTCTAAGAGCTGTATTTGTGCAGTTAATAGGGCTGTCGTAAACATACCACAAACCGAGTGACTTCAACAAGAAAAGTATATTGTCTGACCATCTGAGGGTAGAAGTCTGATATTAAGATGCTGGCAGGGCTATGATCCCTCCAAAGTCATTAGGGAAAGATTTGTTTCAGGCCTTTCTCTTAGTATCTGGTAGTTTTTTGGGTTCTGGCTGTGTAACTAAAAACTCACATGGCATTCTTGCTGTGTGTGTATCTGTGTCCAGATTTTCTCTTTTTATAAGGATACCAATAATATTAGATTAGGGGCTCAACTTCCTTCAGTACAATACAACTTCATCTTATGTAATTAATCTGCAATGAGTCTATTCCCAAATAAGCTCACATTTTGTGATACTAGGAATTAAGTCTTCAACATATTTTTTAGGAGAGAGAATTCAACTCATAACAATGTTTTCATATAGATTTCAAAGGATTGTCTCTCTACATAATTATCTAATTTTTGAATAATGACTTCCATTTTATCTTATAATTTATGCCGTATATTTCTTTTTCTCATTGCATTGCGTCTGGCTAGAATTTCCAGTACAATATGGAGTAGAAATGGTGAAAGTGCATATGGTTGCCTCTTCCCTATCTTAAAGGAAGACATTCAATATTTTCACATTATGTTCTACTTTAGCTGTAGATTTTTCATATGTACCCTATAACAGATTAAGGAAGTGTCCTTCTATTCTTTATTTGCTAAGAACTTTTTAATGATTTGTGTCAAAACTTTGAATACTTATTCATCATGTATTGCAAGGATTATATGATATTTCTACATTACTCTGATATCCTGTTAATTTACAACTACTGAACCAACTTTGCATTCCAGGTAGGGTTTTCACATATGGCATTTAAATAATGTTGAGTTTCATTTGCCAGTATATACAGTATATGTGTACTTATGTTCAAAAAGCGAATGACTCTATACTTTTCATATTTTGTAGTGTTTTGTCAGACTTTAGTATCAGAATAATTAGGCATATAAAATGATGTGGAAAGGGATCTGGCCTCTTCTGTTTTCGGAAGGAATCTGTGTGAGATTGGTCTTATTTCTTCCTCTAAATATTGATAGAGTTTGCATTATAGCCAATTGGGCCTGAAGTTTTGTTGGTGAAAAAGCTCTAATTAAAAGGTTAATGTCTTTAATAGATATAAGAATATTCAAATTTTGTATTTTTTCTTGCTTTCATTTTGTTAAGCTTTGTTATTTAGGTAATTAGTCTTTCATTCAAGGTGACACGTTAATTGGCATAAAACACTTCATTGCAGCTCCTTATCTTTTAGTGATGGGTGGACTTACTATAATGATCTATTCTTTATTCAAGTTTTTGAGAAATTTTGTACCTATTTTTCTCTTTAATTCCTGATCAGTCTTACTAAATATTTATAAACTTTGCTAAAATATCAAAGGACAATTTTTCGACATCCTTTTTCTCAATTGTTTTATCTGCTTCCTATTTCATTAATGTATTCCCTTATTTTTCTTTATTTATTGTGATTCCTTTCTCATTTTTATTTTTATATAATTTTGGGATACAAATGCATGTTTCTTACATGCATATATTGTGTAATGTGCTTTTTGTGTACCCATCACTTGAACAGTGAATATTGTACCTGAGAGGTAACTTTTCAGCCATCACCGCCATTCTACCCAACCACCTTTGTAAACTCAAATATCTATTATTCTACTATGTATATCTGTGTACATATTGTTTAGCTCTCACTTATAAAAGTAGGAATAGATTTTTTATTTTATTATTTTTCTGTTTCTGAGTCGTTTCTCTAAGGATAATGGCCTCCAGTTCCATCCGTGTTGCTGAAAAAAACCTGATTTCATTTATTTTTATGACTGACCAATAGAATACTTTCTATAGTACACAGATACCACATTTTAAAAATCAATCATCCATTGATGGACAGTTAGTTTCATTCTGTGACTGCGATTGTGAATACTACTGTGGTAAATTTATGAATGCATGTGTCTTTTGACAAAATAATGTATTTCCTTTTGAGTATATATGTCATGGTGTAATTGCTAGTTGGAAAGGTAGTTCTAACATTAGTTCTGTGATAAATCTCTAAACTGTTTTTCTTACAGATGGTACTCATTTTCATTCTCACCAACAGCATGTTAGTGCTCTTTTTTCTCTTAATAATAATCTTTCTGACTGGTGTAAGATGATATCTCACTGTGGTTTTAATTCACATTTACCTGATGATTGGGGATGTTCAGTGCTTTTTCAAGTGGTTGTTGGCTGCTTCTATTTCCTCTTTTGAAAAATGTCTGTTCATGTCTTTGCCAGTTTGTGATGGGGTTGTTTGTTTCCTTGTTAAGCTATCTGAGCTCCTTTAGTAGATTCTGGCTATTAATTCTTTGTTGAATGTGTAGTTTGCAGATATTTTCCCCATTCTGTAGGTTATCTGTTCATTCTGTTGACTGTTTTGCTGTGCAGAAGCTTTTAAATTTAATTAAGTCCCATTTGTCTATTTTTGTTTCTCTTGCATTTGTTTTTAATGGCTTGGTCATAAATTCTTTTTTTTTTTTTTTTTAATTTTTTATTGGATTTTAGGTTTTGGGGTACATGAGCAGAGCATGCAAGACAGTTGCGTAGGAACACACATGGCAGTGTGCTTTTCTTTCCTTCTCCCCTTCCCCCACATTTGGCATTTCTCCCCAGGCTATTCCTCCCCACCTCCCCCTCCCACTCGCCCTCCCCTTTTCCCCCAATAGACCCCAGTGTTTAGTACTCCCCTTTCTGTGTCCATGTGTTCTCATTTTTCATCACCCGCCTATGAGTGAGAATATGCGGTGTTTCATTTTCTGTCTTGTGTCAGTTTGCTGAGGATGACATTCTCCAGATTCATCCATGTCCCTACAAACGACACAAACTCATCATTTCTGATTGCTGCATAATATTCAATGGTGTATATGTGCCACATTTTTCCAATCCAGTCTATTATCAGTGGGCATTTGGGTTACCTAGCCAACATTCAGAAGAGTTTTTCCCATATTTTTTCTAATATTATTATAGTTTCAGGTCTTACATTTAGGTCTTTAATTCATCTTGAGTAAATTTTATATATGGTAAGAAGTATGAGTCCTGTATGGCTAGCCAATATTCCTAGCACCATTTATTGAATAGGGTGTCCTTTCCTCAGTTTATATTTTGTTGACTTAGTTGATGATCAGTTGGCTGTAGGTAAGTAACCTTATTTCTGCTTTCTATATATTTTATTCCATTTATCTATGCATCTATCTTTATACCAGTGCTTTGCTGTTTTGGTTACTATGGCCTTGTAGTATAATTTGAAGTGAGAGAATGTGTTGTCTCCAGCTTTGTTATTTTGGCTTAGGATTGATTTTGCTATTTGGGTCCTTTTTTGTTTGTTTGGTTTTGGTTTTTGGTTTCCTTTAAGACTGTTTTATCTAATTCTGTGGCAAAAAATGACATTAGAAATTTGATAGAGATTGTATTGAATCTGTAGATGGCTTTGAGCTGTTTTGTTTAATTTGCTCATTTCTCCGTTTCCTTAAGTGGAAACATAGACTATTAATTTTAACTTTTTTATTTTCTAAGTAGATACTTACAGCAGACTATTTTCTTCTAAGCACAGTTTTAACTGAGGCATACTTTTTTTTTATTATGTTAAGAACATTTAACAGGAGATCTATCCTCTTAACTAGAGAGATGATCCCTAGAAATATGATGTGCTTTTCAAGTGCACATGGAATGTTAATATGGTCCATTTGCTGGGCCAAAAGACAAATCTCTAAACATTTCAAAATATTGAAGAATTTATGAATATTTTAGTGCTATCAATTTATAATTTAGTATCATTATTTTCAGAAATTATGTTCTATATGATTTTAATACTTTGAAATGTATAAAGATTTATCTTTTGGCCCAGAAAATGGACCATATGGGTTAACATTCCATGTGCACTTGAAAGGCACATGTGTTTTGTAGTTGTTGGTTATAAGTTCTGTAAATATAAATGTTGCCAAATTGGTTGATAGTATATTTCAATTCATTTACCCTTAGTGACTTGCCTAGGTACATGCAGTTTCCAAATCACAGAAAGACTCTTCCTGCTTCTACAGTATCTCCAGGTTCCTAACTTACACAGCGAAGTCCCACGGTAGTATCACATTCTAAAGCCTGTAAGCTCATGGATCAAAGAGGAGTTTCATGCATCTCTCAAAGATTTAAACAAATTGATTGTTTACACACAGCTGCACCCATATAAAGTAGCATTTATTCATTATATATTATCTGAAATTCCAGGGTGTTTATGATGGTCTTACTGAAAAATGACATTTTTGTGTGTGTGAGGTGGGGAGGGGGCGGCATTGTTTTTTCTCATGTGAACTATCTTCACCTTATTACTTTGGTAACTTCCCACCTTTTGTCTTGTGTATAATGCACAGAAATACGAAAATTGTTCCAGTTATTTTCTCTCTCCCATCATATTTTTCTTGATAATTTATGTATCATTTCAGTCCAACTGTTTTTTTCTCTTGATAATCCAACATAAATTGTAGTTTATCTTCTATTTAGAGGGTGGAAAATGGTGATATACTGCACTAATACAGAAAACAGGGGAAGACTGGATTCTCATACATGAATTTTTTAACCCTTCTATGCTCCGATGCTTTTCCACATACTGCTGTACCTATGATTGTGATTTTTCTTGTATTTTCCCTGGTATAATTCCTCTGGTATTTGAGATTATAATTATGTGTAACTACTTACTTATGCCATACATTTTTTTTTAATGACAGTTTTTTTTAAACTGTGATCTTCTTTATGGAAATCCTACCTTTGTCAGCTGTGTAAATGCTTCCCATTTCACAGTGTTTTATACTTAGTAAGTGATTGACACATGTTTTCTGGACAGAACTTGATCAAATTAGTATTTGTTTGAAGAGCTCTAACATAAAGCAGAAAGTATTGAAATCTCAGGCAGGCATTAGTTAGATGGTATCTAAGGTATTCTCCAAGTCCTATGTGTTATATTTTCCTTTTTATTTTCACATTTATATGTAAAGCTTAGGATCTGTTACTGCTCTTGGAATGACCTGAGGCAGGGAAACATTCTAAATGCATGAGCTTCAGAGTCATCTGTTAACATTTCTGATTGATAATTTTGTAGCTGAATGCCTTTAACATAAAATGTTACTATAAATTTAAGGAATTTCCCTCTAAATATTTGTTATTTTACAAAAGCATTTCATTATTTTAGGGAAGTGTGTGTGTGTGTGTATGCACCTTACCTAAGCATTTGCACATCCCTTGGGCCAAAGCAAGGGGACGTGTGAAAATACGGACTTATTTTCTCAACCTTATGTTAATAGATGAATTAAAAGAGGAGAAAATAAAATCTGTCCTTGATTTGACACTGCCTGAAGAAGATTACCGCTGTCTAATGTGTAGTATAATTTACTACTTAACAATGTAGGCTTTCAAAAATGTACTCTAACCCAGTTGGAAATGTATTCTATGAAACAGAGTAGAAAGAAGGGTGTCTATAAGAAAAGAGGTGAAGTATCACTGCAGAAAAATCCTATTTTTGCTATTAATTATTAAAGGTCAGGAAATGAAGTGGCTCTTGGAATGGTATAGGCGAGTATTGCCTGAACATTTTAAAGCCTGTTTGTTATTGGGCTTAAAATAGACATTGTGAAGATACTTGAAGACTTCATTAGGACTTCACTGTATAACTTACAAACTTGCAGATATTGCAGCAGTATAAATAGCCTTTCTATGATTTGGAAACTGCATGTACCTAAGCAAGTCACTAAGGGTATGTGAGCTGAAATATACTATCAAACAATCTGGCAAAATTTGTGTTTACAGAACATGACAACCAACAACTGAAAAATACACACACTGTTCAAGTGCACATGGGAAGTTAAACAATATGGTCCATTTCCTGTGCCAAAATACACATTTATATACATTTCAAAGTACTGAAATTATGCTAATTGCAGGGACTAAAATGGACTTCATAATAAGGAGCTAAGCTAAAATGGTGATATTCTGTTTGTACTGAGGGAATGTATTCTTTTCCTGGGTCCACAAGGGGGCGTGGTTTCAAAGGCAAAACCGCCCCAGCACCATCCCTCCGCCCACATCTCCTTCTGGGAAACTAGAGGTCTTTTTTAACTTTCACGTGCAAGGGTTGGGGGGCGGGGTGGGAATCAAAGGTCAGTCACACCAGAGGAAGTTTAAAGGAACTCCTTTCATAAGCCAAAAACTTGAATGGGGTGGGAAGATCTCACAGGTTAAATGTCTCCTTCTCCCACATCCAGACTCCATTTCTGGATCTCCTTCCAGTACCTCATGGGAGCTGCTCTATCTATATTTCTTTCTTTCTCTTTTTTTCTCTCTCAGCCTAAATAAATCACTTTCTGTAAAACTCTTTGGGGTCCAATATTTACTTAAACAAGCCACCGCACCCAGTGGGATCTTCCCTCCCATTTTTGGGTGAGTGAGGGACCAAGAACTTGGAAGAACACATCCCAGTGGGGAAGCTGAGCTTCCCCCACACCCCAGAACCCAATCTCAGTACGAACAGACCCTATGAGTAACTGTTTCTAATAATAATGTCAGCTAACTGTCCATTCTGAATTTATTTTAATCCCAATACAACAGGAAGTCCTTCTATATACCAGCTGTGCTATGAATCATTATGTACAAATGTATCCCCTCTTCATGTCTCAGCAATCGTATCAGAAGAGAACACTATTAGGAAAACAGATATGTCCAGTAATGACTCATCAGAGGCAGCTCCTGGCAGGACTAGAACAACAGGTGGACTTGGAGGACCTGTAGGCTTGTTCAGGGACACCTAGAAAGAGGTCCACTTTGATCAGCCCTGGTGTATGGATTTCTAATGCCAGTGAGCCCCTATGTTATTGTTCCCAGACCAAACGGAGGGGTAGGCTGCTTATTCTCGTGGCCCCATAATGAGATGCAGATGAACTGGGAGAGAAGGGAGTTTTTATTTCTGTAACCAGTTATAGGAAGAAGTCTTGGAAATTATCACCAGACCAATTCAAAATTACAAAGTATTTCTAGAGCTTTGTGTCTAAAGCTATGTGTCTATGTATAAATGCGCATTCATCTAAAGACCTAAGTGATTGACTTCTTTTAGTTTATAACTAAGATCTGAGTCTTGAAGACTTTCCTCTGGATCCTCAGTAAATTTACATAATCTAAATGGGGACAGGTGCTGGGGTGATAATCCTTGTCTTGTTTCCTGCTAAATCATGGAGGTTTGAGGAGTTCCTTCAGGCCTCCAATAAACTTGTTTGTGGAGGCCTGGGGAGTTTCTTCAGGCTCCCAATAAAAGGTATTTAATCCTAAACAGGTTCTGTTAAGAATTCCTTCATTATCTTGTCATACTTCAAGGCCCAGGAAAGGCCTAGGCAAAACTCTTGATGGGCTTTTATTACATTCCAGCCTTTGTATAAAGACACTGGTTCTTTCAGCTTTTAATATTTAACTTAACCACTCAGTCAGTGCTGAAACAGTTGTTATGGAGGCCTGAGTTAGTGAGACCTGGCCTGCCACACCCTTACAAGTTATGTAATGAAATAAATTTTTATTTCATTAATAATTACATTAATAAATATAATTTTAAATTTGCAAGGTCAGTTACATGTGGTTAGATAATTACAATTGAAAAAGGAGTGCTAAAATATTAGATGGGAGAGCAAGGCAAGGTGTGCATATCCCTTTATAGAGGCACCATGATGAGGGAAAGACCTTTGCTGCCAAGGATTCCTGTACTCCAACCCCAGCTGTCTTTACCTTCTTTTATCTCACAGTGAAAGTCAGTCCCAAGTAGAGTAAACTTAACTGAAAACTTCTTGTTAGTTAATTCCTAGAATCTTTAGCAGGAATTTCCTGGAAACAGCTTTAATAAAAACCAAAGGCCTTTCTCCTGGATACTAACAGTACAGCTTTCATGTTCCTATAATATCATGAATTTTGCATCTCATATTGTTTATTGTTGTAATTAGTCACATGATTTGTTTGACAGTGTATCCTGGTTATTTAATTTTTATCATTTATGCAATCATTTTCAGGCTAATTCTAATGCCAACCCTAGGACTCCAAATCCCAAAAAATTCTTTCTATGGCTGTGCCATATTTTTCTCTAACACAATGGAAGAGGAAGTGATTCTCCTGTTTCTTGCTTTTTAACCACGTGGAGATAGTTTATTAATGCACCACCATCGTTTGTGTCTCCTGATTTGACATCTGTTTCATACAATTATTCAACGATTGGACACAATTCAACCCATATTTTCCCCAGTCACCTTCTCTGTGTCTTCAGTCTCCATATTGAGGGAACAGGCAGATCCCTCTTAATATTCTTTCACAGATTTTCTCACTCTCATCTCCTGTACACTTCAGACATCACTGGACTCTTTTTAAGACCAGTATTGAAATTCCTCCAAAGCCTCTTTAAATGCAGGACTAAGCAAATGCTTCGTTCTCCCCTGTTCCACTTTCCACTTCCCACACTTACTTAACCCTTCCCAGCAACTTAATTTCTGAACTTCCTGGCACTACTCAGTCTTTCACTGGGTGTGTTTCACACCACTGCCATCTTTACAATGCAATTCTCTAATCTGGTCCTTGGCTCGCAGAACATTTCTGGAAAGCAGTCATTGAGCTACCTCAGATGGTCCTTAGTCTCTCTTTTAGATCTTCTCAGCCTTATCTCTTTTTTATTTCAGCCACTGCTGCAAAGAACAATTTTTGTTGACTCCTGCCAGCTTCACAACATAAAAGATCCTCACTTCATGCCCCAACCATTGACATCTTGTTTCCACCTCAGAGCTCTTTATGTCTATTCTGCATAGGAATGAGTTCAAATAAGTTAATTCCCTATAGAATAAATATTTGGCCAACTTGGGATGGAAGCCTTGGGATAAACACTTCCCTGTTTGTATGCTTAATAGTTGAATCAAATCTCTCTCTTTTTCTTATCCCCTCAACCTCCCTTAAACTCCCCTGCTCCAGAATCTCTGCATTCTCTAAAGCCAAGAGTAAGACAACCATAGATTCATTGCCTCAAAGTCCAAACAATTCTTTGCCATTAATCAGTCATTTATATTTTATTGGGGACATAATTACCTATTATCCACAATATCGACTAAAATCCTTCATCTCTATGCTTCTCTCTTTAAAAAATATTCTCTCTTAAACCTTCTTGAAGAACACAGATGCACTCAGGGCTAGCAATATAATTTTCAGGACTACTGTAAAATAAAATTTAGAAACATAGGTTTTATTGTTCATAAATTAAGAATTTTTAAATGGTGGCAGCAGAGCAATAAAGCAAGATAGGAACCTTCTCAGTTGGGACCTGGGAGATTTCACAGGCCAAATGCCATGAAACCAGCAATATATGCCCTTTATAGGAGGCTCTATTTCTCTCTTACTGAATTATAAAAACTGTACATTAGTTTTGTGCTACTTCAAATAGTTCCTCTGCTACTTCAAAATTTTAAAAAGTTTACCTTTTCCAAAGTTAAATTATTTATGTTTCTAGATCTTGTCTATTACTGCTTCCATGGACACCTGTACGTGACTTTTGTCATGGTTTTCATGGCCTCTTCAATCTTCTCCGTTTCAATAACTCTCTTATAATTTGCTACAGGAAAAGCAGAATATAGTTAGGCAGACACGTTGTCACTTTATATAGATATGCATATGAAGATTTAAATCATGCAGTTACCTTAGAAAAACTTAGGAACTTTCCCAAGGTGTATATGGCTAGTGGCTGAGGGAGCTGGAATTTAAACCATGACTTTCTGTCCTGCACTCTCAGTTAACGTATAGTAATGCTGTTAGCATTAGGCTGGGCTTATTGGTCATAGACCTCAATAAATCGTATTCTTCACTTCAGGAACTGACTTTCTTATGTTTTGCAGCAACTTACTTTTCAGTATCCCTGCTCTCATACATACCAGTTCAGTTGTCATTTTTTATGTGGCTCTAATTTGGAGACTTTGAAATCCTTGAGGATAAATCTCATGCTTATTTCATCATGAAAACCCCGGTAATTGACCACAATGGCCAACACATTGTAACTGTCAAATACAAGTTTCACTCATTGAATCTGGAATAAAGTTTTTACTGCAGTTAAAATTTACTGATTATGTTTTAACATATCCTGTATTAGACTAAAAGGTTTTAATCAGAAGAAGAAAAAGACATATTTAAATAACTACAAAAATAATTATTTTGAAGGATAAGCACAAAGATGCCTAGGCTTATAACATTATTACACTTTTTAAGTTAGGGAGTGAAAAAACACTTTGTTTAGGCAAAAAAGTCGTCTCACATACTGATATCAATTTATTGGTTGTGGAATTCCCTTTTGGAAAGTATCATGATCAATAGGTTTTTTATAATGGGTTAGTAATGTCTGCAGAACATGTAAAAACTTTTAAAACATTCATCTGGATAAAGTGTCTTGTCAACATTTTCACTAAAAAGGGCTTTGCATGTGGCTCACACTCGTAATCCCAGCCCTTTGGGAGGCCAAGGCAGGTGAATCAGTGGTTAGGATTTCCAGACCAGCCTGGGCAACTTGGTGAAACCTCATCTCTACAGACACATGCAAAAGTACAAAAATTAGCCTGGTGTGATGGCATGTTTCTGTAGTCCCAGGTGAGGTGGGAGGATCGCTTGAGCCCCAGAGGTAGAGGTTGCAGTGAGGCAAGATCACACCACTGCATTTCAGTCTGAGCAACAGTGAGACCCTGTCTCAAAAAAAAAAAATTAAGAGAAAAATACACATAGAGACAGAAACACAAATAACTTTCCTCCCTGATGGTTCATATAAGATATAGGTTGAATTCAAATAATAAAAAATTCATCTAACAATACACCTTAACTTAATGTCAATAACTCTCAGTTTCTACCAGACAATGAAGACACTTAGACACTTGATATCAGAAATATTTGCTCAGACCTAAAAGATGGAACATGAAAAATAATTATAAACTAACATGGGAAAGCAGGATTACTTAGGAAGAAAATAAAGTGAAGAAAAATATTAAAATTAAAACTGTCTTTTTCTCCTATATGTGTGTGAAAACAAAATGATCTTATAAAAACTTAATTGTAATGGTAAGATACAAAGTCTTACATGACAGACAGATACAAAGTCTGCATGTTGAATGTGTATACATTTAATTAATAAGCTCATTAAAATTGATCATATATATAGACTGTATGTTTCCATATTCAAATTCATAGTATTAGTAATTTGGATTATTTTCATACTAATAAAAATGCTTGGATAGTCTTTAGAGTAGCATTCTTAAGCAACAAATTAATAAGCTGAGAAACTCACAAAAATTATAAGAAAACATTAAGTTTTTAAATTAATAAAAAGAGAACATAATTCAGAATCAAAAAGAAAACAGAATTGTGTATTGAGTGTCAATGTGCAATGTGGATAATAATAAAGGAGAAATAAGTGATTAACATTGGCATGAGGACATATAATTTTGAATTAAGAGTTAAATGAAGAAAATTAGATTGCTAAAATAGGCAAAAAGTCTTCAGTTGGAGAATATTTTTTTTTTAGTTTGGTTGTCAGAAAAAATTAATTTCCACAGTAGTCAACAAAACCACCAAATATAGGCTGTATTCTCTTCCATATTTTATACAGAAATTTCTTGTGTTGATATTTTTTTCAAATAAATCAGTCTACTTAAACAAAATATTTCATCCACAGGACTATGAAACTAGCACAATCTACTTTAAATGTAAAGATTCAAATAAGTTAAAAGTAAGTGGATGAAGAAAAATTACATCAGAATGTTAATTCAAGGTAAAATCTATACAACTTTCAAAGAAGGATTTAGAATAAGTGCTATAAGAAAGGAGAGTCATAAAACAATGAGAAAAATGTCTAGTCTCCAGGAAAATATAAAAATCTTAAACATTTATGTACTTAACAATGGAACATAAAAATACAAGGATCAGTAGAGACAGAACTGAAAGGAGATCAATAGACAAATCCACTCATAAGTTAATATTTTAGCACCTCTTTTCAATGATTGATAGTCCAAGCAGGCAAAAAGGATATGATTGACCTGAAAAGCACTATCAATGAACTTGATCTAATTGACATTTAAATAATACTCTACCCAATAATGCCAGAATAAAAACGTTACCAAATTTAAAAGAGCAGAAATCATACAAAGTATACTCTGAGAACACAATTGAATCTAAAATTAGTGGCCTTCCAAAATAAAAAGCAATAGCCCCAGATTACAACACCTTTGAATCCTACCAAACATTTAAGGAAGAAATGATACAAGCCCTCCACAATCTCAATAAAAAATGGAAGCAGGGAGAGCAATTTTTAATTCATTTATGAGGTCAGCACTATTTGAATAAAAAAGCAGACTAAAGATATTTCAAGAAAGAAAAACTAAACACCAATATCTTTCATCAACACAGATAGAAATACCTCACCAAAATATTAGCAAATGTAATGGAACAATTTATAAAAATCATTTTACCACCAAGTGAAATTTGTTTCAGATTTATAGGACTGGTTCATTGTCTAAAAATAAATTAAAATAATCCATCACATCTAATAAGAAATATGATAACAATATTATCAGATCAATTCATGTGAAAGGAGACTTTGACAAAAGCCAGTATGTATGCATGATAAAACTTTCAACAAAGGAGAAGAATTTCCTCAACCTGGTAAAAAATATCTACAAAAAAAAAAAAATACAGTTAATAGCATATGTAGTATCAAGAATCTGGACATTTTCCTCATGTTCAGGAACAGGGCAAAAATACTCTCTTTACTTCCATTTAAAACCTATACTGAAAGTCTAGTTAATTTAAAAAAATACAAGGAAATAAATGAGAACATATAGATATTGAAAGAGAAACATGACTTTAATTGTCCATAGATGACAAGATTTCCAGGGCAAAAACTCCAAAGACGAACAGAAGAAGTGAAACTAATGTTTGCGTAAAGCAATGTCATAGAAATCAAGATAAATATACAGTCAATTGCTTTTTAATATACCAGCAATCAAGTTATTTAAAGAAAATAATACAAAATATAATAGTATCAAAATATTAAATATTTCAGGATAAATTAAAAAATATATAGGATCCAAATATAGGATATATCTACATGCACAAACTCTGATGACAGAAATCAAAGATATAAATAAATGTAAAGATATACTGTGTTATGGATTGGAAGACTCAAAAGTGTAATTTATCATATTTTTCAAGTTATTCTATCTATTCAACACAGTTCCAGTCAAAATCCTAAGAAGCTATTTTGCATATATAAAACTAATTATAAAATGTATATTGAAAGAGAGAAGACCTACAATAGCCAAAAACACTTTGAAGTAAAACAATTAATTTTAAGACTTGCAATAAAGATACAGTAATCAAGAGTGCATGGTATTGGTCAAAAAATAGACAGAGATCAGTGGAATAGAATATAGAGCTAAAAAACACACCCTTATAAACAGTCAACTGATTTTTGGCAAAGAATCGAAGGCAATTCAATGGACAATGTCTTTTCAATAAAATGTGTGAGACAGAATAGACACCTCTATGCAATAATTGAACCTAAACACAGATATAATATTTTAAATGCATTTTAGACAAAACATTACTTTAAATGCATTACAGATCTAAATGTAAAATTCAAAATGAGAAAATTTCCAGAAGAAAATACAGAAGAAAGTTGATACTGGGTTTAGCTCCACATTTTAAAATAAAAGACCAAGTATTTTTCATGAAGGAAAAACGTCATAAGTTGACATATGTTAACAGTAAGATTTGCCTTGTGGAAGACACTGTTGAGAGAATCAAAAGCCGAAGAATAGGAAAATACTTGAAAGTCACATGTCTGATAAAAACTTGTATCAAAAATATAAAAATAATGATTAAAACTCAACAATAAGGAAATAAAAAGTACAATTTACAGTTTAAAAATAAGGAAAAGATCTGAACAGATCTGATCTTAAAATTCAGATATTGTTGGAAAAGAAACAAACACCAAAAAAAGATTTATAAATTTTTTAGTAATTGTGTACACATAAAAAAGTATTTTTGGTAACTTTGAATTTCAAAGTATATAATGACTCATAGGTAAAAAGAACCTGTGTTACTATCATAAAAGAGATACGAAGCTCTCCAGAACAGGTCAGGTGATTAAGAAGGATGCAAAGGTGTTAAGGGCATAGCTTGTGGTCTAAATTACCTAAGTTGGAAGTTTAACCTGGTAGTTTCTTGCTGCCTACACTTTAACAAGTTACTTAGCCTCTCTGAAATAGTTTCCTCATTTAAAAAATGAATCTAAATAACTATATCTTAATGTTAGTAAAATAAAAAATATAGCTATAGAGGACTTAGAACAATGCCAAACATTGTTAAACATGGTAAACACTCAATAAAAGTTGGCTATTTAACTTATGCATCTCAAAATCAAAAGGTACTCAAGGTTATAATTTTTAAAAGGTACACCTTAACTGTATCTTCTGACATCTGGTGTCCTCTGTATTCAGCTTAGGCTTTTTTCAATCAAAGAAGCAAAACCACTGGGGTATGGTTAAATATACATTTGTTGTGGGGGTCTGACCAACACAATTTTAGGATAAGGTTAAACCATCCTTGTAATGTTGTTGACTTTGTGACTGACACTAGAGCTTTAAATCTATGAGGCAGAAAGGAAAATAATTATCAAGTGGGCATCAGGAAGGATAGTGTGGAAGCCACATGCACATGCTGAAATTCACAAGGGCAAACCGAAACTCCTCTCGGTTTTCACAATCTCTAACTTTGATGATATGAATGATCTGCAGAAGAAGCTGTAACCCTTCCTTCATCAAGAGTGTATGTAAACAGGCACCTGGCCCAAGCATCAGAGTGGCTGACTGGGGATCCAGGGAAAGGTGTAGCAGCGACAGTCATGGCTGCTGCCTCACAAACATGAAGTGAGTCAGCAGATGGGAGACAATGGGAAAAAATGACAACAGTTACTGATGACCTTGCCCCAACCTTCCACGCATTAAAAAAATGACTGCTGCTCTACTTCCACCCTCTGAATTTCACACTAAAATGTCTGTGGTGGCCCACCCTAAACAGAAACGTGCAGAAAAAGGATTTCTGGGAAATTGAATTCATCCTTGCCAAGAAGTCACAACTACAACATCACTGCCACACCACCTCTGGGGCAACCAATGGTATCAGATTTTTATACTTCTAGATGCATTTTATGTTTATACAATAATAAATATTATTTTGAAAATTTGGCTGGGTGCGGTGGCTCACGCTTGTAATCCCAGCACTTTGGGAAGCCAAGGGAGACTGATCACTCGAGGTCAGGAGTTCAAGACCAGCCTGACCAACATGGAGAAACGTCATCTTTACTAAATATACAAAATTAGCCAGGCGTGGTGGCACATGCTATAATCTCAGCTACTTTGGAGGCTGAGGCAGGAGAATCACTTGAACTCAGGAGGTGGAGGTTGCGGTGAGCCAAGTTTTGCGACATTGCACTCCAACCTGGGCAACAAGAACGAAACCCCATCTCAAAAAAAAAAAAAATTAGAACACTATTTTAAATGTATTTTCAGAGCAATAAATCAACTTTTTTGTTGTACAAATTGTTGTACAAATAAAATGAATTTTTATCACTTGGTTGGTTGGAATTCAATAGTTTGCTTACCTGCTTTTAATGAAGAACACTGCAATGCCATATTATTGGAATTTGTGCATATTATGAATTTGGGTGTTACCTTTACAAGTGGAGTATGAATTAGGTGCATATTAAAAGTATAATTCATTTTTTATACCACAAATCTACAGATATTGTTCCTTTGTCCTTTGGATTGTAATATGCAACACACAAAGTTGATATCTGATTAAGATTTTTAGCTAATCTCATTCTTCTGCATGGATTTTACTAATGTGCTCAGTTTATCCTGAAATTTTGAATTATTATGGATTTTCTTTAAACTGCAGTGAGTACTTCAATCATATTAAAAATATTTTTTCTATGATATTTTAAAATATGACTCCTGTTTATGCACATTTTTGGCATTTTATCTATATCTGTTTCATTCTACTCCTGTTTCTAAAGAAGTTTCTACTAAAAAGCAATGTTGAAACTTTCTTCGGATAACCTTTTGGTTAGCAGTAGATTATTTCAGGATAGATGCCAGGGACCTTCTGAGTTAATGCCACAATTCTAGAAACACATTGGTGGATAATTCCCTTTCCTTTGTTGGTTAGTATTTGTCTAAGGCCACAAGTTAGCTACTTTCTCTTTTCTTATTTTTAAAGTAAGATTTGTTAAAATTTAAAAAGAGATTGTCTATGTTCTATTTTACGCCCACTTAGGTGGTGGTCAAATCTGTCTCTGAAATGAGATGTTAACCAGCAGGTTGATGTATAAAATTAACAGTCCAAATACAGATTTTTATTTAGAGTAACTCCATGCACTTGTGGGTTTTCTTTTTCCCACTGCTAATTCCTGGCTTCCTGTTACTCTAGTCAAAATTTATTCTGAATGTTTTGCTATCTATATCACTTTACTTACAGAGAATTGCCTAAAAGACTTTCAGCTACTTCATTTAGTTATTTCATGGTACTGACGACCACTGCATGAAGGTGCACACATGTGGGTGCAATAGGGCAGGATAATGTAAGGATGAGAAGAATTCATGCTTTGCATATCTGCCTACTCATTGTCTGATGGCTTGTGGAGAGTGCATGCCCAGTTTTCTTATTTATACTTAAAATGTTCAACTCTTTCTGTCTCGGTGCTTCCAAATGTTATAAAACACATCCATTAGTAAGTATAACTCAGTGTAGATAATAATTATTAATATGGTAACTAATAACTGTTTAACATTTATTGAGAATTTACAATATGTTGAGCAATGCCTTAAACGGTTTATATGAATTACCTTATTTCAGCCTCTAAACAGAATAGTTATTTAGTTTTGATTCACATTCATGGTTGAAGATCTTAAGGTACAGAAAATAAGCAGTTTGATTAGTGCTATAAACTTGGTGGAAGAGTCAGGATTCAATTGTACATAATTAGGCTCCAAAACTAACTCTCCACAGTGGAACTGCCTCATGGGCAGGTGAGTATGGTCAGAAAAAGAAAACCTCTCAATTAATTCTGGCAGAACCCAGGGCATTCTCTCTCCATGGAGAATCCCTGGTTGTAGGCTGTAAATCTCAGCATGAGAGCATCAAAAGACCAATTATAGGGATTTAGAAACTTCTGCATTTTCAGGTAGCCTATTTCCAAAATATTAAGACAAAATTTACCACGTTTTGAAATCATAATAATTTACTCAATTCAACTGTGTCTCATCTTAAAATGTTTATTTTAATGTTTGTGAGCACATAGTAGGTATATATATGTATGAGGTACACGAGATATTTTGGTACAGGCATACAATGTATATGAATCACATCAGAATAAACGGAGTATTCTTCTCTTCAGGCATTTATCCTTTCTTTGTGTTAAAAACAACCCAATTATACTTTCAGTTATTTAAAAATGTACAGTATATTATTGCTCATGTAGTTACCTTATTGTGCTATCTAACACCAGATCTTATTCATTCTGTCTAACTGTATTTTGTGCCCATTAACCAATGCCTTCCCAGCCTCTGGTAACCATCCTGATACTGTCTCCGTCCAAGAGTTCAATTGTTTTAAATTTTTCAGCTCCCACAAATAAGTGAGGATATACAAAGTCTGTCTTTCTGTACCTAGGTTATTTCACTTAATATAAAGACCTCCATCCATGTTGTTGCAAATGACAGAATCTGTTCCATCCATGTTGTTGCAAATGACAGAATCTAGTTGTGATTTTATGGCTGGATAGTACTCCGCTGTGTATATGGACTACATTTTATTTTTCTATTCATCTGTTGATGAAAACTTAGGTTATTTCCAAATCCTAGCTATGACAAATAGTAATGCAATAAACATATACTGATTTCCTTTGAGTATCTAGTGGTGAGATTGCTAAATTATATGATAGTTCTATATTTAATTTTTTTGAGGAACCTTCAAACTGTTCTTCATAGCAGTTGCACTAATTTACATTCCCAAGAAGAGTTTGCAAGAGTTTCATTTTCTCCACATCCTCACTAGCATTCATTATTGCCTGTTTTCTGGATGTTAGTCATTTTAACTGGGGTAAGATTATAACACATTGTAGTTGTGATTTCTATTTCTCTGATTATCAGTAACAATGAGCATATTTTCATTTCCCCATTTGCCATTTCTATGTGTTCTTTTGAGAAATGTCTATTCAGATCTTCTGCCATTTTAAAATTAGATTATTAGATTTTTTTCCTACAGAGTTATTTGACTCCTTCTATATTCTGATTAATAATTCCTGTCAGATGGTAGTTTGCAAATATTTTCTGCCATTCTATGAGGTGTCTTTTCGTTCTGTTGATCATTTCCTTTGTTGTGAAAAAGTTTTTAACTTGATGTGATCCCATTTATCTATTTTTGCTTTGGTTTGTGCCAGTGAGGAATTAATTAAGGAATCTTTTCCCAGTGCAATGTCCTAGAGAGTTTCTCCAGTGTTTTCTTTTAGTGGTTTTATAGTGTGAGGTCTTCAGTATAGGTCCATTTTTATCCATTTGTTTCAACCCATTAGATTTAATCCATTGTGATTGGATCTGTGTCTGTAGTCAGAGATAGTGGTCTAGTTTCATTCTTCTGCATATGGATATCACGCTTTTCCAGCATCGTTTATTGAAAAGACTGTTCTTTCCTCAATGTATATTTTTGGCACCTTTATTGAAAATGAGTTCAGTTTAGATGTATAAATTTGTCTCTAGATTATCTATTCTGTTCCACTGATCTATGTGTATGTGTCTATGTCAGTACCATGCCATTTTGTTGACTATAGCTCTGTAGTATAATTTAAAGTCAGATAATGTGATTCCTGTAGTTTTATTCTCTTTGTTTAGGAATGCTTTGGTTATCCTGGGTCTTTTGTGGTTTCACATAAATTTTATGACTTTTTTTTTCTATTTCTGTAAAGAATGTCACTGGTATCATGATAAGAATTGCATTGAATCTGTAGATTGTTTTGTACAGTATAACTATTTTAACAATATTGATTCTTCCAACACAAGAACATAGAATATCTTTTGATTTTATTGTGTCTTCATCAATTTTTGCATCAATGTTTTATTGTTTTTATTGTAGACATCATTAATTTCTAAGTTTATTCCTAGGAATTTTATCTTATTTGCAGCCATTGTAAATGATATTAGTTTCTTCATTTTTTTCAGATTGTTCTTTATTGGCATGTAAAATGTTACTGATGTTTGTATGCTGAATTTGTGTACTGAAACTTTACTGAATTTGTCATCAGTTTTAATATTTTTTGGTGGAGTCTAGCTTTTTCCAAATGTAAGATCATGTCATCTGCAAACAAGGATAATTTGACTTTTTCCTTTCGAATTTGGATGCCCTTTATTTCTTGGTCTTGTCCAATTGCTCTAGTTAGGATTTAACTATGTTGAACGGTAGTTGTAAAAGTGGATATCCTTATTTTGCTCCAGATCTAAGAGAAAATTCTTTCAGCATCTTCTCATTTGATATGATACTACCAGTGGGTCCATCATATATGGCTTTTATTGTGTTTAGTTATTTTTTTGTATTTGGTTTTTTGAGGGTTTTTGTTGTGATGAGATGTTGAATTTTATCAGATGTTTTTTCAGCATCAATTGAAATGATCATATGGCATTTGTCTTTCATTCTGTTGAATGATGTGTCACACTGATTGCTTTGTATATGCTGAATTATCCTACTATCCCAGAGATAAATCTCACTGAGTCATAATGAATGATCTTCTTAGTGTGTTGTTGAATTCAGCTTGCTAGTATTTTGTTGAAAATTTTTCCATCAGTCTTTTTCAGGGATATTGGCCCGTAGTTTTCTTGGTTTTATGGGTCTTTGCCTGTATTTTGTATGAAGGTAATATGGCTTCATAGAATAAATTTGGAAATATTTCCTCCTCCTCTATTTTTTTGGAATAGTTTAAGTAGAGTTAGTATATGTTCTTAGTTAAATTCAGCAGTGAAGCCAGAGAATTCTGGGTTTTCTTTGCTGGGAGTCTTTTTTATTATGGCTTTGATCTCATAACTTGTTATTAATGTGTTCAAATTTTTAATTTCTTTAGGATTCAATCTTGATAGGTTTCCCAATTTAAAACTACACTACAAGACTACAGTAACCAAAAGAGTGTGACACTCACACACACAAAAATAGATGCATAGACCAGTGAAACAGGTTAGAGAAACAAGAAATAAAACCACAGATGTACAACCATCCAGTCTTCAAAAAAGTTGACAAAAACAAGCAGAAAGGAAAGAACTCTCTATTAAATAAATGGTGCTGGGATAAATGGCCAGTCATTTTATGCAGAATATTGCAAGTGAATCCCTTTTCTCTACCATACACAAAAATAAACTCAATATAGATTAAGGACTTAAATGTAAAACCTAAAACTATAAAACCTATACAAGGGAATCTAAGAAATACCATTCTGGTCATAGGCCCCAGGAAAGATTTTATGACAAAGATGCCAAAAGGAATTGCAACAAAAACAAATATTGACAAATTGGGAACAAATTAAAGAGGTTCAGCACAGTAGACAGACAACCTATATCTGATATATATAGAAAATAGTTAACAGACAAAATATCTGTTAACTATTCATCTGACCAAAATCTATCTAGAATCTCTAAGAAACTTAAACTAACATGCAAAACAAGTAACCCCATTAAAATATAAACAAAAGACATGAATAGACACTTCTTGAAAGAAGACATACATACAACAAAGTATATGAAAAAAAATGCTCTATATAACAAATAGTTGGATAAATGCAAATTAAAACTGCAATGAGATACCATCACACACAATTCAGAATGGCTACTATTAAAAAGTAAATAAATAACACACATTATGAGGTTGCAATTAAAAGGAATGTTTATACGCTATTTATGGGAATATAAATTAGTTCAGCTATTATGGAAATCCATTTGGAGATTCCTTGAATAACTTAAAACAGAACTACTATTTGACATAGAAATCTCATTACTAGGGTTCTATCCAAAGGACAATAAATTATTCTACTAAAATATGTATGACTTTAGATGTCCATTACAGCACTATTTATAGTAACAAAGACATGGAATCAACCTAGATAGCCATCAATTGTGGACTGAATAAAGAAAGTATGGTACATATACACCGTGGAATACTACACAGCCATAAATAAGAATAAAATCATGTATTCTGTGGCAAGATGGATGCTCCTGAAGGCCATTATCCTAAGTAAATTAACACAGAAACAGAAAACCAAATACCACATGTTCTCACATATAAGTAGGGAAACATTGAGTGAACCTGGATAAAACAAAAACAGTAATAGACTCCAGGGCCTACATGAGGTTGTAAGATGGGAAGAGGGTAGGGACTGAAAAAGTATCAAGTACCATGCTTATCACCTGAGTGATGAGATAACCTGGACATAAAGCATCCACAAAATGCAATTTACCCATGTAACGAAAATGCATGTTTCCCCCTGAACCTAAACATTGAAAAGAAAAAAATCCTGGTAGATTGTATGTGTCTAGGAATGTATTCATTTCATCTAGGTTTTCCAATTCATTAGCACATAGTTTCTCATAGTAGCCTCGAAAGATCCTTTAAATTTCCATAGTATTCAATTGTAATGCAAATTTCAATTGTAATGTCAGCTTTTTCATCTCTGATTTATTTGGGTCTTCACCCTTTCTTTCTCATTGAGTCAGACTAAAGGTTTATTTATTTTGTTTTTCTTTTAAAAAACAAATTTTTATTTTGTTGTTTTTTATTCTTTTATTTCAATTTCACTTATTTTGGCTCCAATATTTGTTATTTTTTAAATTATATTAATTTGGGGTTTGGCTTGCTCTTTGTTTTCTAGGTCTTTAAGATGTGTCATTGAGTTATTTGAAGTTTTTCTGTTTTTTTTTGGTGTAAACAGTTATTGCTATAATTTTCCTCCCTTAGTACTGCTTTCACTATATCTATACGTTTTTGTGTGTTGTGTATCCATTTTCATTTGCTGTAAGAACTTTACATTTTTTTCTCAATTTTTTCTTTGACCCACTGGTCATTCAGGAGCATATTGTTTAATTTCCATGTATTTGTGAACTTTTCCAAATTCCTATTGCTATTGATTTCTGGTTATATTTCATTGTTGTCAAAGAAGATGCTTGATTTTATTTCAAGTTTTTGAATACTTTAAGACTTGTTTTGGGATGCAACATGTGGACTATGCTTGAGAAGACTTTATGTGGTAAGGAGAGGAGTGTGTGTTCTGCAGCTGTTGGAAGAAATGTTCTGTAAATATCTATTAGGTCTATTTGTTCTATAGTGCAGATTAAGTCTGATATTTCTGACTGAGAGGTCTGTCATATGCTGAAAGGAGATGTTGAAGTCTCCAGGTATTATTGTATTAGAATCTCTCTATTTAATTCTAAAAATATTTGCTTTGTATATCTAGGTGCTCAGTGTCAGGTGCAAATATATTTGGAATTGTTATGTCCTCTTCCTGAATTGATCCCTTTATTATTCTGTAATGATCTTCTTTACCCTGTTTTACAGTATTTTTCCTGAAATCTATTTTGTCTAATATAAGTACAGCTACTGCTGCTCTTTTTGGGTCTCTGTTTACATAGAATATCTTTTTTCATCCACTATTTTCAGTCTATATATGTCTTTAAAGGTGTAATATGTTTTGCCTAGGCAGCAGATCATTGAATCTTTTTATTTTATGCATTCACCCACTGTTTTTTGATTGATGAGTTTAGTCCTTTTACATTTAATGTTATTATTGATGAGTAAAGACTTATGACTGCCATTTTGTTATGTGCTTTCTGAATGTTTTGTGTCTTCTCTTCCTTCTTCCCTTCCTTCCTATCTTCCTTTTAGTGAAGGTGATTTTCTCAGGTGGTATGTTTTAATTGTTTGCTTTTTATTTTTGTGTATCTGTTGTAAGTTTTTC
The DNA here is from genome assembly GCF_049354715.1 of Callithrix jacchus. Classification (NCBI taxonomy): domain Eukaryota; kingdom Metazoa; phylum Chordata; class Mammalia; order Primates; family Cebidae; genus Callithrix; species Callithrix jacchus. Next base: position 101,889,957 of record NC_133512.1, on the reverse strand, counting down.
AATTTCAGGTTACCAGGAGGTTTGTAAAGAATATCTATTTTTGTAAATAATGTCTTATAATTCATTATTGTAAATTGATGACAACTTAACACTGATTACATAAACAAGAAAACTATATACAATATAAAAAAAATCCCGGGCCGGGCGCGGTGGCTCACGCCTGTAATCCCAGCACTTTGGGAGGCCGAGGCGGGTGGATCACGAGGTCGAGAGATTGAGACCAACCTGGTCAACATGGTGAAACCCTGTCTCTACTAAAAATACAAAAAATTAGCTGGGCACGGTGGTGTGTGCTTGTAATCTCGGCCACTCAGGAGGCTGAGGCAGGAGAATTGCCTGAACCCAGGAGGCGGAGGTTGCGGTGAGCTGAGATTGCGCCATTGCACTCCAGCCTGAGTAGCAAGAGAGAAACTCCATCTCAAAAAAAAAGAACAACTTAGTGTTCCATAACCTTTTTGTACATGAATATTGGTATGTTTCCCTAGACTTAGGAAGTTCTCTGTTATTATCTTTTTAATAAACTTTCTACCCTAATCTGTCTCTCCACCCTCCCTCTTTAAGGTCAGTAATTCTTAGATTTGCCCAATTGAGGCTATTTTCTAGAATTATCATTATCCTTCAATGTTTTTAAATTTTTTTCTTTTGTCTCCTCTGACTATTTTCAAATGGCCTGTCTTTAATCTTACCAATCACTTATTCTGCTTGATCAAGTCTGCTGTTGAGAGATTCTGACACTTTCTTCAGTGTCAATTGAATTGGTTAGCTCTAGAATTTCCACTTGATTATTTTTAATTATTTCAATTCATTTGTTGAATTTATCTGACAGGATTCTAAATTCCTCATCTGTGTTGTCTTGGATTTTGTTGAGCTTCCTCAAAACAGCTATTTTTAATTTTCTGTCTGAATGGTCACCTATCTCTGTCTCTCCAGAGTCTGTGACTGCCACTTTATTTAGTTAGTTTGGTGGGGCCATGTTTTCTTGGATGACCGTGATGCTGGTGGATGTTAGTAAGTGTCTGGAAGTGAAAGTTAGGCATTTATTTTAGTCTTCATAGCCTGGGCTTCTTTCTACTTATTCTTCTTGTAAAGGCTTTCCAGGTATTCCAGGGCACATGGGTCTTTTGACTGGCGTCTTTGGTCACTGCGCTCATATCTACTTTCGTGGCCACCTCAAGCCCAGTAATGATGTTGCTCTTGCAGATGCATGGAGCTACCACATTGATGGTCTTCAGGAAGGTCTGTAAAAGTTCTATAGATTGCCAGGCAGAGACATTTATACTTTCTCTCATACAAATGGAGTCTGTCTCTCTTTCTGTGCTGAGCTCCTTGGATCTTGAGGAGGGAGGGGTAGAACAAGCACCTCTGTGGCCCCCTATGTTACTATGGCTGAGCTGGTATCCAACTTGCAAGACATGGTCCTCTTTACCCTTCTCTGTCCCTCCCTCAAGCAGAAGGGTGAAGTCTTTCCTGGAGCTGCGAGCTGTGCTTCCTGCGGTTGGGAATGGGTGGAGCATAAGCACTCCTTTGGTCACCGTGGCTGGTGTCTCACTGGGTCATGTGCCCTCAATCAGCTGGCTCTGAGCATATCGTAGCACAAGGACTTGCACAGAATTGTAGTCCTATGGCCTAGACTGCATTTCAAGATTTCATGTTTTTGTATGACCTGAGAGTGCTTTTGCTCACAGTGGTGAGTCTGGCTGGAACTAAGGTTCAGCACTAGGATGGACAATGTGCCTCTGGATTGAGCTGGTTTAAATGCTCCCTCCATGGGCATCAGTTGAATCCTGTCACTTGCCGCTTTCCTCTGTGAAAGGGCGGCACTGAGTTTCCATGGGAAGTCCCACAATCACTGCACTGACCCTCCCCCAAGCACATAGATTCAAGCAGCCATTGATAGGGGATAGATGAGGGGTGGTGTCAGCAACTCGACTCTTTCCTACCTTCTTCAGTACCTCTTTCCTTGATATAATTTTAAACATATATAATGATCACTCACCTGCATTTTGGTTCTTATGGAGGTGTTTTTGTGTGGACAGTTTTTTTTAATTTGGTATTCCTGTGGCAGGGGCAATTACTGGAAGCTTCTCTTTAGCCATGTTGCTCTGCCTTCTCATTAACCATCTAATTTTTTTTAATTGCTATTTTTGTGAAATCCTGGCATTGTATTATCTAAGAATCTCAGTGTCTGAGGTTGTTTGATTTTGCTTCTCTAGTTTTGTTTTGTCATAATGCATAATACAAAAACTGGGAAATATTTCTTTATGGGCAGTTAGGAATGTGCCATTCTATGCAGAAACTTAAAACTAGTTTTAATTACTTAAGCTAATAAATTTATGCCAAATCAAAGAGTAAGTCTTTCTAGAGTTTTCATTTCCTAATATTCCCAAAACATCTAAACCAAAAAAGAGATATTAAGTATTTTGATTTCAGAAGGTTTAAACACTTAATAACTAAACCTTATTAAACTGAGGGGCCTTATTTTCTTGTTCCTCTCCATGAAAACATATTCCATATCAGGAAGTTAATAAAGATAAATGGATTGTTTACTGAAGAAAAACATAGAGCACTAATCATAGGGTACTGTAATTAAATTACAAAGCAATAAAAATATTGAGATACCAAGCAGTATTCCAAATTATTGTTTTTTATATGTACACGATTTGGTAACGAGCAATATAGCCCCTTGCTTAATAGCAGTTGCATCCTTTTTTGTAAATTTTGTAGAATATAAATTCAGTCTATTAAAAGAAAAATAAAAAAATACACAATGTACAGGGGAAGTGGAAGTTTGCTTTTGGTTAAGAACTTATATATTAATGAGATGAACTAGAAACAAATTGAAATTTCAGGAGTGGGAATAGGCATATTTAGAAAACTCTTTCAAATTAAGAGATTTTTCATTTTTTAATGACTTATCTTTTTTTAATTCATGGTTAACATTTTCATTTATTTTAGTCTCCTCCATAGAGTGTTTTGATAAAAACATTTTTTAGTCTTTTAAATTATATAATTTAAAAATTCCTAGAACAATCACATTACATTCACTAAGATAAATATTTATATATGTGTTACACTCAAATATTGATTGCTATTTTCTTTAATAACTGCATACAGAAAATTGCATAAAAACTGCATGAGAGTTGCATTAAATATACTGGCTAGCATTCCTTACCATGTCTTACATGCCTAATTGACAGTAGGAGTAGTGTCTTCCAACAGTAGTGATTCTTGACATATATTATATTTTAAGCTTGAAAAAAATATCCTAGAATAATAGCATTCACATATACACTCCAGGCTCAAACAACCCAAAGTCATGACATAATATATTAAATAACATTTTTCAAGGCATTAAAGATGTGCAGTTAGGGACAGTGCACCTTATAGGTGGAAACCAGTGAGGTGACATTGACACAGTATCCTGTCTGTAAAAAGTTTCCTGCCTGGATGCCTGTGATCCCACCTACTCAGGAAGCTAAGACAGGAGGCAAAGTTACAGTGAGCCGAGTTGGTGCCATTGGACTTCAGCCTGGGCAACAAGAGTAAAATTCCATCTCAAAAAAAGAAAAAAAGAATTTTCTGCCTGCCTGGCAGTGAGAACAAACTCAGGCATGCACAGCATTCCCAATGAGCTGAAGAGAGAGAGTTGAGAGTCCATAGGACAAGAGGCTAAAGTTCACAGCCAGTATGCCCAGAGGAGGAAGCTGCACAGAAAAAGCCATCTGCAGATGTGCAGCCATCACCTTGAGTCTGCAGCTGAGTCTTGATGGAGCCATCTACAGATGTGCAGCCATCACCTTGAGTCTTCAGCTGAGTCCTGATCGGTGCTTCTTTATGAGGAAACTACCTAATGGTTTTCAGAACTCACACAGAGCTAAGTATAGTTCCTAGCTTCACAGGCAGAGTGAAAAACTCCAGATTCACAGGTTGTTTGGCAGAGTTCTCAGAGGGAATTTGCCTGACCACTAGGGCAAAGGCCCAGAATACATGTCTTTCTGGTCCTGCTTAACAAAACCTAAAAGTAAGACAGAAAATCACACTCTTTTAGGTGATTCGACTATGTCCAATAAGAAAGCTCAACAGTATTTATAGAAATGCAAAGACACAGACATGACAAGGTAAATATTGCCTGTTTGTGTCTATTCAAACAGGACCAGGTATGAAAAAAAAGGCATGGAACTATGACCCATGATAAGGGGAAAAGCCACCCAATCAAAACTAGTCCCAAAACACAAATTGTAGAATTAGTAACAATACCACTGAAACAGTTATTATGACTATATTCCATATGCACAGGAAGCTAGAGGAAATGAGTCTGTTAAATAAAACATGGAAATATAAAATATTCTAGAGATAAAACTACAGTATATGATGTGTAATAGATCTGGCAAAATTAACATCAGATTAGAAATTTCGGAGTAAAAGATTAAGAGACTTGACAACAGACATAAATATTCTCCAAACTAAGAAAAGAAAAAGAACTTTAAAATACATAGTGCATCATCCAGCTATGGAACAAATTTGAGTAGTTTACTATAAATATAATTAGAATCTCAGAATCTCAGAGAGAAGGGGCAGGAAAAAAAGAAATAACATTATTAGGAAAAAAAGTACATTTTTTTCCCCAAATTTGATGAAATTTAAATCCACAGAGCCAAGAAGCTAAGTGAATCCTAAATATGATGATGACAGAAATTATTTGAAGACACATTGTAGTCAACTTGCTTAAAACCGAGGGTATATAAATAAATAAATAAATAAATAAATAAATAAATAAATAAGTAGTCAGGGAAAAACCAAACAGTCCATATGTAGATATGAATAAGGTAGACTTCTCAGAGGAAACAGAACAAGGCAGAAGTTAGTGAAGCAGTATGTCTGAAGTATGGGAAGAAAAAGTTAAAGGAAGATTTTTCAAGGATAAGTACAATGATACCAAATTGATATCTGGTTATACACAACGGATTAAAGAATTTAAAGGGGTAATTATGTGGATCAATATATAAGTTTTTCTTATGTAAAAATTTTTAATGATAATTGACTGAAAAACAGTAATATTCAATTGCAAGATTTATTATATATATTATCTACGAGACATTAATGACACAATGGATAGTAGAAAAAAATACACTTCTGTAAGATTCTTATACTATGCACAAAGTGGTATCGTATCACTTGAAAATAGATTATAATAAGTTAAAATTTATAATGTAAGAAAAAAACTATTGAAACAAAAACACAAGCAAACAAGAGAACTGTAGCTAATAAGTCAAACAATTAAGAAAGAACCATAAAATACACAAAATCTAAGAGAATGCATTGAAGAGTAAAAACGTGGAGCAAGAACAAGTAGGACAAATAGAAAACAGCAAATGGCAGATTAGTTGCCAACCGTAGCAATAATTATATTAAATTATCTAAACTGTTTAATAATAGCCAGTGATCACTGAAACTGATAAAGAGGCAAGACCCAAGAAAACTCAGTAACTCAACTAAAACTTGACAAAATATTTGAGCAGATGATAGTTTTCTGCTTATTAAGGAAGAAGAATATGTTACAACTAAGAATTTGAAATGTTGAACATTATCGTAAAAAATTGCAGATTACACCAGGAGCAATGGCTCAGGTCTGTAATCCCAGCACTTGGGAGCACTAGATAGTAATTCAATATATATGTGCTAATACACATTACTCTCTCTCTCTCTCTCTATCTCTCTATCTCTCTCTCTCCCTCCCCCACTCCGTGTGTGTGTGTGTGTGTGTGTGTGTGTGTATGCGGTGTATGCAGAGCGGCAGAATGGAAGAAGGAATCTAGACTGCTGTGGAAGAGCATGTGTGTTCGGAAGAAGAGAGAAATACACTGTTACTTTGTTGGAAGTTTTGTGCCTACTTTTTAATAATTTTTGTTGTTGTTGACGGAGTTTCGTTCTTGTTGCCCAGGCAAGCGTGCCGTGACACGATCTTGGCTCACTACAATCTCCACCTCCCAGGTTCAAAAGATTCTCCTGCCTCAGCCTCCCAAGTAGTTGAGATTACAGGCACCTGCCACCACACTCAGCTAATTTTGTATTTTTAGTAGAGATGGGGTTTCTTCACGTTGGACAGGCTGGTCTCGGACTCCTGACAGGTGATCCCCCCGCCTCGGCTGCCTAAAATGCTGGAATTACAAGCATGAGCCAGCACTCCCAGCCGTTTTTAATAATTTTTAAATTTATCATTTGTAGGGAAAGAATAGTACAAATCCTGGAAGAATGAAGAAATAAATGTGCCATATTGCAGAAATTAGAAAACTCATCTTTCTAAAGTCCATCGTTCAAAGAAACAGCAACTATTGCCTTTGTTCTTATCTTCATGGTACAGGTAAGCATCGTTTGTTTTCTGCTCTTGCACACTGATCTCACCTCCTCTTCCTCACCCTAGAGCACCCCCATGCTCTAAGACATGTGCAAACAAAAGGGTAACAAAAGCGCATTTGTATCCGGCTACTACACGTAATCTCTAGGGAGATGCATCTCACACTTTGTAATTTATTTCATATTATCAACATATCACTGGGAATATATTGACTGATATGTCTTACGGTTTCTGAAATCTTTAGTATTGTTCTAATGGTTGAATAAGCTAAGCCTAGAGCACAATGCACATCTTCTTCTCCAGTCTCCTGCTCTCACTTTCCTAGAGGGTTGTTTCTTTGTTTCATTTTGTTGCATTTTAAAATAAGTGAAACATTTAATGCTTAAAAAAGTTTAGTTGTTGTTGTAGAAAATAGTCAACAGATGGTCAATGGTGGTCACAAAAAATAGGAGCTATTCCTTGCCAAGGTTTCTCTTTGGAGTTATGTGATGCACCTAGAGGACGACTCATGGGGTCTTGTGTGCTGGTCTTTAGAGGAGGGGGTTGGTGCCACATGTTGGCCGTGGCCAGCATGAAGCAATTCAGCACTGTCTTGGTCAGCAAAACAAGGATGTTCTGTCTAACCCTGCATGAGAGCTTTTTAATTTGAACATGCTTAATTATGCGTTATGAAATAGTTATTTTTATTTTAAATATATACATGTTTTAAGAAAACTGACCTGATTCATATTTTTTAAATTTTATCCTGTAACCAAAAGACTTTCTGTGAGAGAATATCACTGAAATACAATGTAGACCGAGGCAATTTTATAGTTTGATTTACCAAATAGGGGATTTCCATGAACTTCTAAGGAAATACTCAGTATAAAAAGTATTTTGTATCTTTAATTCTAAGATATTAGGCTTACTTTATTAATACTGTATCACACATATTGACAGTTGTGGAAATTGATTTAACTATATTTTAAAATTAGTATCTGCTTGATCATTCTTATTGCCGTTTTTGTTGCCTCAAGTTCATTCAGATTTTTCTGCTTGTTAATTTTCATGCTCTTGCTTAAGCACAATAATTTTTGAAAATCGTGTTTCTGATTCTGTGAAGACATGAGTATTTAGTTTAAAATATCATGAGGAAAGCTTTATGGTCTAAAGTTTAGAGTATCTTAGACTAGATAAAGAAAAACTGGGTTCCTTAATGTAACTCTAATGCATTGTTTAATGACTGCAATAAATCCTGACACATTTATTTTATCTCTGCAAAAGAAGAAAAATAATCATTTAATAGTTAACAAAATTCCTCAATTTACAGTTGAGGTTAAAAGTATTCATTTTCATGTTTTGGAAACATAAACCTCTTTGTCATGTGAAGTAGCTGTGAAGAAACTTTTTCCCCACTAATTCACTTAATGAGAAATACGAGAACTTTCAACTTAGCAACTTTTAAGTAAAAAATGCCTAATAATTTGTTTTGTATTGTTTCACACAAAACCAAATGCATAAACTTGCTAGCTTTTTCACCCTTACATGTTTTAAGCTCATTTTTTATGTGGGAAAAACAGCTTTTTAAGTTGAAGTTATATGAGTGGATAAGGTAAGTGCATGAATAAAGAAAATATTATAAAAATGTATTTTACCTTTTAAAAGTCTTGATAAGTTTACACAGAAGACTGCAATGCATGATAATTTACCACATGATTGGAAAAAGAAAACATTTTCCCTATTTTTAGAACTAGCCTATAAATTAAAATAAACAGACCAGAATAAATAAGCATGATTTGGAAAGTCAGGAGAGACATAAATGGTGATGTCTTATCTTTTGTCATATGTATTGGAAATGGGAGTATAGGAAATGCTTTAGTTGATCCATGTTCTTCTCAGTACTGAAATGCAGGCATAGCAAGAGGGAGCATCTGCAGGGCAGAATGAAGGTTAGTGAGAACAAGAGGACAGGTTTGCATTGCATTCTACACAGTGCTTATGGGATAATGGACTCTGCGCTATCAGTAATGACCAAGGAAAGGCATCATGTAAATAGAAGTCAGGGCAAGAAAGGCTTTTAAATAATAAATAGCAATGAGGATTATTTTAGAGTTCCTTTGTTTGAATAAGATTTATTATGTATTGAGAAAATAGGGAATTTTAGCAGTTTAAGTTTGGGTAATGAAATGGGGGAGATGTTTGAAAAGGGAATAAACAGTAATACTGATTATCAGTATACAGTTAAATCAGTAATGCTCTTTAAGAGTATATAGGCTTCTAATAATTAGATTAGTTATAGGGATATTCTATAGATCTCTGGTTTCTTATCTATCATATTTTATTTATATATCTGTTATCTATCTAACTATCTCTACCCATCTCTTTGCTTATTGAAAATTGTATAGAATACATCGTATAAGTTCAGAAAATAATTTTTCCAATATTCAGTATTCAATTCTTGGCAACGGAGTCCCAAGCCCCAGGCTGGCGATCCGTACTGGTCCCTTGCCTGTCATAAACACAGCCTCACAGAAGAAGGTGAATGTTACCACCTGAGCTCTGCCTTCCAGCAGATCAGCAAGGGTATTAGATTCTCATAGGAGGAGCACGAACTCTGCTGTGAACTGCGCATGTCAGGAATCTAGGTTGCAAGCTCCTTATGGGACTGAATGTCCAGTAATCTGAGATGGGAGAGTGTCATCCAAAACCCATCTCTCCCTATCTTGTACCCCCATTTAGAGGTCTGCATTTTGGAATGTAAGTCATATTTGACATATAATAGTGCTTGGATACTCAATACTATGAGACAGGTCAGGCACTAATATTTCTATACCAACAAGGAAATGTGAATTGTAAAATGGCTAAAACTCCCAGAAATAATTGGTGTGAGGAACTGTAATAATTCCCCTAAAACATGACTATTGTTATTTTCAACATTTTACTTTCTTCTAATAATTAATCTTTTAGTTGGGCAACAGTTTGGTTGGCCTTGAATTTACCAATCAGTCTTAAAATTGTTTAGTTTACATATCTACACATTCAATCAGTTGTTTATTAAAAAGAACACAATGGAGTCAGAAATGTGAGATCATTAGTAGAGAACTTAATTCTTTTCTTTAAGGGAACTGACAGTTGTTTTAAAGATTCTAACAGCTTATGGAAATCATGCTTTTTATTATTTGAATATGACAATTTAAATAAATTTAAAATAATCAAAAGTATATTGTAATACAGTGTTTTGTAGGTCTGGAGTGAGTCCACTGAAATTCAAATCTCAGTTCTCCCACTGTCTTGTTAGCTCCTCCTAGTCAAGTAATCTGTCTCCCACTCAGTGACTTTACCTTTAAGAGAAAGTGATAATAAAAATACCTGCCTCATAAGATCATTGAGAGGATCAAATTAGTTAATTCACATTAAGTGCTGAGAAGAGTACCTGACAGTAAGAATTTGATAATCATCTCATAATATTACATGTACATGAATCACTCTTTTATATGGTACCCCGCTGCTCCCTAATACTGGTCATATCATATGTTAGTCTACATATATATGTGTAGATATACACTTTAAAGTTTAGTATATGTGCTGCCAAAGCGAGCACCACACTTCAAAGTTTATATTGTACTTATATAATACAGAGAAAACACCTATTCACAACTCTGTCATATATCCAAATTGAACTGGTAGACTTCTTTCCACATAAATTAATTCTGTGATCTCCATACGCATCTTTGGGAGATGTGGTGAGAGGATGAGCTTATTAGCCAAGTTTGCTTTATTTCGAGAATTATATGAAACTCACATTGTAGTAGTTTATTTCCTCCTAATCAACACATCTAACTAATACTTGTATATATGATTAATACAAATGAAGAAATAAATGTATATTAGAGTCTGTAATTTAAAAGTTTCAAGTGTATGGGAAAACAAATATTAAATGTGGATGCTGGCCAGGCGCGGTGACTCACACCTGTAATCCCAGCACTTTGAGAGGCCGAGCTGGGCAGACCACGAGGTCAGGAGTTTGAGATCAGCCTGACCAACATACTAAAACCTGTCTCAATTAAAAATGCAAAAATTAGCCGGGCATGGTGGCAGGCACCTGTAATCCCAGCTACTTGGGAGGCTGAGGCAGGAGAATCGCTTGAACCTGGGAGGTGGAGGTTGCAGTGAGCTGAGATCGTGCCACTGCACTCCAGCTTGGGCGATAGAGCAAGACTCTGTCTCAAAAAAGAAAACAAAAAAATTTGGATGCTGTATTTTAGGAAACTTATCTATTTCTTTCCTTGTAGCTGCTAAGAAAGTAAATACATAGAAATCATTGGAGATCTAAGTCTCCCTTAAATAAAGCCTCAGGAGAATATATTAAGCAAAATGACCTATTACTTATTAATATTACTCAACTGCTTTACTGCTTTGAGTTTATTGGGTTTGAATTCCAGCCTTATCATTTACTCATATTAAGATGGAACTACTGAAATGGCCTTCCCTAATTGCTCTCCCAGCTTCACATAGTAACTTTTAGAGTCCATTATCTACAAGGAAGTTACTGTGACTTCTTTTTACCCCTTAAACAGACAATACCCAACCCTGAAGAAAAACTCACCCATTCTTTCCTATTGTACTTAAAAATATCTTTCACATATATTAGTTTCTTGTGAATGATGTAAAAAATTACCATAAACTATGTGGTTTAAAACAACAGAAATGAATTCTCTAACAGTTCCGGAGGCCAGAATTTCAAAATCAAGGTGTTGGCAGAGCCATTTTCTCTCCAGAGGGTCTAGAGAATCATTTGTTCCTTGCCTTCTCTACTGGTTTCTGGTAACTACCAAGACTCCTTGGTTTGAGGCTACATCTCTCCAGTTGTCAATTCCGTCATTATTAAATGTTCTTGTTTCATCTTCAAATTGCCTTCGTTTATATGTGGCTGATGCTCCTCTACCTTTCTCTTACAAAGACACTTGTGATGACATTTAGGTTTAATCTTCTTTAGGGTTAATCCAGGGTTAAGATATCATCTCATGACCCTCAACTTAGTCACATTCACAGGCTCCAGGGAGTAAGACCTGATATCTTTGAGACCCACCATTCAATCCACTACATCTGGCTTCTTCCCCTCACCCAACTCCAGCCTCATCTTATGCCAATTTCACTTATTATCATAGCCACATTGGCTATCTTTCAATATCTGTAAAACTGCTGAGTTTCTCTCACCTTAAGTGACCTCATTGATGCTATCCCATCACCAGGGGCTGTTCTTTTACTCACTGTTTCCTGGTTAAGGTTGACTTAGTCCTAGGATAAATGGTAAATGTTACCTTCTTGTAGATATTGTCTTGTATCTCACAGTTTAAATAAATACTGTTATCCCCTTCACAGACTCCTGTTTTTTTATTCATGTAATTTAGAATAGTGTTTAAGGAGCAAATCATTTCTATTATTAAAGAAAAATGTCTGTGTTCTCCATAATAGTATGTGCTTCATGAGGACCAAAGAAATATCTATTTTGCTCATCAGTGTAAGCCTAGCATCATTTATAGTGTGTGTAACTGAATAAATATCTCTTTTTAAATTCAGACAATCTTTATAATTATGCATTTATTTGACAAATATAAATATAAGTGTTCCAAACACTGCTCTAGTACATAATTATATTTTGTTCTATTTAATAAGAGGCACACTCTAATTAACTTTTTTATAATAAAAATATTTTAGTGACAATTATAAAGTCTTAAAATGACATATTTTAATGTATATGAATTTGGAGTCTGATTTTCAAAATAAGCATATGTAAAATAATGTAGCGGGGCCACCATATCACTCCAAAAAATGGCCTCTTTTACCTAAATTCTGAATCTTGCATTTTTTAATACTTTAAGTAATGAGGTACATGTGCAGAACATGCAGGTTTGTTACCTAGTTCAACATGTGCCCATCATGGTTTACTGCATCTATCTCCCCATCTTCGACATTAGGTATTTCTCCTAATACTCTCCCTTTCCTAATCCCCCAACCCCCAAAATGCCCCAGTGTGTGATGTTCTCCTACCTGTGTCCATGTGTTCTCATTGTTCAACACCCACTTATGAGTGAGAACATGTGGAGTTTTGTTTTCTGTTCTTTTGTTAGTTTGCTGAGAATGATGGTTTTCACCTTCATCCATTTCCCTCCAAAGGACATGAACTCATTCTTTTTTAATGACTGCATAGTATTCCATGGTGCATATTTGCTGTAGTTTCTTTATCCAGTCTATCATTGATGGGCATTTGGGTTGGTTTGAAGTCTTAGCTATTTTGAACAGTGCTGCACAAACATATGTGGGCATGTGCCTTTATAATACAATGATTTATAATCCTTTGGGTATATACCCAGCAATGGGACTGCTGGGTCAAACAGTATTTCTGGTTCTAGATCCTTGAGGAGTCGCCACACTGTCTTCCCCAATGGATAAATTAATTTACACTCCCACCAACAATATAAAAGTGTTCCTATTTCTCCACATCCTCTCCAGCTTCTGTCACCTCCTGATTTTTTAATGACTGTCATTCTAACTGGCGTGAGATGGTATCTCATTGTGGTTTTGATTAGCATTTCTCTAATGACCAATGAAGATGAGCTTTTTTTATGTTTGTTGGCTGCATAAATGTCTCCTTTTGAGAAATGCCTGTTCAAATCCTTCACCCACTTTTTGATCAGGTTGTTCATTTTTTTTCTTGTAAATCTGACTTAGTTCTTTGTACCCTTTGTAAGATAGGTAGATTGCAAAATTTTTTCCCATTCTGTTGGTTGCTGATTCACTCTAATGATAGTTTCTTTTGCTGTGCTGAAGCTCTTTAATTTAACCAGATCCCATTTGTCTATTTTGGCTTTTGTCGCCATTGCTTTTGGTACTCAATACTACACATTACCTAAGTGGAACTCTTCTGTATGCTTTCCAGACCTCATCCTATTGTGCTCTTTTCTTCCTTTTCTATCATCATCTCCCTGCTGGGATGCCATCCTCACTTTCCTCTTTGGTGAGTTGCTTCATATCCTTTAAAAAGCTCAAAGGTTCATTCTTACTGAAAAAAACTGACCAGCATGGACATTCTTCTTTCTCCAGCCCATTCTCCAGCCTTCACATGTATTTTACTTTCTGAAAATATATTCTCAAAGGCATAATCCTGTCGTCAGTAGTTCAGGTACTTGAAAAGTTGCTGAGGTTTGTCATCCTCCCTTCTTCACTGTGGCCTCACTTCAAATATAACAATAAAGGCCAGCCTTTTGTTGGCTGGCAACTGCTGATTTTCTCTTTTTCCCAATATATGGGAGCTGAGGATTGACTACAGCAGCTGTGCTTCATGTCTCTGTCATTCTAGGACTCAGGTCAAAGAAGCAGCGCCAATCTGGAAATGGCTTATCTTGTGGAAGAGAAAAAAGGAAAAACGAAACAGGGAATCTAAAGGATAATTCCTCAAGCTTTACTGGGAACTGATTCATTGTCCCTTCTGCTCACACTGTCAAAACACATATTTAAACAAATATGACAGCAGTGGAGCTGAGAAATATACATTCCACAGAAAGTTGCCCATGTCACAAGAAAAGTGAGAGGTTGTACAGGAAGGTGGCAGCAAAGTCTATTACAGTCCATTAAGACCAAAAGCATCCCTCTTTCATTTATTGAAGAGAAATTAAGTCTATGAGTGACTGCTTTGCTGAGGTGTAGCCCATTAAAGCCTATGTTCACATAAGTCTGAGGTTTTATTGGCTTTATGTTTCTCATTTACTTACTTCAGTCCCAGGAACTTAATTTTTTTAACTGCACCTTCAAACCTGGCAAGCTGATATTATTGCACAGGTTTCTATTCCGTGTATCTACTAAGACTTTCTGGTGAAGATGATACATTCACTCCATCTGCCTTCTCTTTGTAGTTTGTACCAAAATAAGACAATCTTGTCTCTTTTGTTCTGCTAAAGAGGAAAGATTCAGACACATTACAAAAATGGACAACAGTGGAAAATTGCTAATGCTCAATCAGCCACATGTTACAGTCTCAGTTCCTTTTGGTAGCAGCTATCTAGACGTGTTCAAGATCTCTTTCAGTACAGATGCCCCAATCTTTTCTTTTCACCATACCTATCTTCCTTCCAAAGGTTTTTCTCTCAGACCTTAGGCAGAGTTGAATTAGAGCTAGTAACACATGAGTTTTAGGACCTCGCTTGAATGGGCTTCTTCCTAGGCCTTGGGAAAGACTGCAGCAATATATTCACATTGTCATATTGCTATGGTCTGAATTGTGCCACCTGAAAGTTCATTTTAAAGCCCTTACTCCCAATGCAATTGTATTTGGAAAGAGGGACTATAAGCAGTTAATTAAGGTTAAACATGGTCATAAGGGTGGGGTCCTGTGGATAGGATTAATGCCCAAGGAAAAACAAAAGAGACAGGGAATCTGGCCCTGACCCCCCACCACTACCACCAAATGAGAATAAAGCAAGAAGGTAGTTTTCTGCAAGCCAGGAAGACAGCCCTTAACAGAAACTGACCAAGCTGGCACACTGATCTCAATCTTGGATTTCTAGCCTATGGAACTGAGATTAAAAAAAATTGTTTTTTAAAATTTATTTATTATACTTTAAGTTCTGGGGTATATGTGCAGATCATGCAGGTTTGTTACATAGGTATACATGCACCATGGTGGTGGTTTGCTGCATCCTTTGCCCCGTCATCTACATTGGGTATTTCTCCTAATGCTATCCCTCCCCAATCCCCCCACCGCCTGCTATTCCTCCCCTAGCCCCCCACCCCCTAGGCTCCAGTGTGTGATGCCCCCCTCCCTGTGTCCATGTGTTCTCATTGTTCAACACCCACTTATGGGCGAGAACATGTGGTGTTTCGTTTTCTGTTTTGTATCAGTTTGCTGAGACTTTTGTTTAAACCACCCAGTATACAGTATTTTATTATGGCAGCCCAGACTGATTGAGATGTGTTCTTCAGATGTGGAGGTATTTTAATGGAATTTAAAAATAAAAATAACTCTCTTATTCTACTCCAGCTGCTTCTCCATCATACTCTTTCTTGTGTCTGAGGATGTTGAAGTAGTTATGATCATTTTGAGGACATTACTGAAAGGAGATTGAGCTGGGGATGGATGCAGTTTGGTTTTGCTGTAGTGGAACACTAAAGTATATAACATTTGGTGCCATCAGGTCCATGTCCAATTAAATTTTGACTACTGGAAATTGGCTACAAAGAAAAGCCATTGTATGGCTCTCCCAGAAACATAGGCACAGATTTAGATTTAGAAATAAATATGCTATATGGTACCCAGGCACTAAATATGTAGTCAGTGAAACAGAAGCAAGGTTTGAAATGTGCAGAGCCAGAACTTTTCTGTAAAAAATTCTTCCTTTCATTCAGTTTATAAAGTGTGTAACTTCTCACACAGATTATAAAATAGTAGATGACAGATGTATTTGCTCATTCTCATGCTGCTGTGAAGAAATACCAAAAACTGGGTAACTTATAAAGGTAAGATGTTTTGTTGACTTACAGTTCCACATGGCTGGGGAGGCCTCAGGAAACTTCCAATCATGACAGAAGGCACCTCTTCACAGAGCAGAAGGAGAGAGAATGAATGCCAGCAGGGGAAATGCCAGGCACTTATAAAACCATCAAATCTCGTGAGAACTCACTCACTATCATCAGAACAAAATAGGGGAAAACATTCAATTGATTCAATTACCTCCCGCCAGGTTTCTCCCATGACATGTGGGGATGATGGGAATTGTAATTGAAGATGAGATTTGGGTGAGGACACAGCCAAATCATATCAGAGGTTCTCATTAATTCCTAGTCTAAGTGGAAGCTCTGTTCTAGTCAAAATACACCCTGTATTCATTCCTGCATATAGGTCTTTTCCAATCACAGGCTTGCAAAATTCAGGAAACATAAGAGTACAAACCAGCAGATCAGAGGTCCCAAACACACATGGCTAGTTGTGGTGGGAGCTACAAAGAACTGTACAAAATAGGTGAGCACAATGTGACTGTACCTGTGAGGCATCGGATACTGATCACTAACAAGAGTGCTGTCCATCTAAAAGGACACAGGTGAGTGTGCCACCTGTCCCAGCAGGTAATTTCTCTTCCAGAAGACTTCAGCATACTTCCTCAGGAATTTCCAACTACTGGCAGAGCTCCAGTCTCAAGAAAGGACACATTGAAGCACATTTACTTATGGAACTCAAAAGTGTTCTATCTGGAGGCCAGTAAATTTGAGAAGTAATATAACACAGTGGTAAAATCATGGACTCTGCTGCTTGACTGCTTGGATTTGAATTCACCCAGTCCCATTACTTACTAGGCATGTAACCTTGGGCAAATAATTAAATCTCTGTGTTCAGTTTCCTTATTTCTTAAAAGGTGATAATTATAATATCCAATTCCATGCTTTGAGGATGAAGCAGATTAGAGCTAAGTGATTATACCAAGTGTATCGCATAGCAAGTATTACAAAAATGTTACCTAATTTATTTCTCCTCCTTGGTCAGTATTCAGCCATTTTAGAGAAAGTATTAAATTCATAGTACACTTGATTTTAGCCAACAGGCAAGAAGTGCTAAGTATTAATTGATTTCATGCAGACTGTACCTTGGTCCATACATTTAATTCAGTGTGTATACAATTTCTGATTAAATGATGGCCTTCATCTTCAAAGGTAGTGCTGTGCCATGTTTTTTTTTTTTTTTAATCAGATACTGAGTTCTTGAAAGTCTGTAAAATGCTAGAAGCTAACTGATATTCCTGGAGATTCTCGGAGATTCTAGATTAGTATCTAGAGTGCTGATTTGGAGTAGATTTAAAAAAAAAAGAGAAATCCTCTGATATTCTATCTTATCTCCTAAATTTGCAGTTGTTCTATGCCTGAATGTCCTGTAGATGCAAGTCTCACAGCAAGATCAAGCTCATATACCAAGGGCTAGATCCAGTGACTTTTTTATCTCTACTTAAAATAGAGTCTGTGTGTTTTTTCCAGTTTAATTTTGCAGGTCTCTGTTAAATTATTTTCAGAAAACTGAAAAAAAAAATAAAAGAAAAATGAAAAAAAACCCTTTCCTCCCAAAACTTCAGGCTTCTTCATATGGAGGGAGATTCCAAATCAAGGAACTTTAAACAAGTCTCACAATTAAATTTTGGGAAAATTCTCCATCCTTTCTTTTAATGTCCATCAGATGACACATACTGAGCTTCTCCAAAAGCCTGAAGAAAACTTCTTTTCATCCAGGATGATCAGGGTTTCCTTATTCTTAAGAAGATCTGTACTTCGGGAAATGATCCAGGCCTTTGCATGGATTTCTTGATTGAAAGTATCATCCATCCCAACGTACCAAGCACTGAAAATAGAGTGGAATGCAGAGATGAAAGCCACCATCCTAGCCTGCAAGTTGCTCATGGTTCAGTAACAAAATAAACCCATCTTGAATAATGAAGTCATGAAATAGTAAACAAATTATATGTGAACAAATTACTAAGTCTCTCTAAGTCTCCATTTCCTTATTTTATAATCGGGTCAATAGTAAAATGAATCTCATATAGTCTTAAATGGAAACGTTAAGATGATGAATGGAAAGGGCTTTAGCACAGTGTCTTGTATAGAGTCATCTCTTAAAAAATTATCAACTTTAGTTATGAGTTAATATTCTAACATGGATATTGGAGATATATCTCATTTAGCCATTAGTGTTGACTTCGATGTTATAGCACTTAAAATTTGACTAATTGAAACGTTTTCCGATAACTCTTTTTGTACATCACAAACATTGTTTGGATGATAGTAATCTTTGTGTTTCAGTGAAATACCATCTCATCTGGGTCAGAAGGGCCACTATTAAAAAGTAAGGGAGAACACATGCTCAAAAGGCTGCTGAGAAAAGGGAACACTTATGCGCTGTTGGTAGGAATGTGAATTCGTTCAGCCTCCATGGAAAGCTGATTGCAGAGTTCTCGAAGAACTAAAACAGAACTAGCATTCAACCCGGTAATTCATTTAATGGTTATAAACCCAGAAGAAAATGAATCATTCCACCAAAAGGACACTTGCTAACGTATTTTCATCACAGCACCATTCCCAGTAGCAAAGACATGGAATCAACCTAGGTGCCCATCAATGGTGAGCTGAATAAAGAAAATGTGGCAAATGTACACCATGGTATATTATACAGTGATATAAAGAACAAAATCGGCCGGGCACGGTGGCTCACGTCTGTAATCCCAGCTCTTTGGGAGGCTGAGGCGGGTGGATCACGAGGTCAAGAGATCAAGACCATCCTGGTCAACATGCTAAAACCCTGTCTCTACTAAAAATACAAAAAATTAGCTGGGCATGGGGGCACGTGCCTGTAATCCCAGCTACTCAGGAGGCTGAGGCAGGAGAATTGCCTGAACCCAGGAGGCGGAGGTTGCGGTGAGCGGAGATCGCGCCATTGCACTCCAGCCTGGGTAACAAGAGCGAAACTCCATCTCAAAAAAAGAAAAAGAACAAAATCATGTCCTTTGCTGTAACATGAGTGCATCTGGAGGCCATTACCCCAAGAGAATTAATTCAGGAACAGAAAACCAAATGCCACATGTTCTCACTTACAAGTAGGAGCTAAACATTCAGTACATGTGGACAAAGATGGAACAATACACAGTGGAGACAACAAGAAGGGGGAGAGTGAGAGGGGAACAAAAACTGAAAAATTACTTGTCGGGTACTATGTTACTTGAGTGGCAGGATCATGTGTACCCCAAACCTCAGCATCATGTGATATACAAATTTAACAAATAACAAATATATAACAAATTTGCAAATGTACGTCCTGAATCCAATATAAAAATTGAAATTTAAAAATAAATTTTGTGCTAAAAATTTCACTGTTGTTAGAAGTAAAGATATTTGATGTTGCAAAGTGAAACAAGCACTCAGGCAAAAGTTTTCTCAGTAAGGGAATTTATTTCTATAGAAGGATGCTTCTTGCATGCAAGGCAGAGGCAAGGGAGATCACGCCGAACAAAGGAGAGCAGCAGTTTTTATCCTTAATACAGACTTTGTGTGTCCTCCCGTGTGGGCTGGGGTCAGACTATACAATCTAGGCTAATTTTGATTGACTACTGTTGACATCATCAAGTGGGCAAGAGGGGTGTTTGATGGGAAGGACAGGGACATGTGACAGGAAATGCTTGGGCGTGTTTGGGCACGGCAGAGATAGGGAAGGCTGATAGGTGAATGAATACGATTACTTTTTAGAATAGAACAAAGAACTAGGAACTGAAACTCTTTGAAGAGAAACTATCTGTTTTTAGTAACACAATCATTATGACTTAGGTAAATTAAGGGTCAAGGCCAAGATGATTGATCAGAAAGAGCTACCTTCGGAGGCTCCCATTGAAGAGAACCATGATAAGCATGTGAATCGTTTACCAGCAACCAAGGTATCCAGATTCTTTCAGAACTGACTAGGAGGTGGGTGTGATCAACAGAGAGGAAGGAAGAACAGTGAGGTGCAGCTGCCGACCTGAGCTACACAGGGCAAAGGATTCCTCTTCCCCACCCAAGGGAGGCAATGAATGAGCATGCCACCCAGCTGGGGAAACCATGTTATTTCCACAGAACTGTACAACCCATGGGTCAGAAGATCCCACTGGCGAACCCACACTACTGAGGCCTAGTTTCCCAAACCCAGAGCCACGCAGCTGATTCCCAACAGCCTTTCAGCTGCAATCTGTTTAAGCCTAGGGAGCTTAAGTAAATTAGAGGGGCGGGGCAACCAGCACCATAGCTGCAGCTGCCTGTCTAAGCCCTTTGAGCTCCTTGTGGGAGGGGCAGCAGCCAGCACTGGGACTCACAACTACCTAACCTTCCAAGCTCCCTGGGTGGGGGAAGGGTCGCATCCATATCTGCAGCTCCAGGCTGCACTTTTCCACTGCTGGAGCCAGGGAGGCTCCCCCATGGTGTGCCAGACTGCAACCAGAGTGACTCTTCAGGCGTGATCCCGTGATCCTGACCTATCCTTCCTCATTGGGCAGGGTTTTCCTGCAGAAACTCTGACGACTCTGGCCAGAGGTTCAGGGACAGTACCTGGATCTCCCTGGGCCTGAAACTCTAGGAGGAGGGGTGGCCAACGTCTCTGCAGACCAGCAGACGTAGCCTTACCCCCTGTAGTTCTGAGAAATTTGAGCAGCTCAGACAAGTGGGTTTCCCCC
The DNA here is from genome assembly GCF_049354715.1 of Callithrix jacchus. Taxonomy (NCBI): domain Eukaryota; kingdom Metazoa; phylum Chordata; class Mammalia; order Primates; family Cebidae; genus Callithrix; species Callithrix jacchus. Next base: position 101,869,395 of record NC_133512.1, on the reverse strand, counting down.
CAGAGAAGTACACCCCTCAAGCAAGGGACAAAGTACTTCTTTAAATGGGTCCTGTTCCCCATGCCACCCAACTGGGTGAGGCCCTCCAACAGGGTTTGTCAGATGCCCTATACAGGAGCGATCCTACTGGCATCAGGTTAGTGCCCCTTGAGGTCAGAGATCCTAGAAGAAGGGGCAGGCACCCATCTTTGCTGTTATCTAGCTTCCTTGATTGATATTTCCAGGCAAGGGAATAAACCAGATGAATAGGCCTGAAGTGAACCAGCAAACTGTAGCAGCCCTACAGAAGAGGGACTTGACCATTGAAGGAAAAACAAAAAGCAAACAACAACAGCATCAACAATGATAATAAAGCCCCCACAGAAACCCCATCAAAGAGTCAGTATCCTCAAAGATCAAAACTAGGGAAACTTGCAAACATGAGAAAGAATCAACTAAAACAACGGTAAAAACCCCAAAGGCCAGAGTGCCTCTTCTCCGAATGATCACCATGTCTCTCCAGCCAGGGAGCAGAACTGGACAGAGGGTGCGATGGGTGAACTGACAGAAGGAGGCTTCAGAAGACAGGTAATAAAAACTACACGGGGCTAAAAGAGCATGTTCCAACCCAAAACAAAGAAGCTAAGAACCTCAATAAGAGATTACAGGAGCTGCTAACTAGAAGAGCCAGTTTAGAGAGCAACATAAATGACCTGATTGAGCTGAAAAACACAGCATGAAAACTTCTTGAAGCATACACAAATATCAATAGCTAAATCAACCAAGGGGAAGAAAGAATATCAGTGTTTGAGCACCACCTTGCTGAAATAAGACATGCAGACAGAATTAGAGAAAAAATAAAAAAAAAATGAATGAACAAACCCTCCAAGAAATTTGGGACTTCATAGAAAGACCAAACCTGCAATTGATTGGAGTACCTGAGGGAGACAGGGAGAAGAAACTTCAGAATATTATCCGGGAGAACTTTCCAAACTGAGCAAACAGGCCAACATACAAATTCAGGAAATACAGACAACACCACTAAGATACTTCATGAGAAGATCAACCCCAAGACACATAATCATCAGATTCTGCAAGGTCAAAATGAAGGAAAAACTGTAAAGTGCAGCCAGAAAGGCCAGGTCACCTACAAAGGGAAGCTCATCAGACTAACAGTGGACATCTCAGCAGAAACTCCACAGCCAGAAGAGATTGGGGGCCACTATTCAACATTCTTAAAGAAAAGAATTTTCAACCTAAAATTTCATATCCAGCCAAACTAAGCTTCATAAGAGGAGAAATAAAATCCTTTTCAGTCAAGCAAATACTGAATAATTTTGTTACTGAAAGAAGCACTAAATTTGGAAAGGAAAAACTGGTACCAGCTGCTGCAAAAAACACACCCAAATATAAAGACCAGCAATACTATTAAAAAACTGCATCAGGTAATGTGCAGAATACCCAGATAGCATCATGATGACAGGGTCAAATTACCACATAACAATACTAATCTTAAATGTAAATGGGCTAAATGCCCCCAGTTAGAAGACACAGACTGGCAAATTGATAGAGTCAAGACCCATCAGTGTGCTGTATTCAGGAGTCCCATCTCACATGCAAAGACCCACATAGGCTCAAAATAAAAGGGTGAAGGAAAATTTACCAAGCAAATCAAAAGCAAAAAAAAAAAAAAAGCAGGGTTGCAATCCTAGTCTCTGACAAAACAGACTTTAAGCCAACAAAGATCAAAACAGACAAAGAAGATATTGCATAATAGTAAAGGTAACCATTCAGTAAGATGAATAAGAATAGAAGAATAGAATCAATACAGGAGCACCCAGATTCATAAAACAAGTTCTTAGAGACCTACAAAGAGACTTAGACTCCACACAATAATAGTGGGAGACTTTTAATACCCCACTGTCAATATTAAACAGATCATTGAGGCAGAAAATTAACAAGGATTTTAAGGACTTGAAGTCAGCTCTGGATTCAATGGACCTGATAGACATCTACAGGATTCTACACCACAAATCAATAGAATATTCATTCTTCTTAGTGCCACATTGCACTTATTCTAAAATTGACCAAATTATTGGCAGTGAAACACTCCTCAGCAAATGCAAATACCTGAAATCATAACAGTCTCTCAGACCACAGTGCAATCAAATTAGAACTCAGGATTTAGAAACTCATGCAAAACCAAATAATTACATGGAAATTGAACAACATGCTCCTGAATGACTCCTGGGTAAATAATGAAATTAAGGCAGATCAAGAAGTTCTTTGAAACCAATGAGAACAAAGAGAAAATGTACCAGAATCTCTGGGACACAGCTAAAGCAGTGTTAAGAGGGAAATTGATAGCACTAAATGCCCACATTAGAAAGCTAGAAATATCTCAAATTGACACCCTAACATCACAATTAAAAGAGCTAGAGAGGCATTAGCAAACTAATCCTAGCAGAAGATAATAAATAACTAAAGCTAGCAGAAGATAATAAATAACTAAGATCAGAGACACAAAAAATCCCTTCCAAAAAATCAATGAATCCAGGAGCTGATTTTTTGAAAAAAAATTAACAAAATAGACCATTAGCTAGACTAATAAAGAGGAGAGAAGAATCAAATAGACACAATAAAAATGATAAGGCGGATATTACCACTGACCCCACAGAAATAGAAACTACCATCAGAAAATACTGTAAATTACACTAGTTTTGTTTCATATTAATTAGTTACTAGATAATCTTAATGTTCTCTGCAATAAATCTAGCTCTATATGAACATAAAATTTAACTTGAAATATTCAAGTTTAAAGTGTTAAAAGTATAAAGTGTTAATTGAAAAAATGGTAGAGGGCAGTATTTATTTTTGATGTGCTTAGCACTTGTTATATATTTTATGCTGTATTTCACAAATTAGAATGTACTCCTTAAGAACTAGTTTCAATATTGCTGTGTGATTGTGTCACATATCTTTTGTTCATCTCTTCAACCTGATCTTCTTTATTCTCTAAATTGGACTCCAACAGTATACTCTGGCTCCTAGCTTCAGTTTGTATTCAGCCAATGGGAACTCTGAGAAGAAAATCAGGATGGCTTTTAGTCCCTGACTCCCTCTTGGAAAGGCTGCCTCAATGTGGTTGTGTTTTGGGTTGAAAGTCACATTTCCTCTCAATCTTACTATATTTCTATCACTATCTCCTAGCAAGTATAAGTAACCAAGGACTCTCTTTCCCCATTCCTTCAGGTCTTAGCTGGTAACAGCACCTCTGCTGTTAGTTCTGTGATATTGCACTATCTGCTGAGGTCTCACTACATTCTGCCCACATTTTGGAAATAATCTTTATTTGCTCACAAGTGTACCGAATATTTGTGTCTTCCCAAAATTCATATGTTGACATCCCAACTTCCAATGAGATCATATTAGCAGGCAAGGCCTCTCGGTGATGATTATGCCATGAGGTTGAAGCCCTCATGAATAGAATTAGTTCCCTTATAAAGAAGCTGCAGAAAGCTGCCTTGGCCCTTACACCATGTGAGACCACCTATGAGTCAGAGAATCAGCCCTTATCAGAAATCAAGTCTACAAGTGCCTTGATCTTAGACTTCGCAGAATGCAGAACTGTGAGAAACTAATTTCTATAACCCAGGCAGTCTACCATAATTTTGTTTTAGCAGCTTGAATGCACTAAGACAATATTATTTTTAAAATCTTTAAATTATCTTAATATAAACCATCTATTTTATGCTAAAATTACAATAAAAATAGGCAGTAAAAATAATAAAACAAATGATTAGTTTTTTTTAAAACAAACTTATTGAAACAAAGCATGAAAACAGGAAAAATTATATTTTTAGGTTTCAGGGGAGGCAAGAAAAAGAGGGTTAAAAAACCAGATTATTTATAACTAAATTCTGATTTGGTGACTTATTACTTGTTGTTTACTTTATTTCTTTAAAATTCAATGTCCTTACTTATAAAATTGGTTAATGGTAGATGGCACATTAAATCTATCACGTTACTGAGGTTGAGATCATATTTTTATAAAAATACATAAATGGTTTGACACAGTGAATGGCATTGTGCTAAATTCAATGAAGAGTACCTTCTACTTTAAAAACCTGAATCTGATGCACTGCAAATATATATTTAATTGAAAATAATTAAACATGTATTATGTTTTTAAAAAATTAAATTGGTTTTTAAAATTACCATCATTGGGTTAACGCCATGGGAAAAAAAAAAACTGTGCATATTTATAAATAATTTCAAGTTATAACTCCATTATAAAATACAATATGCTCTGAGTTATTAGGATAAAAATAATTGACATTTTAATTATCTAAATGTAACCTGTAATTTCTGGCTTTCTATCTCCATACAATATTATTTGAAAAGTCAGAGTAATATACATTAGTAGACCTAGATTGTAAATAATAAAAAGTTTACTATTTTCTCTATAAAAATGTTACTCTACTAGTATTATTAATTCTGTCCTCACAGATCATATACTTGCCTTGGAGCTTCCTCAGGTACTGCCTGAAGCAGGCAAGAGAGAACTAAGTTTGTATGATTCAAGGTTCATAACCAGAGCAGCATTAATTATTTATATATTTTATATACCATGGTTTCTTTTGAAAGGAAGTTTTCATAGTAAATTTGACCAGATTCAAGTTAATAGCTTTATATCCATGAAAAACTGGATAATACCTACAAATATATCAGATCTACCTCATTTCTCTGCCTGTCACTGGCATATGTTTTTTTAGCCCTAAGGTCTCCACAAAAGGTATTAGATGTAAATAAATGTAATTGACCTTTTTTCTACATCCTAAACTTGAGTATATTGAAGTCTTCCAAATTAATGTAATCTTTTTACTGTTTTTCTAATTTAGATAATAATGCTTACTGATTTGAGAAAACTTGGAAAATAGAAAAGTACACAGAATAATACATAATATCAGGTTGATGAAGAAAATATTGTTAATATATTAGCATATTTCCAGCTCATTATATTTTATAGGCAGATTTTAGATTTAAGATGCCCTTATTTTACTACTGAAATTATTACAGGAATAATTGGATACCCCATTTAAAAATGAACATGCAACAGATGTTTTCCTATGACATTATAAATGTCTGGAAGACACTATTTTATAGTAGAATAATCTTTTTATAAACATCCATAATTTATTTAAACATTTTCTTATTTTTTATAGTTATTTTGTACAGTTCTTGTCAATTTTTTTATTTAACATAGCTATAAAATGATAATCTCTATAAAGAAACATTTTATACTTATTACTCTCCTAGTATTTTAGAGAGAGGTTAACTGACATAAAAATATGAATCTATTTATCTTTTTAAACCTATTGCTTTATTTTTTAAAATACTGATTTTCTCACATAAGAAAACAATCTTTCCCTTTTATTTTATTCTGCTACTTTAATACATGAAAAATGAAGCTTCTAGATTTATTTGCATTTCCTTTTTATAGTGAGATTCATCATTTTCTCATTTGAGTGTGCTAGTTGCATCACTTCTGTGTATTGTACAGTTACTCTTCTGCAAGTTTTACATTTTGTAAGATACTGATGAAAATAAAAATGACAGACACATTACAAATGATACTTTTAAAGACATCAGGAATCTGTAGAAGCTAAGATTAGATCACTACAATTTCATACAGGGGAGAATTTAGAAGTGAGCTGATGGATAAGCAGCTGCTTTTAAGAGTGAAGAAATTTGCCAATTTGGGGCATAAGTTTAGGATCAGAGAATGAACTGCTGCTAGAGAAAAGGAAATCGTCAAAGCTTTTAGTTAATGTGAGGAAATTGAGTGACAAAATTTGAAAATGTTTGAGGACTCATATATAATCTTGGTTTTCCCTGCAGAACCGTGGCTGAATTGTCAGACTCAGTACATTCATCCACAGATTTAGGAAGAAAGTTCTAAAAAGGAAAAAGTAAAATCTCTCATAGACTTTGATGGCTTGGGAGTTAAAGACCTGTTCTCACCAAAAATAAGTTGGATATAAATGGAGGGAAAATAGACAAGTCTGAAGACACTAGAATGAGTGAGGAATTCATATTGAGTCTCCAATTACTATGCAGGGGTACTGAATCAGGGCTCAGAAGGAGGTTGCTAAATCCAGTATAAATCCCTAGAGAAAGGTAGCCACTGTAGGAAAGAGAAACCAGCATTGATTTTGACTTTGATCAAATAATGAGATCAGAGGTTCGGCAGCCCTCAAAACTGATGACAATATTTCCTCTGATTTTTCAAGACACTTGCCTAACTTCGAAGCAATGTTGAAACTGCCTTTGCCAAAAGAATGACAGTAAAAAAAAAAAAAAAAAAAATCTGACTGAACCATCCAGACTTCTAACCTCCAAGCTGCCCTTGTTCATTACTGGGCATTGGCCAAGCTAACTATGGGGAAATGTAGTTTATTGTTTAACTTTGAAACAGAGATGGTAACAACCCCTTCCTGAAATAAACCCCCTCCTTGCTTGGGGATCAGACCCCCTTTATAAAACTAACAATTTAGCCATATGATCAGAATGTATGGCTCAGGGGTTGGGTTTGGTGGCTTATGCCTCTAATCCCAACACTGGGAGGCTGAGAAAGGCAGATCACAAGGTCAGGAGTTCGACACCAGCCTGACCAACATAACCCTGTCTCTACTAAAAGCACAAAAATTAGCCAGTGGTGGTGGTGGTGCACACCTGTAAACCCAGCTACTCAGGAGGCTGAAGCAGGAGAACTGCTTGAACCCAGGAGGCAGAGGTTGCAGTGAGCTGAGATCGTGCCACTGTACTCCAGCCTGGGTAAGAGAGAGAGACTCCATCTCAAAATAAATAAATAAATAAATAGAATGTATGGCTCAGGAGTCATGCAGGCAAAGGCTACAAGACTCCTAACTATACCAGTATTTTCGATGAGTAACAATGCTATTTAAAAACATTAGAGTGGTGTTTGAAGACCCTGCACTCTGATGGACCAGTTGGGTCCACCCAGGTTGGTAAACTGGCTCATCTGGTCTTATAGCTCCCATCCAAGAACTGACTCATTGCAGAAAGATAGCTTCCACTCTCTATGATTTTTATCTCTTACCTAATCAGCTTTCCTCATTCTCTAACCCCTTGCCTACCAAACTGTCCTTAAAAAAATTTGGTGGGAGTGTAAATTAGTTCAACCATTGTGGAAGACAGTGTGGTGATTCCTCAAGGCCTTAGAAATAGAAATTCCATTTGACCCAGCAATCCCATTACTGGGTGTATATCCAAAAGACTATAAATCGTTCTACTATAAGGACACTTGTACATGAATGTTCATTGCAGCACTGTTTACAATAGCAAAGACCTGGAATCAACCAAAATGCCCATTGATAATAGACTGGATTGGAAAAATGTGGCACATATACACCATGGAATATTATGCAGCAATCAGAAATGATGAGTTTGTGTCGTTTGTAGGGACATGGATGAATCTGGAGAATGTCATCCTCAGCAAACTGACACAAAAACAGAAAATGAAATACCGCATATTCTCACTCATTGGCGGGTGATGAGAACACATGGACACAGAAAGGGGAGTACTAAACACTGGGGTCTATTGCGGGGGAAAGGGGAGGGCCAGTGGGAGGGGGAGGTGGGGAGGGATAGCCTGGGGAGAAATGCCAAATGTGTGTGAAGGGGAGAAGGAAAGAAAAGCACACTGCCATGTGTGTTCCTACGCAACTGTCTTGCATGCTCTGCTCATGTACCCCAAAACCTAAAATCCAATAAAAAATTAAAAAAAAAAAAAAAAAAAAACTCTAGCCTTACAGGGCATGGTGGCTCACATCTGTAATCTCAGCAATTTGGAAGGCATAGGTGGGTTGTTCCCTTTACATCAGGAGTTTGAGACCATCCTGGAAACTGTGGTGAAACCCTGTCTCTACTAAAATTACAAAAATTAGCTGGGCATGTTGGTGGCCACCTGTAATTCCAGCTAATTGAGAGGCTGAGGCAAGAAAATCACTTGAACCTGGGAGGGGGAGGTTGCAGTAAGACAAGATCACGCCACTGCACTTCAGTCAGGGTGAGAGAGAGACTCCATCTCATCGCTTCTCTGCCTTTTGGATAAGAGTAAATGTAATATCTGTTCTTGTCAGTTTAATATGTGATACGTCTTCTTCCGAGGACAATATATTAATTGTATTTTTGGATCAGGGAGAAACAAAAAAAAAAGAGAGACTCCATCTCAAAATAAATACATATATACATACATACATACATAACCTCTAGTCTCCAAATTTTCAGGGATGCTGATTTGAGTAATAATGAATCTCTGATCTCCTGTTTAACTGGCATTGCATTAATTAAACTGTGTCTCTATTACAATAAGGCTGTCTCAGAACTTTGGCTTTTGGGGGCAGCAGGCAAGATAAACCCATTGGATAATTACATTATTGGGCAGAAGCTAAAGAATAAATGTCAAAATAGAATTATTTCAGAAAGAAGTAAACTTAAGACATAGGTAACTGGATCTCCCCAGAAACTCTGTTCCCAGAAAATTGTTACTATTTGACCTGTCTGCCCAGAAAAGCCCTAATTGCTCATTTCTGCTTGATTGTGAGTCTCTGTGCAAGCAGAAAGTGATGGCTAAGATGGAGTTGTAAGCTGCTGGGACAATGAAGGTATATCCAAACAAACACATACAATGTCTATTAGCAGAGGCTGAGGAATGTTTTGGTTCAAGAATAAGTGCCACAATATATAAAGAGATTTTTACACTACAATCAAGTTGATTTATCTCAATAATGCAAGCTTGATTTGACATCTGAGTATTAACTAGTGTAATATATTATAATAGAATAAAAACAGAAACAACATGATTGTGTCAATAGATAAAAAAGTTTTGGCAAAATTAACGTAATTTTTAAAAATAAAAATCAACAACCTAGAGGGAAAAAGAAATTTCTTTAGCCCAATAAAGGCCATTGATTAAAAAAAAAAATCTGGTATGAGACAAAATGCTCTCCTTTTAAGGTTAAGAACAAGACAAAAAGTGTTTGTTTTCACCATTCTCGCTCATTATTGGGCTGGGAGTTCTAACAAGAACTGTTAGACAAGAAAAACATAAATACAAGGCACTCAGATTAGAAAGAAAAAGTAAAGCTATCTTTATTCAGAGATAATATGATTTTTAAAAAGTATTTTAATCAACATTTCTATAGAAAAGCTGAAATAAATTTCAAATAATTGATATCACTGAGAGTACATATGTTTCTTATTCAAATAGATTTAACTAGAATTTAATAACTCAAACAACACTGGAAAAATCTGTAATTGTCTGAAATTAAAATAAAAGACAGGTCAGTAAAAGATAAAATTAAAATAGAAAGTAATTTGAACTAAAAAATGAAGCTATATATGGCACACCAAAACTTGTAAGATAAAGAAAACACTGTGTGTAGAGAGAAATATGTAGCGTTAAATTAATATGTTAGGCAATGAAAAAGGCCAAAAAATAGATCAGTGCTTTAAGCTTCCATGAAAAGAAAAAAAGAATTAAAACCAATAAAACTTAAAGAAAGTAAAAAGATGGATATAAAAAACATAATGCAGAAATCAATGGAATTATAAGTAAACATATAAAAGCTAAATGTAATTTATTTGAAAATATATATTTTTTAATTTATAAAGTTCTAACAGGATTGATAAGAAAAAAGAATAGGCAGGGCGTGTTGGCTCACGCCTGTTATTCTAGCACTTTGGGAGGCTGAGGTGGGTGGATCATGAGGTCAGGAGATTAAGACCATCCTGGCCAACACGGTGAAACCTTATCTCTACTAAAATTACAAAAAATTAGTTGGATGTGGTGACGCACACCTGTAATCCAAGCTACTCTGAAGGCTGAGGAAAGAGAATTGCTTGAACCCTGAAGTCAAATGTTGCAGTGAGCTGAGATCAGGCCACTGCACTCCAGCCTGGAGATAGAGAAATACTCTGTCTCAAAAAAAAGGAAATATAAACAAATAGCATCAATACCAAAAATGCCAAAGGAGATATCCCTGCAGGTTTCACAAATATTAAACTTATAACAATAAAATATTATAAACAACTTTGCACAAAATGATAATTTGAATTTGAAGAAAAAAATTAATAAAATACAGCCTTCAGATGTGAATAGAAGCAAAAATAGAAAATATGGACAGTCTGGTACCTATTAAAAATACAAAAATGTTTTTACACATACACACACTAGAGACCCATATGTTTCATCAGTAATATCTTTCAAACATTCAAGGAAGACATAAGATGCAGAAATAATGTATCTGATAAAATTTTGTGCCAAGTAAAGTTTTATAATTATATTTTGTTAAATTTAACTATGTGCATGGATGCAATTCCAACTCTCTGAGATGTGTTTTTCTGTCAGCAAAATGCAGTAACACAAAAGGGAAATCACAATTGTGCAAACACATTTCAAGTCTCTAGTTGTGCCATAGCTATTGGCAATTTACTGATCAAATTTTCTCCAGTATCTTGCCTAGAAAATGTTTTTCTGTTCTTGTGTAACATATAGGTACTCTTCTGCATAGCTTCTGAACTGACAGGAACAAAAGAGGGAAAAAGCAATTAGCAGGTCTCCTGGTGTATATCTGTCTGTTCTCACTGCCACAAAAGAATACCCAAGACCCAGTAATTTATAAAGGAAAAAGTTTTAATTGATTCACAATTTTGCTTGACTGGTGAGGCCTTGGGAAACTTACAATCATGGCAGAAGGGAAAGCAGGCCCATCTTACATGGTGGCAGGAGAGAGGGAGGAAGTTAAGAGGGAAGAGTTCCTTATGAAATCATCAGATCCCTTGAGAACTCACTCACTATCATGAGAGCAGCATGGGAAAATCTGCCCCCATGATCCAATCACCTCTGACCAGGTCTCTCACTCAGCACCTGAGGATTACTATTCGAGATGAGATTTAGGTAGGGATACAAAGCCAAACCATATCACCTGGTTCACCATTCCTACCTTTATTTTTACATATTGAACTTTGACCTTAGGTCTATTTAAAGAATAGCCTCAAAAGCTAAAACTACTTTGAAAAATGTTGAAATTCTATTCTAGCATTACCTATGGAATATTTTTTCCTTTTTCCATTATCTTAGTTTATGTTAGCTGCTGTAACAAAATATTGTAAACTGTGTCACTTATAAACAACAGGTATTCAGTTTTCACAGTTATAGAGGCTGTGAAGTCCAAGATCCAGGTGCCAGCAGAGGTGATGTCTAGCGAATGCTCACTTGCTGGTTTGCATGCAGTGCCCCATCACTGTGGCCTCAAATGGTGGAAGAGGAGAGAGGTCTTTTGGAGATCCCTTTTATAAGAGCACTAATCCTATTCTTGAGAACTCCACCCTCATGATGTGACTACCACCTAAAGGCACCACCTCCTAGTACCACCAAATTGAGGGGTGGGATTTCTACATATGAATCATTGGGGTACATAAACTTTCAGATTATAGGGGCCACTGAGAATTAATATCATCTTTACCTAAAATATATTGTGTATACTCTGATGTAAATTTAGGAATGTTTCTAGGTATTTTGGCACAAATATGACATTATTGAAATGTTATAGTTTGTACTATTGTTCAATATGTGACAGGATAATTATTTCTTTTAATTTTTTTCAAAGATTCTTGGCTATTTTTCTGAGAAAATTCAGAAACCTCTAATAGTTTTTAACTAATTTTGAAATTAAGAAAATATATAAATGACCCAAAAATAATTTAAATCTTTGTAATATTTAGCACCCTATCTAAGAGCAAGATGTGAATATCTTCTTATTTAATTTATATTTTGTATTTTTCAGGGGTATTGATATTATTCACTAAGATATCATAAAGTTATTCCTAGACACTTTTATATTTTGTTGCTAATATTTTAATAGAATTTAAAAATATTCACTTATTGATGGTATATTGTAAATATGTTTACTTCATATATTTAATTTATACAGGGTAACTTAGGTAGTCCTCTCATCGATTCTAATATTTTTATGTTTGTTTATAAGTTTAGACTTTCAATTGCTCTCAGACAATAACCCACAAATAATTTTTTAAAAATCTCTTATCTGTTTTTATATTTTAATTAATCAGAAGGTCCAGAACAAACCAAAATAAATATTTCATTTTTAGTTTTGTAAAAAACTGAAAAAAATTATATTTTTCCCTTCAGAGATAATAGAAATGCCAGTGGATATGTTTTAATATTCATTTGTATTTGATCTAGAATTGTTTAGATTTGGGAATCTCTGATATCTGTCATTATATTCTTTAATTTCATGAGATCAACTATTTTAGCTTCCACATCTGAGTGAGAGCATGCAATACCTGTTTTTCTGTGCCTGGCATATTTAACTTAACATAATGACATCCATTCCCATCCATGTTGCCACAAATGGCATGATTTCATTCTTTCTTTTGACTGAATAGTATTCCATTGTGTATATACATTATCTTCTCCTTATTTATTAGTTCTTTAGTAGGTTCTATATATTTGCTTTTATGAGTAGTGCTACAATAAATACAGAAGTACAATACAGAAATTAGCTGGGTGTGGCACATGCCTATTGTCCCAGCTTCTCAGGAAGCTGAGGCAGGAGAATCGCTTGAACCTGGGAGGCAGAGGTTGTGGTGAGCTGAGATGGTGCCATTGCACTCCAGCCTGGGCAACAGAGTGAGACTGTCTCAAAAAACAAACAAACAAACAAACAGGAATGCAGCTATTCCTCTGACATACTTACTTCTTTTCCTTTGAACGAATACTCGGTAGCTCAGTAGTGGGATTGCTGGATCATATGGTACTTCTATTTTTAGTTTTTGAGACTTCTCCATAATGATTTTTTATAGTGGCTATACTAATTTACATTTTAACCAAGAGTAGATTAAGAGTTTGATTTATGGGCCGGAGGCAGTGGCTCACTCCTGTAATCCCAGCACTTTGGGAGGCTGAGGCGGGTGGATCACGAGGTCAAGAGATCGACACCATCCTGGTCAACATGGTGAAACCCCGTCTCTACTAAAAATACACAATATTAAAAAATTAGATGGACATGGTGGCACGTGCCTGTATTCCCAGCTACTCAGGAGGCTGAGGAAGGATAATTGCCTAAACAGGAGTTGGAGGTTGCGGTGAGCCGAATAGCACTATTGCACTCCAGCCTGGGTAACAAGAGCGAAACTATGTCTAAAAAAAAAAAGAGTTTGATTTTTGCCAGAATCTGGTTTTTTTTTTTTTGGTCTTTTTAATAATAGATATTCTAAAGCAAGACTATATATGTTTCTGTCATTTCAATTTGTATTTAATGAGTAATGACATTACATATTTTTTCATATGTCTATTGGCTGTTTGAATGCTTTCTTTTAAGAAATGTTCGCAATTGCTACAAAAAGAATAAAATACCTTGGAATACAACTCACAAGGAACGTAAGGGACCTCTTCAAGGAGAACTACAAACCACTGCTCAACGAAATCAGAGAGGACACAAACAGATGGAGAAACATTCCATGTTCATGGTTAGGAAGAATTAATATCGTGAAAATGGCTATACTGCCCAAAGTAATTTACAGAATCAACGCTATCCCCATCAAGCTACCATTGACTTTCTTCACAGAACTGGAAAAAACCACCATGAAATTCATATGGAACCAAAAGAGAGCCCGCATAGCCAAGTCAATTCTAAGCAAAAAGAACACAGCGGGGGGCATCACACTACCGGATTTCAAACTATACTACAAGGCTACAGTAATCAAAACAGCATGGTACTGGTACCAAAACAGAGATATAGACCAATGGAACAAAACAGAGGCACCGGAGGCAACACAACATACATACAACTATACAATCTTTGATAAACCTGACAAAAACAAGCAATGGTGCAAGGATTCCATGTTTAACAAATGGTGTTGGGAAAACTGGCTAGCCATGTGCAGAAAGCAGAAACTGGACCCCTTCCTGACACCTTACACTAAAATTAACTCCAGATGGATTAAAGACTTAAACATAAGACCTGGCACCATAAAAACCCTAGAAGGAAATCTAGGCAAAACTATCCAGGACATAGGAGTAGGCAAGGACTTCATGAACAAAACACCAAGAGCATTGGCAACAAAAGCCAAAATAGACAAGTGGGACCTAATGAAACTCCACAGCTTCTGCACGGCAAAAGAAACAGTCACTAGAGTGGATCGGCAACCAACAGAATGGGAAAAAATTTTCGCAGTCTACCCATCTGACAAAGGGCTGATATCCAGAATTTACAAACAACTCAAGCAGATTTACAGGAAAAAAACAAACAAGCCCATTCAAAAGTGGGCAAAGGATATGAACAGATACTTTACGAAAGAAGACATATATGAGGCCAACAATCATATGAAAAAATGCTCATCGTCACTGGTCATCAGAGAGATGCAAATCAAAACCACATTGAGATACCATCTCACGCCAGTTAGAATGGCGATCATTAAAAAATCTGGAGACAACAGATGCTGGAGAGGATGTGGAGAAAAAGGAACACTTTTACACTGTTGGTGGGAGTGTAAATTAGTTCAACCATTGTGGAAGACAGTGTGGCGATTCCTCAAGGCCTTAGAAATAGAAATTCCATTTGACCCAGCAATCCCATTACTGGGTATATATCCAAAAGACTATAAATCGTTCTACTATAAGGACACATGTACACGAATGTTCATTGCAGCACTGTTTACAATAGCAAAGACCTGGAATCAACCCAAATGCCCATTGATAATAGACTGGATTGGAAAAATGTGGCACATATACACCATGGAATATTATGCAGCAATCAGAAATGATGAGTTCGTGTCGTTTGTAGGGACATGGATGAATCTGGAAAACATCATCCTCAGCAAACTGACACAAGAACAGAAAATGAAACACCGCATATTCTCACTCATAGGTGGGTGATGAAAAATGAGAACACATGGACACAGAAAGGGGAGTACTAAACACTGGGGTCTATTGGGGGGAAAAGGGGAGGGCCAGTGGGAGGGGGAGGTGGGGAGGGATAGCCTGGGGAGAAATGCCAAATGTGGGTGAAGGGGAGAAGAAAAGCAAAGCACACTGCCATGTGTGTACCTACGCAACTGTCTTGCATGCTCTGCTCATGTAACCCAAAACCTATAATCCAATAAAAAATTAAAAAAAAAAAAAAAAAAAAAAAAAAAAAAAAGAAATGTCTATTAAGGCCCTTTGCCCACTTGTTAATGATATTATTTGTTTGTTTACTGTTGAATTGTTTAAATTCTTTGTATATTCTGGATATTAGACCTTGTTGGCTGAATAGCTTACAAATATTTATCTCATTTAGCATGTTTTCTTCTCACCCTGTTTATGGTTTCCTTTGCTGTGCAGAATTTTTTTTAGTTTAATGTAGTCCCATTTGCCATGTTTTGTTTTTGTAGTGTGTGCTTTTGAGGTCTTAACCATAAAATCCTTGCCTATCCCAATGTCATGAAGTATTGCTTCTGTGTTTTATTCTAGTTGTTTTAAATTTTTGAGTCTTAAGTTAAGCATTTCGTGTATCTCTAGTATACTTTATAAATATGATGAGAACTGGGGTTCAAGTTTTATTCTTGTGCATGTGGATATCAAATTTTTCCAGCACCATTTATCGAAGAGACTGTCCTTTCCCAATGTATGTTGCTAATGCCTTTGTCAAAATCAGTTGGTTGTAAATATATGAATTTATTTCTGTGTTCTCTATTCTGAACCTTTGGTCTATGTGTCAGTTTCCATACCAAAACCATGCTATTTTCATTACTACAGCCTTAGAATATATTTTGAAGTCAGGTAGTATTATGCAACCAACTTTATTTTTTCATGTTCATGGTTGTTTTAGCTCTCCAAGATCCTTGTTAGTTCCATATACATTTTGGGCACTTTTTCAGTATCAATAAAAAACGGTATTGTTGTTTTAATAAAAATTACAATGATTCTTCTAATTGCTTTAACCACTATTATCACTCTACCATTAATTCTTCTGATCCATGTGCATGGGATATCTCTCCATTTGCTTATGTCCCCTTCAATTTCTCTCATTATTGTTTTGTAGTTTTCCCTATACAGAGGTCTTTTACCTCTTTTGTCCAATTTATTTCTATGTATCTTTTTTGTAGTAATTATAAATGAAATTGGCTTCTTGACTTCTTTATCTGCTCAGTCATTCTTGGTGTTTGAAAAAGTTACTGTTTTTTCATGTTGATTGTATATTCTCACCTTTAATGGATATTCTATATCTGAATGTATTTATTGGACCTAAAAATTTTAGATGAAGTATTTTCATTTTTCTAAATTTAAAATCATGTCTCCTGCAAAAATGGATATTTTGCCTTCCTTTATACCAATTTGGATACTATTTTTCTTTCTCTTAAGTACTTGCTCTGGCTGGGACTTCTAAATATAATGTAAAAAAATGGTGATAGCAGCATCCTTGTTTTATTCCATTTTGCGGGGAGAGTCTGATGTGGGTTTGTCACATATGTCTTTTATTATGTTGAGGTACATTTCTTTAATACCTAGTTTGTTGAGATATTTTATTATAAAGCAATGTGGAACATTATCAAGTGCTGTATTGCAACTATTAAGATTGTAAAAAGGTTTTGTCCCTTATTCTGTTGATTTGATGCATCATGTTTATTGATTTGCATATGTGGAATCATCCTTACATCCCTGGGATACATCCCACTCGATATGGTGTATTAACTTTTTGATGTGAAGTTGGATTCAATTTGATAGTATTTTGTTGACGTTATTTGCATCAATTTCCATCAGGGATGTTAGTCTGTATTATGTTGTTGTTGCTGCTGTGTCTTTGTCTGGTTTTGGCATCAGAGAAATGCTGGCTTTGTAGAATGAATTAGGGAAAATTCCCTTTTCTTCAAGTTTCTTGAACTGTTTGAGAAGAATTGGTGTTTGCTCTTTTTTTGAAAGTTTGATACCCTTTCACATTGAAGCCTTTCCATTCTGGGATTTTCTTTGTTGGGAAATGTTTTGTTACTGCTTCAATCTCATTACCCATTTTTGATCTGTTCTGATTTTCTATTTCTTCCTGATTCAATTTTGGCAGGTTACACGTGTCTAGGTACCTATCCCCATCCTCTAGTTTCTGTTAAGTTTGTACACATCTAATTGTTCAAATGAGTCTCTGTTTATCTTTTGTAAGTCTGTGGTATCACTTGTAATATTTTCTTTTTCATTAATCATTTTGTTTATTTTGGTCTTCTCCATTCTTGGTTAGCCAAACGAGCAGCATATTCATTCTGTTTAATCTCTCTGTAGAATCAACTTTTCATTTCATTGATTCTTCGTATTTTTTCTTTAGTCTCTATTTCCTTTAGTTCTGGTCCAATCTTTATTATTTCTTTTCCTCTGCTAATTTTTGATTTGTTTATTCTTGCTTTTCTTGTTGCTTGAGGTATATTGTTAGACTGTTTACTTAAAATCTTTCTCATATTTTGATGTAGGCATTATTATAAATTTTCCTCTTCGCACTGCTTTTACTGTATCTCACATGTTTTCGTATGCTGTTTTTCTATTTATATGTGTCTCAGAGAATAGTTTCAATTTTTATTTTACTGTCTTCATTCAATTTTTTGAATTCTTTTTCATAAGAACAACTTCTTCCTGAAGGGGTGCTTATGATCTTGGTTGGGTAGGCCACTTCTGCTTTGATGCTGCATTTGTGCAGTAGTGCAGACTTCCTGTGATTTATTCATCTTAAACAGTGTCAATGGTGTCTATGATTTTCTCAGTTGCTTAGGATCAGTTGTTAGTAGAGCCTGTAGTGAATTTTGCTAAGGATGGGGATGCCTGCCGGGCTGGCAATAGCTCCATCCTCCTAGTGCCCAACCATACTGTCTAGGAGGCTGGGGATTGCCTAGCCTAGTCCACCAACATTGGTACCAAAGCACTCCTCCTGGGAGCTTGGTGTTAGGCTTACCCAACCTGCCTCTACCATCACAGTGGACACCCACCTGCATGGCCTGGGGACTGTCCCACCCAGCGTATTACAGCCACAGCCAAAACCTCTAGAGATTTTTGAAACCAAGAGGTGAGTCATGCTGGTGCTATTGCCATTGCATACACCAGACCCTCTGCCCAAAACCTCAATGACTCTTGCAGCAAGCTATCCCACTGTTGCCACTTCCAATAGCTGAGCCAGTCACCTGGAGGCACAATAATTCACCCACCTGGGCATGCTTAAACCAATGTTAGTTTATGATCTGAACCCAAAGGACAGGCAACCTAAACCCAAAGGACCACCACTGAGTCCCCAAAGCCAGCCCAGCAGGGTGTGGGCAAATATTTTCTGGCACCCATCATTCAACCCTCTACAGAACCCCACACATGGATATCCTGAATTAACATTTCCAGGAGGAAAGCCCTGGCAATACATTGTATAATGACCAATTACCAACTGGACAAAAAGTGAAAAAGAAAGGCTAGGTACACCCACATTTCTATTAGCAGCTTGATTTAGAACTTGCTAAAATCAATTCCGATCACATT
The DNA here is from genome assembly GCF_049354715.1 of Callithrix jacchus. Classification (NCBI taxonomy): domain Eukaryota; kingdom Metazoa; phylum Chordata; class Mammalia; order Primates; family Cebidae; genus Callithrix; species Callithrix jacchus. Next base: position 101,850,827 of record NC_133512.1, on the reverse strand, counting down.
TCATTGACCAGGTCTTAGTCATATGAGTGTGTCATATTGGAAGAGGGGCTGAGAAGTACAGTCTCTCACTAGGTGTCCATGTGCCCAGTGACACATGGACAGAAAGGAGACAGTTGATAGAGGTTCCTAACTGGCAATCTCTACCACAACATATTCGCCTACTTTTTACAAAAGAAGAAACCATAGCTTTTCAACCTATGGTACCTATTCTCAAATCCTTCACTTAATCTTCTGTAACTATAACCAAATTGGCATATTCTCTAAACTTCCAGTACTTTTTAATATGTAAGATGAGTATCTTTCACCCAAGTATGATAATATTTCTGGGTTATTAGAGGCCTTAAAAATTATGATATATTGTGAAGGTTGTCAAAATCAAAATAGAGTTACAACAATGTTAAAATGAAACAAAACAAAACTAATGACAATCAAACAAAGAAACCCCAAAACTGTAACAAGTAGAGCTAGAGAGGACCGTGAAAAGAGTTGTCATACTTGTATGCCTGGAAAAAAAAAATCACAAAAGACTGCAAAAACCACAACCTTGCACAAAAGCCATCACAATCTTACACATAAAACTACTCCAAAGACATCTCAGCAACTGCCTGGCCAACCTCGGACTGGTGTCATTCTTGTATTAATCTTTTCAGGCAAGGATAATCATTTCAAAATAATTAGGTAAAACTCCTCTTTTTTCCCTTAAAACTTTATGTTTCTTTACCTCCCTTAATATGCACATAGTTTATTATTGCATGCCTATTCCTATTGCCATGTTCTATTCCCCCAAAAAACTTTAAAAAAAAAAAAAATTTTAGAGAGCTCCCTCTGTTATTTAGACTGACAGTATAAAGATCCACTGTGGGCTGCGTGCGGTGGCTCATACCTGTAATCCCAGCACTTTGGGAGGCCAAGGAGGGTTGATCACGAGTTTAAGAGATCAAGGTCTCCACTGTCAATATTAGACAGATCAACCAGACAGAAAATAAAAAAAAAAAAAAGAGAGATCAAGGTCAACTGACCAACACGATGAAACCCCGTCTCTACTAAAACTACAGAAATTAGCCGGGCTTGGTGACGCGCGCCTGTAGTTCCAGCTACTTGGTAGGCTGAGTTAGGAGACTCGCTTGAACGCCGGAGGCAGATGCAGTGAGCCTAGATTGCACGGCAGCACTACAGCCTAGGCGACAGTGAGACTCAGTCTCAAAAAAACAAAAAAAAAAAAAAAGAAAAAGAAAAAGATCCACTGTGAACGATTAAGTTCCAACTTAAATTAAAATAAGATATTATTTGAATATAATAAAGGAAAACATTATCCTTTAAATACCATCATTCTAAAGCTATGGAAATTAGGGTTAGGGCATTCAAAAATGATGCAAATGTTATATTCATAAATTGTCAAAGAGATAATTCAAAATAAAAATAATTTAAAATTTTAAAAGGACAACAAAAAATATTTACATCACAATTTAGCATTGTGATTTATGCATATAATAGCACACACATACAAACAGACAGATACACATGTATACTTTTCATTTAACATTGAATAAATTCTTTAAGACAACCCTTTCATTTTCCACATTAAGAAAACTGGGGTTAAGAGATATTATGCAACTTGACCAAGGTACTTTAGCTGGTCAGGAACAGAATAGATACTGTATAGTAATCCGTCCTTATTTGCAGTTTTCACTTTTTGCAGTTTCAGTTACCTGCAGTCAACCTAAGTCCAAAATATTCAATGGAAACTTCCACAAATAAACAATGAATAATTTTAAAATTGCATGATGAGTAGCATAATAAAATCTGACACCATCCCTCTCTGTCACACTTGGGACTTGAATTATCCCTTTGTCTATTGTATCCATGCAATATACCCTACCTGCCTGTTGATCACCTAGTAACTGTCTTGGGTATTAGAAACATTGTCACAGTATCATAGGGCTTGTGTTCAAGCAGTCCATATTTTATTTGATAATGGCCACAAAATGCAAAAGTAGTGATGCTAGCAATTTGGATATGCCAAAGAAAAGCTATAAAATGCTTCTTATAAGTGATAGGTGAACGTTCCCAACTTAATGAGAAAAGGAAAAAAAAATCATATGCTGACGTTGCTGAGACCTACAGAAATATTAAATCTTTTCTGTGAAATTGTGAAGAAGGAAAAAAAAATGTGCTAGTTTTGCTGTCGCACCTCAAACTTAAAATGCTACAGCCATGGTGCATGGTAGTGATTAGGTAAGATGGAAGAGGCATTAAATTTATAGGTGGAAGATATGAACAGAAACATATTTCGAATGACAGCAATTGGGTCTGGTACTATCTGCAGTTTCAGGCAGCCACTAGCCTTCTTGCAATGTATCCCCTGCAAATAAAAAGAACTATGATTCGCATTTTTTTCTAATGCCAAAAGTAAAGCTAAAACATTTATTTGCACTTTATAATGATTGAGCAAAATATCAATTTATTGATGAATCTCAGGTTTTATTAAAATAAGAGTATGATTACTACAATGACTTTCATTCTAAACATTACCTCTCTGTAGCCAAGGTATTGAAGGCTTCAATTAAATCTTAGCAACCACCTAGATGTAAAATAAAGCATATACTTTACTATGTATCAGTTTAATTCATAATAGTAAGATTTTCTAATAAAAATACATCATATATAATTCCTAGCCCAGTGATAAGAAATGCATAATTTTACTGATTTTGTTAATTGTGCTAAATTTGAGATGCCTAAAATGGGAACCATATCTTCATATGTTGTCATTAAATGAATTGAAAATAAGTTTGATCCCTGATGAAAGATTCACATTTTGTTCAGCTTAATAGAAATTAACATTGATTCATCATCTTTAGTACACTAGAGACCACATTAAAGTGTCAAGCTACAAGCCTGTCAACTTCATTGACAATTAAATTTCCTTTAAAACAGAGATGTGGGAAATTGAATTTGTTCATTGTAAATGGAAAAAAAAAGATATAATTGCATATTGGTTCCCAGGATGATTGAATCCTTTCTGTATAAAACAGTATTAAACAAGATTATGAACAAGAGAGACTGTATTTTCTTTCTTTGGTAATATAAATGGATTGGCTTTCAGAGTGAGTGCCAGAAGTAACACTTAAAGTTACTCCATTGGTTGGAAAAGTGAATGGTGGAGACCTTATGGAAAATTAACAATTTTTAAAAATGTCTAGATTTGTACAGACCCTCCTCCAACTTCTGATTTTATAGCACTAGAGAAACATACTAAACTCAATTCTTCAACCTCAGGTTATAGAGTTGGACAGAGGAGATAATAGGCCACTGAGAAGGTTTGAATGTTGCTTGCCCTTCTTCATAAGTCTGTCAAAGTAATGAGCAATTCATACCTGTAATAGGGTATTGCTGACCTGGTAAGCACTTACGGACATTATAAAAGTGCTTTGAATCCTGGGAAATATAAACGTCAAGCTGGTCTTATCTGTAACCCCTGAATTCTTAAGTGTGAGACAATCACAATCTGGCACAAAAACACTGATCTGTTGTTCTCAACTAAGTGGTTTTGACATAAAATTGCAAAAGCGACACTCTTCACCTCCCTTGATAATCTTTTACTATTTAATTATGAGTCCAATAAACTAATACTCTTTCCCCATATCTACTTCAAAAATGTCTTTTGGTCATTTTGCTTCTATTAGGATGTAACTTATAACAGTTTTAAAATACATAGGAAGATTCATTTATACTCTGACACTGGAGGCCCCATCATGAATTCAATGTTAAGGTGCCAGCATTATCTGTACCACAATATTCCCTATACTACTGTATAAATTAACAAATATTCTATAATAGAAAAGACTTACACACTGATATTCTCTATTCTGTAACACTCAAATGTTCAGCAAATAAATTTCATCTAATATTTTCTTTAAAAAATTTGTGCCAACCTCACTTTCTTCTCTTTGCAAACTGTACAAATTATATTGTGCAATATATTTTTCTTAAATCATTCTCCCCTATGCTTTTCAGATTTGATAACTTATATTGATCTGTCATCAAAGATACTGACTCTTCCTCCAAGCAAGCTTAGTCCATCAACTTCATTTTTAAATTTTATTATTCTTTTCAATTTTTTTATTGTAAGCACTTTATTGTTAAAATTTTATGTGATTTGACATATCTGCCATATATATGTCAAGAATTTGTGTATCTACAGATATGCAAATTATTACTGCAGGTAAACAATTCAACATATTTGTTACTTTCCATCATTACCTTTTTGTTGTTGTAAGAGCACCCAAAATCTAATTCCTTGGCACATTTTTAATACACAATGCAATATTATTAACTGTAGTATGCTTGCTCTACATTACATCTCTGTATTACATAACTTAAAGTTAGCACTCTACATCTTTCCATTTCTTCTCATTTCCCACCCCTGATAACCACCATTCTACTGTGTTTTCGCATTTGACTTTTCTTTTTTTTTTTACAATTCCACATGTAAGTGAGATCATGAATTTTTGTTCCTTTGTCTGGCTTATGTCACTTAGCATGATGTCCTCCACATTTATGTATGTGGCTGCTAATGACAATTTCTACTTCTTTTTTAAGGCTGAATAATATTCTATTTCATATAGAGTTTAAAATATACAATTCATTGGTTCACTTAATTCTTAGAACACTTTTAAATTTATAGAAAACTCACAACATAATACCAAAGATTCCCGTATGCCCTGCATCCAGTTCCCCATACTGTGAACATCTTATATTAGTTTGACAGATTTTTCATAATTAATGAACAAATATTAATATATAATTGTTAACTAAATTCCGTATTTGATTAATATATTCTTAGTTTTTGCCTAATGTCTTCGTTGTTGTTTTCATTCTAGGATCCCACCAAAGTTCTTGCGTTGCATGGAGTCATTATATCTGCCCTTGTTTCTGACAGTTTCTCAGATCTCCCTGTTTTTGATGACCTTGACAATGTTGGGTGATACTATTCAAATACTTCGTAGAATGTCCCTCGATTATTATTTGTCTGATATTTTGTTCTGTTTATATTGGATTTATGTGTTTTTGGTAGGAAGACCATGGAAGTAAGGTCAATTGTTTTCACATCATATCAAAGTAATTGCTATCAACATGATTAATGGCTCCTGATGTTGATCTTGAGTGTCAGGAAAATGCAGTGTTTGTCAGGTTCCTCCAGTGTAAAATTGCTCTCTTTCTCCCTTTCCATACTGTACTCTGTGAAAGGAAGTTACTACATACAGGTCAAACACAAATACATACACACACACACACACACACACACACATATACACACACACACAATTAGTTTGTTTACATTTCTGATTATTGACCATTGGGGAGCTAGTCTGATACCTAATGGAGAAGATGTTCTCCTAGAAAATGAGTTGAAATCATTTTTATTGTATTTATAAAATAATTATTGTGAATAGCTTCAACATTCACCAGTGTACTTAGTGTACTGTATAATAAATCTTATTCTTCCATTGTCCTTTCATGTAAAATGAAACTTACATCAAAGAATGTGGAAATTAACCTAATGACGTATTTTTTTCTCCTATTTCTGTATTTTTCTTATTTATAGATTATTTCAAATTTTATTTCTGGACATATATTCAATAAGGTACACAAAGTTGTTGTTTTCAAGTGGTTTGTATTTAACTGTATAACATCTTCTTTAAAACACAATCAGATTTTTAAGCATAATCTATTAAAAAGAAAACAGCTAAAAATAAACAAAAGAAAACAATTATTTCCCCATTTTCCCACATACCATTTACAACAAGATTGTTAGCTGAATATGTCTAAATGAAATTACACTATAGAATTATACTATAATGAATTACATTATAGAATTTCTTCTATATCTATTTTATAACTTCATGGATCTTGAAAGGCATTTTATGTTCATTATTGAATTTACATCTGCCAATTTTATCTACCAAACATTTTACAGAACTGAGGAAGCATACTTAAATACTGATATGAGAAGTAGTTATTCTAATGTGTTTTTAAACTATTCCAGTTTTCTGGCAGGATGTAACCTTTAATTCTTTGTCCTCCATGAATTTTCTCCTCAGTAAGCTTCTCTTACTTGTTAAATTCCTACTAAAATATCTACATGGATTCTTAAAGAATGTTTTAATCACATCAATAATTAAACATCTAGACACTAATTTTACTTACTATTTGATCTTCTACAGATTAGAACTAATTTTAAAATGATTTCTAGAGCTGCTGCATTGCTGTCTAGTGGAACAGATTTTACTGCAGATGGTCCAGAGGCTCCATTGGTAGCTACAAGCTGCCAGCACTGGCTCTTGAAGATAAGTAGTAAGGAAATAATTGCCTTCCTCCTTTAACTCTACCTCATTCACTAGCAATTCCTTATCCTGTGTGACATGACTTGACTTCCAACTGATCTTGGGTGTATGGAAAACTTGAGAACTGCCTAGACATCACACAAATGCAGAATACATGTAACCAATTAGTGGAAAATAAAGTAAAATATAAATAGGTAGGTGTTTAATTAAATTTAAAAAAAGAAAAAAATCCCAAGAAATTGTGATAAAATTAGAGAGAAAAATTCACCAAAAAATTTTAATTTACCTCTTATCCATATGACATTATCTAAAAGAGTTTGAAGAATTTTAAAGATGCAAGTAATGGGATTAAATCTTCACTTGGGTATGTCAGAGACACATCAGCCACCCAAATGCTAGGAGTGACGTTCCTAAGGTGAGATAATGGTAGTTGTCTGTGGTGATCATGCCCTTTATTCCTTCTCTTATTTCTTTCTACAATTCTTTCTTGCCAGCTGCCTTTGTCCTCAGGTCAATGTATTCAGTGTTTCTTCTCTCATGTTATAAGGAGAGGGATTACAGAGGAATCCTAGGTTCAGATGTGGATTAGCAATTGTGTTAATTTAGCATTCACTGGGAAGATAGATTTGAAAACCTCTTCTAACAGCGACATTTCTTTCATTTATTACTCAAATAGTTTCAGACAAATACTTTAATATCTGCTAGATAAACTAACATTTGGTGTTTTTTTTTTTTGAGACAGACTCCCAGGCTGGAGTGAAGTGGTGCAATCTCCACTCACTGCAGCCTCCACGGCTCAGGTTGAAGAAATTCTCCTGCCTCAACCTCCTGAATAGCTGGGATTACAGGTGTGCACCACTATACCCAGCTAATTTTTGTATTTTTAGTAGACGCGGGGTTTTACCATGTTGGCCAGACTGAACTCTGGACCTCAAGTGATCTGCCTGCTTCAACCTCCCAAAGTATTGGGCTTACAGGCATGAACCACCACACCTAACCTACTTTTGATATTTTCTAATGAAACTAAAAGTATAAAGAAAAATGTCTTGGAAGTATAGAAATCACTTGACTTCTAGACAACTTTTCTAGACAAGGAGAAGACTTTGGATTATGAAAAATGGGAGAAGTTGTGCAATTCTTATTTAGGAACATAATAATGAGAGCTTAAAAGAAAATATGCATATGCTTAAGTCATACTTACCATCTATAGCTGATTAGCCATTTACCATATCCATAATTTAAATTTTAGTTGCTCACATATTTGATTATCACTATGAAGCTTGATATTTTGCTATAAAATAATAAAATTTTAGATTTAAAAGACTCTTTGGTTCAATACGTTTCTTATGCTCCCCTTTTATTCTCCTGAAACCAAGGAATAACAAGGGAGAACAAATAAGCATTTTTAAATCCTTTTTAAAAATCTCAACTTTTATTTTAGATTCCGTTTTGTTACATGGGTATATTGGGTGATGCTGAGGTTTGGGATATTTATGATCCCATCACCCAGGTAGTGAGCATAGTATCCAATAGTTAGTTTTCCAGCCCCCCAATCCCACTCCTCCCAGTAGTCTCCATTGCTTATTGTTCTTGTCTACAGGCCAATGTTTGGCTGCCACTTATGAGTGAAAGCATGTGGTATTTGGTTTTCTGTTTCTGTGTTAATTTTCCTGGGATAATGGTCTCTAGCTACATCCATGTTGCTCCAAAGGACATAATTGTATTATGTTTTATGGCTGTGTGGTATTCCATGGCATACATGTACCATATTTTCTTTATCCAATCCACCATCAATGGGCACCTAAGTTGATTCCATGTCTGTGCTTTTGTGAATAGTGCTGCAATGAGCATACTAGAGCATGTCCCTCTTTGGTGGAATAATTTATCTTCCTTTGGATATATACCCAGTAAAGGGATTGCTGGATTGAATGGTAATACTCTTTTAGGTTCTTTGAGAAATCTCCAACATACTTTCCACAGAGGCTGAACTAATTTGCATTCACAGCAGGGATATGTAAGTGCTCCCTTTTCTCCAAAGCCTCAACAGTGTGTTATTTTTTGACTTTTTAGTAATCGCCATTCTGACTGGCATGAGATGGTATCTCATTATGATTTTGATTTGCATTTCTCTAGTGATTAGTAATGTTGAACATTTTTTCATATAATTGTTGGCTGCATGTATGTCTCCTTTTGAGAAGTGTCTGTTCATGCTCTTTGCGAAGTTTTTAATGAGGTCATTTTATGCTTGTTAAATTGTTTGTTACTTATAGATTCTGGATATTAGACTTTTGTTGGATGTATGGCTTGCAGTTTTTTTCTCCCATATTTTAGGTTTTCTGTTTACTCTGTTCATTGATTCTGTTGCTTTGTAGAAGCTTGTTAAGTCCCACTTATCAATTTTTGGTTATATTGCAATTGCTTTTGAAGACTTAGCCATAAATTATCTGCAAAGGCTGATATCCAGAATGTTGTTTTCTAGGTTTTCTTCTAGTTTTCTTCTTTTTTTTATTGCATTTTAGGTTTTGGGGTACATGTGCAGAACATGCAAGACAGTTGCATAGGTACACACATGGCAGTGTGTTTTGCTGCCTTCCTCCCCTTCACCCACATTTGGCATTTCTCCCCAGGCTATCCCTCCCCAGCTCCCCCCCCCACTGTCCCTCCCCTATTCCCCCCAATACACCCCAGTGTGTAGTACTACCTTCCCTGTGTCCATGTGTTCTCATTTTTCATCACCCGCCTATGAGTGAGAATATGCGGTATTTCATTTTCTGTTCTTGTGTCAGTTTGCTGAGAATGATGTTCTCCAGATTCATCCATGTCCCTACAAAGGACACGAACTCATCATTTCTGATTGCTGCATAATATTCCATGGTGTATATGTGCCACATTTTCCCAATCCAGTCTATCATTGATGGGCATTTTGGTTGATTCCAGGTCTTTGCTATTGTAAACAGTGCTGCAATGAACATTCGTGTGCATGTGTCCTTATAGTAGAACGATTTATAGTCCTTTGGATATATACCCAGTAATGGGAATGCTGGGTCAAATGGAGTATCTATTTCTAAGGCCTTGAGGAATCGCCACACTGTCTTCCACAATGGTTGAACTAATTTACACTCTTCTAGCATTCTTATAGTTTGAGGTCCTACATTTAAATCTTTAATCAATATTGAGAAAATTTTATATATGGTAAAAGGTAGGGTTCTAGTTTGGTTCTTCTGCTTGTGGTTAGATAGCTATATCCCAGCACCATTTATTAAATAGGGAGTCTTTCCTCATTGCTTATTTTTGTCTACTTTGTTGAGGATTAGATGGTTGTAGGTCTGTGGCTTTATTTCTAGGTTCTCAATTCTCTTCCATCGGTCTTTGTGTCTATGTGTATAACATTACCATGTTTTTTAAGTTATGGTAACCGTATAGTACAGTTTGAAGTTGGATAGTGTGATGCCTCTGGATTTGTTCTTTTTGCTTAGGGTTGCTTTGGCTTTTCAAGCTCTTTTTTCATTTCATATGAATTTTAGTCAGTTTTTTTCTAAATCTGTGAAAAATGGCATTGGCAGTTTGATTAGAATAAAATTGAATATGGAGATTACCTTGGGGGAAAGAATGGTGATTTCACTTACAGTGATGCTTTCAATACATGAACATGGAATGTTTTTTCCATTTATATATGTCACCTATGAGTTCTTTCAGCAGTATTTTGTATTTCTCCTTTTAGAGATCTTTTGCCTTCTTCATTAGATGGATTCCTAGGTGGTTTTTTTTTTTTCTTTGGTATTGTTAATGAGTTTGCATTCTTGATTTGGCTGTGAGCTTGAATATTATTGATGTATAGATATCCTACTGCTTTTCATACATTGATTTTGTATTCTAAAACATTACCAAAGTCATTTTTCAGTTTTTGGAACCTTTTGTTGAAGACATTATCGTTTGCTAGGTGTATAATCATATTGTCAGCAAAGATAAATAGTTTTACTTCTTTGTTCCCTATTTAAATTCACTTTATTTCTTTATTTTGCCTGACTGCATTGGCTAAGACTGCCATTATTATGTTGAATAATGAGTGCTGATAGTGGCGTCCTCATCTTGTTCCTGTTCTTGAGGAAAATGCTTCCAGCTCTTGCCCATTTAGTATGAGATTGGCTGTGGCTTTGTCAGAAATGGCTATTATTATTTTGAGGTATGTCCTTCGATGCCTAGTTTGTTGAGGGTTTTTATCAAGACGGGATACTACATTTTATCCAAACCTTTCTGCATGTGTTAAAATAATCATATGGTTTTTGTTTTTAATTTTTTATTGATTTGCACATGTTGAACCAGCCTTGCATCCCAGGAATAAAGTGTACTTGATTGTGGTGAATTAACTTTTTGATGTGCTGCTGAGAATTTTTGCATTAACATTAATTCAGGATATTAGCCTATAGCTTCTCATTAAGTGTTAAGATTTTCTAAATTTTCACACTTTTCATCGTTCATTTCTAAATAGGCTATTTTCAGTCACTTGTCACAAAATGTTTCATAAGGAAATAAAATCATGTTATGAGGAAAGGGAGCAAGATATGAAATTCAAGGCCAATAATCGAAGAAGTTATGAAATAGGAGAGTTTACTCATTTTAAATTTTTTGGCCTAGACACATCAGAGGCAAGGATTCTAGGGCAAGGTTTATTTATTTTTTTAGCCATTTCATCTCTAGTGAGACCCACTAACATCCATTCTATATTTTATTTCCTTTGTTTGTGTTCACCTTAGAAAATCACCCTAACATAGAAAATCATTAGAGAATGAGAACTGGAAAGGTAGGGAGTGCTATCTAACCCTCTCATTGTCCTCAAAAAATTGTGTCTACTCTAATTTTCTTAAGGTAAACATATTTGGGGACTTTAAAGACAGGAAGTTTCCCTAATTTCTCTGCGATTATGCTATTGTATCTCTTTTCTGAGACTGTGGGAGCATCATGGCTGAGCCACAGGCGAAGGTAGGAGCAAACAAAGTGAAGAGAGAACAAAGAGCTTTATTTGAGTTTCCATTTTATTACTCTGTTACATATATCTTTGCTTTTCTAATAGTGCCTTTCATATAAAAGGTTCTCATTAAACATTTGGTGAGTGAATGAACGACCTGGAATGAACAATGCCTGTACATAAAGTCTGAGGTGACCAGGACACCTTCCAATTTCAGAAACCACTATTAGGCAGCTGTGACCCTTGAGAGACTATGGCTTCAGCTGGAGCTCATATAAATTCAGCATGTTAAAGAATACTAAACTTTTGTTGTTGAATATTCAAAAGTATAGCAAGTTGTTAGAAATTGCCTGAAATTTATTTTTGTTTATTAAAGTGTTCCCAGCTTTAAAATGAGCGTTCCCAAAATTAATGGGGCAATTCTGGTGAGATTATATTCATGAGAGCTTAAACAGAACTGGGAATATATATTAAAAAAGAAAAGCTGAAAGGATGATTTATCTATGGGAAATTTATAAAGCACCACGTATGGGTGAGTAAAAGTCTACCTAAAGGATTGCACCACAGCTTGTGCCTGACAACTCTGTAGACATGATTGAGGAATTGAAGTAGAACAAAGTCTTTAAAGGTTGCTCTGTCAGTCAGGAGGATACAAGCAGGAATGCTTTGATGGCCATATGTCAATGTGTGAATGTGAATTGGAAAGACAATTTTCCTATACATCTGCAAGGCACAGCATGCTTTTGGTGTTTTGATGCAAAGACTTTAGGGGATTCAGAACCAGGCTGATCTCATGAAAATTTTGTCAGAGCTGCCAGTCCAGAAGCACCAGCAGCAATAGCAGTGATGAAGAACCTGGAAGAGACAACCTAGGTTATGAGCATTAGTAATGTGAAGAGCAGGTAAAGAAGAGCATCAGGACATCAGGTGAGAGAATGTTCAAAGTACCAGTCCAATTGAGTGTGGTGTGGCTGGAAAGGAACTAGGTCAAGAAGAGTTGTCCTTCATAAAGCTGGAAATATGTCCATAGCAAGTAACATCATAAGTCATGGAAACAAGGATGGTTATTCACAGTACAGCCCCATTTGTCCCCAGTATTGTCTGATTTGATGAAATAGAGTTTTCGTGAGGAACTTGCTTATATTTGCTTGGTTTTCAAATGATTCTTACAACCACTATCTTGGAAGAGTTAATTTAATGATGTGCTCATAGCCCAGGAGGACTCTTGGTATGCCGTTGAGATACAGTTACCAGATGATAAAAGGAAAGCACAGGACACCCATTTAAATTCAAATTTCAGATGAATAGCAACTTTTTTAGTATAATGTTCCAAATATTATCTGGAACATGCTTATACCAAAACTTGGTATAAGACAGACCTGCGTGTCTGTCTTTCATCTAGTAACCCTTCACTGGACCTGTTGCAACAGTAATCTCCATCTGCCACATGGCCATCACTTCTTTTTTTTTTTTTTTGAGACGGAGTTTCACTCTTGTTACCCAGGCTGGAGTGCAATGGCGCGATCTCAGCTCACCGCAACCTCCACCTCCTGGGTTCAGGCGCTTCTCCTGCCTCAGCCTCCTGAGTAGCTGGGATTACAGGAACGTACCACCATGCCCAGCTAATTTTTTTGTATTTTTAGTAGAGACGGGTTTTCACCATGTTGACCAGGATGGTCTCGATCTCTTGACCTCGTGATCCACCCACCTCGGCCTCCCAAAGTGCTGGGATTACAGGCTTGAGCCACCATGCCTGGCATCACTTCTTACTTCTGTACAAAGGTGGAGGCGTGGTGGGGTTTTGTATCACATATGATTGCACTTGACTCTGACTCTGCAACTGCTCTGCTTTCTTCCTCACTGGTGTCCCTGCTTTTGGGGGAGGCACTTCATTGTTCACGGCCTTCAGTCTGCATAGCAGTGGAGCGTGCTCCTGACTTGGCTTCTCAGTCAGCACATCATCATTGACCGACCTTGTGATCTTCTGTGCTTCTTTCTATCCTATTTCAATAGAAATTCCTTTCTCCTGTCACCTCTCTTAGAAGAATATACTTTAGAAAAAGAACTGTTTTATTTTTTAACACAGAATTCTCTCCTTTCCAGAAGTGGGTGTGTAGATGGTGTGCAGTAGGTGTGTAGTGATAGATCTGAGGCACATTCAAGGATAATTAATAATTAATAAAACACTCAGAAACATTATTTTCTAGAGAAATTATGCCCTAGCTCCAAGTTCACCCACCATGAGGAGCTCCTTCCTGCTTTGTGATAATTTTTGTGTAAAGGAGTCAACTGCCTTTCCTTGAAACACATTCCCATGAGTTGTTCCTCATCTCAGGTTCTTCAGATATTTGTGTAACTATGTCTACAATCCTATTTTGACTACAATTCTTTTCCTTGGGATTTCTGACCCTAACTGAATAAGAAAATATGGTGAAACATTTGTTTTCATATTTCTGCATGAAAATTAAGAAGGCTGTTTTTCTTTTCGTTTCATTTGTTTTTGGATTTTTGTTTCATGTTTCATTTTGTGTGGTTGGTTTTGCCTTGTTTGATATTATATAGAAGACACAGAGAAAGGCAAACTTGTCTCATCCATCTGTTTTAATGGGGTTTTTTGAGTATCAGCCTAGCCCAGATGAAAAATCTTATTGGGCTTTCTGGTTAAATACTTTCTATCTTAGCCCTAGCCCAAATAAAAAAATCTTATAATATTTTCTAGTTAAATACTTTCCAGGTAAAGTAGATTTTTTATTTATTTTGCATGTATAATCTTTAGTCTTTGGAAAATAAACATATATGAGTTTTATCACTTTATTTTCAAAGAAGGATTTAAGTTTGGTAATATGTAAGATATGTGAAACATCAAGACTGAAACTTTGCTCTCAGATCTCTGTTCACTAATTGTGCTACCCATCTCTGAGCTGAATTTCCTTTTCTTTTAAATGAGAATAATGAACCCTGCTGTTGTGGATTTTTTTTTAATGGTAGGGTGCTATTACATTCTGGAATTAATCAAGGAGTTACTTAATAAAATATATTCCAGTTTATTATAAACACTTTCGGCTTTAAAAAAATGAACTCTTTAGTTGAGACTACAAGATTCTGATCTCATACTGTGACAAGAAGATATTGCCCATTTCTTTCATATAAAGTGGTTGAAATAATTTAATATTCATCTCACCCTTAAATGACTGTCTTTCATGCCTGATTTTCAGCAAGCCTTTGAATTTTTCTGTTTTCAAAAATATTGCTTCCAGGGGGCAGATTGCCATGGTTTTCTCAAATTAACTCCCAGGCATGCTTATGTAAAAGGGAACTTGGTTAGTTAAATGGACAGGGTTTATTTGTCAGAGGAAATGACCACAGAAGAAATGTAGACACAAAATGCCACTATACAGAAATTGAAGAGCTGAGTTCTTTACTGTTAGCTTTAACAATAAAATGTTTTGTGATACTCGGAAACCTCTTTTGACTTTCAGAGACCTCAATTTCTTTAAATCTGAAAACCTAACAACGACTGCACTTTTGATTCCAAAATACAATTGGACACAGAATTATCTTGAGATTTTTTCTTTTAATTTAAGATTCCTAGATTCCTCCCCAGAATTCATGACTCTGGATGCCCTATCTGGGAAATTTCCTTGTTCCAGTGTTTGTCTTAGAAAACAGCAACAGTCAAGGTACAATTGAAACAGGAGAGTTCTCTGACTCCCTCCCAGGATGTGCAACAGGAGTGTGGCTTGGCTCTACCTCTGCTTAGGGGATGGAGAGCATGCAGACAGGCAGGTGGAGGAGCCAGGTCGAGTGCTTATGGGCTCTGGCCCTGTGGTAGCATCTAGGGGTGCCTGTGACTTCCAAAGCCCAAGAAGGCATGTGTTACAGTGCTCTCTTTTAGATTGCCATCTGCCAATGGCTTAAGTGCTACACAGCTCAGTGGACCCTCTGCCTTTTTGCAAGGGCAGAGGGACAGGGTGACAGCTTTCTGTATCCCCAGCTCTTCTCCGGCATTGGGGAAAAATCAGATCATATACAGACTTGAAGGATGGTGAATACAGTGTTTTCTTGAGTGGTGGAGGTGGCTCTCAGTGGGAGAATTGGTGAGCTTAGAAGGGGATGGAGTGGGTAGATGCTCTTCCCCTTGAGTTTAGCCATCCAGTGGCTGATTTTCTCTTCAACCCTTCCCAGCCAAACTCTTCTCAATATTCAGATGTTCTTTCTCTTCTTTCCTCCTCTGCTGCTCTTCTCCTCTTCTCTTCATGTGCTCATCTGCTCATGGAGCCTGGGGTTTGGGATTTATATGGGTACAGGACCTGTGGTGGGCCAAAAGGCAACATTTGGGCACAAAAACAGGAATTCCTGTTCCCATTTAGGGCTGTGGGTTTTGAGGCTTGGAAGTGGGGCTTTTGCTGGAGAACCACCCTCTTCCACACAGTTTTTCTCTGTCTCCTGTCTATATCACAACTGGTTTGGTGTCTCAAAAAAAATGTGGCTTCATAATATTTGAGGTCAGAAATATGAAATGTGTTTAAGTTAAAAAACAATGTAAACAAATAATAAATACTATATATTGAGACAAAAATGAGATTAAGAAAGTTGCAACATTAATCTAGGTAGAAATACTAGATGAAAAAGATAGATTATGATAAGAGGATCCTGGAAATCTGTAATTTTTATCCGTTCCAGATGGTTCTGAAGATTAGCGATGAAAAGACATGAATGGGATCTTTCAGTTCAAATGTTCTGTTTCATGTAAGGCCCTGATTGCTATCACTGATCTCTGGTTTCCTTCTATAATAGAGATGACTATTAAGTAACTTACTACTCTGAAAATTAAAATGTTCTTTATGTGATAGTCATACACAATGATCACCCTACATTTCAAAAACGGCCTTAACAAACAAACAAGAAGGAGAACCATCTCCAGCAGTCTAATACCCATTGCTCTTCACTAGGCAGGACACATCCTGGTGAACTCACAGTTGTCTTTATACTTGAGGGGGCCTTATAGACATGTTGTCAGATCAAGCCTCCACATTTCAAGCCAGTAGGCAAAAAACTTTGTATTTAATTCCTCAGTAGAAAGTTCAGTATTCAAGGTTTTATGAGGTTTTCTACTGTATCTTTCACTTGAATTTATTAAGCATGTATTGATTATTATTTGTTTAGAACTACACACAGAAAACAAAATCATGATCCCTATGGTCCTAAAGCTGAAAGGAGGAGATATAACAAAATAAAAAAAAATGGCCATATATCATTATGAGAAAAAAATGAGTAAAATAAGCTATACAGATTTTTGAAGAAAGAAGAAATCAGTGATGGTTAGAACAATCTAGAAAGTCTGTATGATAAGAGATATGCTCTGAGCGAGTAGAATTTTGATATGCTGTAGGTGAAAAACACGTACGGATGTGGACCTTCAACAAGTGCAAGTCAGTCTTTAAGTCACTGACTTCCAAACCCTTGCAAAAAGAACTTCACCAGGTTCATTACACATGAAAGCATCTTTATTCCATTTTGTGCCTTCCAGATGTTGTATTTTATTGTTTTTTTGTTCCTAAACTTTCTGTAAGTTATATAGAATTCTATTCTATATATATATATATATAGAATCTATATAATATATATAGAAAGAGAATCTATATATATAGAATCTATATAATATATATATAGAGACAATCTATATATATATATAGAATCTATATAATATTCTTTCAACCACTATATATATATATATATATAAAACAAGAGCCAGTTCGAGTGCTTCTGGGCTCTGGCCCTGTGGTAGCATCTAGGGGTGCCTGTGACTTCCAAAGCCCAAGTAGGCATATGTTACAGTGCTCTCTTTCAGATTTGCCATCTGCCAATGGCTTAAGTGCTACAGAGCTCAGTGGACCTTCTGCCTTTTTGCAAGGGCAGAGGGCCAGTGTGACAGCTTTCACCACATATATATATATATATATATATATATATATATATATATATATATATATATAAAGTCATTTTCTTTCTGCATAATTCTTTGATTAAATATTATTTGGATTTTGTGAGTTTTTGTTTGTTTGCTTTTCTTCTATGAGCACTTTTAACTTAGACTCTAATGAAGTTTCACACATTTATTTTACCAGTAACTACATGTAATCATCATTTCCCTTTCAAAAATATGTAAAAGTATATAAAGAGTTATTTTTACTTTTTTCCTTGGCCTGCCTAGAGTTTAATCATGTTGGCATTATTGCAGCACAGAATTTTCTCTATGTGCACTGTTCATTCTAGTTTTTAATCTTCATTTCAAAATAGTAGAGTCTTGTTTTGTTATAATTTGAAACTACAAGTTTTAGATAATTGCATATTCCCCTTAAAGATCTACAATTTCCATTCTTCCTCTTGGACCATCTGCTTGTCAAAAGGATTTTTAAAATTACATGAATTCTACCTAGATTAATGTTACAACTTCCCTAATATCAGTGTGTCTCAATAGATAGTATGATTATTTGTATACATAATTTTACTTAAACATAATCTGTATTTCTGGCATTAGATAAATATTATGAATTCATACTTCTCTGTATTACCAAACCAGTTATTCTTTGAGTATGTCCATAACATAAGGTTATCAGTAGCACACAGAAATGTCTCAGATAGTGTTGCCAGATAAGATACAGGATATGTACATAAATTTTAATTTTACATAAACACTGAATGAAAGTTTGTGTATTACACAGATATGAGTCATATTTATACTTAAAATATATTATTTTAAATTCAAATTCAATTCAATCTTCTATATTTATATTTCCTAAACTTGGTGGTCCTACTGAGAAATCATTATATCAGGCTTCTCTAGAGTTATCTGTTTTGTGTTTTTCTTCCTTTATTTTTCCATCACTTTCTTCCCTTTGCTCCTTTGTTTAGTCAACACAGACTTTTGCACAGACACTCCTGCTTCTGATTTCTCAAAAGCCATTCTCATCTGGCATATGGATGCATACTATCTGAAACTTTTCTTATCATTCCCTTATTGTCTGCTCCTAAATCCTCCATTGCTTTCTGTTTCTCTTGTGATAAAGTCTAAATTCTCACCTTAATTTTCAGGCTCCTTCTTAACTGATTGCATGTTCTTTAATTTCATTCTCAGTCCCAAAATTAATGCCTCACTCCAAATGCCTTGAGTAATAAGTAACCATGCATAGTGTATACTTTCCTCACTTATCCCCAGTTCTGTGTCTGAGATATCCTCTCTCTTCTCATCTGATTATCCTGTCAACCTCTGGTGCAAATCTCATCTCTTGGTTGCTCTCCTATACTTTTTTATCCTTTTTGCAATTACCCTCCTACTGAATTTATCTGTAACAATTATTTTAATGCGTGATTATAATTTGTACTTTATTTTTAAGCAATGCTATTTTTTTTGTCTCATTCATTAAAATACCATTGTTGTTATTGTTTTGATCAGAGAATATACTCCACCTTTTTTTTGAGTACTGATCAAACAGTTGGTTTCTTAATATGCTTTGGCTGCTATAACAAAATATAATTGACCAGATGACTTAATCTATATTTTTTGAGACGAAGTTTCGCTCTTGTTACCCAGGCTGGAGTGCAATGGCGCGATCTCGGCTCACCGCAACCTCTGCCTCCTGGGTTCAGGCAATTCTCCTGCCTCAGCCTCCTGAGTAGCTGGGATTACAGGCATGCGCCACCATGCCCAGCTAATTTTTTTGTGTTTTTAGTAGAGACGGGGTTTCACCATGTTGACCAGGATAGTCTCGATTTCTTGACCTCGTGATCCACCTGCCTCAGCCTCCCAAAGTGCTGGGATTATAGGCGTGAGCCACCGCGCCTGGCCCCGACTTAATCTTTTTTTTTTTTTTTTAAACAGTTCTGGAGGCTTTGAAGTCCAGGATTTGGTTCCTAATAAAAGCCATTTTTCTGGTTTACAGAGGGCCATCTTCTTGCTGTATTCTCACTTGACAGAGAGAGTTCATCTCTTTCATTTCTCTTCTTATAAGGGAACTAATATCATTCATGGGGATTTCATTTTTATGACATAATTACTCTCAATACCCCTTTTCCAATGCCATTACCTGGAGGGTTAGGGTTCCACTGTATAAATTTTGGGAGGACACATTTTGTCCACAGCAGCAGGCATTCAATAGACATGTCTTCTACTGAATGAAATATGATAATGACCTCTAACTATAACGTGCACTGATTTCCATTGAGAAGGAAATGATTGAAGTAGTTTGGGGGAATACAGACCCAGTCATACTTCTGTTTTGAATATTTGCTGTGCTGAATGAAGTTTCAATTTGTTAATCATAAGGGAGTTTAAGAGGGAAACCAAGTCGTTATGCTTTCATCATGTAGCTTGTAGGAAAAAGAACCTCTGATGCTCTGAGATGCAGCATTTTCGCTAAGTTCATTTAAGTACTTAGAAACCTAAAGTCCTGTTCTCCTTTTCGTGATTGCTCACCTTTGTACCACATCAAGTTTGAATATCTAGGATATGTTGTATCACGGCCATTGAAATAAGCCATTGCATTATATTTGGCACTAGATCAGCAGAAGACAAAGTTCAGAATACTTGATTGAAGGTATGACATTAGGAAAGTGGACATTTCCGTAATCATTCTGAACACAAATAATAAGACACAGACACCTTTGATCTACTGACGGGGACCCAGACATGGCCTGGTATCTTTGGCTAGTACTGTATCTCTAGAGTTCACATAAATCAATTTAGAGAAACATTATCTATTTCTTTCTCTAAGACTATTTGCTAGAATGAGGTCAGAAAGAAAGATTAATATGACATCTAATACTGCAGCAAGAAGAAAACTGTTTTACAATTAGGGTCAAATCTTAAAGAGGCAGGTGTTTTTGCTTTGCCAGGAAATATTAAATTTATAATCTCTCATTAATAATCCTGATCGATCCGATTGAAGAGGCCCAGCAGCACTGCAGCCACGTGACACAAGCAGAGGCCTTGAGTGTTTGAAATCCTAGGTTGACAGTTCCCTTCAGAAACTTCAGTTTTGTCATCTGAAAATTAGAAAAATTCATGGGGTTTTATAAGAATTAAAAATGAAAGCAGGCGGGTGGTAGAGTTTCTCTAATAGCAGCCCCTTGATGAATGGGTGTGTCTGACTCCACTCCTTCCCTTGCCTAAGGAATGAAAGTTTAGGTGTATGTAGAAATTTGTACAGTACTTTTATATTTTAATGGTCTCCAAGTGTTTTGCTCATGTTCTATTAAAAAAAACTCCATAGATAAGGAGAGATTATACTATTTTCCTTGTATTTTTTCTTTTTTTTTTCAGAAAAAGCAACTGAGACATAGAAGAATTGTGTGATACTGTGGAAAGTTGTGAAATTTCCAACTTAGCCACTAACTATTGAGCACTAGCCCTCCTGTATGTAAAGTAAAAACGTTGAGCTAGAAGTTCGCTGTTTTCGCATAACTCTGAAAGTCTGTAATGCAACTTAGGCAGAGATGAAATTATAAACAGAATTTGTTTTTTTCTGGATGTTAAGTGATATAGCTTTCCTCACTTGATCATTTTGCTTCTTTTGCAGTTATTTGCAGCACTGATCTTTACATGAAGAAATCTAAATTTCTTTGCCCTTTAAAATCCAATTTAATTTAAAATTTAAATGTATGTGTCTTAGAGTAAATGTTGCTCAACCACCAGTGATTTGTTGTAACTGCATGGGGGACACACATAAATCAAAAATGCATTTAGAGCCCTGTCCAAATTATAAATTCAATAACTTGGTTCAAATTATAAATCAAGTGACTTCTGTGCAACTGTCAATCAATCGAAATAGATTAATAACCTCCACAGAGGTGATTTGATGAACTACAGGCGTTATGGAAACTGCAAAATTTCAGCTCTAATTTGAAGAGCTCTTTAGAGTGTTGGCAGAATGCTTCTACCCACTGGATAATAGGATTAGGGAAATTTATAAAACACATTCCATGGGCTTTATCCGACAGTTATTTCGCTCTCACAACTGCCCTGTTCAAAATGTAGTCTTATCACCATTATCATCTTTACAGATGAGGGACTGAAGATCAGAGAGGTGAAGTGGCTTGTCCCATGTCACATGCTGATAGAATACAGAGCAGGAGTCAAACCACCCAGCGAGTTTTTCTTTAGATATTGATCACATAACAGCTATACTAGATTCTTTCTTATACAGTTCCCAGTAGGGAAGGGTGACTCATCAGTGAAATTTCATTGTCAAATTATCTGGGTTGTAAACCACATCTAACGGTTAGCAAATACAAACATTCTGAGAAATCTAAGGCATGTTGGATTCATCTTTTTTTAATAATAAAAATGTGCCTTGTATTATTATTGCTCAAATGAATTATTTTAACTTATCAGTGTTCTTCATTTTATTATTCAGTGTTCATTATTTTAACTTATCAGTGTTCTTCATTTTCATCCTGTATGATGGAAAACATACAAAAATTTGTATACAAATACAAATTCCTGTATGTTTTCCATCACTCAATAAAACTACAAGCTTGCTAAAGTTAGCAGAATTAGAAGCTTTGATTTTTTTTTTTTCTTGTAATAAGATGCCTGAGCCATTTATCCTCTACCTGCAGCTTCCTCCTTCTGTAGATGTAAGAAACACCTTGTCTTGTCCTGGGATTTTGTGAGGGTTATAAACAAAAGATTTCATGCAATAACTCAGTTTGTTTCCCATAGATAATATATAAGGTTTTAGTAATTGGATTTTATAAATTCATTTCAGATGGGCACCTACTGCAAGATAGCTCCTGTGCTAGCGATCTTCACATCGGATCTAAGTTTCAGAACAGCACTGAGGGGTAGTTCTCATTAGCATCAAGACTCCTTAATTCATGAGCTCTATGGAGTTTCTTGGGAAATATAATGAACATGAATGGCCTGTCTTACAGAAACTTAGATGACTCTATTGACCTGATATTCCAACTTCTGAGAATAAAAAAGGTAAAACCTCAAACTTTTATTTCCCAAAGGAAGTATGGTTTCACAAAACTTACAAAAGTTAAGCCTCTCCACGTTGCAGTAACTTTCAACATTCTCCATAACTCCCTGGCCTCTCCGTACTCTAAGGATTCTAACCACCGCAAGAGGATAGACTGTGCACCAGAGAGATAAGAGAATGAGCTTGAAGTTTTGCCTCACGCAGTACCCTCTATGTTACATTTAGCAGTATTAGTGCTTTAATCATTGTGTATTCGCAGTAGTAGGGGCAGCTGCAGGAACAGCAGCATCAGCAGTGGTACTAGTAAATACTTAGGATATGTATTTCTAGCCGGTAAGTTATGAACACTTCGAGGTAGCCTGCACTCCTGAGCTCAGGCTTGTCTGCAGCCACCACTAACCACAGGCAAAATCACATAGCTACTGCTTGACAAATAGAGGAAGTTTATCCCTGGTACAACAAGAGCCCATGAAACAAGATGAAAGTAAAGAGAGTTGGTTATTATTAACAGTAAAGATTCATAGGTGGTTAGAAAGTAAAAAATTGCCTTTACCTATGGAAGACCTTCCCCAGCTCCCTACCAAATGTAATGACTATTCTGAATTTAATGCTGGTAATTTCCTTGATTTTTTAAGCTTTTTTTTTTGAGATGGAGTTTCGCTCTTGTTGTTACCCAGGCTGGAGTGCAATGGTGCGATTTTGGCTCACCACAACCTCCACCTCCTGGGTTCAGGCAATTCTGCTGCCTCAGCCTCCCGAATAGCTGGGATTACAGGCACGCGCCACCATGCCCAGCTAATTTTTTGTATTTTTTTAGTAGAGACAGGGTTTCACCATGTTGACCGGAATGGTCTCGATTTCTCGACCTCCCACCTCGATCCACCCGCCTCAGCCTCCCAAAGTGCTGGGATTACAGGCTTGAGCCACGGCGCCTGGCCTAAAATTTCTTTTTTTTAGTTTTAATTGTGGCAAGTTGAAAATCGTATTAAATTTACCATCATAACTGTTTTTAAATGCACAATTCAGTAATGTTATGGACATTCACATTGTTGTGCATCCAAACGCCAAAACTCTTTTTGTCACACAAAGCAAACTCTACATAATTTCCCTCTTCTCAGACCCCGGTAATTACAATTTCATTTCTTATTTTTTATTTTTTAATAAATTTGATGCTCTAATACTTCATATAAATAGATTCATATAGGATTTTTGCTTTTAAGACTGGCTTATTTCACTTAGCATAAAGTCTTCAAGGTTTATCCATGTTATAACATAGAGTAAAATTTTCTTCCTTTTTAAACCTGAATCATATTTTATCTTATGAATATACACTATTTTGTTTATCCATTCATCTATCAATGAAAATTTGGGTTGTTTCTACTTTTTGACTATTACAAATAATGACTCTGTGAACATAGTTAATAGACAATACTTTCCTTGAATTTATTTTTAATTTTATTATGAACAAAAATATTTTTAAACAGTGTATTATTTACTTTAACCTGTTATGCAGAAATTATATCCTTAATTGCATCCATGCATGCTTAAAAAAGCTTATTTTCACTGTTAACTTGGATTGCTCTTTATTCTACTGATGATGGACACTGGGTTATTTCATTTATTTATTTTTGCTAATATGAACCTGCTAATTTGAAAATTCTTCTACTGCATCCTAATGTGATTTCAACAGACTTGCTACTCCAAAGTGACTAAAATATTAGAAACATCAGCATCGCTATGAGTTTGAAATTCACAGTACCAGGCCTCATCTGACCACTAAATCAGAATCTCCAATTTGTCAAGAACCCGGTGGAATTTTTCTTTTTTTTTTAATTTGAGATGGAGTTTCGCTCTTGTTACCCAGGCTGGAGTGCAATGGTGCGATCTCGGCTCACAAACCCGGTGGAATTTGTAGGCACATTAAGGTTTGAGAAACACTTCTGTAGATCTGTGCTAAACTATGTTGTAGCCACTAGAAACATACTTTATTGAGCTCTTAAAATATGGCTTGTCTGTATTGCAATATTAAGTATAAATTACATAATATATTTCAAAGACAATATCAAAATTTAAAATATCTCAATAATTTTTATCATATCAAAATGGCAATCTTTTATAAATATTGGTTTAAATAAAATGTTTATTTAAATTAATTTATCAATTTATTTTTCTTTTCATAATATTATTACCAGAAAATTTTAAATTACATATGATGCTTAGATTATAATTCTGTAATACAGAGCTGCTCACAAATAGCAGTGGAATTGCTGCACTATAACTTATGTATATCTTTCATCTAGTCTCTTTGTACACAACATAATTTGAACTTCATTATTATTTTGTATAGTCAAAATTATCAATATGTGTGTAGAGTTTCCACATTTCCCATTTTACTGCTCGCCATATAATTTAAAAAAATTTTGGGGGGTACATAGTAGGTATATATATTTATGAGGTATATGAGATGTTTTGATACAGGCATGCAAAGTGAAATAAGCACATCATGGAGAATAGGGTATGTATTTCCTCAAGCATTTATCTTTTGAGATACAAACAACCTAATTACCACACTAAGTTATTTTAAAGTGTACAATTAAGTTTTTATTGACTATAATCATCCATATGTGCTATGAAATAGTAGGTCACATTCATTCTGTTTAACTATTTTTTGTACCCATTAACCATATTCACCTCCACACCCAGCTCTACTATACTTCTCAGCCTCTGGTAACAATCCTTCTGCTCTCTATGTTCATGAGTTCAGTTGTTTTGATTTTTAGATCCTACAAATAAGGGAAGCACGTGTTTTATTTTCTATGGCTGGCTTATTTCACTTAACACAATAATCTTCATTTGCAAATGACTAATTCATCCTTGCAAATGACGAATTTTCTGGGTTTTTTTGACTCAATAGTAGTCCATTGTGCATATGTACCATGGTTTCTTTATCTGTTCTTCTGTTGATGGATACTTACATTGCTTCCAAATCTTAGCTATTGTAAACAATGCTGCAACAAATATAGGAGTGCTGCTATCTCTTCAAAATATGCATTTACTTTCTGGGTACATACCCAGCAATGGGATTACCGGATCAATGGTAGCTCTGTTTTTAGTTTTCTGAGGACCCTCCTAATTCTCCACAGTGGTTGGACTAATTATTCTACCAACCATGTAAAAAGGTTCTATTTTCTCCACATTATCACTAGCACTTGATATTGCCTGTCTTTTGGATATAAGTCATTTTTACTAAGGTGGGATGAAATCTCATTGTAGTTTTGATTTGCACTTCTCTGATGATAAATGACGTTAAGCACCTTTTCATATGCCTGTTTGCCATTTGTAGGCCTTCTTTTGAGAAATATGTATTTAGTCTTTTGCCCATGTTTGATCAGAATGTTAGATTTTTATCCTAGAGGTTTGTTTGAGCTCCTTATATATTTCAGGTTATTACCTCTCGTCAGATGGGTGGTTTGCAAATATTTTCTCCCATTCTGTGGATTGTCTCTTCACTTTGTTGATTGTGTCCTTTCCTGTGCAGAAACTTTATAGCTTGATATGATCCCATCTTTCCAGCTTTGCTTTGGTTGCCTGGGCTTGTGAAGTGCTGTTCAAGAAATTTTTGACTACACCAATGTCCTGGAGAGTTTCTCAGTGTTTTCTTGTGGTGCTTTCATAATTTGAGATCTTACTTCAAAATAGATTCTGAAGTAATGGATAAATCCATACAAACCTGGTTTGTTCAGGTTGTGGATTTCTTTCTGGTTCAATCTCGGCAGGTTGTATGTGGCTAGGAGTTTTCCCATTTCTTCTAGATTGTCCAATTTATTGCCATATACTTGCTCATATTTTAGCTACCAGTGGTCCGTTGAATATCTCCAGTATCAGTTGTAATGTCTTATTATTTCAGATTTTATTTATTTAGATCTACTCTCCTTTTTTATTACTTACTTCTGAAGTAATGGATGTATTCATTATGTCAGAATCTATTTTGTTTTGATTTTTGCATATGGTGAGAGACAGAGGTCTAGTTTCATTATTCTGTATATGGATATGCAGTTTTCCCAGCACCACTTATTGAAGAGATTGTTTTCTCCAGTGTATGTTCTTGCCACCTTTGTCAAAAATGAGTTCACTGTAGGTGTGGATTTGTTTTGGGGTTTGCTATGCTGTTCCATTGGTCTATGTGTCCCTTTTTATGCCAGTACCATGCTGTTTTGGTTACTATAGCTCTGTAGTATAATTTGAAGTCAGGTAATTTGATTTCTCCAGTTTTGTTCTTTTTGCTTGGGATAGGTTTGCCTATTCTGGGTCTTTTGTAGTTTCAGATAAATTATAGGGGATTTCTTTCTGTTTCTCTGAAGAATATCATTGATATTTTGATAGTGATTGCATTGAATCTGTAGATTATTTGGGGTACTATGAATATTTTAACAGTACTGATTCTTCCAATCCATGAGCATGGAATATTCTTCCTTTGGGGGCATGTGAGTGTGTGGGTGTGTGTCCTCTACAGTTTCTTTCATCAGTGTTTTATAGCTTTCATTATAGAGATAATTCCTAGATATTTAATTTTATTTGTAGCTGCTGTAAATTGTTTTACTTTTTATTTCCTTTTCAGACTATTCACTGTTGGCATATAAAAGTGCTACTGATTTTTGTATGGTGATCTTGTATCCTGCAACTTTACTGAATTTGTTTATTAGTTCTAATAGTTTCTTGTTGCAGTCTTTTTTTCTTGCATTTTAGGTTTTGGGGTACATGCAAAGAACATGCAAGATTGTTGCATAGGTACACATGTGGCAGTTGATTTGCTGCCTTCCACCCCATCACCTATATCTGGCATTTCTCCCCATGCTATCTCTCCCTAACTCCCCACCCCCCACTGTCCCTCCCCTATTTTCCCCCAACAGACCCCAGTGTGTAGTGCTCCCCTCCCTGCGTCCATGTGTTCTCATTGTTCAACACCCACCTATGAGTGAGAGTGTGTGGTATTTGATTTTCTGCTCTTGTGTCAGTTTGCTGAGAATGATGGTTTCCAGGTTCATCCATGTCCCTACAAACGACACAAACTCATCGTTTTTGATAGCTGCATAATATTCCATGGTGTATATGTGCCACATTTTCCCAGTCCAGTCTATCATCGATGGGCATTTGGGTTGGTTCCAGGTCTTTGCTTTTGTAAACAGGGCTGCAATGAACATTCGTGTGCATGTGTCCTTATAGCAGAACGACTTATAGTCCTTTGGATATATACCCAGTAATGGGATTGCTGGGTCAAATGGAATTTCTATTTCTAGGTCCTTGAGGAATTGCCACAGTCTTCCATAATGGTTGAACTAATTTACACTCCCACCAACAGTGTAAAAGTGTTCCTATTTCTCCACATCCTCTCCAGCATCTGTTGTCTCCAGATTTTTTAATGATCTTCATTCTAACTTGTGTGAGGTGGTATCTCAATGTAGTTTTGATTTGCATTTCTCTAATGACCAGTGATGATGAGCATTTTTTGATACGTTTGTTGGCCTCATGTATGTCTTCTTTTGTTAAGTGTCTGTTCATATACTTTGCCCACTTTTGAATGGGCTTGTTTTTTTTCTTGTAAATCTGTTTTAGCTCTTTGTAAATTCTGGATATCAGTCCTTTGTCAGATGGGTAAACTGCAAAATTTTTTTCCCGTTCTGTTGGTTGCCGATTCACTCTAATGACTGTTTCTTTTGCCGTGCAGAAGCTGTGGAGTTTGATTAGGTCCCATTTGTCTATTTTGGCTTTTGTTGCCAATGCCTTTGGTGTTTTGGTCATGAAGTCCTTGCCTACACCTATGTCCTGAATGGTTTTGCCTAGATTTCCTTCTAGGGTTTTTATGGTGTTAGGTCTTATGTTTAAGTCTTTAATCCATCTGGAGTTAATTTTAGTGTAAGGTGTCAGGAAGGGGTCCAGTTTCTGCTTTCTGCACATGGCTAGCCAGTTTTCCCAACACCATTTATTAAACAGGGAATCCTTTCCCCATTGCTTGTTTTTGTTGGGTTTGTCAAAGATCAGATGGTTGTAGCTATGTTGTGTTGCCTCCAATGCCTCTGTTCTGTTCCATTGGTCTATATCTCTGTTTTGGTACCAATACCATGCTGTTTTGATTACTGTAGCCTTGTAGTATAATATGAAGTCTGGTAGTGTGATACCTCCCACTTTGTTCTTTTTGCTTAGAATTGTCTTGGCTATGCAGGCTCCCTTTTGGTTCTAGATGAAGTTTAAGGCATTTTTTTCCATTTCTGTGAAGAAGGTCACTGGTAGCTTGATGGGGATAGTGTTGAGTCTGTAAATTACTTTGGGCATTTTCACAATATTTATTCTTCCTAACCATTAACATGGAATGCTTCTCCATCTGTTTGTGTCCTCTCTTATTTCACTGAGCAGTGGTTTGTAGTTCTCCTTGAAGAGGTCCTTTACATTCCTTGTTAGTTGTATTCCTAGGTATTTGATTCTCTTTATAGCAATTGTGAATGGCAGTTCATTCTTGATTTGGCTCTCTTTAAGTCTGTTATTGGTTTATAGGAATGCTTGTGATTTTTGCACATTGATTTTGTATACTGAGACTTTGCTGAAGTTGCTTATCAGTTTCAGGAGATTTTGAGCTGAGGCAATGGGGTCTTATAGATATACAATCATGTCATCTACAAATAGAGACAATTTGACTTCCTTTCCTATTTGAATACACTTTATTTCTTTTTCTTGCCTGATTGCTCTGGCTAGAACTTCCAGTACTATATTGAATAGGAGTGGTGAGAGGGCATCCTTGTCTAGTGCTGGATTTCAAAGGGAATGCTTCCTGTTTTTGCCCATTCAGTATGATATTGGCTGTTGGTTTGTTGTAAATAGCTTTTATTACTTTGAGATATGTTCCATCAATACCTAGTTTATTGAGGATTTTTAGTATAAAGGGCTGTTGAATTTTGTCAAAGGCCTTCTCTGCATCAATTGAGATAATCATGTGGCTTTTGTCTTTGGTTCTGTTTATGTGGTGAATTACGTTTATAGTCTTGCATATGTTGAACCAGCCTTGCATCCCCAGAATGACTCCTACTTGATTATGGTGGATAAGCTTTTTGATGTGCTGTTGCAATCAGCTTGCCACTATTTTATTGAAGATTTTTGCATCTATATTTATGATGGATATTGGCCTGAAGTTTTCTTTTCTTGTTGAGTCTCTGCTGGGTTTTGGTATCAGGATGATGTTGATGGTGTAGTATTTCTGTTTCTTAGTTTTCCTTCTAACAGTCTGGCCCCTCTGCTGTAGGACTGCTGAGGTCCACTCCAGGCCCTGCTTGCCTGGGGATCACTTGCAGCAGCTGCAAAACAGTAAGGGTTGCTTCCAGTTTCTTCTTCTGCTATCTTTGTCCCAGAAGGATACCCGCCAAATGTCAGTCTGATCTCTCCTTTATGAGGTGACTCTTTGGAGATACAGGGGTCAGGATGTTGCTTGAGGAGACAGTCTGGCCTTTATAGGTGCTCATGTGCTTAGCTATGGGCTCTGTGGTTCATTCAGAGCTGCTGGGTAAGTACATTTAGGTCTGCTGCAGCAGAACTCATAAACCGCTTTTTTTTCTCAGGTGCTCTGTCCCAGGGAGTTAGGGCTTTATTTATGAGTTTCCATTGTGCTGCTGCCTTTTGTTTTCCAGGGCTGCCCTGCCCAGCAAGGAGGCAACCTAGTCACTGTCTGCCTGCAGAGGCTTTGCTGAGCTGCTGTGGGCTCTGCCCAGCTGCCACGTGAACTTCCCTGCAGTCCTGTTTATATGGGGTAGTTAGAACTGCCTCGGCAATGGTGGCTCACCTCTGTATTGGCGAACTCTCTCTGTAATGGCAGGTTGCCTTGGCAATGGCAGGCTACCTCAGCAATGGCAGACTACCTCCATAGTGGTGGAGCACCTTGGTATTGGTGGACACCCCTCTTCTACAGAGCTGGACCACCCCAGGTTCAGCTGTGCTTGCTGTGAAACTCTCAATCCAGAGAGTTTCTGATTGCTATTCTTTTGTTCGGGTGGGACCAGCCGAGCCTGATAACTTGGCTCCCTGCCTCAGAGCCTTTTTTTTTTTTTTTAGTTGAACCGTTGACTGTCTCCCAAGTGCTGTAGTCGCCTGTTGAAAAGGCACTGGGATCTCTGTGATTTCCTGTGTGGTGACTCACTGCACTGGTTAAACAGCGGCATTGAGATTCGTGGCACTTTTTTTGCCCAGGAATCTCCTGGCCTGGCTCTCTGTTCAGTCCACTTTTTAATCAGATGAATGGGTGACTTACTGGGGCTCCAATCGCCAGCTAAAAGGGCACCCAGACCAGTGTATTTTGCACAGAGAACTGCCGCGCCAGGGCACCGGCAAAGCAGCTGCACCGGGCAAAGCAGCCACGCTGGCCAAAACAGCCGCACCGGCCAAAACAGCCATGCTGGTGACCCGTGGGGCTCCTCCGCCTGGGAATCTCCTGGTCTGTGGGCAATAAAAATCTGTCTGGAGATGCAGCGTTCACTCACCCTCTTAGCTTTTACTGTGAGCTGCAATCCTGAGCTGTTCCTAAACGGCCATCTTGGATCTTCACTCCTCTTGGTGGAGTCTTTAAGCTTTTCCAAATATGAAATTATAGGATCTGAATAAAGGGGTAATTTGGATGCCATTTATATTTTCTCTTGTGTGCTTGCTAAAACTTTCATTACTATGTTGACTAACACTGGTGATAGTGGATATCCTTTTCATGTTCCAGGTCTCAGAGGAAAGTCTTTCAGCTTTTCCCCATTCAGAATGATACAAACTGTGGGTTCGTCATATATGGTTTTTATTGTGTTGAGGTGTGTTTTTTCTATCCCCAGTATTTTTAGGAATTTTGTTATGATGGTACGTTGAATTTCATCAAATGCTTTTCAGCATCAATTGAAATAATCATTTTTATCCTTCATTCTGTGGATGATGTATCCCATTAATTGATTTGCACATGAGGTATCACATTAATTTATTTGCATATGCTAAGTTATCCTTGCACCCAAGGTATAAATCTTACTTGTCTATAATCAATGATCTCTCTAATGTATTGTCGAATTCTATTTGCTAGTACTTTATGAGTTTTTTGCATCTATATTCAACAGAGATACTGGCCTGTAGTTTTTCTTCTTTTCTTTTTCTTTTTTTTTTTTAAATGTGTTTTTGGTTTAGGTGTCAGGGTAATACTGGTCTTGTAGAACGTGTTTGGAGATATTCTCTCCTCCTCTATTTTGTTAATAGTTTTAGTAGGATTGGTATTAGTTTTTTAATGTTTGATAGAACTCAGCAGTGGAGCTATAAGGCTTAGAATTTTCTTTCCTGGAAGATATTTTATTATGGCTTCTATCTCATTATTTGGTATTGGTTTGTTCAGGTTTTGGATTTATTTCTGGTTCAATCTTGGTAAGTTGTATATGCTTAGGAGTTTTTCCATTTCTTTGAGATGGAGTTTTGCTCTTGTTACCGAGACTGGAGTGCAAAGGCACAATCTTGGCTCACCACAACCTCTACCTCCTGAGTTCAGGCAATTCTCTCACCTCAGCCTCCTGAGTAGCTGGAATTACAGGCATGCACCACCATGCCCAGCTAATTTTTTTCTATTTTTAGTAGAGATGGGGTTTCACCATGTTGACCAGGATGGTCTCGATCTCTTGACCTTGTGATCCACCCACCTTGGCCTCCCTAAGTGCTGGGATTACAGGCTTGAGCCTCCGCGCCCAGTGAGTTTTTTCATTTCTTCTAGACTGTCCAATTTATTGCCATATACTTGCTCATATTAGCTACTGATGATCCTGTGAATATCTCCAATATCAGCTGTAATTTCATCTTTATTATTTCAGATTTTATTTATTTGGATCTTCTCTCCTCTTTTTTTAGTCTGGCTAATGGATGGTCAATTTCAATTAACTTTTCAAAAAGACAACTTTTTATTTCAGCAATCTTTTGTATTTTGAATTTTATTTTTTCTGTTCTGATTTTATTCTTCTACTAATTTTGGGTATAATTTACTCTTGCTCTTCTATTTTTTTTAAGATTCATTACTATATTGCTCATTTGAAGTTTTTCCTCTCATTTGATGTAAGCACTTTTAGCAATAAACATCCCTCTTAGTGCTGATTTTGCTGTATTCCCTAGGATTTGGTATCTGGTATTTCCATTATGATATGTTTCAAATAATTTTTCAATTCTCTTAGTTTTTTTCAGTTACTGGTCATTCAGAAGCATATTGTTGAATTTCCATGCTTTTGTATAATTTCCAAAATTCCTCTTGTTATTAATTTCTATTTTTATTCCCTTGTGATCAGAGAAGATGCTTAATATTTCAATTTTTTGAATGTCTTAAGACTTGTTTTGTGATCTAAAGTATAGTCTATCCTTGAGAATAATCCATGTACTAAGGAGAAGAATCTTTATTCTGCATCTATTTGATGAAATGTTCTGAAAATATCTATTAGATTCATTTGGTCTATAGTGCAGATTAAGTCTGATATTTTTTTGTTGATCCTCTATCTGGAAAAACTGTCCAATGCTGTAAATGGATTGTAGACCTCTCCAGCTGTTATTGAATTGGGGCCTATCTCTCTCTTAAGCTGGAATGATATTTACTTTATATATCTGGGTACTTCAGCATTCAGTGAAGATATATTTAAAATTCTTATATCCTCTCACTGAATTGACCCCTTTATCTTTATATAGTAACATTCTTTGTCTCTTCTTATAGTTTCTGTCTTGAAATTTATTTTGTCTAATACAAATATAACTACTCCTGCTTTTTCTGGTTTCCATTCAGAGATGATATTATTTTTCATTTTTTAAAAATTTCAGTGTGTGTGTCTTTATAGATGAAATTTGTTTCTTGTAAGCAATGGATCAATGCCTCTTGTTTTTTCATCCATTCATCCAGACTGTCTTTTGATTGGAGAGTTTAGTTCATTTACATTCAATGTTGTTATTGATAAGTAAGGTTTTACTCCTACTATTTTATTATTGGTTTTATGGTCTTTTCTTTCTTCTTTCCTTCCTGTATTTTTCTCTAAAGTTAATTTTTTCTGTAATATGATTTAGTTTCTTGCCTTTTATTTTTGTGTATCCACTATATGTTTTTGGGTTTGAGGTTACAATGAGGCTTGCAAACACTATCTTATAATCAGTTAGTTTAACCTGACAATAATTTAACACTATTTACATAAACAGAAAAAAAAAGGAAAAGAAAAGTAATAAAAACTCTACATCTTAACTTTGTCTCCCCCACTTTTTAACCTTTTGGTGTTTCTATTTATACGTTATTGTACTATGTCTTAAAAAGTTGTTGTAGTTATTGTTTTTCATTGGTTCATAGTTTACTCTTTCTACTTGTGATAAGAGAAGTTTACATATCACAGTTACAGTGATAAAATATTCTGTTTTCCTGTATACTTATTATATACCTTCAGGTGATTATTTATTGCTCATTAATGTTCTTTTCTTTCTGATTGAAATATTCCCTTTAGAATTTCTCATAGGAAAGGACTGGTATTGATGAAATACCTCAGCTTTTATTTGTTTGGGAAAGCTTTTTTTTAAAATAATTATTATTTTTTATTGTACTTTAGATTCTGGGGTACATGTGCAGATCATGCAAGATTGTGGCCTAGGTACATTTCTCCCCACATTATCCCTTGCCCCCCTTCTTCCCACTATCCTTCCCCTAGCACACTGCCAATGGACCCCCGTGTGTGATGCTCCCCTCTCTGTGTCCAAGTGTTCTCAATGTTCAACACCCTCCTATGAGCGAGAACATGCAGTGTTTGATTTTCTGTTCTTGTGTCAGTTTGCTGAGAATGATGGTTTCCAGGTTCATCCATGTCCCTACAAAGGACAAAAACTCATTGTTTTTTTATGGCTGCATAGTATTCCATGGTGTATACATGCCACATTTTCTTTATCCAATCTATAATTGATGGGCATTTGGGTGGGTTCCAAGTCTTCACTATTGTAAACAGTGCTGCAATGAACATGTGTGTGCATGTGTCTTTATAATAGAAGGATTTATAGTCCTTTGGATATATACCCAGTAATGGGATTGCTGGGTCAAATGGAATTTCTATTTCTAGATCCTTGAGGAATCAACACACTCTCTTCCACAATGGTTGAAAGTCTTTAGCTCCCCTTTATGTTTGGTGGATATTTTTGCCAGATGTACTAAAGCTTTTCTTCTTTCAGTATTTTATATATGCGTCATGCCACTCTCTGCTGGATGGTAAGTTTCCCAGTGAAAAGTCTGCTTCCAGGCATATTGAAGCTCCACTGTATGTTGTTTCTTTTCTCTTACTGTTTGTAGGTTCCTTTATCTTTAACCTTTGAGAATATGGATGCCTCAAGGTAGTTTTCTTTGGGTGAAGTATGTGTGTTATTTCCTTTTTGTACTTGAATATTGATATTTTTCCCTAGGTTTGGGAACTCTGTTATTATTCCTTTGCAATAAACTGTTTGCCCCTGTCTCTTTTTTGACCTCCTCTTCAAGGCCAGTCACTCTTAGATTTGCCCTTTTGAGGCTATTTCCCAGATTCTGTAGGCATGCTTTATTGTTTTATATTCCTTTGTCTTTGTCTCTTCAGACTGTATTTCCAAATAGCCTGTCTCTAAGATGACTGATTCTTTCTTCTGCTTGGTCAATTCTGGTATTAAAGGACTCTGATGCATTCTCCAGTACATCAGTTTCAATTTTCAACTCCAGAATTTCTGCTTGATTCTTTTAAATTATTTCCATCTCTGAGTTAAATTTATCTGATAAAATTCTGAATTTCTTATTTGTGTTTTCTTGAAATTTTTGTGTTTTTCTAACAGCTATATTAAATTCTCTGTCAAAAGGTCTTATAATTTCTGTTTATCCAGGATTGGTCCCTGATGCTTGATTTAGTTCATTTGATGTTTCCTTTAGTCCTGTTTTCCTGGATGGTGTTGATGTTGATATATCTTTGATGTTTGGACATTGAAGACTTAGATAATTACTATAGTCTTCACTGTCTGGACTTATTTGTAGCCATCATTATTGAGAAAGCTTTCCAGATATTTTAAAGAACTTGGATGTTGTGATTTAACCTGAATTAGCTCTTGGGGACACCCCAAGCCTAGTAACACTGTGGTTCTTGCAGATTCATAGAGGTACCACCTTCGTGGTCTTGGACAAGATCTGGGAGAATTACGTGGATTACCATACAGAGACTCTTTTTCTCTTTCCTTACTTTCTCCCAAACATACCGAGGCTCTCTTTTACTGTTTGAGCCACCTAAAGCTAGGGGCAGAGTGACATAAGCATTCCTGTGGCCACCACCACTGTGGCTGTCCTGGGTCAGACCCAAAGCCAGTAAAGCACTGGGTCTCACCCAAAACCAGCTATAATGACTCCCTGGCTACTGTCTATGTTTGGTCAAGGCTCTCGGGCTCTACTATCAGCAGGTGGCAAAGCCAGCCAGACCTGGGTCTTTCCTTTCAGAATGGCAAGATTCCCCAGGCCTAGGGTGGATCTAGAAGAGCTGTCTGGAAGTCAGCCTTCTAAAATTTTAGAAGTCTACCTTGTGTTCTATTGTATTTTGGCTGAGTTGGCACTCAAATCACAAGATGCAGTCCTTCCCATTCTTTTCTACCCTTTCCAAAGGCAGAGGAGCTGCACCCCATAGCCACTGCCACACTAGGCCATGAGGAGTACTGCAAGACTACTTCTGAAATTCCCTTAAGGCCCAAGTCAGCTTGTTGTAAATACTGCCTTGCTTGGGACTCACCCTTCAGGGCAGTGTCTTCTTTCTGGCCCAGGTCAGGTCCAGAAATGCCATCCAAGGGTCAAGGCCTTTAATTGGGGAACCTAATAGCCTGCTTATTGCTCTAATCCCCCGTGAATTTACTGATACCTGAAGTCAGAGAGTCTCAGAGGCTCTCCTGAGTCCCACAATATAGCATCTGGGTATTGCTGCTGGTTATTCACGGTCCCAGGGCTCTTCAGTTAGCAGGTGATAAATGCTTCCAAGACTGTGTCCTTTTCTTCAAATCAGTGGGCTTCCCTCTGGACCAAAATGTGTTTAGAAACATCATCCAGGAGTTTGGGCCTTGGACAGGGATCTCACAACTTCGACCAGTGCCCTATCCTGCAATAGCTGAGCTGGTATCCTAGATGCAAGACCGAGTCCTCTGCATTCTTCCCTCTCCTCTGAAGTGGAAGGAATGGGTCTCCTTTTGAACAACAAGCTGTGCCTGAGTTTGGGGAAAGGATGATGCCAGCACTGCCTTGGCTTCCCTAGCTAGTATCTCAGTATATCACATGCCCCTCCCCCGCCACAGTCCACTGTCTCTCGAGCTAGTTCAGAATGAAGACTTGAGTAAGAATTGCAGTCCGTATGGCCTAGACCACCTTTCAAGTTTACTTGGAGACACAGAGCCTGTAGTTTTCAGTGGTGAGGTTTACAGGCATTCCATTTTAGACCACTATGATCAATAATTTCCCTCTGGATAGGTCTGGTTTAAATGTTCCCTCCATGGCTAGAGCATCAGCTCAGTGTGGCCCACACCTCCTTTCTGCTCTAACAGGACAGCACTTAGTTAAATGCTTCACAAATGTGTTCTCTTTCTCCCAGCACCCAGAGAGGCTCTCCACGTCAAGCATCCTACCATGCGCATGTGTGTGTGTGGGGAGGAGGGTGGGTGTGATTCAGAAGTGTTTTCTTCTCTCTCTCTGTAGTGCCTGTTTCAGTGATACGGAGTTAAAACCAGGTACTATGAATGCTTGCCTGATTGCGGTTTTTATGAAGGTGTTTTTTCTGTACAGATAGTTGTTAAATTGATGTCCTTGTAGGCAGGATGATTGGTGCAGCTTTCTATGCCACTATCTTTCTCTGCTTCTTCCAACATCTTATTGCTCACCATTTCTTCTTGTATTTCCAATTTATCATCTAAGATAACTTTTCTTACATAGTCTATTCTTTGTAATTGTATCTAATTAATAATCAATTAATGGTAAACTCCATTTTTGTTTTTGTGAACATGACTGTTTTAATCTAATTCTTGATAAATATATTTAATACAAATAAAATTCTAGGTTGACTTTCATTATCTTTCTCATTTTCGAGGCTATTAGTTTTTTACCTGCTGACTTCTATTCTTGCTAAAAGCTCAGTTTTTTGTTTAAATTCAATTTTTAGTAAGAGAACTTGGTTTTAATTAAATTTTTTTAACATGCACATTTATTGCCCTGTATTGCACAAAAATAAATTCTAGTTTTATATCCCTTATATTTTTCCTAAACCAGAGACACTGAATCTAGTCTATTCCTCCTTAAATAGTTATCTTATCTTTATAAATGTAAATCATAACTCTCTCCAGTGCCTTCCCACTCTATACTCAACTTCTTATCTTAGCCACCATACCAAAAATCTGATCTATGTCCATAAAATTTTCAAGTCTCTAGGTTCTAGACTTAAGGCCTTGCTCATTTTGTACCTGACATAATTTCGTTTATTTCTCCTCTTCGTCTTTTTCTTCTCCATCTTCCTCTTTTTCAAAAATTTAAGGATTAGTTTATGTATGAAAATTTGAATAATTTTAACTGTGTAGTTTGATAAATTTGTGTCTATGTAGATAATAGGTATATGGATACACATAATATACATACATATATTATGTATTATATATATATATGTACCCACTATATGAATAGAAATACACACATACAGATATACACATATGTATCTACTACCTATATCAAAATTTAGAACACTTATAACATCCTAGCAGGCTCCCTTTTCTCCCAAATAGTTGATATGTCACAAAGACAAATGTTATTCTCACCTTTATTATGATAGATTTATTTTGCTTGGTTTTAAATTTTGTTTAATGCAATGATACTATATGTGCTTTTTGTATGTGATGTCCTTCAACATTGTTATAAGAATCATTCATTGTTTTGTACAGTACAGATACATTTATTTACATTTACATGTAGTATTCTCTTGTGTAAATATTCCAGAATTTATTCATGAATTATTCTGTTGGTAAACCTTTGTATTATTTTCATTTTCTTGCTGTTATAAATAAAGCTGCTGTGAACATGCGTGTGCATGCTTTGGATGGCCATGCACATTAGTGTTGTGGCATTATATGGATAGGCAGAAGAGTAATTCCTGGGTCACAGATTATATGCATGTTTAGCTTTGAAAGATGTTGAGAAACAAGTTTTTGTCAAGCAGTTTTATCAATCTCAATTCCAGTTGTGCTACATCCTTGCCAATGCTTAATATTTTTAGCTATTTTACTGTGGTCGTTCTGTTGCTAAGCCCTATTTTTAACTTTTTTTTGAGGCACTGTGACTGTTTCCAAACTGTGAACAATCAATAGGTATTAGGTAGAACTTAGATCCTGAATTACTGAATTATACTTTAGCAGTCACAATAATGTAAGCCAAAAAATAGGGATGGAAATACATAGAGAATAGCTCTTTTGTGCTCTCTCTTGCTCTCTGTCTCTGCCTATGTGTCCATCTCTCTTTCTCTCTCTCTCAAGACACACACACATACACTCAATCCCCTTTGTAATATACATATTTATTTAATTATATGTTACCTATATAAATATATTATATATTTGTTTTATCAAAGTACAAATGGATTAAAAAATGGGATGAATGATGTAATTACTTGTAATACATATATTTATTTAATTTTACAGTTAAATATACATTTATTTAATTATATATCACATATATATTACATAAATATATATATATAGATTTATTATCTAAGTACAAATGGATTGAAAAAATGGGCTAAACAATGTAACTAGTTGTTAATTACTGTAATTTGTATAACAAATTGAAGCCTAGCTGCAACACAGACTATATTTAGAAATATCAATTTCAATTAACATGTGGATTTAAGTTATTAGCAGCAGACTACAGAGGCACTATGGGTATAAAAAAAAAAACAGTGAGGATTGAGCAGGCTGCCTTCTCGTGGGACTAACATTCACAGATAGGGAGTTAGAACTAAATAGTTATTATTCTGAAAAAAGTCAAAGAAAGGAGGAATTCCAAAAGGGTTTTAAAAATGAAAACCACAATTGTTCTGTGAGCTCAAAAAAGTGTTTGTTTGTTTTTTTTTTTTTGTAGTTTTAATTTTAGGAATCAGAGAGAATGAATAAAAAATATGCTATTTTATGAAGAAAAATTCAATCGGTAAAATTAAATGGTAGAAGGTTTTTTTTTTTAAGTTGAAAGAGCCTCAGAAAAGACTATCTTTGTGTTATAAAAGTGTGTGGATTGATTGATTCATTGATTTTTTTAAGTAGAAAGTTCAGTTTTCTTTGGTTGAAATAAAAAGTTACCAAATAATAAGATAGATCCTGGCATAGATGTGGAAGATTTACTGACTAAATAGTAGAACAACAGAATAGAAGGATGAAAGAATAAAGGAATGAGTCTATTAATGAGTGGATAATCAATAAATTAGTAATAGGAGGTTTTTGGGTCACAGTTCTCCAGGGATTCCTTGTGTTGTTGTATGTCTTGTGAGTAAACCACTGATTGCCCTTTTATTCCCTAGGGCTTTCTTCTTAAGAATGTTTTGATAGTGAACAGCTTTGTAAAATAGAGGATTTTCGGAAACGAAATGAAGTTTTGCTTACTGTTCAATACAATAAAAAGTCTGGGCATAAAGGCAGATTGGTTTGCAGGACATTTAAGAAGCTTAATTCCCTAAGCTCTGGGTTCCTTGCTGTGATGCACGCCCACTGCGATGCAGTATCTATGCATCACCACAAAGAACCTGCAGGACGTTAGGGGTAAGGGCAGATACAAAATATGCTCCTGCTGTACCATGAGTAAATCTCTCAACCAGATGTTTCATGTATTCTATTCCATCCCTGTAACTGGCAGACTAACTGGTTAGCTTCCAAGTAGCATAAAATCTCAGACTCTTCTTGACAAAAGTAAACTTAAAAGAAAGAAAGCTACATCAAGAGCTTTGGTTGACTTTTAAGAGGCTTCACTGAATTTAGCATTTGAATTACTTTCACTTTAATATGATGTCTTTTGTATTTCCTTTTACTTCTCGATACACTCTCAAATGTACGTAACACATTCTGGCCTCAATCCCTTGCATAAACCTATTAGTCTGCTGCTATATTGTAGGCTCTATGTGACTAGAGAGGGTAAACATTTTGTTTATCAGTAAGTCCCAACCATGTGTTCTAATACATATTTATTATGTAAAATGCCTTCTACCTTTTCCCACTTTTCTGCTTCCTTTTCTTTTCATTCACTCATTCATTTGTCATGTATTAATTCATTCACCTGTTTCTTTTTTGATTCTTTAAATTCAATCTGCATTCAAGATCAACTGAGCTTCAGCTTTTCCATTAGCTCTACTGACCATTCCAGCCATAACTGATCATTCTCTGCTTGAACTCCTACCACATACACACTATACTGTTCTTCAATGTTTCTGATTTCCCAATGATTCTTTATCAAAGGCAGACATATTATAACATGTGTCTTCTAAAAGTTATCCATGACATGTGATACAATCTAGACATAGAATCTCAAAACTGTAATTTAATGTAATCTCTCTCACCAGCTAATACACACACAAGCACATATATACACACAATCCTAATGGCACATCAGTATCCAGTAATTTATTCTGGTAAAAATTGAAACAGTAAAGAGAACAAAGTAATGTAAGTGATAAACGCTCCAGGAAATGGCGACTGAACTTTTCCTCTAATTTACCGGAATAATGGTAAATCCATAATTGTCTGAAGTATGAGTCCAATACCACATTTCTTAATTTTGCCCATGATATAAAAAGACTCTTTCCTTACCTTGTCTTTGTCACCATTTTTTTTTCTGTGAGAGAAGCCAAGTGGTTTGAAGTTATGCTGGTGCACAAAGCATTTTAAAATAGCCTTCATTTACAAGCAATCATCTATGAAGGACTAACATTTAAGGAACCTTGCTGTGTCCTTTTTTTGAGATTACAGCTTCCATACAAGTGACAAATATATTTAGATGGAACATAAAGTGTTCTCTGTACAGTTTTCGATTTGTATAGTTAGCATCCGTATCTTTTAGAATAAAATGCCCAAATGAGAAATGTTGAAGAATACTAATAACTTCTAATAAATAACTAAAATAGATATTGTCCTAAAAGGGTAACAGCAGGCTGTCTTTCGAGGGAATACATGTGAGTAAGTAATTTATATTTCCTTTCTAAGGAAATATTGTAAATAAGTTTTCTTGTACTTTTCTTTATTCCCTCAAAAATTTCAGAGAAAAACAGATTGAAATGACAGAATGAATTCTAATAGTTTCTCTTATATCTACTTTTTCTAGGAAAATATTTTGTGTGGGAAAACTCTAAAAAATAAATTTTAAGTAACACTTCAGTTGTACTTTATCTTATATATTTCTTGTGGCCAAATCCCTAGTGATTTAGTAGACCTGTGATTAAAAGAGCATGATATAGCTATTTCCTCATTAAGAAGATGACAAATATTGAATTATATACATATAAAACATATATATGTTACATACTATATATGTCATAGATAAAATATAATAGGACAAAAATATAGCTCTGTATTATTTCTTTTTGAGATGGAGTTTTGCTCTTGTTGCCAGGCTGGAATGGAGTAATGTGACCTCAGCTTACTGTAACCTCTGTCTCCTAGGTTCAAGCGATTCTCCTGCCTCAGCCTCCGGAGTAGCTGGGATTACAGGTGCCTGCCTGCCACCATGCCCGGTAAATGTTTTGCAATTTTAGTAGAGACAGGGTTTCGCCATGTTGGCCAGGCTAGTCTCAAACTTCCCTAAGGTGATCCACCCACTCGGCCTCCCAAAGTGCTGGGATTACAGTTGTGAGCCACTGTGCCTGGCCAGCTCTATACTAGTCTAATTAGAAATATGATCTAAGAAAAGTGCCTTAGATTTGATTTTTTCTCTCTTTATTATATGTATAAAAATCAACATTCTAGATCAACATAAATAAAAATGACTATTTCCTCTACTAGAGGAAAGCATCTTGTATCAAGATTTGCTATGTGGCATTTGTTAAACATTTAGACCACTAAGCTGAAGACTGTCTTTAGTATAACACAGGAGTTGTCTGGATATTGAGGTAGCAGCATGAGTGCAAATGAAAGTTTAGATTGAGTAGTGACTTAGAAACCATGTAGTGACTTATTTTACAGATGATAATACTACAACTCAGGGATGTGCAGTGAGAAAGCCAGATTTATAAAAAGACCTGTGGTCCAGAATCCAGATTTCCTCATTTTAGGAATATAGTTTCTTTTTGTTTGTATATTTAAATCATAAATTGAAATAGAGTATATCAAGGTACAGGCATTTTTATTCCTTTTTAAATATAATAACCTCCTTTTCCAAAACAATTACTTTCCATTGAAAAGTAATTTAAATGCTAAATTCAGTGAAGCCTCTTAAAAGTCAAGCAAAGCTCTTGATGTAGCTTTTTTTTTTTTTAAGTTTACTTTTGTCAAGGAGAGTCTGAGATTTTATGCTACTTCGAAGCTAACTAGTTAGTCTGCAGTTACAGGGATGCTAATAAAATACATGAAACATCTGGGTTTGAGATAGAGATATCTCTTACCTAGATACAGCAGGAGTGTATTTTGCATCTGCACTGGCCCCTGA
This sequence comes from Callithrix jacchus, assembly GCF_049354715.1. NCBI lineage: Eukaryota > Metazoa > Chordata > Mammalia > Primates > Cebidae > Callithrix > Callithrix jacchus. The sequence goes on along the minus strand of NC_133512.1, from coordinate 101,807,837 downwards.
AGTCCTGCAAGTTCATTGTGAAGGTGCAGAGACACTGCGTGGCAGTGGGTGTGCATCACAGGAAGGAACCCAGAGCTTAGGGAATCTGAAGCTTCTTAAATGTCCTGCAAACCAATCTGCTTCACTTTATATATAAGATATTTGAGGTGCAGCTGTATCAGGAACTTAACCAAAGTGACACAGATTTTAGTGTCCATGCAAAAAATAGAAACTGAATTGTAAGATTTAGTACAGTATTCTTTCAGCCACATCAAAAATCTCAACAGAAAAGTTTAGAACTAGATAATGAAAAATCTTAAAAGTGGGTCTATAATAGTAGAGCTAATATATGTAATATTATAAGATGTGCTAAAGAGTGTCTTTTGTGTCTATAACTTTTATGATTACATTTAAAAATATTAAGTAGCAATTTTCTTAACCATGTCTATTAAATGGTATACATTATGGTATCTTTCTTTCACCTTATTTGATTTCTTTCTAAGTTTATTGCATTGGTTTTCATATAAGGGATTAATTACGCATTATGTAGAATTTGTCAGAACCAAAACCAATTATAGACAATATCAACCATGAGAAATCACCTATATATACATCTCATATGACACACATTGTGAATATTTTTGGCAGACATATAAATTCTATTTCAAAATTAACTATAAGAAATGAATTGTTTCAATGACAGACATAAGTTGCTATACTTAGTTTTCTTACTGGCTCATATGTACTCTCGGAAATTCATCACAGAAATTTCTTTATGGAATACTTATTCGTTGCTCCTGGTACATAGAGTATATGCTACAGAGAAGCAACTATCTGTTTCACACCTTGCAAGGACAATCAAGGAAAGCAGGATGAATTGCCATAAGTTCAGAAAGAGGAAAACTTCTGAGACTTCTCACTGATGACTTCCCTGAGTGACCCGCTGGTTTCCTGCTAGCAGAAGATGTGTTGTCAGAGTCTTTCATTTGAGCAATGCCATTGTCCTATTTATAGAACATCTGAGGCGATGATTCAGAGCAAAGAGAAAATTTTTAACTATAGAAGGAATTTATAAAGTTTTACTAGAATGACTAAATTTAGTGACATAGGAGGGTGAAAAACTACAATCATTAAACAGTCTGACATTAACCACCTTGAAGTAAATGCTCAGTAGAGTATCTGATATAAAATATGCCTCAATTAAATAATGATAAAAGACTGAATTAGTTAATGGCCTTACAACTCTACATGTAAGATATTTTGTAACTATGAATCATTTGACAAGGGAAAAATCACACCCTATGTTTATATATTACTGTTAAGATACAGAAACTATCTGCAGATACTAAAAAAGATAGAATGAATAAACATTACATACCAGGTTGTTGATAGGTTAGAAGCACACACTGAGTGCTAATTTTACGAAAGAAAATAATAAATAATATCAAGCTTTAACCTAGCTTAGCATTTTATGATTGAATTGAGGACCGGAATTAATAACCCAGGCGGGTGTGCAAATAGGATTAGTACAGTCCACCACATAGACTTAAATATTCCAGAATATTAGCAAAAATATTGTCAAATGCAATGAAACCATTAATAGATTAATGTTAGATTCATTTTTCCATGATGTCAGATCGTGACATCATGGAAAAACGAATCTAAATGTATTAGAGGTGATTTAGCTTACCTCATCTTGATGAGGAATTGTATCTCTGATTTAATCTGTAGTCTTGCAAATAATTAACTCTGTTTCTCAATTCTCTCTTCTAAAATGTTTACTAATTTCATGGAGTCTGTGGAAAAATGCAAAATGATAAAGTAGCTGTAAGTTTTTAAATGTGGCAGTTAATGGAATTTCTCATTTTATAGATGAAATATAAAAAATCATAATGCCATCTGTCTACATTAGCACAAGTCCAGCAACCAAATAAAAGAAAAATAAGCAAATAGATAAAGAAAGGCATCTTGCAGGAGGGAAAAACATATACCCAATTGGATTTCATGGTATGACAGCAGTCATTTATAGTAGACAATTAGGGTATTACAGGAGTCACAGGAGTTAGAGGCCCTAATAATTTTAGAGAGAAATTTCACACCAAGAGCAGCTCAGGCTTGATTTGTTGAAGCAAAATAAAAAACATTGCTTATATGTAGTAACTCACCTACTAAGGAAGGGCACATTAATTATAGGATAATTAGGCAATTGCTGAGAATCTATAATCAAAAAAGTCCTTTAAAGCCACTTATGTCCTGAAATATTGTAGACATTTATTAGATATACACTAGTAAGTAGAGTCATCACTAGGTGATCAGTGTACTGAGCCAGGTTAGAGCACACGGGTGTTTCAAATCTAAGTGTGGGGGAAAATGACTATAGCCTTCACTCAGTCACTTTACCTTTGGATTTTTGGAGCTCTTCAGGTAAACAAGTTAAAGCTATAAACCAGGTAATAGAAACAGTGAGTGGAAAAGTTTCCTCATTGCCTACCTTATGTCTCAAAGAAGTGCATCTGAATCTTGGTGATCTTAGCAGGTTATACAACAGAGTGAGACACCCACGCGTTTGGAGAATTATAGAACTATAGGCTCACTGCTGTTATACTTCAGTCCTATCAGCACTCAGCAACAACTTGTAAAGACATCCACAAAAACAGTTCGGCTACTCGGAGAGTTATGGCATCATGGAGGCCTCATACGTGGCGTCTGGGTCCAGAAAATCTTGGTATGAGAATACCAGGGTAGGCCTTTCTATCTACATTTCTACTTACAGAATTTCCACTTAGGTACATATAGAGGCGTTCCACAATGATCACTGACTATGACCTAACACACCTCCATTTTCACCTTTGTCTTCATTTTATAGATGGAGGCATTCAAATTCAAGCAGGTTACATACATGTTTCAAAGTCATGGGGTTAGTGAGAGGGAGACCCATTTTCTCCTGCAGGTTAGTAAGAGATTTGATTTGGCAACAGTATTGAACTACTCTGCAGCACTGTCTTACCAAAAGATACAAAGATTATCTGCCCTGGATAATCCAAATAGCCATCAGACTCTTTGAGTCCACGGAATTGATAGCTAGCCTAATGAAATAATTCCCTGTATGACTTTCAGAAGGTTCTATGACTTCTCTGTTCCTTAGGTTCCTTCTAGTAAATTAGAGAGAGCAATGGTGTCTACCTCAAGGGGTTGCTGGTAAGTTAAATGAGTTGATAATTGGAAAGCAACTAGGAGAGGACCTGGGTCAATGTAAATTGTCTTCTGACTATGTGTAAGTGATTTTATGACAATGATATAATGATCTGGGTTATGATGGTGATGATCGTTCTTCCATTTAGGAATGGAAGGAGAGATTCATTTATCTGTATGCCCAACCATGAAAAGCAAATAATAATATATATTGTATCTCACATATTTTGGGAACACATGTTTTGAGTTCACTAGAATCTCAGGTTCCAACAATGACTTATAAAGCCAACAAAGGATATATTTCTTTCAGTGACTGCTACAAATAACTTGTATTGTATGTACCAACAACCACTTTCAACCATCCCTACCAAAGTCAAGTCTCTTGTCAAATTCCCTATGCTTCCCTACTCTCACGTTTCCCTTTGGTGAGTTTTTCTTTCTTTCTTTAAAGGCAGTATAATATTCATTTTACTTGATTTCACTTCTATGAAAATATATAAGGGAGATAACAGAATATGCTGTATCTGAGGCTTAAAACCCCTTAGGGATTTTCCAGGTCATAGTCTATCACCTGTTTCCCACCATTCACTGCAAAGGATTTGAAAAGGTAGCATCTGAAGAAAAACTTTGCATATTTCAAATTTTGGCTTACAGCTAGCCTGCTGCTACTGAGAGAATGCTTTGAAGGTTAAAGTGTAATCATTCAGGCATAGACACAAATGCAGAGGTTCTAAGGTTTCTGTAGACTCCTGCTGCTGCTAGCTAATAGGTGCCAGTGTTTGTTTGTTTCACTTAGGAAGTTCAAATTTTATAAAACTCAATTTACTTTCAACAAAACAAGGAACAAAATTCTATAGGAACTCTATAATAGATATTGGTCTAGTTTTGTCTTTCCAACTATTACTTTATAATTATGATGGTCCAGTGGACATGTACATATTTCTCCTCCATGATTATGCTATTTATTTTCATTTTCATTAAGGATATTTGTTTTTATGTTCACTCCAATAAAACAATATAAATGGGGCCGGGCGCGGTGGCTCATGCCTGTAATCCCAGCACTTTGGGAGGCTGAGGCAGGTGGATCAGGAGGTCAAGAGATCGAGACCATCCTGGTCAACATGGTGAAACCCCATCTCTACTAAAAATATATAAAAAAATTAGCTGGGCATGGTGGTGCGTGCCTGTAATCCCAGCTACTCAGGAGGCTGAGGCAGGAGAATTGCCTGAACCCAGGAGGCAGAGGTTGCGGTGAGCCGAGATCGCGCCATTGCACTCCAGCCTGGGTAACAAGAGCGAAACTCTGTCTCAAAAAAAAGAAAAAATATATATATATAAACAAGAAATAATAATACTAGTAATAACTGCCATTAATTTAATACCTTCCACTTAATTGGCACTCTTGATTACTTTATATGCATTTTCTGATTAACTTTTGCCATAAGTTTAATAATCTTTTGAGATGAATATTTATGGCTACTTTACTTTGAAAAATTGAGGTTCAAAGAAATAAAATATTTTCAGAATTACATATTTAGCATGAACAGATATGTTCCCATCACCTCTTAACCACACCTCTCTCTGTCATGTATCCTCAACATTTATTAATATTATAAAGTGCTGTTCCAATTTCTTGCCCCCATGTTTAAATGTATATTTTACTTTAGAACTCCCCATCAAGTCTTGCCTTTTTCTCCTATCGTCACTGCCCTAATTTCAAGGGGGAAAAAAAAAAGGTTTTACTATTTCTAAACATGGTATGCTATTCATACCCCCCAAAGATATTCATTTCAACTAACTCTAAAGATAACAGGGGCAATCTTTATTAAAAGCAATTATGCTTTTCTTATAAGAATTTTTTCTCTTTTGTTTAATACAGGACAATAAGAATGTAGATTTCTTAGTTGACTTAGAACAATTAATCACTCTTTGTGGACACACATTGAACACTTCTCCCAGCCCACCCAGCATCCAAGCTATATTACGCTCCTCACTATTTTGTTTTTTTTTTTTTTTAGACGGAGTTTTGCTCTTTTTACCCAGGCTGGAGTGCAATGGCATGATCTCGGCTCACCACAACCTCCGCCTCCTGGGTTCAGGCAATTCTCCTGCCTCAGCCTCCTGAGTAGCTGGGATTATAGGCACGCACCACCATGCCCAGCTAATTTTTTGTATTTTTAGTAGAGACGGGGTTTCACCATGGTCTCGATCTCTCGTGATCCACCCGCCTCGGCCTCCAAAAGTGCTGGGATTACAGGCTTGAGCCACCGCGCCCGGCCCCGCTTCTCACTATTTTTATTCACACTACAATCATTCATGGCTCCCTATAGGGATAGGAAGCCACAAAACATTCCTCCTGACTGGAATGTCTTTCTCTAGCCTATTCCGCCCATGTAAAATATATAACTATTCTTAACCATCAGCTGAAAGATATTCCTCCATGCAAAACGTTAACTGCTTAGCTTTTGAAATGAAACTAGTTTCTTTCTAGGTTTCCTTAGCATATTAACAGCTGTTTCACTGGTTGAAGAATGGCATTAACATTTATCTAGCTATTTCTCTAAGTAGATGAATGGATTAAAATGAATGAATCACAGAATCAAACTTTACATCACATTATCAAGAAGTTACAAGCATTCATATATCAGGAGTCTAGAACTCTGAATCTAGTTCTGACATTTCTACTTTGTAATCTGGGAAAATGTCACTAGCCAGTGTGTGGACTGAGGATATTAATGCATTACCTGCCTGGGAGCAGGGGTTTGCAACTGATTTCTATTCAACATGCCTTTGAGCTTTAATTCTATGAAACAGTAATTTGAAATCGTCTCACTAGGTCATTATCCAGAGTAAAAGAGTTATATTGAATAATTTTTATCTAGAAATGTCTGTCTGCACCTGCCTCATCACTTACTTTTTGTTTCATCTCTATTCCAGTTCTTTTGTTTTGCTTCGGGCAGTCATTGTAAAATGTTAGGTTAGTCACCAAAATGCTGAAAAGAAACACATTTTGCCCCTGGTTAGAATAAGAATCTATTAATGCTTTATCATTTTGGTAGACAAGTATACATAGGCAATGAGTGAAATGTTGAACCAGTTCTGGTATTAATCATCCAAAACAGCTAAGGAATTATTGCATATTTCACCATACACAGACTTCAGATACTTAATTCATAATACAGCAAATCAGTGATCTATGAATCCGTAACATTATTTCAATTCAGTATCAGATCTAAATGATTATTTATAAAACATATAAACTCTGCCGATAAAAAGCAAACATAAAACTTCTGGTTTGGAAAATGGCATAACTTACATGGAAGTATTTGATTTCTGATTTAAAAAACCTTCCAATTCTATTTAGCTTCATATTCCTTGGACTATCTGAGTATTATTATAAGACAGAAGCCAAAATAGTATTTTTAGGTTATTAGCTCAACTGCATAACTGGGGGACTAAAATTACTAGTGAATTTAATAAGGCAGAAAGTTACATCTGCCCTACCTAAACAGCCTATGTAAATACTCCAAGGCTGCTAGTGCCACTACAGTTATACATATTCTTGTATCAAATTGCTCTGCCAAACCCATCTTGAACTTCCAATTTATAGCATAAGAGGGTTATTCTGACTTTAGCTAGCCATTCTGTCTTGCAGCCATTGGAAAAAAGAGAAAAAAGGAAGCATTGAAAATAACTTGTAACTTTAAGGAAACGACTCAGTAGTTGTACAAATCACTCCTATTCACATCCTATTAGCTGGAATTTGCTGACCATGTGGCCACATCTTTCCCTGGGGAGCCTGATACATCTAGGTATTACACAAGAGAGCCCTGGGCCCAATTAATAATTAAATATTCTATTACTAAAGGAAGAAAGGGAGGATGGCAAATAGTTGAGAGTCTCAGTTAAAACCATGGTCCAGCAAAACACAAGTGTTCCAAAGTAGCGGCCAGTATGGAATGAAATGAGCAAGATGTGTCTCTAAAGTAAACAAGGAGGCTTTATCATGAAGGGTCGTATAGGCCGTTTTGAAAGCATTTGGCTTTTACTCTAAGTGAAATAGAAGAGTAGCTGCAGAGTTTCAAACAGGAAGGTAACATAATTTGACTTATACCTTGAAGGATATTTCTACCTCACCTTCTTCACTATGAAAAGACCACAGATTTTAAAAGTAACACTTGAGAGACATATTAGTGGTAGGGACAAAAGGCAGAGAAACTCCAGGCAGAAAACGGCGAGTCCCCAGTGAAACCCTACCCTCAAGGTGAAAAGCCTGAAACCACAGCCCAAAGTCAGAGCTTATATCGCTGTTTTTCCACTCAAATGCTGCCTTTTCCTAAACCACCCACGGCCCTGCCCTTCCCCATCCTGTGCCTATTGAAACCCAGACTCAGGTGGTAGATGGGACTATGGCTGGATGTTGAAGAGAAGCAGCTGGACTTCAGAAGGACAGCTTGACCGCATGACTTTGGAGAAGAATCTGGCCAGAGACAGCCGGACTTCAGGGGAAGATTACCTATCCACCTCATTCCCTTTTCAGCTCCCCTTCTCATTGAGAGCTACTTTAATCAGCAAACAAAAAAGAAAAAAAATCCCCTGCATTTACCATCCTTCAATTCATTATTGTTACCTCATTTTTCCTGGACGCTAGACGAGAGCTCAGGATCCATGAATATGGATACAAAAGGCTGTCATGCTGATCCTTTGGCTTTGCTGGTGGAGAGCAGTCACTTCATCCAAAAAGTCAGAGAGCCCACTGAGCTGTTAACACTTAAGCCATCGCACAGAGCACTATAACATGCCCTCTAGGGTGTTGGGGCTACAGGCATCCAACCTAGGTGCTGCCACAGGGCCTACATGGAGTATGTTCCTGCCAGAGCCCAAAGGCACTTGTTCCAGCTCCTGCATCCACTCAACTGTGTGCTCCCTTCCACGAAGGGTGTGATGTAGTGGGTTTGAGTGAGTGGAGTTTGATCCCACTGGTGGTGACTCAGCTGGTCAGTTCCAGCACTCTTGCAATCCAGTTCCTGCCTTGTTTGCTCATGCACTCCCTCCAACAAGGAGTTGAGAGTGGCAGGCTGAAGAAACAGGCACTTCTGTCACAAATCCCATGAAGGGGTCAAAGAAATATCCTTCTCCACATGGATGTTATTGTCTAACCCAGGTAAGTGATCATTATACCTCAGACCATGTTGTCATACTAGAAATAATAAAAGTTTACACCTGGATATATATTGAAAATACAGTCAACATGATCATGAAATGATGTGAAACAAAGGATGTCTTAATGGTTGTTGGCTTGAAAAACCAGATATAAAGAATTTCTGGTTGGGTGAAGTGGCTCATACCTGTAATGCCAGAACTTTGGGAGGCTGAGATGGCATATCACTTTAAATCAAGAGTTTGAGACCAGCCTGGCCAACATGATGAAACCCTGTCTCTACTAACCATACAAAATTAGCCAGGTGTGGTGACAGTGTCTGCAATCCCAGCTACTCAGGGGGCTGAGGCAGGAAAATCACTTAAACCTAGGAGGCAGAGACTGCAGTGAGCTGAGATCATACCCCTGCACTCCTGCCTGGGTAACAGAGTGATACTTCATCTCAAAATTTAAAAAAAAAGAATTTCCATCAAATTAGGGCCCAGTGATACACACCTGTAATCCCAGTACTTTGAGAGACTGAGGCAGAATTTCTTGAGGCCGGGAGTTTGAGACCATCCTGGGTAACATAGCAAGATGTTGTCTCTATTAAATAACAACAACAATAACTAGTCAGGCATAATGGCATGCACCTGTAGTCTCAGCTACAGTCTCAGGAGGCTGAGGCAGAAGTTTAAGTTTTAATGACTCGAGCCCAGGAGTTTAAGGTTGCAATGAACTATGACTGCACCACTGCACTCCAGCCTGGGAAACAGAATGAGATGCTGTTTCAAAAAAGAAGGAAAAGGAAAAGAAGAAAGAAGGATGAAAAAATGAAAGAAAGGAAGGAAGGAAAAGAGAGAAAGGGAGAAAGAGAAAGAAGAAAAAAGAAGTGCCATCAAATGAGAGATGAAAATCTGTAGTTAGAGTAGCTTATGTATCTGGGGAATGTCAGGAATTCAGTTTTCAATACATTTTGTTTGAGATGCATGTAATATATACCAATTAAGATGCTGAATAGGCAGTTGGAAAAATAGGTTTAGAGTTATGAAGAGACTCCTGAGCTGGACATAAAAATTTGAGTATGGAGTGCAAGAAGATGGATGTTTAAACTTGTCATACTTAGATGATGTTAACAAAGGAATAAATCATAAAAGAAAGGGGTCCAAACTTGATTCTTCAGGCAAATATTGAGAGTAAAACATATAGAGGAGAAAACAGTTAAAAAGAGAGAGAGAAGTAATATAGACAAGCGAAGAAAGTGAATTAGGAAAGAGTAATCAAACACCTGTTAAAACCTAATAATTAGCTAGGCAAATAAAAATGAAGAATGGCATTATATTCAGAGGAAATCATTGGCAATCTTAAAGAGCTCAGTTTCATCTGCTTGGTGGGCATGAAAATGATTACAATGGTTGTAAGTGAGATTGGGAAAAGAGGAATTCAAACAGAAATTGTAGAAAAATTTTTGAGGTGCAAGGAAACAAAAATGCATCAATAGCTGCAAGGGAAGTAGGATATATATGTATAGAAAATAATAGAGAATAAAAATACATTATGTATTAGTTGTCTATTCATTATTGTCCTGTGGATCTTTAGCACAAAAGCAATAGAAGTAAAATAAGGGAACCAAATAAGTAAACATGGGAAAGAAAGAAATAGTCTGTCACTTTTGAAGACATATGGTTATCTATAAAGAAAACCAGTTGAATGTTTTTGTAATTAGTTATTAGCTTATTCTTATTCTCGTTTGTTTTCTGTCATACTAGAATTAAAAACGATTCATGCACCATCATTTACAATATTACATTATTCTGTATTTGTCTATGTATTTTCCTTTACCAGTGAGACGTATACTTTCCTATGCTTTTATGTTGCTGTTTAGCATCCTTTCATTTTATCTTGAATAAATCCCTTTAGCACTTCTTGTAAGGAAGTTCTACTAATGACGAATTACCTGGTTTTGTTTTGTTTTTCTTTTTTTTCTGAAAATGTCTTTATCTCTTTTTCAATTTTAAAAGACATTTTTTTCCAAGTATAGTATTCTTGTTTGGCACGATTTTTCTTTTCTTTTCTTTTTAACATTTTAATATATCACTTTACTCTTTCTTGGCCTGCATGTATCTGTTGTAAAATCTGTGTATATTCTTATAATGTTACCTTGTATGTGACAAGTCACTTTTCTCTTTCTTCCTTTAAAATTCTAAATTTAACTTTTGACAATTTATTTAAAATATGTCTCCTTTATGTTCAACCTTTTTAGGATTGTTTAGACGTCATATGTATTTTTGTATTCCTCTACAGATTTGAGAAGTTTCTAGCCATTATTTTACTAAGCTTTCTGGTTTTTTAAAAATTATTATTCTCTTCTCCTGAAAATTTAATAATGAATTAATTTGATTATGTCTCATAAGTTCCATGCCTCTGACTAGGTACTTTCAAATGACATATCTGGCTTGCAGATTCTTTCTTCTATTTGTTTGAATCTGCTTTTGAAACACTCTATTGAATTGTCCAGTTCAGTCATTGTATTCTTTAGCTCTAGGATTTCTGATTGAATATTTTGTATAATTTCCTTTATTTTGTTTAACTTCTCATTTTGTTCATGTATTGTTTTCCTGATTTACTCCATTTGTGTACCTGTGTTCTCTTATAGCTCACTGCCTTCCTTTAAGGCAATTATTTTGAAATCTTTTTCAGGTAGCTCATAGACCTCAATTTTTTTTTGGAAATGGTTAACTGTGCCTTATTTGGATTCTTTTATGATATCATTTTTCTCTAATTTTTCATCATCCTTGTGGCCTTGTGTTACTCTGTGTGCATTTGATGAAATAGGAACTTCTTCCAGTTTATGCAGACTGACTTTGGCAGGGATAGCCTTTTACCAGTCATCCTACCCAAAACTTTTGGGTCAAACAGCTCATGGGTTTCATGACCAGGAATGCTGCCAGAGTCTATGGGCAGGTGAACCTGGAATCTGGGTCCACAGGTGGGCAGGCCTAACACCAAAGTCCATGTGTGAGAAGTTCATTTATAGTTTCTATGGGCAAGTAGGTTCAGTGCCATAGTGCCAGGATCTATGGGTGAGCTGGCTCAATGCTGCAAACCACAGGTAGCCTTGCTGCCCATGTCCACTTGGGAAAATCCTGTGCCTGTGTCCATAATAAAGTCAGATACTCCCTTCACTCTTCTTTTCCCTCACAGAGATAACATAGGCTGGGAGATTTTTGTGGGTGCTGCACTGTGCTGGCTTGGAAAGGGGTAACAGAAGTAAAATAAAATCTTTTTTTCCTGCTGTTTTCAACTCATTTTAAAATTCATTTCTGTGTTCTACCCAGATGCTTTAACTTCTCACTTGGATTCAGAATCTATTGAAGGTATTTTCATCTTTGGATGGTTGTAAAATCTGTAATTTGTGGGCACATGAGGGCTGAAAACTCCCACTGCTGCTGAGGTCACTTCTAGGTTGACATTTGGCTCAACTATGTATAAACAACGTGACATTTTGAATCTAAATTTTATGTGTGGGGCAGAGACAATGCCAGATGCTCAAAATTTTTACTTTATTTTTCTGAAAATATAGGAAGTCTATATTTCCTAGCATTTCTATACTTTCTTTCTTTTTTTTCTGTTTTCTTTTTTGAGAGAGTTTTGCTCTGTTGCCTCATCTGGAGGGCGGTCCCATGATCTTGGCTCACTGCAACAGCCACCTCTTGGATTCAAGCAATTCTCCTGCCTCAGCCTTCCGAGTAACTGGAATTAAAGGCACACTCCACCATACCCAAATAATTTTTTGTATTTTTAGTACAGATGGAGTTTCATCATGTTGGCCAGGCTTGTCTTGAACTCCTGACCTTAAGGAATCAACTCACCTCAGCTTCCCAAAGTGCTAGGTTAATAGGCATAAACCACCATTCCCAGCCCTAATTTCTATTTTCAAAGGGTCTTTTTTTTTCTCTATTCATTAATTTTCTATCAAAATGTGGAGGATGCTGTGGTTTATTCTGCAGCAAAACACTAGATAGAATGAGCCAAAAGCCCTGAAATATATTTACTGAAGTTTGCCCATTGATGGTATACCCTACCATCCTAACATGCCAGGTTCTTTCAACTAACTTTTAATTTTACCAGCACTTTTACACCAATAATACTACAACGAAACCACACAGTACTGTCACAGACTTTCTCCCACTGAAATACACAGAATCTGGTTAAATATCCCCAGCTTTCTACTGGAAAGGGAGGACTGGATAATATTAAAAATAGCACAATTAACCCTTTCCTTTTCTTCCCTTTCCTTTCCTTTTTCCTCTTTCCTTTCCTTTTTTTTCCTGTTATTGTACTGTGGGATTTTGTTGCTTGTTATGACCATCTTTGGAAACTAGTGCTTGAAAATACTATTTAAAAACCTTTAAAATAATTCTATTTACTATTCAAGTGTTTGCGCAAATTGAAATAAAATATGCATTTCAATCACTGTTTGGGTCTCTATGTTGTTCATCACATACACCATAATAATGCTGTAGCAGCGTCTTTCTAATCTTCCTAGGATGGAGGTCAGCAACATATCTCCTTGATTAACATCCTTATTGTATTCAAGTTATTTTCTTAATTATTACTTCATTAAGGAATCTTGCATTACAACTCAATATTGCAATCTCTCGTCCCTGGGAATTTTGATCCTTTAGTTATCTTTATTTTTCAATTGATCACTAATCTAATTTATTATATAAAGAGATAATATTTTATGCACGACAACAAGTCTTTGGAATATTTTGAGCTTTTCTTTGTACGCCAGTATGTGGTCAATTTTCATAAGCATTCTTTTTGCTTGAAACGTATTCTGCTATTGTTGAATATAATGTACATTTATCCATAGATCAAATAAATTAACTGCATTATTAAAGTCCTTTCATCCTTAGTAACTTTTTTTCTGGTAAATTATTAATTACCAGCAGAAGCGTAATAAAAATCTCCCACACAAACAGTGAATTGTTCCTTTCCCCTGAAGTTACGTGAATGGTTTACATATTTTTGAGGCTGATATCAGCTGTATGTAAGTTTTTAGTTTTTGCATATTTGTGCTTATTGAACTTTTATCAGCATATAGATATCCTCTTTATCTTTAATAACGTTTATTGCTTTAAATAGAGTCCAATCTTTATGGAAACAAAACTTAATCTCATTTGCCTTCTGGTTTCTTTTTGGATCTAGATAAATGAAGGAACCAGCAAGAAATCTTAGGTCAGGATGGTGTTTCTCTATCAGAGGCCACAACTTCTGTAGACCTTTCTCTCCTACAGCTGCACATCTTGATTTTGCTTTTTACTTCTTCAGATGTGGTGGTAGTGATGTCCGAACCCCATCAACTACTATTGCTATTTTGGGGGTGCTTCGCATTTCATAGTTTTCCTTAACGTGTTTGTAAATTGGTTCATTCATAAAGTGTTCCTCAATTACCTTGTTTGAGTGTATATGGTTTATCTGTTTCATGCAGCCCAAGATACAATAAGAAGGAGTTTGATAGAATATTTCATCACTACATATCAAGAAACACACATTTCCCAGCTGGAATACAGTTATGGGCACCTTACCTTCCATAAACAACTCCTTCTAAATCTTAAGAGATGTTATCTAAAGCACACTATTTACATGCATCAATTTTGAATCAGTTCAGATGCATTTAAATGCAAGTGATACCAAATTCAAGTGCTTATACATTATGCCTGTGACATTTACAATTTTTGAACAGAAATAATACAGAGAAATATGTTTTCCCTAGTGAACATTATATGAAGTAATGTATACAAATATCCACATATATATATATATAAACCAAAGCAAATGTTACAAAAATTACAGTTGCATACAATACCTGTACTGCACTATGCAATTTTCTATTCCATTGTATGCTTCTTAGAAAATATTCCATTGCCTTCTTACTTTCAACTTGCAGCCTTGAGTTTGAAAAATATTGACTACAATTCTAGGAAATTTACACAAAGCCACTCTTAGATGCAAAGAAGCCTAGGAAAATGAATAACTAATCATTTAGCCTCTATAGTAGGATATAGAAAGTGGGGGTGGGGGCATAATTTAAGAAAGCTGTAGCATAAACAATGATACCTGCCAAAAATAATCACCAGGAAGTAGAAAAGCAAGCACTATGTTAACTGGTGAAATATCAAAACTATCTTCATTAAAATTATGATCAATTCAGAAATCCCCATTAGCACTATTTCCATTTCAATGTGATTTTGGGGCATGACTTACAACAAGAAGACAATAAAGTAATATAAGTTAGGTAAATAATAGAAAATATGATGTATAATTGTGCTTTGTAAAAATTTAAATAAAATGTAGAATTACCAGAATTAGCGTAAAAGTTTGGCAAGCTAACTAAATACAAAATAAATAGCCAAAATTATTTTTTTAACTAAACAGGCAATATCAAGGAAGAAACAAAAAATAAGTCAATTCACTATTAGAACATTTGTTTAAATTAGCGTAATTTATAATTTGCCAATAATATTATCTGTAAAAATTATGTATAGAAATCTAACCTACACAATGAAGTTACTATAAGAAAAAATATATGACTTGCAGTGTTATTTATATTAATGCTGCCTCAAAATTTTCTTTAAATCTGAAAACTGTCAGAAAAAGTAATTAATGAATTGTGTTATATTTATACTATGTAAATTTTCTATGCATATTTATGCTATATCCATCTAGAAATGAATGAGTATAAGGTAATGGGCTTATGACCTTGTAATAGGCAAAAGTTCTCTTAAGACACAAACAAACAGCATAATCTTGTAATAGGCAAAAGTTATCTTAAGACACAAATAGCATAACCATAAAAAACATTCAATTTCATGAAAATCAAGAACTTCAGTATAATCAATGACATTAAGAAAATAAAGGACAAGAAGTAGGGTAAAAGTGATCAATATACAGGTATCTGATAAAGAACCTGTATCCAAGGTAATTTAGAACATTATAATTAGAAAACAGTAAAACTAAATCAAAGACTCAAACAGACAGTTTACAAAAGGAAATATATGAATGACTTATAAGCACAGGAAAAGTCACTCCACAACCTTAATTATAAACAACTTCATACAAACTAGAATTGCAGGTTATGGCAATTTCTTAAGTTAAACATACCCCCACCTAATGAGCCAGCAACTCATAAGTATTTTCCCGATTAAAACAGAAATGTATGTCCACAAAAAAGAACTGTAAAGGAAATATCATAGCAGTCTTATTTGTAACAATAACTGGAAACAACTCAACTGCTCATCAAGAGGAAACTGGTTAAGCAATTGGTGGTATATTTACACTACTGACTAATAATTAACAATTATAAACAGATGATTCTTACAAGCATCATTCTTAAAAACATTTTATTAAGCCATAAGAACTATGCAGAATAAAAACATGACTCCACTAACTTAAAGTATAAGAATAGGCAAAAACACAAATGAGAGGTGATTGTCTTCAGGGATTAATAGAAAATAGATATTTCCATGCTGCTGTAATGAAACTATTCTAAGTACCAAGTGGGTAGTTACAAAAGATGTATTATTTTTTCAAAATTTCCCAAACTATACAATTAAGATCTAGGCATGTAGCCGGGAGTGATGCACACCTGTAATTCCAGCTACTTAGGAGGCTGAGGCAGGAGATTTGCTTGAACCCGGGAGGCAGAGGGTGTAGTGAGCTGAGAGCATGCCATTGCACTCCAGCCTAGCCAACAGAGCGAGACTGTCTCAAAAAAAAAAAAAAGATCTATGCATGTTCCTGTAAATATATCTCAATTTAAAATTATTGATAAGAAATACTAAATCATGGCCTAAGTTTATTTATATAGCAGACATGTCTATTGTAATATCTTAAAATCCTTATTAATTCATATTAATTTTGCAAATTTTTAAAAGAAAAAACAAGCAAATTAACCAGTTAAAGTAAAAATTAATTAATTTTTTTATGTATGGTGGTATGATTTATTGGAAATAGCATTGGCATAGGGTTTAGGTGATGCTCTTAGTTTTGTCTTGGTCCTACTATTAATTTTAAAAAATGCATTAAACATTTTGCCATTAATTTTCTTTTCTGGGAAATAAGTTGGTGTGCCACTTATCAATGCAACTTCCTTCAGCTCTGTGTTTACCCTTCATTGCCTGCTCTGCATAAATAAAGATGGATTTTTTAGATACTTTTCTTTTTTTTTTTTTTTTTTTTTTTTTTTTTTTTAATTTTTTATTGGATTATAGGTTTTGGGGTACATGAGCAGAGCATGCAAGACAGTTGCGTAGGTACACACATGGCAGTGTGCTTTGCTTTTCTTCTCCCCTTCACCCACATTTGGCATTTCTCCCCAGGCTATCCCTCCCCACCTCCCCCTCCCACTGGCCCTCCCCCTTTCCCCCCAATAGACCCCAGTGTTTAGTACTCCCCTTTCTGTGTCCATGTGTTCTCATTTTTCATCACCCACCTATGAGTGAGAATATGCGGTGTTTCATTTTCTGTTCTTGTGTCAGTTTGCTGAGGATGACGTTTTCCAGATTCATCCATGTCCCTACAAACGACACGAACTCATCATTTCTGATTGCTGCATAATATTCCATGGTGTATATGTGCCACATTTTTCCAATCCAGTCTATTATCAATGGGCATTTGGGTTGATTCCAGGTCTTTGCTATTGTAAACAGTGCTGCAATGAACATTCGTGTACCTGTGTCCTTATAGTAGAACGATTTATAGTCTTTTGGATATATACCCAGTAATGGGATTGCTGGGTCAAATGGAATTTCTATTTCTAAGGCCTTGAGGAATCGCCACACTGTCTTCCACAATGGTTGAACTAATTTACACTCCCACCAACAGTGTAAAAGTGTTCCTTTTTCTCCACATCCTCTCCAGCATCTGTTGTCTCCAGATTTTTTAATGATCGCCATTCTAACTGGCGTGAGATGGTATCTCAATGTGGTTTTGATTTGCATCTCTCTGATGACCAGTGACGATGAGCATTTTTTCATATGATTGTTGGCCTCATATATGTCTTCTTTCGTAAAGTATCTGTTCATATCCTTTGCCCACTTTTGAATGGGCTTGTTTGTTTTTTTCCTGTAAATCTGCTTGAGTTGTTTGTAAATTCTGGATATCAGCCCTTTGTCAGATGGGTAGACTGCGAAAATTTTTTCCCATTCTGTTGGTTGCCGATCCACTCTAGTGACTGTTTCTTTTGCCGTGCAGAAGCTGTGGAGTTTCATTAGGTCCCATTTGTCTATTTTGGCTTTTGTTGCCAATGCTCTTGGTGTTTTGTTCATGAAGTCCTTGCCTACTCCTATGTCCTCGATAGTTTTGCCTAGTAGATACTTTTCTTTGGGTGATGAAAAGGAAAAATGCTGGGAAGAGATGCTGGTTGCACATTGAAGAGGAAATGTCTTTTGTCTTCCTGGTTCTTGTACATTTCTCTCATCGGGTTCCTATAGTGTGTAATTTCTCCCGTGTCTGCTTTCTGCAATGAATAACTTTGCCAGTGTCCAGTTCCTATGGCATGCAACAGTTAAGGGGACCCTGGGCCCAGCAGCTTCTTCCAGCACACACTCTGGCAATGTCAATATGTAGTGCCACCAGTGAGGTACCTCCCTTTAAATGGCCTCACTGCATTTCTTCAGGATAATCTGCAGCAAGTTCTGGGCTCCTAAACTCCTTGTGTGTGTCCATGTCCTAAATATTCCTGGCGTGTGACAACAAATCTCAGGGTATATATACCCCAGGTAATGTAGATGCTTCAATATGCTATTTTTTTGTTTTGGTATTAAAACCAAATTGAAAATCTTAAAACTATAAAGTCAGTCCCAGCTTACAGGCCATACAAAAACATGTTACAGGCCAGATTTGGTCCATGGACCACAGTTTTCTCATCTCTTCCATATATTCAACTTTTCCTGCTCAAATAGCTTTGTGGTTTCTGTTTCCTGGTTGGATCTAGAGTGAAAGGAGATAGACTCTGAAAGATGAGAGTCTTTGTGGTTTTAGGCTTGCGTAGCACTGCTCAGGTAATTGGCAATAAGGAAAGGGATGCTTCTTGGTAATCCATGACATGCAATGACATCGTGATTAAGCGAGCTGTCTCCTGTGGTTGATGAAGTCTCATTTGAAGCAAGTGCCTCAGGGGCTCCAGAGGCTGCTACTAGACCAGCTTAGTAGCAGCAGTGACCAGAAGGACTTTGGTACAAGAGGGATATTTTTGGTACACTTGAACACAGACAGAAGGAAAATGAGGAGTTCAGCTATTTCAACTTTAATTCAAATGAATATCTTATTTCCTGTAGCTACAGGGATGATATTACTGAAAATAAAGCACATTTAATTGTATAATTGAACTCATAATTTCATCAAGTATCTTCTGTGAAGCAGTATTGACTGGGAAAAAATATGATCCTGAAGTTTGGAAGAAGTATATTTGGTTAGATTTAGATGACAATCTGGAACCTCCAAGTCCCTCGGAGCCTGCCTTAGTAGTGGAAGTAGCTGTCCTACCACTCCTAAGTGTCTGAGGAGACTAACTATCTTCTACATTAAAAAAAAAATTTGCTAAATCCATCTGACTTAGATGCCTTAAAAAAAAAAAAAACGATCATTCTTCTTAATATACCCAACTTACTCCTTGTGGTCACTTGACTTCTAACAAAGGAGAAAAAACACAACATGACATCTAAGAAAATAACTTATACATTAAAAGAATTATGTAAAAACTGTGATAATATTTCAGTAGAAATTTTAAGAACATATGTGAGAGAGGATTCTAAGGGTGTTAGACCATGGAGTATGAACTATAACATTGAATTCATTAACATGGATATACTTAATAAAGATTCTGGACTTAAAATGCTTGCTTGTTCAGGTTGAGGGAGCTCTAACTACTTACTTGTTTGATTGACTTAAACTTGGGTACAAAGTTTTCTGATATTTAATGAGGATGATGTGTCAGATCTTCCTTGACATGATGTAGAGAAATGAATTCAAAAGTTAAATTTATCATATGTGATATGCTAAATAATGACATATGACATGTTTCTCCCAGATGCAGTCAATAAAAAATTCAAAAGATACATTCTTCAATCAGGTGTTGAGAAATGTATTAATGAGGAGAACATCTACATCCTTGGAAAGTTCTTCGTTTCTCTCCCTTTTAGACCAGTTATAATTGTAGGGGATGCCAGCATTAAAATAAGCTCACTGAGTTAATATGAGTGACAAGATCCCAGAGTAGCACAGGAAAAGTGACAGCTCAACTGCCAAAGACAAGGTGGAAACATAAAGGGGTGGAAGGACATACTAAGAAATAGAATGTCTTGACCCTCAGACGTCTTAGGAATGTAATAGATGGGAAAACTGCTAGCATATTGCTTGATCTATATATCATTAAAAACTGTAGTTGTGGAAGCCAAAAGAATCCTGACTTGATTTGGTACACTGAATAGTCACATTCTCTGTCTAATTTCCAGACTTGACTCAATCCAGAGACCCAGAGCTTTTGAATAATATAATGGAAAGTGATTCTTGAAGGAAGACTTTGCACTGTTGCTGCAAATACATATCACAAATGTTCTTTAAACATTTCCCAAATGTCAGTGGCCATTGCTAGACAGACTATACATAGGGAAAAATGAAATACCCAGACTTCTTGAGATTATTAGACCTCACTCTGAAATGACACTAATTTCTGAGGACCCAAAATGTCACTGTTGCCAGAGTGGAGTTCTGTGGTGGTCAAGTCCTAGCTGTAGTCTCGGCTCAAGTCTGACTCAGGGGTCCTAGTTAGTTCATAAAACCACCCTAATTATTATCCTACTTCTTGAATGTAGAAATGGAATAAACATACTTGGGTACTACTGAATTTCCACATTTCCTTTCTGACCCTTGAGGTGAGGACAGTTATAGTTGAAAAGGCTGTGTGATAATCTCTGGAACTTTCATTTCCTAGAAAGATAATATAACTGAAGCAATAACACGTCCTCCAGGTGCTCTGAAGATTACTGCCATCATCAAAGATTTTAAAGAAGCAGAGTGATAAGTATTCAGTGGGACTGTGATGGACTTGGAAGTATTTAATATTGCCAGCAATGAATAGAATAACTGTTTGGCTATGACCCTTCTAACTTGGGAGTAAGCGTGATGACTTTTTCACTTGTAAAAATAGCTATATCCTGTTAGGTAAATATAAACACTTCATTAAATATTTCATTATTGCATATATTCAAATGTGTGTAGAAGGGTTTATATAAATGGTGACTAGCCAAAGAGATAGACTATCCTAGATATTAATATGGTAATTATTATATAATATTAATACATTAATTATATGTAATATATGTTAATATATGAAATTAATAAATTAATTATGATACACATTAGCAAATCTGTATTTCACTTCTTGCTCTGGAAAAGTGGAACAGGGCCTTTTAGAGAATGTTACTTTGCCAGGTGGTGCAATATTAAAGACTTTCAATAGACAGCACTAAAAGGACACTGAAGGTGGAAGCTTTTCAGTTCCTGGTTCAAGTATGCTACTTTCACCATATTCCTATATCATGTGGTTTCTTCAAGGCTTAGCACCTCAGTTATTTCTCTGCCATCAATTGCATCACAGATCATCCCTCTCCAGAAAAGTATGGATCTCAGCCGATATGTTTTGGCTGTGTCCTCACTCAAATCTTATCTTGAATTGTAGCTCCCATAATCCGCACTTGTCATAATAGTGACCTGAAGGTAGATAACTGAACCATGGGGTTGGGGTTTTCCCATTTCTTTCATGGTAGTAAATTAGCCTCATGAGATCTGATGAGATCATGAAAGGGCAGTTCCCCTGCATGAGATCTCTTATCTGCCACTATGTGAGATGTGCCTTTGCTTGGTCTTCACCTTCTGCCATGATTGTGAAACCTCCCCAGCCATGTGGAACCATGAGTCTATTAAACCTCTTTCCTTTATAAAGTATCCATTCTTAAGTATGTCCTTATAGCAGCATGAGAACAAACTAATGCAGTAAATTGGTACTGGTAGAGTGGGGTGCTGCTGTAAAGATACCCAAAAATGTGGAAGTGACTTTGAAACTGCATGACAGGAAGAGGTTGGGACAGTTTAAAGGTCTCAGAAGAAGATGGGAAAATGGGAAAATTTGAAAGTTTCTAAAGACTTGTTGAATGGCTTTGACCGAAATGCTGTTAGTGATATGAACAATAAAGTCCAGGCTGAGGTGGTCTCAGAAGGAGATGAGAAACTTTTTGGGAACAGGAGTAAAGGTCACATGTGCTATGCAAAGAGGCTGGTGGTATTTTTCCCTTGCCCTAGAGATTTATAGAACTTTGAACTTGAGAGAGATGACTTACAGTATCAGGTGAAAGCAATGTCTAAGCAGCAAAGCATTCAAGAGGTGACAGCATAAAAGTTCAGATAAATTTCAGCCTATGATGCAGTAGTAAGGGGGAAAAAACACATTTTCTGGGGAGAAATTCAAGCTGGCTACAGAAATTACGTAAGTAACAAGGAGCCAAATGCTAGTCACCAAGACAACGGGGAAAATATCTCCAGGGCATGTCAGAAACTGTGTGGCAGTCCCTCCCATCACAGGCCCAGAAGCCTAGAAGTTAAAAATGGTTTCCTGGGCTAGTTCCAGGGCAACACTCCTGTATACAGCCTGGGGACTTCGTGACCTGCATCCCAGCCACTCCAGCATGGCTGAAAGAGACAAAGATGCAGCTTAGGGCACTGCTTCAGAGGCTGCAAGCCCCAAATCTTGGCAGCTTCCATGTGGTGTTGGGCCTGCAGGTGCATAGAAGACAATAATTGAGGTTTGTGAACTAATATGGTTTGGTTGTGTCCCCACCCAAATCTCATCTTGAATTGTAGCTCCCACAATTTCCACGTGTTGTGAGAAGGACCTGGTAGGAGGTAATTGGATCGTGGAGGTGGTTTTTTTTCATGCTGTTCTTGTGGTAGTGAATAAGTCTCAAGAGATCTGATGGATTTATAAAAATTACAAGTACTCTCTTGCCCACCATTATGTAAGAAGTCCCTTTGCTCTTCATTCTTCTGCTATGATTGTGAGGCTTCCCCAGCCATGTGGAACTGTGATCCATTAAACCTCTTTTTATTTAGAAATTACTCAGTCTCAGATATATCTTTATCAGCAGTATGAAAAGGAACTAGTACAGTAAATTGGTACAAATGGGGCACTGCTGTAAAGAGTAGCAGGACAAGTCACATACAAAACATCCCGTAAACCAGATTTAAAGAAGGAAATGGCTTTATTCAGCCAGGAGCATTGACAGACGTGCGTCTCAAGAACCGAGCTCCCTGACAAAGAAAATCCTAGCCCTTTTAAAGGTTTATAATTCTAGAAAGTAAATGTGAGAGGGTCATGATCAATAAAGTAGGTGTGGGGTACGTGACCAGGTGGGGATTTGAGCAAGATTAAGCAAGAGCAATAGAGGGCATTTCTCCATATTATGCCTGCCATCTGCAGACAGGAGTGCGATTAAAGGTGGGTTGTTTAATCTTTAACCTCCAGGCCTGGCCTGTGGTGCCAGCCGACCTTGCCACTGACCTCATGCCTGCTATGTCTCAACTTTTACTTCCTCCTTCTTTGAGACAAGAGACAGGAAAGAGGGGTCTCTTTCCTCAAAGATATGTGAAAATGTGGAAGTGACTTTGGAACTGGGTAGCAGGCAGTTATTGGAACAGTTTGGAGGGCTTAGAAGAAGACAGAAAAATGTGAGAAAGTTTGCAACTTCCTAAAGACTTGTTGAATGGCTTTGACCAAAATGCTGATAATAATATGGACAATGAAATCCAGGATAAGGTGGTCTCAGATGGAGATGTGTAACTTGTTGAGAACTGGAGTAGGGGTGACTCTTGCTATATTTATCAAGGAGACTGGCTGCATTTTGTCCCTGCCCTAGTGATTTGTGGAACTTTGAACTTGATCAAGATGATTCAGGGTATCTGGAGGAAGAAATTTCTAAGCAACAAAGCATGCAAGAGTTTACTTGGGTGCTGTTAACAGCATTCAGTTTTGAAAGGAAAACAGAATACAGAAGTTCAGAATATTTGCAGTTGGACAATGAGATAGGAAAGAAAAACCCATTTTCTGAGAAGTTCAAGCTGTTGGCTGCAGAAATTTGCATAAGTAATGAATAGCCAAATGTTAATCCCCAAGACAATGGGGAAAATGTCTCCAGGGTATGTCAGAGGTCTTCATGGCAGTCCCTCCCAGGACAGGCCTAGAGGCCTAGGAGACAAAAGTGGTTTCATGGGCTGGGCCTAGGGTCCCTCCTCTGTGTGCAATCTAGGGACTTGGTGTCCTAGCTGCACCAGCTGTGGCTAAAAGGGGCCAAGGTACAGCTCTGGCCTTGGCTTCATCCCAAGCCTTGGCAGCATCCACATGGTGTTGAGCCTACAGGTACACAGAAGTCAAGAATTGAGGTTTGGGAACCTCTGGCTGGATTTCAGAGGTTATATGGAAACACCTGGACATTCAGGCGTAAGTTTGCTGCAGGGGTGGGACCCTCATAGACAACCTCTTTTAGGGCAGTCCAGAAGGAGAATGTGGGGTTGATACTTCTGCAGTGGGGTACTGCCTAGTGGACCTGTGAGAAGAGGGCCACTGTTCTCAAGACCACAGAATGGTAGATCCACCAAAAGTTGTGCCTGGAAAAGCCATAGACACTCAAGATCATCTGTGAAAACAGCCAGTTGGGGGGATGTACCCTACAAAACCACATGGGAGGAGCTGTCCAAGGCCATGGGAGCCTACCTCTTGCATCAG
Source organism: Callithrix jacchus (assembly GCF_049354715.1). NCBI lineage: Eukaryota > Metazoa > Chordata > Mammalia > Primates > Cebidae > Callithrix > Callithrix jacchus. The sequence continues at coordinate 101,783,682 of NC_133512.1, read as the reverse complement.
CAAGACCTGGATATAACACTTGGAGTCAAAGGAGATTATTTTGGAACTTTAAGGTTTAATGACTGCCCTATTGGATTTCAGGGTTGCATGAGGAATGTAGCCCCTTCATTTTGGCCAATTTTCCCATTTGGAACAAGTGTGTTTACCCATTGCCTATACTCCCATTGTATCTAGGAAGTAACTAACTTGCTTTTGATTTTACAGGCTCCTAGACAGAGGGACTTGTCCTGTCTCAGATAAGACTTTTGAGTTAATGCTGGAATGAGTTAAGATTTTAAGGAACTGTTGGAAATTCCTGATTGGTAAAAAAAAAATGAGATTTGGGAGAGGCCAGGAGTGGAATGATACAGTTTGGCTGTGCTTCCACCCAAATCTCATTTTGAATTGTAGCTTTCATAATCCCCACATGTCCTGAGAGGGACTCAATGGGAGGTGATTGAATCATGGGAGCGGGTTTTTCCCTTGCTGTTCTTTGATCATGAATAAGTCTCATGAGATCTGATAGCTTTATAATGGGCAGTTCCCCTATACTCTCTTGCCTGCCACCATGTAAGACATGGCTTTGCTCCTTTTCACCTTTTGCCATGATTGTGAGGCCTCCCCACTCAGGTGGAACTGTAAGTCCATTAAACCTCTTTCCTTTATAAATTACCCAGTCTCTGGTATGTCCTTATAGCAGCATGAAAATGGACTAATACTTCAGCCCTGTGAATGGATACCACTATTTTGAGCACTCTTCTTCAGTCTTAGGTAGTGTTAATATCTGTGATTTTGGAACTTTCTAGAGTTTCCTTTATTTCTTACTATCCAACATCTCATTACTCCTGTTTCTATGATAGTTAATTACTTGTTTTAAACTTCCCCTTGTTCAATTACTGTGTGTTTTGTGTCACATGCCTGGCCCTTAACTAATACAGTTGGTTAGATTATATGATGCTTAAAATCCCTTCTGGCACTAGATGTAATTTTTCTTTTATAATTTTAAAGTGAAACTTCTCATTTTACTTTGATGAAATACATCATTGGATATACAAAGACAAGAATCAAAATATTTTTGATTCATAACACATACATAACAATATTAGACAACATATGTTAATATGTTATAAATTAGCTATAATGCAGAACTTTATTTTTTCTAAATTATATAAAAAGTTAAAATTGTTGTAAGCTTATAGTATTAATTATATATTCTTCTCTAATTTGTTTTCAAAAAGAAAGAATAGTCAGACTCCTTGGAAATGAGTTATGTTTCTTAATCCTAGTTAAATATAGTGTATTAGAGTGATGTTTCTTTCTTAAGTGCCATGTAACAAACATGATGTATATTTGCCTCACAGGAGTATTAAAATTGGCTGTATGTAATATTTCAATCAGTTTATCATTAATTAAAATAAATTAAGAAAAACTGAAAGCATTATAGTGATTTCATTATAATTCACTTAGAAAAATATATATTTCACATTGTAAGGAACAGAAAATTAAGGAATATTTCACTTACTAAAATGTAGTATTCAAGGAAGGCTTTATAGCCTTGATGATATTGTGTTCTCATTAATATTAAATCTTGATATTATTGCTGTTTTCTAACTCCTTCATATCACTCCCTAAATATGTGTTTCTAAATGATAATCATCAAGTTTACATATTACATGAGGCCCTGCAAAAGATAAGAATTTTTCATATGCTAAAATATGCATTAGCACAAATATCCTGAAGACAAGAAAACACCTTAGGTCCAGAAAGAAGAAAAACATTGGCAAAAACAGAGAAAAAGTAAGCTATAAAATATTAAAGGGGATAAAAATAGTAAATTGATGCCATGGGCAATCCTGAAGTTTTTGCAATTTATTTTTTTAATCTTCTGAATACATTGAGAATACATATTAAAATTTAGAGATGTGAATACTATATGGGATTAACTCAAATAATTCTGATTGAAGCATATTAAACACTTGAGTAACTGCCAAAAATATAATACTTTTTAAAAATTTCCTTCTAACAAGCATTATTTATAATATCAACTACTTCAATAAAAGTATTAAAGATGTGGTAAGCCTTGAAAATAGTATGCCGTAATCTTCATCTATTGATATGCATGCCCTTGTATAATCTTCCCACTTTGAATGTAAAGAGTTCACATTGATTCAATTTTAATGAATAGAATATGGCAGAAATGACAGAATATCAATTATAAGATATAATAGGGTTGAAAATTTCATACTGGAGTATTCTCCACCCCCTCTCTTTCCCTCTCCTCTCCCTCTTTCTCTCTCTCTCTTTCTTTTTCTCCCTTTTTTTTCTCTCTCCCTCAGACCTCTCACCCTAGGAGGAAACAAGCTGCCTACAGGACAAAGAATTAATGTCAAAACTCAAGAGACATGAGACCTATAAAGAATCACATGAGTGGATTCCTTCCCAGTTAAGCCTTCGGATAACTACAGGCCAGTCAATACCTTGATTACTGTCTTGTGAGAGACCTCGAGTTAGAGGCACCTGGTTAAGCCATGCCCAGAATCCTGGACTCCAGAAACTGCAAGATAACAAACGTTGGTTCTTTTAGACTACTAAGTTTGGAAGTAATTTATTACATAAGATTAGAATGGTAAATATATACGAAACATATATCAGAATGGAAGGCAAGAGAGTAGACATATGAATATGAATTATTGATTCAGATGTACAGAATACAACAGCAATAAAAATTGCATATTTAAAATATGCAGAGAGTCCTCGTTGGATAAAATAAATTTACCACTTAATCTTGATGAGTCTTTATATAAACTTCATAATCAGCACCTTCCATAGGTGTTGTTTTATACTACACTTGTATATATCAGTAGCATGTTCAAGAAAATTGCCCATGATTTACTCATATACACAATGACGTTAATAATAGTTGGTAACTGTCATGGTTCTTGTGGGAAATCCATGTGTGAAGACCTTTAAAGTACACTTTAATGGTAACTGGCATATTTTAAATAATCCAGTCACTGAATTCTACCCCTCTTCTTTGCCTTACCTTTCCTAAACTTCTTACTGATCATACTTATTTCAGGCTTTCCCATTTCTCCTTATCTTCACTCAGACATTTTATTTTTTCAAAGACACTATAAGAACATCTAAGAAAAATAAAACACATCTAATAACCTTGAAATAAGCTAAAAGAATTTTAAACAACCAAAGCTGATCACTTGAGTAAAAATAAGTCCTTTATGGGGGCCTAAAGACCAGCAAGCTCAGCCAGCCAAATGATACTGCCAATAGCTGTGTACTCAACCCTGGAGCCTGAGACAAATTTACTCACCCCACCAGAAACACCATCAATTCCTGCCAGCCCCATAAAGTACCTGAGGACTGACCTGACATTGCCAGCACAAGCACCATGTTCAGGGGTTCCAAGAAACATATCACTCAAGGCCTCATGACTCCACTACTGGCACCTGACTGTGCCATCCAAGGACCTAAGTAAGGACTGGCTCACCTGGCCCACTGGAGCTCACACAGTGCACCTAGGTAGAAAGACTATCTCACTTGAGGTACAGCAGCAATGGTGCATACATGTGGCACCCAGATGCCTGAAGATTGGTTTACCTGGCACCTCTGTTTCCATCAAAGCCTCATCAAAGCTTTGAAAAACCACTGCAGCCTCAATCACTAAGGAATTTGCAGACACTGCAGTCATTGATTACAACCAAAGTAATAATGAAAAGACTATATATGTTGCCACTCAGAATGAAAGACAAAGCACATATATAGTAAAAAGCCTTTCCTAATGAAAGCTTCTCCATAAAATTGGAAGAAATGATAGTTACACCAGGTACACAGATATTAATGTAAGATCACAAGAACCATTATAAATTAAAGAAATATGATTTGTCCACAGGAACCCAATTTTTCTCCAGTAACAGACACCCAAGAAAAAAATGTTAAAAAATGCCTTAAAAAATAATTTCAAGTAATAATCATAAGGAAACTCAGACACAAAAGAACATAGACAATAGAAAGAAATCAAGAAAATAATTCATTATGTGAATGAGAAATGTCCACAAGGAGACACATTGTAAAAAACAACCAAACAGATTCTGCACATTAAGAAATCAAAGGATGAAATAAAAATTATAATCAATAGTTTTAAAATACTAGATCAAGGAGAATAAATAATCTCTTAGCTTGAAGAAAGATCATTTGAAATAACACAGTCAGACAAAAATTAAAGAATAAAAAGAATTTTAATAGCCTGTGTGACACATAGGACACTATGTAATGAACAAATGATCAAATTCTTGGAGTTAGAAGAAACAGGAAAATAATCATAGGAAATCTATTTAATGAAATAATAGTTTCATTATTTAATGAAATAATAGAATCTTCCCATGTCTTTGAAGAGATATCTACAGCAGATATATAAATATCAGAAGTCGTCAGTTAGATTCAACCCAGAAATCTCCTCTTGGAGGTACACAATTATCAAATTGTGAAAAGTTAAAAAAAAAATTCTAAAACCAGCAAAAGAAACTCACACATAGGGAATTTCCATCAGAGTAACAGAAGATTTCTCAGCAGAAAAACTGCCAAGAACTCTATACCCAGCAAAGCAGTTCTTCAGAAATGGAGGATAAGTCATCTTTTGGAGACAATCAAAAATTGAAGAAATTCATTAGAACCAGGACCAGCCATACAAGAAATACTCAAGGGAGTTCTATGTATGGAAGTGAAAGAATGATATTTACAATTATGAAATCACATTAACATACAAAACTCACTGGAAGAGCAGATACACAAATCAGAAAGGAAAAGGAAACAAATGTTATCACTAAAGAAAGCTAACAATTCATAAACATAAGCAACAAAAAAGGAAGAAAGAAACAAAGAATATGCAAAACAATCAGAAAAAAATCAACATCATGTCAGGACTAAGTATTCACAGACCAATGACAATTTGAATGTAGATGGTTTAAATTCTTCAATTAAAAGATAGACTGGTTGAATGGATTAAGAAAAAAGATCCAGCTATATCATGTTTATCTGTAAAAACACACTTAGATTGACTCGAAGCAACTGATGAGAGATTTTGTCAACCCCAGGCTGGCCTTACAAGAACTCCTGAAGGAAGCACCAAACATGGAAAAGAACAACCAGAGCTAACCACTGCAACAACATACCAAATTGTGAAGACCACTGACACTATGAGGAAACTGCATGAACTAATGGGCAAAACAGGAAGCTACCAGCAAAGTGGCAGGATCAAATTCACACATAACAATATTAACCTTAAATGTAAATGTGCTAAATGCCTCAATCAAAACACACAGACTGATAAATTGGATCAAGAGGCAAGACCCATTGGTATGCTGTATTCAGAAGACCCATTTCGTGGGCAGAGACACACAGAGGCCTAAAATAAAGGTATAGAGGGAGATTTACCAAGCAAATGGAAAGCAAAAAAGTGCAGAAGTTGCAATTCTAGTCTCTGATAAAACAGACTTTAAACCAACAAATATCAAAAGAGACAAAAAAGGGCATGAGAAAATGGTAAAGGGATCAATGCAACAAGAAGAGCTAATAATCATAAATATATCTGTACCCAATACAGGAGTGCCCAGACACATAAAGCAGCTTCTTAAAGTCCTGCAAGAGACTGGCTCCCACACAATAACAGTGGAAGACTTTAACACCCCAATGTCAATATTTGACAGATCGATGAGACAGAAAATTAATGAGAATATCCAGGACTTGAATTCAGATCTGGACCAAGTGAACCTAATAGACATCTACTGAACTCTCCACCCCAAATTCACAGAATATACATTCTTCTCAGCACCACATCACACTTATTCTAAAATTGACCACATAATTGGAAGTCAAACACTCCTCAGCTAATGCAAAAGAATGGAAATCATAAAAAGCAGTCTCTCAGACCATAGTGCAATCAAATTAGAACTCAGGATTTAGAAACTCATTCAACAGAAATACAAACTACCATTAGATATTACTGCAAACACCTCTATGCACATGAACCAGTAAATCTAGAAGGAATAAATTCCTGGATACTTACACCCTCTTAAGACTAAACCAGGAACAAGATAAATTTTTGAATAGACCAATAACAAGGGCTGAAGTTGAGGCAGCAATTAATAGCCTACCAACCAAAAAAAGTCCGGGACCAGAGGAGTTCACAGCCGAATTCTACCAGACATACAAAGAGGAGCTGGTACCATTGCTTCTGAAACAATTCCAAACAATACAAAAAGAGAGAATCCTCCCTAACTTATGTTATGAGACCAATATCATCCTGATACTGGCAGAGACACAACTAAAAAGAAAATTTCAGGCCAGTTTCCATGATGAACATTGATGCAAAAATCCTCAATAAAATACTGGCAAACTAAATCCAATAGCACATGAAAAAGCATATCCATCACAATCAAGTCGGCTTCATCACAGGGATGCAAGGCTGGTTCAACATATTCAAATCTATAAATGTAATACATCACATAAAGAGAACCAAAGACAAAAACCACATGATTATCTCAATAGATGCAGAGAAGGCCTTCAACAAAATTCAACAGCCCTTTATGCAAAAAAAAGCTCTCAATAAACTAGGTATTGGTGGAACGTATCTCAAAATAATATGAGCTATTTAATGACAAACCCAGAGCCAATATCATACTGAATGGGGAAGAGCTGGAAGCATTCCCTTTGAAAACTGGCAATAGACAAGGATGCCTTCTCTCACCACTCATATTCAATATAGCATTGGAAGTTCTGGCCAGAGTAATCAGGAAAGAAAAGGAAAAAATGGTATTCAGTTAGGAAAAGAGGAAGTCAAATTGTCTCTATTTGCAAATGACATGATTGTATATTTAGAACACCCCATCATCTCAGCCCCAAATCTCCTTAAACTGATAAGCAACCTTAGCAAAGTGTTAGGATACAAAATCAATGTGCAGAAATCACAAGCTTTCCTATACATCAATAACAGACTAACAGAGAGCCAAATCAAGAGTGAACTCCCATTCACAATTGCTACAAAGAGAATAAAATACCTAGGAACACAACTAACAAAGGACGTGAAGGACCTCTTCAAGGAGAACTATAAACCACTGCTCAAGGAAATAAGAAAGGAGAGAAACAGATGGAAAAACATTCCATGCTCATGGTTAGGAAGAATCAGTATTGTGAAAATGGCCATACTGCCCCAAGTAATTTATAGATTCAACACTCTCCCCATCAAGCTACCATTAACCTTCTTCAAAGAACTGTAAAAAACCATCTTAAACTTCATATGAACAAAAGTAAGCCCACATATCTAAGACAATCCTAAGCAAAAAAAAAAAAACAAAGCTGGAGGCATCACACTACCTGACTTCAAACTATACTACAAGTCTACAGTAATCCAAACAGCATGGTACTAGTACCAAAACAGAGCTATACACCATTGGAGCTGAACAGAGGCCTCAGAGGCAATGCCACACATCTGCAACCATCTGATCTTTGACAAACCTGACAAAAATGAGAAATGGGGAAAGGATTCCCTGTTTAATAAATGGTTTTGAGAAAACTGGCTAGCAGCGTGCAGAAAGCAGAAACTGGTCCCCTTCCTGAAACCTTTCACTGAAATTAAGTCCAGATGGATTAAAGACTTAAACATAAGATTTAATACCATAAAAACCCTAGAAGAAAACCTAAGCAAAACCATTCAGGACATAGGCACATGCAAGGACTTCATGACTAAAACACCAAAGGCAATGGCAGCAAAAGCCAAAATAGACAAATGTGACCTAATTAAACTCCAGAGCTTATGTACAGCAAAAGAAACAATCATTAGAATGAACCAGCAATGAATGGGAAACAAATTTTGCAATCTACCGATCTGACAAAGGGCTAATATCCAGAATCAACAAAGAACTAAAACAGATTTACAAGAAAAAAACAAACAAACCCATTTAAAAGTGGACAAAGGATATGAACAGACACTTTTCAAAAGAAGACATATATGAGGCCAACAAATATATGAAAAAATGCTCAACATCACTGGTCATTAGAGAGACGCAAATCAAAATCACATTGCGATACCATCTCATGCCAGAGATGAATGGTGATCATTAAAAAATCTGGAGACCACAGATGCTGGAGAGGATATGGAGAAATAGGAATACCTTTATACTGTTGGTGGGAGTGTAAATTAGTTCAACTATTGTGGAAGACAGTGTGGCATTTCTTCAAGGACCTAGAAATAGAAATTCCATTTGACCCAGCAATCCCATTACTGGGTATATACCCAAAGGATATATACCCAAAGGATATTATAAATCATTCTATTATGAAGACACATGCACATGCATGTTCACTGCAGCACTGTTTACAATAGCAAAGACCTGGAACCAACCTAAATGCCCATTGATGATAGACTGGACAAGGAAAATGTGGCACATATACACTATGGAATACTATGCAGCCATAAAAAGATGAGTTCATGTCCTTTGCAGGACGTGAATAAATCTGGATATCATCATTCTAAGCAAACTGACAGAAGAACAGAAAATCAAACACTACATGTTCTCACTTATATGCGGGTGTTGAACAATGAGAACACATGGACACAGGGAGGCGAGCATCACGCACTGGGGTCTGTTGGGGTGGGCCAAGGGAGGGAAGCAGCGGGGGTGGGGAGGTTGTGGAGGGATAACATGGGGAGAAAGGCCAGATGTAAGTGATGTGGGGATGGAAGCAGCAAACCACTTTGCCATGTATGTACCTATGCAACAATCTGGCATTATCTCACATGTACCCCAGAACCTAAAGTACAATAAAAAAAAAAGAAAAGAAAGTAACGGCAAACTATGACAAACAAACAGCTACCATCACATTGAATGGAAAATAGCTAAAAGTCTTTCATGTAAGAACTGTAATAAGACAATGATTCCTACTTTCACTATTCCTATTCAACATAGAGCTGTAAGTTCTAGTCAGAGCAGTCAGGCAAGAGAAAGACATAAAAGGCATTCTAGTTGGAAAAGAGAAGGCACACTGCCCCTCTTTGCAGATGTCATGATCCTATACTTAGAAAACCTAAAAACTCCACCAAAACTTCTTATATATGATATACAGTTTCAGTATATTTGCAGTATACAGAATCAACACACAAAGATTTGTAATGTTTTTATATACCAATATTGAACTAGCTGAGAAAGAAATCAAGAAGGCAATTCCAAGTATAACTACAAAAAGCCCACCTACAAATACATTTAACTAAGAAGATGAAACACCTCTACAAGGAGAACTACAAAAAAAAAAGAGATGAAAGAAATTTAACAGGACAAAAAGAAATGGAAAGACATTCCATAATCTTGGATTTAAAAAAATTAATATTGTTAACATGGCCATATGATATAAACCAATCTATAGATTCAGGGCAATCTTTCTCAAAATAACAATGTCATTTTTTTCACAAAAATAAAAAAAAACAATGCTAAAATTTTTATGAAACCAAAATAGAGCACTGAGTGGTAAAAGTAATACTGAAGGGGTCAGGGACATTATATTATCTAGCTTTAAACTATATTACAAAGCTATACTAACCAAAACAGCATGATACAGTATAAACGCAGACACAGCTGGGTGCGGTGGCTCATGCCTGTAATCCCAGCACTTTGGAAGACTGAGGCAGGTGGATCACCTGAGGTCAGGAGTTTGAGACCAGCCTGGCTAATATGGTGAAACCCTGTCTCTACTAAACATACAAAAAATTAGCTAGGAGAGGTGGCAGGCACCTGTAATCCCAGCTACTTGGGCGGCTGAGGCAGAATTGCTTGAACCCAGGAGGTCGAGGTTGCAGTGAGCTCTGATCATGTTATTGTGTTCCAGCCTGGGTGACAGAGCCAGACTGTCACAATTAAAAAAAAAAAAAAAGACACATAGTCCAATGGAACAGAATAGAGAGCAAGAAATAAATTTACATATTTACATTGAAGTGATTTTTGACAAAGGCCTCAAAAACATACATTGGGGAAAGGTAATGATGCTAGAAAAATTAGATATCTATATGTAGAAAAATTGGATATCTATATGCAGAAAAATGAAGATAGATCCCTATCTCTCAACATTAAAAAATCAACTTAAAATGGATTAAATACTTAAACATAAGACAGGCATTTATAAAACTACTGAAGGAAAACATAGAGGAAATGCTTCAGGATGGTGGTTCTAGGCAAAAATTTTATGGTTAAGACCTCAAAAGCACAGGCAACAAAAATGAACAAATAAGCCTGTGTTAAAGTAAAAATCTTCTGCATGGCAAAGGTAAGAATCAACAGACTAAAGAGACAAGTTGTTCAATGTGAAAAAATACTTCACCTAAGAAAGGGCTAATATTTAGAATATACAAGGAACTTAAACAATTCAAGCGTAAACAAACAAGCAAGCAAACAATCTCATTTAAAAGTAGGCAAAGAACATAAATAGTTATTTCTCAAAAAGAGACATGAAAAATGGCCAATACCCATATAAAGACACTGCTTAACATTACCAATTATCAGAGAAATGCAATTTAAAAACATAATGAGACATATTGTTGCCCTAGTGACAACTGATATTATTAAAAAGTAAGAAATAATGTTGGCAAGGATATGGAAAAAGGAAAGATCTTATTACTGTTTGTGAGGATGTAAATTAATGCAGCCACTATGGAAAGCCATATAGATATTTCTGAAAATCTAAAGATAGAACTACCATTCAATCCATCAATCTCACTACTGGGTGTTTATCCAAAGGAAATGAAATCAGTATGTCAACAAGATATCTGCGCCTCACAATGATTGCAGCACTATTCACAACATCAAAGTTATGGAATCAACATAAGTGTCCATAACAGATAAATGGAAAATAAAATATGGTATATATACACAATGGAATACTATTCAGACATAAGAATGAAGTCATATCATTTGAAGCAATATGGATGGAACTGAAGGTCATTATTTTAAGTGAAATAAGCCAAGCTCAGAAAGACATATATCACATGTGCTTACTCATGTGAGAGTCAAAAAGTGATCTCATGGAGTTAGAGAGAAGAATTATAGATGCCAGAGGCTTGGAAGAGTAGGGTTAATGTGGGTAAAGAGGGGTTGGCTAATGGATACAAGGATATAGTTAAATAGAAGAAATAATTGCTAATATTTGATAGCAAAGTCGTGAATAATGTTAACAATAATGTACTGAATATTTCAAAATAGAAGATTTGAAATGTTCCTAAAACAAATAATAAATATTTGGATACTATAAATACTTTAACCTGATCACTACACATTCCAATCATGTAACACAATATTACATTTTTCATAAATACCTATTAGATATCAATTAATTAGGTATCAATTAAAAATTTTTAAAGAAAAAATAGCAGAATTGTTAAGGACATGGAGAAAGAAGAACTTTTATAATTGTTGGTATAAATATAAACGAGTATACACATTAAGGAGAATAATATAGAGGTTTCTCAAAAAACTAAAATAGAACTATCATATGATCCAGCAATTCTACTAGTGGGTATATAACTCCCCACCTCAAAAAAAAGAAAGAAATCAGTAATATCAAGCTCTCTGAACTCCCATGTTTATTGCAGCACTATTCACAGTAGCCAAGATACGGAATCAACCTAAGTGTCCATCAATGAGTGCACAAATGACAATAGTTGTGGCACGTATACAGAATGGAATAGAATTCAGTCATAGAAAACAATGAAGTACATGTGTTTGCAGCAATATAGATGACCCAAAGCACATTATGTTCAGAAAATTAAGCCAGGCACAGAAATAAAAATTTCACATGTTCTAAATCACATATGAAAGCTTAGAAGTTAATTATATGGAAGTGAAGTGTAGAATATTGGTTGCCGAGGCCGAGAAGAATATGAGTAAAGGAGGGAAAAGAGAAGTTGATTCTGGATACAAACACATAAATAGAGAGTACATTCTTCTGTTCAACAGCCCAGTAAGATTGCGATAGTTATTGATAACTTAGTTTATGTGTCAAAATAACTAGAAGAGAAGATTTAAAATGTTCTCAACACAAATAAATAATAAATGTTTGAGATGATGGATATCTCAATTATTCAATTTCTGAACACTGTACGCATATATCAAAGTATCCCTAGGAAATTTATAACTATGTATATTGTTATGTATCAATTAAAAACCCAAATAAACATCCAGGTAAAAGATAAAGAGTGCTTCAAAAAGAAAAACTCAATTATATACTGTTTACAAGAGACACAGCTAAAACAAAACAAGTTGAAAGTGAAAGACTTGATGGTGAATGTTAGTCATGTAAGCAATAACCAAAATTGAGTAGAGCCATATAAATATAGGACAATAATAAACTTTAAGGCAAACATCCTTTCTAGAGAGGAAGAAATCTGTTTTATGACAGTGAATTGTTCAAAAAGAGAATAATTGAAGATGTGTGTGCACAGCCTCAAAATATATAAAATTACCAACTACACAGATAGTTAGAAAAATCCACAATTACAATGTAAAATGTTCACATACTTCTCTGTGACTGACAGAATCAACATACTAACACTTCGGTAAGTATACAACAATTTGCACAATACAGTGAGAAAATCTGGCCAAAAATGAGTTCAGCCATTGTGGAAGACAATGTGGTGAATCTGCAAAGACCTAAAGACAGAAATGCCATTTGACCCAGCAATCTCATTACTTGGTTATAAACCCAAAGGAATATAACTCATTTTATTTTAAAGATAAATGCATGTGTATATTCATTGCAGCACTATTCACAATAGCAAAGACATGGAATCAAGGTAAATGACCATCAATAACACTATAAATAAATAAAATATAGTACATACACACCATGGGATACTATACAGCCATAAAAATGAGATCATGTCCTTTGCATAAACCTGGATGCAACTGGAGGTTATTATCCTCAGCAAACTAACAAGGAAAAGAAAATCAATACCACATATTCTCACTCATAAGTGGAAGGTAAATGATGAGAACACATGGACACACAGAGGGGAAGAACACACACTGAGGCCTTTTGAAGGGTGGAAGCTAGGAAGAAGGAGAGGATCAGAAAAAATAAATAATGGGTACTAGACTTAATATCTGGGTAAGGAAATAATCTGCACAACAAACCTCCATGACACAGTTTATTTATGTAGCAAACCTGCATTTGTATTCCTGAACTTAAAATAAAAGGTTAAAAAAAAAAAAAAAATAAGGCAAGAAACAATTCTGATATTTAAGCAATAAGATTAAGGCATTATCCTATTCTTTGATACAAAAATAAATAATAATAATAATATTTATCTAATGCTATGTGGTAGTCAGTTATAAAGGCTTTATATGTATTAATTCATCTTATCCTTATATAATTCTCATGCAATAGGTGTTAGATTATATCAGTTCTATACACAAGAAAATAGATATGTAAAGGAGAGGTTACTTAAATTTCCCGAAGGCAAATATTTAATACATGGCAAAGTCAAGATTTAAACCAAGGCAGTCTAACTCACAAATAGGTGTTCTTAATAGCTGCACTATGCTGCTGATGGTAGATGAATTGTTAGAACTAGATTTTTATTTTAAAAAATGAATTAATTTATTGGATAACATTATTAAATATTCATTTCCAGAGGTTATGGTTGCCTTAAACTCATTTTTAATTCTTCTCCAGAAGCTTATAAGTCCACATTATTTTGTTAGCTAGTGAGAGAAGTAAAACCTGTGACTATGAAACAGAGTTAATAAAACTAAACATTTGATTTTATCAGATTATGCTCAAATCAACCAAAAATCTAGTCCAAGGATCAGCTTGGAACTGAGCACTGTAGCATGAAAGGAAATGCTAAGGGTACCTCATAAGTGAATTTAATGATGAATGGCAATACACTGCATTTTAAGGATATTTCTTATAAGATATATACGGATCAATGCCTGGCCAAGTGTAGTTCCACAGCATTTAAAAGGAACTGAAACATAAAGTGATGATTAGATTAATGACTCTTATAGCTAGTGTTAATTTGGAAAGTAAAAAAGGCATCTAGAAATCAATATGCTAATGTATATAGAAACTATCTATCTAGTTAGTTTCTATATTCGAGCTTATGAGAAGTGTATACAAATTGTCTTGAAATAGGGATCTCATGTTTGTTATTCTCATGAGTTAGATAATAAAACACTGTGGCATACATTTACTAAACTTCTGTCTTTACTTAATTGAGGCTTTTAGATACCATATACAAATATATGAGGTAATCTTAAAATCCTTAAGGCTTCAAATGCCATATTTTGCTTTGTGCATTTATGCTATATTTCCCCCAACACTTCATAGATTAATCACATTACTGTCACTTCATAGATTACTTAGATGGAACCCATTTGCAAAACTGAAGCATTGTGGAAAATTGTTTTAAGAAGAAAGAAAGAAGAAAAATTAACTTTAGAATATACAAAGTATAAAATTTCTCCCCAAATAAAGCTCTTCTGATACATCATTTAAATTCCTCCCCTTAAATTGTCATACCCCCAAGCAACAGTTCTCATTTATTCCTTTCTTGTTTCCTAGACTCATTTTGACTGGAGCTCATAACAAGTATGATAAACTGGAGAATGATAAAGAAAACAGTACTCATCTGGGAACTTTTACAAACTAAAACTGTTAAAACAGCCACTGCCACATTTTGAAGCACTACATAAATTTAATTTGAAACTTTCTTCATCTCACTTTATCTTTCCGAAATATATTAATATATTAATTCTATTTTCTCTAAATTATTTCTTTCTACAATTAATAAAAGATATAATCCATTTCAAAATGTTTATTAAGGCATGCTTATCTCAATTTATAATTAATAAAGGTCATATTTCTGATATAAAAATATAAATGAATTTCTTAAATAAAGTTAACACAGAGGTAAAAAAGAATACCATTATATACAATTAATGAATAGTCTGAAACCCGATTACTTGCTCTTTTAAATTTCATGAAAATTTTAATTCATCTTCTGGAGAATTTTTGGAATCATTTATATTCCCCACAGTTATTACAGAAGATTAAATTTGTCCTAATTATTTTGTATAGAGGTTCAAATGGATCAATTTGCTGTTGTCTCTGTTGGAAAACTCTTTCTGTGATTGGTATATTACATATTCTAGACTTCATTTGTTTGTAAGTTATGCCATCATAAAAAATATGGCATACCTACTCCAGATCTATTCCTGTCATTTTCTCTATGTCAGTATAGCAGAAATACTGATTCAGTTTGTGATTCCATTTCCATTCACCTTGTCATGTGTGGAAATTTTTTCCCATTCTAGTAAGTCTTAATTTTCAGTGTTAATGTGTATCTTTTTTTTTCCAGATTTCTTTAGAGAAATTTTAGTAGTCAATTGGAAGACCATGTATAGTGCTTCTAACAAGGCTTCATTTTAAATTAAAACCCTGTTTGGGCATGGTGGCTCATGTTCCTGTAAGCCCAACACTTTGAGAGGTCAAGGCAGGAGGATCACCTGAGCCCAGGAGTTAGAGACCAGCCCAAGGAACATAGCAATACCTCATTTCTAAAAAACAAAGTATAAAAATCTAAAAATTAGCCAGATGTTGTGGCCCACACCTGTAGTGCCAGGTACTCAGAAGTCTGAGGCAAGAGGATGTCTTGAGCCAAAGAGGTTGAGTCTTCAGTGAGCCGTTCTGGTGCCACTGCATTCCAGTCTGGGCAAGAGTGAGAAGACCCTATCTTAAATAAATAAATAAATAACTGCCCCAATGCAGTCATTATCTATCATTATATTTACCATGTCATAATACTGTATGTTTTACTTACATTGCAAAGGAGTGCCATATTTGCTTACTCCAGGTAACACTCCTGCATACTCTTCATTGCCTTACATATTTTTCAATTAAATTTTTTTGTTTTAAAGTAATTATATAATAGGTTCACATTCTGTTGCAGGAAATAATGCACAGGCCATGTCTACTCCTTATCTAGCTTTCGCCAGTCCTAACATCTTGCAAAACCATAGTACAATATCAGAATCAGGGTATTGACATTGATAAACTCATGATATCAAGATACAGAATATTTCCAACACCACACAGATTCCTTGTGCTGCCCCTTTGTAGTGATGTCCACTTTTGTCACCCCCTTAACCTCTGACAACCATGGTCCGAAAATCTGTTCCCCTTTTTAAAAATGTTGTTATTTTATAATATTATGCGGTACGCAATCTTGCAGTATGTAACTTTTGGTGATTAACTTTTTATGCTTAGCATAATGTTCTGAAGAGACATTCAAGTTGTTGCACATATCAAAACTTTATACTTATTTTATTTTTAAGTATTATTCCATGGAATAAATATAACCCTGTTTGCTTAACCATTTATCTTTTTATTTTTTGAGACAGAGTCTTGCTCTGTCGCCAGATGCCAGGCTGGAGTACAGGGGTGCAATCTTGGCTCACTGCAACCTCTGCCTCCCGGGTTCAAGCAATTCTCCTGCCTCAGCCTCCCGAGTAGCTGAGACTACAGGTGTGTGCCACCATGCCCAGTAAATTTTTGTATTTTTAGTAGAGACAGGGTTTCAGCATGTTGGCCAGGATGGTCTCGATCTCTTGACCTCGTGATCTGCCCTCCTCGGCCTCCCAAAGTGCTTAACCATGTATTAAGGGCAACTGCATTGTTTCCAGTTCTTAGTTATTATGAATTAAGATGCCGTGAATACTCATGTACAAATTTTGGTGTGACCAAACTGCATTTTTTCTGGGATAAATGCCTACAAATGCATTTGCTGGGTCACACTGTAGTGGCATTTTGAATATTAAGACAATGCCAAACTATTCCAGAGTGGATACGGTATTTCAAATTGCTACTGGTATTAAACAAATGATCTAGTTTTTCCACAGTTTTATTGGTATTTGTTATTATTAATTTTCATCTTTGAAAATTAATTACACATCCTGATAAGGGTATAGTGATATCTCATTGAGGTTTTAATTAGTATTTGACCACAATTGTTGAACAGCTTTTCATGCATTTGTTATGTGTATGTCCTCTTCGACAAAATATTATTTCATTTATTTGTGCCTTTTTTCTAAATGGTTTCATCATGTTGAGTTTTGAGAATTCTTTATATATTCTGTCCTTTCTCAGATACGTGGTTTGCAAATTTATTCTGTCAGTCTGTAGCTTCTCTTTTCATTCTTTTTAATAGGAGAGTGCTTCACAGAGAAAAAGTTTTTAATCTGATGAAACATAATTTATCCTACTTTCAATTTATAAATTCTGCTTTTGATGTTATTTCTAAAAACTCTTGTCTTGCCCTAGATTCTGCTAAGTTCCTCCTGAGATAGTTTGCTGAAACTTTTTGTAATTTTACATTTAAGTTGTGATCCATTTTGAGTTAACTCTTATATAAGGTATAAGACTTACAATGAAATTTTTCTTCCCTCATTGGGTATCCAATTGCTCCAGCACCATTTGTTGAAGAAAAACTTTTCTTTTTTCAGTAAATTGCTTTTGCCCCTTTGCCAGAAATCTATTATATTTGTGTGGGTCTATTTTGGGTTTTGCTATTTGGTTCCCTTAATCTGTGCATCTAGTCTTCCTTCAATACCGTACAATGTTGATTACACACAGTATAAAACAACTCCTAAAATTGAGTAGACCTATTCCTCCAACTTTACCTTTTCAAAGTTTTGAAAATTATCATATTCTTTTGCATTTCTAAATAAGTCAATTTCAGATATCTTGTCAATATCCACAAAAATACTTGGTGGGATTTTTATAGGAATTGTATTAAAACTGCATGTCAATTTGGGGAGAATTCACATATTTACAATGCTGTGTCTTCATATTCATGAACACAGTTTATCTTGTTTTTCAATTTAGGGTTTCTTTGAGTTATTTTATTACTATTTTGTAGTATTAATATTCTTCATAAACACATGTAGACATTTATAACAAAATTCTAACAAATCGAATTCATCAACATATAGAAACAAATTTAATCACCATGACCAATAAGGTTTCATTTCAGGTAAGTAAAGGTGAGTTGATACTGAAAAACCATTCAATTTTGTGTATTTAAAAGAATATTGTTCTGCAGTTTTGTTTGTCAGTATTCTTTCTTCTGGTTTTCATATCTGGGTAATACTAGCTTCTTATAATAATTTGATAATGTTCACTCTTGTACTTTCTGGAAGAGATTGTTCAGGTTAGGTGCTAATTATTTTTAAAATTTTTAATAGAACTATCCAGTATGACAATCTGGGCCTGAGGTCTGTAGTGATATCTTCTTCTGAATATTTTTCTTCATCAATCTCCGTATTGATTTTCTGTACTAATTTTCCCTTTATTTCATTGATGTTTCATTTTATCTTTATTTCCTTCTGCTTTTCTTGGGTTTGCTTTACTATTCCTTTTCTATGTTTTTGAGGTATGAGTTTAGTGTGTTGATATAAAACTTTTTTTAATGTAAGCATTTAGTACTATAAATTTTCCTCTTGACACTTCTTTGGCTGCATTTTCAAAGTATTGAGAAGTTGTATTAAAGTTTCTCGAGGGGACTCAAGATGGCGCTGTGAGAACAACCCAGGATTGGAGCCCGCGTTGAATTCGCAAACGGTGAGTCAGTGCTGCATTTCCAGACTGATCTTTGTTGCCCACAGAACGGGGAAACTCCCAAGTATAAAAAGACACGGGACGCCAGGCAGTAGGTCTGCCTGGTGAAGCCGGCAGCCGGGGAGGCGGCGGCCGGCCCTACCCAGCAATCCCCACAGGGCGCGCTTGTCCGGGCGCCTTGTTGAACCGGCAACCTGAGACTTGAGAGGGCTGGACTTGAGACTGAACGAGACTTGCACAGTAGCCCAGCCCAGGGGATTGCAGGGACAGATCGCTTGGGATACCCAGTGGGACGAACAAAACCGCAATTTCAAACTATCCCGGGCAGACGGTCCGAGAGGCTCTGTGGGGGAGGGGCGTCCACCACTACGGAGGCAACCCGCCCCAACTGAGATACACGCCCACTGCTGACGCAGCCAGCCGTTGCCGAGGCAACCCGCCCCAACTGAGATACACGCCCACTGCTGACGCAGCCAGCCGTTGCCGAGACAACCCGTCCCTACTGAGATACACACCCACTGCTGATGCAGCCTGCCGTTGCTGAGGCAACACGCTACAAAGAAGAGACTCCGCCGCAGGGCGTGGCGGAGACCACAGCAGAGCCTGCAGGAACAGCGCGAATCACACAACAGCAGGGCGGAGCCTCGGCAGCCAAACAGTGGCTAGTCTGCCTTTGAGCTGGGCAGGACACCTGATCGGACATCCAAAAATAAAGCCCAAACCCCTCAACACAGAGCATTTGAGAAAAAAAAAAGGGTTGTTTAATGAGCTGTGTTGCAGCAGAATCAAACATAGCAGCCTAACAGCCCTGAATGAACAACAGAGTGCACAGCTCAGCAATTAAACCCCTATAAAGTACAAACTGTCTCCTCAAGCAGCTCCCTGACCCCTCTATATCCAAAAGACTGTCATTAGGCAGGCATCATCCTGGGACAAAGAGAGCAGAAAAAGAAACTGGTAGCATCCCTCGCTGTGCCACGGCTACTAGAGGTGCACCCCAGACAAGCAGGGTCTGGAGCGGACCTCAACAGTCGTACAGCGAAGGGGCTAGACTGGTAGAAGGAAAACCAAGCAACAGAAATACTTCATCATCAACATTGTGGGTGTCCACTCAGAGACCCAAACGAAAAGTCAGCAACTACGCAGACGACCAGCGGACAAATCCACAAAGATGGGAAGAAACCAGCGCAAAAAGGAGGAAAACACCCGAAACCAGAACACATCGCCTCCTAGAAAGGACCAAAACTCCTCACCAGCAAGGGAACAAAGCTGGACGGAGAATGACTGTGACGAAATGACGGAATTAGACTTCAGAAGATGGATAATGAGAAACTTTAGTGAGCTAAAAGATCATGTATTAAATCAATGCAAAGAAACTAAGAACCTTGAAAAAAGATTTGAAAAAAGATTCGAGGAAATGATAACAAGAATGGATACCTTAGAGAGGAATATGAATGAATTAAAGGAGCTGAAAAACACAATACGAGAACTTCGTGAAGCAAACGCAAGTTTCAATAGCCGAATTGACCAAGCAGAAGAAAGAATATCTGAAGTCGAAGACCAACTCAATGAAATAAAACGAGAAACCAAGATCAGAGAAAAAAGCGCAAAAAGGAATGAACAAAGTCTCCAAGAAATGTGGGACTATGTGAAAAGACCTAACCTACGTTTGATAGGTGTACCAGAATGTGACGAAGAGAATGAATCCCAGCTGGAAAATACTCTTCAGGACATCATCCAGGAAAATTTCCCCCACCTAGCAAGACAAGCCAACACTCAATTGCAGGAAATACAGAGAACACCACAAAGATATTCCGCAAGAAGAGCAACCCCAAGGCACATAATCGTCAGATTCAACAGGGTTGAAATAAAGGAGAGAATACTAAGGGCAGCCAGAGAGAAAGGTCGGGTCACCCACAAAGGGAAGCCCATCAGACTCACAGCAGATCTCTCGGCAGAAACACTACAAGCCAGAAGAGAGTGGGGGCCAATATTCAACATTCTTAAAGAAAAGAACTTTCAATCCAGAATTTCATATCCAGCCAAACTGAGCTTCAGAAGTGAAGGAAGAATAAAATCCTTTGCGAACAAGCAAGTACTCAGAGATTTTGTCACCACCAGGCCTGCTTTACAAGAGCTCCTAAAAGAGGCACTACACATAGAAAGGATCAATCAGTACCAGCCATTCCAAAATCACACTGAATGCTAAAGAGCTTCAACATAATGAAGAATCTACAACAACTAACAGGCAAAACAGTCACTTAGAATCAAAATGGCAGTATCAAATTCACACATAACAATATTAACCCTAAATGTAAATGGACTAAATGCACCAATCAAAAGACACAGACTGGCAAATTGGATAAAAATCCAAAACCCATCAGTGTGCTGTATCCAGGAAACCCATCTCACATGCAAGGATACACAAAGGCTCAAAATAAAGGGATGGAGGAAGATTTACCAAGCTAATGGAAAGCAAAAAAAAGCAGGAGTTGCAATTCTCATCTCTGATAAAATAGACTTTAAAGCAACAAAGATCAAAAGAGACAAAGAAGGCCATTACATAATGGTAAAAGGATCGATACAACAAGAAGAGCTAACGATCCTAAACATATATGGACCCAACACAGGAGCACCCAGATACATAAGGCAAGTTCTTAATGACTTACAGAAGGACTTAGACTCCCACACAATAATAGTGGGAGACTTTAACACTCCACTGTCAATACTAGACAGATCAACCAGACAGAAAATCAACAAGGATACCCAGGGCTTGAACTCAGACCTGGAGCAAGCAAACCTGGTGGACATTTACAGAACTCTCCACCCCAAATCCACAGAATACACATTCTTCTCAGCACCACATCACACCTACTCTAAAATTGACCACATAATTGGAAGTAAAGCACTGCTCAACAAATGCAAAACAACTGAAATCATAACAAACAGCCTCTCAGACCATAGTGCAATCAAGTTAGAACTCAGAATTCAGAAACCGACCCAGAACCGCACAGCTTCATGGAAACTGAACAACTGGCTCTTGAATGTTGACTGGGTAAACAACGAAATGAAGGCAGAAATAAAGAAGTTCTTCGAAACCAATGAGAATGAAGACACAACGTGCCAGAACCTCTGGGACACATTTAAAGCAGTCTCTAGAGGAAAGTATATAGCAATAAGTGCCCATATGAGGAGAATGGAGAGATCCAAAATTGACACCCTATCGTCAAAATTGAAAGAGCTAGAGGAGCAAGATCAAAAAAACTCAAAACCCAGCAGAAGACAAGAAATTACTAAGATCAGAGCTGAGCTGAAGGAGATTGAGACACGAAAAACCCTTCAAAAAATCAATAAATCCAAGAGCTGGTTTTTTGAAAAGATCAACAAAATAGACAGACCACTAGCCAGATTGATTAAAAAGAAAAGAGAGAACAACCAAATAGATGCAATAAAAAATGATAAAGGGGAAATCACCACAGATTCCACAGAAATTCAAACCATCATCAGAGAATATTACAAACAACTCTATGCACATAAACTACTAAACACATGTACACGAATGTTCATTGCAGCACTGTTTAGAATAGCAAAGACCTGGAATCAACCCAAATGCCCATTGATAATAGACTGGATTGGAAAAATGTGGCACATATACACCATGGAATATTATGCAGCAATCAGAAACGATGAGTTTGTGTCGTTTGTAGGGACATGGATGAATCTGGAGAACATCATCCTCAGCAAACTGACACAAGAACAGAAAATGAAACACCGCATATTCTCACTCATAGGTGGGTGATGAAAAATGAGAACACATGGACACAGAAAGGGGAGTACTAAACACTGGGGTCTATTGGGGGGAAAAGGGGAGGGCCAGTGGGAGGGGGAGGTGGGGAGGGATAGCCTGGGGAGAAATGCCAAATGTGGGTGAAGGGGAGAAGAAAAGCAAAGCACACTGCCATGTGTGTACCTACGCAACTGTCTTGCATACTCTGCTCATGTACCCCAAAACCTATAATCCAATAAAAAATTTAAAAAAAAAAAAAAAAAAAAAAAGTTTCTCTAACATCAGCATGCTATGGTTATGCCTGTCATTCTTAATTTGAGGGGTAATGGTTCAATTTTTTCATAAGTAAAACATTCTAATACCTTGTGTTGACAGAGTTATTTCTAATTAGCATCATGGTAAAAGGAGTTTTTTAAATTTTTACCCCTTACTACCAGACAAAAAAATAGGTACAATAATACTTCTTTAACAACACCATTAAGCAAATAATACAACCATTAGCTGCAGGTGTTTAAAAGGTTGGAGTTGCTTCAGCATTTCATATCTAATATATCTATATTTTCAGATCCTAGGAAAGTAATAATACTTTGCACATGTCCAGAACATACATTCTTAATTTCTATTTTCTATTTTCCAGAAAATAGAAAAATAATAGAAAATATCTCCTCTGTTTGGCAAACTGAAATGGCAGACACTATTATTTTATTTTTCTTGTCACTGACAGAGACTCTATAAAGATAATTCTTGTGTTATAACCTCCTAACAGCTGATTTTACTGCAAGGCAAGCATTGCTTAATTCTTAGAATCAAGAGGGATAGAATTAGAGCATGTTTTTCAATATTTTAATAACCACAGCCATGTTTACTCATAGGAAAGAAAGGGCAGAAGAAAAAAAATTCCTGGAATTCTGTGTGATTATAAAAAATATCATTCCTGTGGGTGACCACAATTTTAAAAGCTTTCATATTTGCAGATAAACTGCCTAATTAGGGAGCTATCTAGCTCTTTTGGTTGACAAATTATATTCAGAGAAAATTAAACAGGTGACTACTGATTTGGATACCAAGTATGTTTCCTACATATATTTATTTGTATTTTTTTAAGTATAATGGGGGCCTGAAATATTCAATTAAATGTACAGCAAAGTATTTAATTTATTTTTAAAAGCTAAATTCAAAATTATTATAAATTTAGGTCCTTACTTGCTATGCTAAATTAGGTTAATACAGGAAAATAATTTAAAGGATCACTTTCAAAATAGAAAACAAATTACAGCTATTTTGCTATAGTGATTCTATTCAGGTATCTTGTGTTGATGTTAAAACAGTATTTTAGAGTGTTGTATACCTTCATGCTGATTTTAAGCCTTAAAAACTACAATTCATCTTGGAATTAACAGTCTTTAACCTCTGACAATGTAGGTATCTCTACGTATTTGTTAATGTGATGTAAGGTTATACAATAAGATAGTACAATAATAATAATTACATATATGTCTGGTTTTGTTTTTTAATCTTGATGATGCCCACTAAGACATACATACTTTCATCAATAATATTAATTTAAGGCTAAAATTTCAAATAAAATATTTTTTAAAATCTAAATTTTATAACTGATCATTTCTCCCCTTTAAAATTACTACCAGGTTCTAATACAATCTTTTTTTAATATCTACATGTGGATAATGATTGCTTCCTAGTTCCAATTAAATACTTTGCATTTCTTAAAGTAACTAAAATAATAATAATAATGGGAATAATTAAGCAGCAGATGTTCACAGAATAAAGAAAGAATGCTTGCATTGTTTGATCAAAAGCAAATGCTAAACTCATGAAAAAGATAGATTAATATTATTGGCAAAGGAAACATATCATGAAGTTACCACACAAGCTGGTAATTGACAAATATAAGTGTTTATTAAATTTTTGTGTTCAAGTTTCTTTGAAGCAAAAATCCTCCAAATTTAATTAGTGCATATAATTAAGACATAGATTAATTGCATCTAGGCCTACAAACTTCTCTTAATTGTTTACTAATCTAGGCCTACAAACTTCTCTTAATTGTTTACTCTGATAAAAATATGTGTAGTGAAACTGACATTCTATTTTTTACATTTTAATTGACCCATAATAATTGTACATATTTAGGGAGTACAATATGATATTTAGATGTAGGTATACCTTGTGCAATGATCAAATGATGGTAATTATCATATTCATCACCTCATATGTTTATCATTGTTTTGTAGTGAGAACATTCAAAATTCTTTCTTCTGGTGTCCCATTGCAAAGGGGGTGACTATAGTTAACAATTAATGTTTTGTATATTGTAAAATAGCCATTCTCTCTCTATTTTTTTTTTTCTTTTGAGACGGAGATGTGCTCTGTTGCCCAGGCTGGATTTCAGTGGTGCAATCTCAGCTCACTGCAACCTCCACCTCCCGGGTTCAAGGGATTCCCCTGCCTCAGCCTCCAAAGTAGCTGGGACTACAGGTGCCCACACCTCAACGCCTGGCTAAAAATAGCCATTCTCTTTTGTCAAAAATTGCAGTCAGGGCAACTTTGATTTTGTGCAATAAACAAAGCCAGCATTAAATCATAAGACTCTGTTGTAAAAATTGGGCTCACTACAATTTTTAACTCAATTTCATAGTTTACACACGTTTTTAATGCTGATATTTTTAAGATTCCTATAGCAGAAATAGAATCTTTTTCTTAAGAAATGTTGATTATTGTACCTGCTGAAAGTTGCTGCCTGTTTTTCCTCATAAGCTTACTTTATTGAAAGGTCCTATATTCATTGATTTATTTATTTATCCATTTGCTTCTCTATACTATGGTTTAGGCACCATTAAGCCCTACAAAAGAATACTAAGTTGAATATAATATGCTTCTCCTAGAAAATATTTTTGGTCTGGTAAAAAAAAGGTCATTATAATAGAATATAATAACTGCCTTATAAACAATGTAAACCAAATGATAGCAAAAACAAGCCAGAAAAACAGTTCTCCTGGGAACATCAAGGAACATTGTAAAGAGAAGGTAATTATTTTAACTGGGTTTTAAAGAATGAATGCAATTTCACTTCATGACAAGAGAAAGGACATACCATGCAGATGGAACGGCCTATTTGAAAAGACCCAAAGACTAGAAGAATCATGCTTTAGGTGTTGAATTAGCAGAATTTCAGTGTGTGTGTTGAGACCAATTCTGAGATTCTGGAATAGACAAAAGCTATATTGTAACATGAATTCTCTGAGCAATTATTATCTTTAGTGACCTACCAGACACAATCATATCAACTATTTTCTTCTGAAACTCTCCTTATAAATGTCTCTTCTCTCTACTATTTTGACAGACTTAGGTAGGTAAATAAATGGGATTCATTTTGTAAAATGCTTTCATGAGTCTTAGCTTCCAATGCTATTGTAATTCTTTCAGGTTTATTATATTACTTGAGGTTGGTAGTATAGATAAATATGATTTCTCAGAAGGGAAGTAAAATGGACCATTAAAAACTTAACACAAATTAGCTTTTTCAGTGTGACTGACAGCACATAGAGAGACCATACTGGATTTGAGACATGAGGCAGGCCCATTTTAATGCAAATGAAAAGAATCAAAAGTGTGCAGATATGGATTGCTATTCAGTGAGGGCAAACCTAACCAGAAAACCAAAATAGACACTTTGAATAATCTAAGAGGCTGTATAAGGCTTTTAATGATCAAAACTGAGGAAGTCACTAAAGTGATGATTTGCAAGTCCTAAAACTAAATATTCTTCAGTTATGACAGACCAGTCCCAGGCTCTTTCAGATTTAATACTGGAGAGAGACAAACTGCCTTCACTCTGGTTTACTATCAGGTAGCAGATAAGAGGTGCAAAAGAGACACATCACATTAAGTTTAATAGAAGGGGATGTGCTTCACTGCTGTTATATTTATTTATTTTTATTTAATTTTTGAGACAGAATTTCACTCTTGTTGCCCAGGCTGCAGTGCAGTGATGGGATCTCTGCTCACTGCAACCACTGCCTCTCAGGTTCAAGCAATTCTGCTTCCTCAGTCTCCCGAGTAGCTGGGATTAAGGGCATGAGCCACCATGCCTAGCTAATTTTGTGTGTGTGTGTGTGTATATATATATATGTGTATGGGGTTTCTCCATGTTAGTCAGGCTGGTCTTGAACTCCCGACCTCAGGTGAACCACCTGCCTCAGCCTCCCAAAGTGCTGGGATTACAGGTATGATCCACCATGCCTGGTTTTCCTTTCATCTTTATAAAAGCAAATTTCTTTTCTTAGTCAAGGAAGCCCATAAGTGACCCTTGTCCACAGGTGAGGGAGGGAGCCCAGAACTACAGGTCTTAGCCTGTGGGATTTTGTTGTTGTTGTTTTTAAGAGAGTCTTGCTCTATCACCCAGGCCACAGCATGGAGTACTGAGGTGTGATCTCAGTTCACTGCAATCCCTACCTCCAAGATTCAAGCAATTCTCATGTCTCAGCCTCCCAAGTAGCTGAGACTATCAAGTCTCATTTTTTATGGCTTGATAACACATTGCTTTTTAGTGCTAAATAATATTCCATTGTCTTGAGATACCACAGGTTATTTATTCATTCATGTATTGAAGGACATCTTGGTTGTTTCCAAGTTTGGGCAATTATGAATAAAGCTACTGTAAATATCTGTGTGCAGATTTTTGTGTCAATATATGTTTTCAATTTATTTGAGTAAATACAAGAAATACAACTGCTCAATCATATGGTAAGCATATGTTTAACTTTGTAAGAAACTGTCAAAATGTCTGCCAACTAACTGCATTATTTTGCATTGCCATCAGCAATGAGTGAGAAAGCTTCTTGCTACAAATCCTCTTCAGCATCTGATGTTGAAAGTGTTTGGAAATTTGGCCAATCTAATACATGTGTGGTGGTATCTAGGTGTTGTTTTAATTTGCAGTTTCCTAATAACATATGATGCTGAACATCTTTTCGTATGCTTACTTGCCATCTGCTTGTCTTCTTCTATGGTGTTGGTTCTGTTTGTTTGCCAGTTTTTCTTTTTATTTATTGTTGTGTTGTGTGCTTTTTTTTTCAAACAAAATGCCACTTTTTAATCTCTTATAAATATTATATCTCAGGCTCTCTAGTTTCAATGGCCTCTTTTTAGTTTAAATACCTGGTTTATTCAAAGTTCTCCTGCCTTTAACCAAATCCTTAATTGGCTCCCAGCTAATTCCTTCTCCTCACCCTAGAGCTTGTGGAGACAGCAAGATTCCTCCATGTGACCCTGACACAGTGGGAAGCTTGTGAAAGCACGACTCCTAACCCCTGCCTTTTGGCTTGCCTGTTCCTACCTTCTGTGTCTTCTGTGGGGCACCTGGTGCCTGAGGACTGGGGCAGATCAGCCTGAGAGTAGGTCTTGCCTAGAGCTGTGAGTGTAAGTGTAGGTACCCCTACTCTGGGGGCACAACAAATCTGCTTAAAACACTTCTTCATTTGGGAGGTTTGGCCTAGACAGGCAAACCTCATCCCAGCCCCTCTATCTGTTAGAAAGGAATGCACAGAGAAGGCAACCTCTACTTGAGCTGGCATGGTCAGGAAAAAGGTGCCTCCAAGAAGAACTCTGATCAGATTATTATGCTGAGAAGGAAGCAGCCCAGAGAAGAGGTGTACAGGTAGAGATAACAGCTAATGCAAAGACAAATTAATAAACTGGACGTTAATTTACATGGTAACATTGAGTTATTTGTATATTTTGAATAACAGTTATTTATCAAATATGTATTTTGTAAATATTTTCTTCCAGCCTATGGCTTATTTGTCCATTCTCTTCATATTGTCTTTCACAGAAGAGAAGTTTTAATTTAATGTAATTCAGTGTCTTGATTGGAGACCGAGGAGGAAGGCAGTATAGAAGGCACCATCAATAGTTCCCGCAACAAGGACACCAATTTAACAACTATCTACACCATAAAAAGCACCATCATAATAACAAAAAATCAGATGAGCAGATAAGCAGCTGGTTTCAGCTTAATATGACTGAAACGGGCACTGAAGAGGTAGAAAGAACTGTCTGGAATGGCTGAGGCCACCGCCCCCTTATCCGCCAGCAGGAGCAGCATGATGCAGAGAGCATTTCTGAGCACTGGAGGAGGGAGAGTGCAGTAAATGTGAGGCATTGAATTCAGTGCTGTCCTGTTCATGCAGAAAGGAAAACTGAACCAAATCTAGCTGATTCCCATGCACAGAAGGGGTATCCAAACCAGCCCTAGCCAGAGAGGAATCACAAATACCAGTGGTCAGAATTTGAGTTCTACAAATGGTGCTGCCATAGGCTAAAGTGCTCTGGGACTTTAAATAAATGTGAAAAACAGTCTAGGACCTAATGACTATAACTTTTTGACAAGTCTTAGTGCTGAACTTGGCCCAAGGAAAGTGGATTTGGGGTCATATGTCCTTCTGAGACACCAGCTGGGTCAGCTATGGGAGTGTTGGCATCATCATTTCATTGACCCCAGGCTGCATAGATTGTGGCTCCAAGGGGGGCCCTTCCTTACTCTTGAGGAAAGGAATGAGTGAGGAGTACTTTGTCTCACATCTTGAATAACAGCTCAATCAGAGGATAGGGTACCAGTAAATATCATGAAGATTTGAACATAGGCCTGGGCTCTATGTTCCAGATGACATTTCTAGACATGTCCTCTGCCAGAAAGAAACTCACTGCCTTGAAGGGAAGGACCCAGTCCTGGCAGCATTTATCACCTGCTAACTGGAGAGACTTAGGGCCCTGAATATCTGGCAGCAGTACAGAGGGACTATGTTGGGGATGTTGGGTGGGACTCTGAGACTTCCAGGCTTAGGGTGAGACTCAGCATATTACCAGCTATGATGGATGTGGAGAGAAACTCCTTCTATTTGTGAGAAGTAGAGGGAAAAGTAAAGGGAATATCATCCTGTACTTTAGATACTAGCTCCTTCATGGAGGTATATAGCACCAAGTGATCTTTTCGGGACCCTGACTGCAATATTTGTCTCTTGAATGACATTTCTAGAACTTCTCTCCTGGGCCTTAAAGGTACATTGAGGGTAGTCTGGCAGTACTTCTCTTAGGCCTGTGGTGGTGGTGCCCATGAGGTGAGGCTCTTCTGCCATTGGAAAAGGTAGGGAGAAGTGGGAAGGGCTGAATCTTGTGGTTTGAGTACCAGTTTAGCAGTACAACCAAATATTAGGTACCTTCTAAGGTTTTTTACTCTAGTCCCTCACTCTCAGGCAGCATCGCTGGACCTACCTAAGGCCTAGGGAAACTCACTGCTTTAAAGTGATAGATAGGCCTGTCTGGCTTCCACCTGCTAACTATAGAGCCCAATGGCCTTGAGAAAACCTAGACAGTAGCCAGGGAGTTATTACAGCAGGCCTTGGGTGAGACCCAGTGCTATGCTGGCTTCAGATCTGAGCCAGGTGAGTCTTAGTTGTGGTGGCCACATGGTTGCTTGTGTCACTCCATCTAAAGCTTCAGGGAGTTCAAAACAAGGGGAGATATTCTGTTTATTTGAGAGAAAGTGAGGTAAGGGAACACAAGTTTCTGTCTGATATTCCAGAAAGTTCTTCTGGATTTTGACTAAGACCATCTTACCTCTAAAAATCTGCAAGAACCACATGGATGTCAGGTGTCCCCTGAAGTAGATATAGCGTATATCACAACACCTGAGTTTTGTTTTGTTTTTGTTTTTGTTTTTTCAATCACTACTTTCTAATGAGGGGCAAGTACAAAAGCCCAGACTGTAAAGACTACAGTAAATACCTAACTCTTCAATGACCAGGCAGAGATGAACATCTTCAAGTATCAAGATGATTCAGGAAAACATAATGTCACCAAATGAGCTAAATAAGGAACCAGGGACCAATCCTGGAGAAACAGAGCTATGTGACCCCTCAGACAAAGAATTCAATATAGCTGTTTTAATGAAACTCAAATAAATTCAAGATAACACAGTAAAGGAATTCAGAATTCTATCAGATAACTTTAACAAAGATATTGAAATAATTTAAAATTAAGCAGAATTCTGGACTGAAAAATGCAATTGGCATACCAAAGAATGCATCAGAGTCTCTCAATAGGCAAACTGACTAAGCAGAAAAAATGACTAGTGAGCTTG
Source organism: Callithrix jacchus (assembly GCF_049354715.1). NCBI lineage: Eukaryota > Metazoa > Chordata > Mammalia > Primates > Cebidae > Callithrix > Callithrix jacchus. The sequence goes on along the minus strand of NC_133512.1, from coordinate 101,753,089 downwards.
AAGACAGGCTATTAAAAATACACAGCCAAAGGAAACAATAAAGAAAAAAAAAGTAAGCACACCTACAGAATGTAGAAAATCGCCTAAAAATAGTTAAATTAAGAGTTATTGACATTAAAGAGGAGGAAGAGAAAAATATATGGGTAGAAAGTTTATTCAAAAAGTAATAAAGAACTTCACAAATCTAGATATAAATATCAAACTACAATAAAGATATAGAACATTAAGCAGATTTAATCCAGAGAAGACTTGCACAAGGCATTTTGTAATCAAATACCCAAAGATGCAGGATAAATAAAGGATTCTAATTGAAGAAAAATACTTTTACCCTAGAATGGTATATCCAGTGAAAATAACCTTCAGACATGAGGGAGAAATAAAGACTTTCCCAAACAAATAAATACGGAAGGATTTAACCAACACAAGATACATGTGTTTTACAAGAATTGCTAAAGGAAGTCGTTCAGTCAGAAAGAAAAAGACAGTAATGAGTAATAAGTAATTATCTGAAGGTAAAAAGCTCATTAGTACTAGTAATTACACAAAGAAACATAGACTATTAAGCCATCGTAATTGCGGTGTGTAAACTACTCTTATCATAAGTAGAAAAAGCAAATGATGAACTAATCAAAAATAATATATATGACAACATTTGAAGACATAGAGAGTACAAGAATATATAAATAGAAGCAACAAAATTTGAAAAGCAAGGGGATAAAGTTAGGCATAGAGTTTTTATTAGTTTTCATTTGCTTGTATGTTTGTTTACATAAACAGTGTTACATGAATATCAGCTTAAAAAAATAGGTTACAAGATAGTATCTGTAAGCCTCATGGTAATCTCAAACCAAACCAAAAATTAGATAAAAGATACACAAAACAATAAAATCAAAGAAACTAAATTATATTAGCAGAGAAAATCACTTTCATTAAAGGAAGACAGAAAAGAAAGAACAAAGAAAAAAAAACCCAAAACAATCAGTAAACAAATAACAAAGTGGCAGGAAGAAGTACTTATTTATGAATAATAGTGTTGATGTAATGGACTGAACTCTGCAATAAAAAGTCTTAAACAGTTGATAAAAAAAACCAGACTCAGAGATCTGCTGCCTACAAGAAAGACACTTCATCTACAGGGACACAGATTGAAAATTAAAAGATGGAAAATTATATTCTATGCCAATGCAAAGCCAAAAGCAGGAGTAGTTACATATTCATCAGATAAAAGAGACTTCAAGACAAAAACTATAAGAGACAAAGAAAATCACTACATAATAATAAAAAGGTAAATTCTACAAGATGACATGATACTTTTAAATATATATATACACCCAATGCTAGAAAAACCAGATATATAGAGCAAATATGATTAGAGTTAAAGATAAAAATGGGCCCCAATTTAATACTAGCTGGAGACTTTAATACCACTTTTAGCATTGAACAGATGTTCCAGACCAAAAATAAAGTGAGCAACATTGGCTTTATTCTGCACTATGGACCAAATAAATCAAATATATATTTACAGAACATTTCATTCAAGAGCTTCTGAAAACATTCTTTTTTTAGCACACGAATCATTCTCAAGAATAGAACATATGCTAAGTCATGAAACAAATCTTAAAACAGTCAAAAAAAAGTGAAGTACTTCCTCTGACCACAATGTAATAAAACAAGAAGTCAAGAAGAAGAAGAATTTTAGAAACACCACAAACATGGAAATTAAACAATACACTCCTGAATTACCAGTGGATCAATGAAGAAATTAAGAGGGTTACTGAAAATTTTTTGAAATAAATGATGATGGAAACACAACATACCAAAACCTATGGAATACAGCAAAAGCAGTACTAAGAGGTATGTTTATATGTGTTTGCATCAAAAATAGGTAAATCATGAAATAAACAAACTAATGACTGATTTTAAAGAACTGGACAAGCAAGAGCAAACCAAACCCAAATTAGCAGAAGAAAAAAAAATTTGGAGATCAGAGTGGAAAGAAACAAAAATCAAATGAAGGAAACAATGCAAAGGTCACTGAAACAAAAAGTTGGTTTTTTGAAAAGTGAAACATAATTGATAAACCTTTAGCCAGTGTAATTCAGAATAAAAGAGGCAATCAAAATAAATAATTCAGAAATGAGCAAAAATTGGAAGCATTCTCTTTGAAATCTGGCAGAAGACAAGAATGTTCTCTCTCACCACTCCTATTCAACACAGTATTGGAAGTTCTGGCCAGGGCAATCAGGCAAGAGACAGAAAGAAAGCGTATTTGAATAGGAAGAGAGGACATCAAACTGTTCCTGTTTGCAGATGACATGATTGTATATTAATGAAACCCCATTGTCTCAGCCCAAAATCTCCTTATGTTGATAAGCAACTTTAGCAAAGTCTCAGGAAACAAAATTAATGTGCAAAAATCACAAGCATTCTTGTACACTAATAACAGACAAATATAGAGCAAATCATGAGTAAACTCATATTCACAATTGCTACAAAGAGAATAAAATACATAGAAATACAACTAACAAGGGATGTGAAGGACCTCTTCAAGGAGAACTACAAACCACTGCTCAAGGAAATGAGAGAAGACACAAACAGATGGAAAAACATTGCAGGCTCATGGTTAGGAAGAATCAATATTATGAAAATGGTGATATTGCCCAAAGTAATTTATAGATTCAATGCTATACCCGTCACGCTACCAATGACTTTCTTCACAGAATTGGAGAAAACCACCTTAAACTTCATAAGGAACCAAAAAAGAGCCCACATAGCCAAGACAATCCTAAGCAAAAAAAAAACTAAAACAAAAAAATGAAGCTGGAAGCATCATTCTACCTGACTTGAAACTGTATTATGAGGTTACTTTAATCAAAACAGCATGGTACTGGTAAAAACAAAACAAAAACCAAAAAACAACAAGAAAACAAAACAGTGATATAGACAAATGGAACAGAACAGAGGTCTCAGAAAGAATGCTACACAACTGCAACCATCAGATATTGGACAAACCTGACAAAAGCAATGGGGAAAGGATTCCCTATTTAATAAATGGTGTTGGGAAAACTGGCTAGCCACATGCAGAAAGCTGAAACTGGATCCTTCCTTACACTTTATACAAACATTAACTCTAGATGGATTAAAGATTTAAACATGAGGCCTAACACCATAAAAACTCTAGAAGAAAACCTAGGCAATACCATTCAGAACAAAGACATGGGCAAGGACTTCATGACTAAAACACGAAAAGCAATGGCAATAAAAGCCAACATAGACAAACGGGATCTAATTAACCTTAAGAACTTCTGCACAGCAAAAGCAACAATCATTAGAGTGAACTGACACCCAAGAAAATGGGAAAAAAATTTTGCAATCTACCCATCTGATGAAGGGCTAACATCCAGAATCTACAAAGAACTTATATAAATTTACAAGGAAAAAAAAACATCAAAAAGTGGGCAAAGGATATAAACACTTTTTAAAAGAAGACATTTATTCAGCCAAAAAAAATGAAAATAAGCTCATTATCCCTGGTAATTAGAGAAATGCAAATCAAAACCACATTGAGATACCATCTCATGCCAGTTAGAATGGTGATCATTAAAAATCTGGAGACAACAGATGCTGGAGATGATGTGGAGAAATATAAACACTTTTACACTGTTGGTGGGAGTGTAAGTTAATTCAACCACTGTGGAAGACAGTGTGGCAATTCCTCAAGGATCTAGACATAGAAATACCATTCGACCCAGCAATCCCATTACTGGATATATACCCAAAGGATTATAAATCATTATATTATAGAGAAACAGGCACAAGTATGTTTATTGCAGCAATGTTCACAATAGCAAAGACTTGGAACCAACCCAAATGCCTATCAATGAAAGACTGAATACAGAAAACATGGCACATATATACCATGGAATACTGTGCAGCCATAAAAAGTATGAGTTCATGTCCTTTCAAGGGCATGGATTAATCTGAAAACCATCATCCTCAGCAAACTGACACAGGAACAGAAAACCAAACCCTGCATGTTCTCACTCATAAGTGGGTGTTGAACAGTGACAACACATGGACACAGGGAGAGGATCATCACACACCGGGGTCTGCAGGGCAGGGGCCTAGGGGAGGTATAGCAGGTGGTGGGTGTATTGGGGAGGGATAGCATTAGGAAAAATTCCTAATATAGATGACGGGGCTATGGATGCAGCAAACCACCACCATGGCACATGTATAGCTATGTAACAAACCTGTGCTATCTGCACATGTACCCCAGAACTTGAAGTATAATAAATTAATTAATAAAATAACTATAGAACACTGATGAAAGAAGTTGAAGAGGACATCAGGTAATGAATTGATGTTTCATGTTCTTGGATTGAAAGAATCAATTTCAGTAAAATGTCCACATTACCCAAAGTAATCTACACATTCACTGCATTTCCTAGTAAAATACCAAAGACATTCTCCACGTAAATATAAAAAATAATCCTAAAATGTATACGAAACCACAAAACACCCAGAATAATCAAAGCTATCCTAAGTAAAAAGAACACCATTGCGGTAATCACTGCAAATTATACTATGGAGCTATAGTAACCATGATACTGGCATAAAAATAGACACCTACATAATGGAACAGAATAGAATAGTCATAAACAAACCCACATACCTATATGTACTCATTTTCAACAAAGCTGCCAAGAACATACACTGGAGAAAACAGTCTATTCAATAAATGGCTCTGGGAAAACTGGATATTCTTATGCAGAAGAATACAACTAGACCACTATCTCTCACCATATTAAAAAGTCAAATCAAAATGTACTAAAGCTTTAAATCTAAGACCTCAAACTATGAAACTACTACAAGAAAACATTAAGTAAACTCTCCAGGATGTTGGTCTGGGGAAAACATTCTTTAGTAATACCCCATAAACACAGACAAGCAAAGCAAAAAGGACAAACGGTATATCAAATCAAGGTAAAATGCTTCTGTACAGTGAAGGAAACAAACAACAAAGTAAAGAGAGAACCCCCAGAAGGGGAGAAAATATTTGCAAACTATCCATCTGATAAGGAATTAATAACCACAATATATAATGAGCTCAACTCTATAGAAAAAAAATTAATATGTGATCCAGAAATGGGCAAAATATTTGAATAGACATTGATTAATAGAAGAGATACTATTTTTTCATTAACTGTGCTTTGTGTTGTGTCTAAAAAGATATCACCATATTCAAGATTATCTAGACTCTTTCCTGTGTTATATTCTTGAAGTATTACTGTTTTGCACTTTACATTTAGGCATATAATTCATTTTGAATTAATTTTTGTGAAGAGGGTAAGAGTTTTGTCTGGATTCAGGGGTTTTATTTGTGAATGTATAGATTTTTCAGCACCGTTTGTTGAAAGGACTGTGTTTGCTCTGTTGGATTGCCTCCCTTAATTTTTTAAATTAATAATTGACACATAATTACATGTTTATGGGTAAAATATGATATTTCAATGTGTGTATATGCCTTCACATAAGATCAGTTAATAATATTTATGTGAAATTATTTCTGGATTGTAACCTGTTCTAATGATCTATTTGGCTATTATTTTGTTAGTACTACACTGTCTGGAAAACTGTTGCTTAATAGGAAATTTTGAAGTCGAGTACAGTCAATTCTCCAATTTTGGTCTTCTTATTCAATATGAGCTTGATTATTCTGGGCCATTTTGCCTCTCCTTATGACTTTAGAATAAGTTTGTTAATATCCTCAAATTAAGTTTCTGGGAATTTGGTTGGGATTGCATTACGTCTACAGAACAAGTTAAAAAGAATTGTTATTGTGCTTATATTGAGTCTTCCTAATTAATGAATGTAAAATATCTCGCCATTTATTTACTATTTAATGTCTTTCAACAGACTTTTCTAGTTTTATTATGTAGACCTTGCATATATTGCATTATATTTATACATAGTATTTCATTTTGGAGAGATGATAATAAAATTGTAACTTTTTAAAATTTCAAATTCCACTTGTTCATTGTATATATGAATGCAATTAATTTCTGTGTATTAATTTTGTATCCTGTCCTCTTGCTATACCTACTTAGTATTTCTAGGAGAGTTTTTTGTTGTTTTTGATTCTTTTGGATTCTACACAGACAATAACATCACTGGTGAAGAGGCAGTTTCATTTCTTCTTTCCCAATTTGCATACCTTCTATTTCCTTTTCCTTTCTTATTGCATTTGCTAGGACTTTAAATGCAATGTTGAAAAATAGTGGCATAAGGATATATCCTTGCCTTGCTCCTGATCACATTGGGAAAATTTTGAGTTTCTCACCATTAAGTATGATGTATAATTGTGGGTTTTGTATAGTGGTTCTTTATTAAGTTGATGAAGTTCCCCTCTATTTCTAGTTTACTGACACTTTTTATGATAAATTAGTGTTGAATTTTGTTAAGTGCACTTTCTGCCTCTATTAATATGATCATGTGATTTTTCTTCCTTAGCCTGTTGATGTGGTGGGTTACTTTATTTTTTAATATTTAACTAGACTTGCATACCTGTGATAAAGCCTACTTGGTCATGGTACATAATTATTTTTATACATTATTGGAATCAACTCAATAATATTTTGCTGAGGATTTTCGCATCTGTGTTCATGAGAGACGCCCATCTGTAGTTTTCTTTTCTCTTAATGTATTTGTCTGAGTTTGTTATTAGAGTAATGCTGATCTCATAGAAAGAGTTTGGAAGTATTCTCTCTGCTTCTATATTCTGGAATCTATTATGAAGAACTTTTATAATTTATTTCTGAAATGTTTGGTGTAACCAGTGAACTCATCCAGGCATAGGGCATTCTGGCTTAGAATGTAATTATTGAATAAATGTCTTCTATAGGTATAAGACTATTCAGATTGTGTTTTCCTTCTAGTGTGAGTTTTGGTAGATTCTGTCTTTGAAGGAATTGGTCTATTTTATCTAGGTTATCAAATTTGCAGACATAGAGTTGTTCACAATATTCTTTTATTATCCTTTTAATGTCCATAGGCTCTGTAGTGATGTTCTCTCTCACTTCCTTCCATCTGTCGTCCTTCCTTCCTTTCTCTCTCTCTCTCTCTCTTTCTTCTTTTGAGACAGGAGTCTCTCTCTTTCTCTTTCTTCTTTTGAGACAGGATATATATCTCTATACTGACTAGGCTGGTCTAACTCCCCACCTCAGGCAATCCTCCTTCTTTAGTCTCCCAAGTAGCTGAGATGACAGGCACATGCCACCATGCCTGGCTCTTTCATACTTTTGTATTACTAATGTTGTGTCTTTTCTCTTTTTGTTTTAGTTAGTCTGGCTAGAATCTTTCTATGTATATATATTTTCAATGAACCAGCTTTTTCTTTTGTTCATTATTTTCAATATTATTAATTTCTTGATTTTTAATATTTCTTTCATCTGCTTAATTTGAATTTCTATAACAGAAAGATAAAGGAAGAGTAACTTGTACCATGAATTTAATTTGTAGTCTATATTAAAAATGATAAACTCCTATTCTAAGACTGCATATTTCAAAGCTTGTCATTAACCCATACAATAGATTAGGGGAGAAACTCTCATTTTATACAAATTTGGGAGGGCCATATATATTTTTTCAACTTATAGGTTCAGGGATACATGTGCAGATTTATTAGAAAGGTGTATCGTGTTATGCTGAGGTTAAAAAAATCAGCTCCTTAATGAAATCATGAAGATAATATATAAGGCAAACTATTAATATTTTATGCAGAGATGGGTATGGATATGCTGCTGCTTCTGAAAAAATAAACGTGCCTCTATTTTGCTCTGTGAAAGGAGAAAAACAGAATATGTTGTCAGAAGTTGCAGGAAAGCAAAAGTCAGAAAAACCACATGACAGCTAGTGGCCATGTGATATGCCCAGTGTTCTCTTAGTTACCAATTCTAGCAAGTAATGCTCAGGAACGAGGCCATTACTCTATATAGGGAGAATTTCTGAGTTTCTCATACACATCAACTCAGCCTCTTCAAAAGTGGCCTATATGCCTATTTTTGACATAACTTTTATTCTTGCCTCAAGATACCCTCACAAACCTACATTTTCTCATATTCACACACACACACTTAGTTACCCAATCCAGGACTTTATTCCAGAACAAATATTATAGCCTTACTCTAAAGAATGAGATTATAAAGTTTAAAGTTACTTTAAACTATATTTTAGAAACTTTATTAATAGTTTCTCCACTCTCATTTTATACATTTGGCAGGGAAATATATATATTTTTTTACTTATAAAATAGATTCAGGGGTACATGTGCAAATTTATTATGAAGGTATATTGTGTTATGCTGAGGTAAAAAAATAACATCAGATCCTTAAATAATGATAATATATAAGTCAAACTATTAATATTTTATGCAGAAATGGGTATGCATATTTGAAATGAGAGATAGAATGGCATATCGGAGGCAGTGAGTTATAATAATACAAGTATGAAACTGAACCAAGATAGCTAAAGGATAAATTTTTCTTCTACTAAAAAATGTTGCCTTTTTATATCCCATCTGTAAGATGAAGAATTTGGACTTTTTTTTTACCTTGGATTCTTTTCTAGTTGGTTTCTATAATTACTAGACAGTAAAGCAAAAAGAAAATATGATAGAAGTAATGACAATATTTCATAGTTTTATACAACATATCTTGTTTAATAGTATAAAGTCCAATCACTTTTCAGAATAAACATCAGAAATAAAACCTGAAGGTTGTATCTAAGTGGTTTCATTAAGAATAAAGCCACAATCGTATTCAGTCATAAAAGGGCTGAACATTTAACTCTGAAGAGTAATTTTAGTAAAGTCAAGATGATTTTGAAGCCATCAAAAATACACTTTGCAAGAGTTTCCTTCCCCACAGAGATGTGAAGAAAATAATTCTGATTTTTGAAGCACAGGAATTCTAAAAGTGGAAAAATTTGGTAGAGTGCAAACTTTTTTTTGATAGGTTTCCATGTTGCTTTTTTTTTTTTTTTTAACCACCTGGAAGTCATTAGAAAGTTTAAGGAAGTTGGCAGAATTCACCTTCTTATTCCTTTCTTTTAAGTGACTTCAGTGGAAACAGGTGTTTGCACCTTAGTTTATATATAGTACATTCTAGTTTATCTAATTCTATCGCTTTTGATCAGTTGTATATGCAGACAAAGGCTAAGCAATTAATGCATCTAGTAGACTCTGGAGTCATGGATAATTTCTAAAAAGAGTATTGTGCTGTCTTCAGCAGCCTATAAAGAGGAGTTCCTTAACATATGGGTAACTCATTTTTAATTCGCACTTGATCATAAATATTATTGAAGTGATTGGTAGGCTACATCTTTAATCTGTACACACACAATTAGTACTAAATATAAATTAATCATAAATAGTCACTGAACTACTTTATGTAGATTATTGTACTCATAGTGAGGTGTTAAGAATAGGAAAAAAAATAAATTTGTATCATAACAAAGATATTCATAGAAAGCTTTACTTTCGATCAGCTATTTCATCTTCCCATGATTCTCTAAATCATGTGAAAGCAGCATATAGATAAAGTTACAGATATGGATATAGAAATAAATTTAAGTGCATGTGTGTATATATACATATATATACAGGTATAGGACCATTAAATGTATTACTTTTCTATAGTCTGCTTTACCATGTTCTATAAATATTTCAATATTTGGAGGTACTCTTGGTTGTGATAAATGTTTTAAACTCATTAAGAGTATATAAAACTCATTTTGTAGCTATATGTTAAAGTGTTTCCAAATAAAATGCTCACTTAGGGGTAGAAAAGTTATTAAATTTGAAATTTGAAATTTCCAACTCCACATACCCAACTCCTGATCATTGCTAAATGTATTTTTTGTTTGTTCCTTTGTTTTATTTATTTGTATTTATTTACTTGATTTTATTATTCACGTTTATTTGATTTTATTATTTGTATTTATTTATTTGATTTTATTTTAACCTTGGAACTTTCTATGTTAATTCTGATGTAATTCAATGCATCTTTGAACCTCCCTTCCTGGTAATAGCTCCACCACTGTGAGAACAACAACTGTTCAAATTTGCTGTCTTCATTATTTAATATTCCTGAACTTCACATAGGGAGAGACACATAATATGTACTTCTGATACCTGTATTCTTTCACAGCTTACAATGTTTTCAAGAATAATTATGCTTTTGCATGTATCACTAACTCATCTTGTGATTCCTGAGTAGTACTCCATTGTATAAGGATGCCACAGTTTATCTATACAACATCCTATGAATGGGAAAATGAGTTATTTTCAGGTTAGGCTTTTATGAATAAAAGCTGGTATAACTTCTGTTGTATGATTTTTTGTGGACAGACATTTGGTGACTTCCTAGTAATTTCATTGCTGTGTCATAGGATAGTAAATAATGAATTTTCGGTGTTTCATTTTCTGTTCTTGTGTCAGTTTGCTGAGGATGATGTTTTCCAGATTCATCCATGTCCCTACAAATGACACAATACCGCATATTCTCACTCATAGGTGGGTGATGAAAAATGAGAACATATGGACACAGAAAGGGGAGTACTAAACACTGGGGTCTATTGGGGGGAAAAGGGGAGGGCCAGTGGGAGGGGGAGGTGGGGAGGGATAGCCTGGGGAGAAATGGCAAATGTGGGTGAAGGGGAGAAGAAAAGCAAAGCACACTGCCATGTGTGTACCTACGCAACTGTCTTGCATGCTCTGCTCATGTACCCCAAAACCTATAATCCAATAAAAAATTAAAAAAAAAAAATAATGAATTTTCATGAGAAACTCAAAATCACATTTAAAATAAATTCCACTATTTTAAATTTGTACCAGCAATTTCAGAGATCAACACCTATCTCCTACTTTCCATGGCAAATATTTTGTGTGTGTGTGCCTGTGTGTGTGTAATTTTTGCAATTCTAGTGGTTTTAATTTGCATTTTCATAATGCAAAATAAAAGTGTTGAGTATTCACTTATCTATGTAATTGGCATTCTGACATCTTTTTCTATGATATGTTAGATGAGGTCTTTTGCCCATTTATAAAATTAGTCATTTGATTTTTATGATTTGCAAAGGCCGAGGCGGGTGGATCACGAGGTCAAGAGATCGAGACTATCCTGGTTAACATGGTGAAACCCCGTCTCTACTAAAAAATATACAAAAAATTAGCTGGGCATGGTGGCGCGTGCCTGTAATCCCAGCTACTCAGGAGGCTGAGGCAGGAGTATTGCCTGAACCCAGGAGGCAGAAGTTGCGGTGAGCCGAGATCACGCCATTGCACTCCAGCCTGGGTAATAAGCGCGAAACTCCGTCTCAAAAAAAAAAAAAAAACTCTTTAGTTTGCACACAAGTCCTTTATGCAATTGATAGGTTGTAAATGTTTCTTGCAGACTGTTGCTTTCACTTTCATTTTCATTATCTGTTGCTTTCGGCAATGCCTTTGCTGGGTAAATATTTGTTTTCAATTTTGACGTGAGGTCCAATTTATCATTTCAGTGTTTGTGTGTCAGTATGTGTGTGGTTTTATAGTTAATGCCTGTATTAATTTTCTCAGGCTGCCATATCAAAGTACCTCAGGCTAGGTCGTTTAAATAAAAGAAATTTATTGTCTTACAATTTGGAGTCTAGAAGTTCAAAATCAAGGCATTGGCAGGGTTGGTTGCTCCTGAAGGTTGTGAAAGAATAATTTGTTCCAAATCTCTTTCCTTAACTTGTAGATGGCTGTCTTCTCTGTGCCTTCATGTCTCCTTTCTCTCTTCTTGTAGGGACACCAGTCATATTGTATTAGGGTCCACACTAATGACCTGACCATCATTTAACCTCATCATAATTCTTTTAGAAGGTCAAGTTGGTGAAAGAATCTTCTAGGTCAATGACATCTGCAACTACCCTATTTTCAAATAGGGTCACACTGAGAATTTAGGCTTCAACATGATTTTGGAGGTTGAGGGGGATACAATTCAATTCATATCAGTGTCTTTCAAATTATAACAAATATTTTCTCACCAGAGTTTGAGAAAATATCCTTTCATACTTTCTAAGTTTCAGAATCATAACTTTGATACATAGATCAAAGATTTCTCTATAGTTATTTTTTTGTTTGGTCCCAGTTAGAAATTAAATGTCATTTTTTTCATCAGCTATTCAGTTTTTCCCACATCATTTATTGAAAGTAACTTTCCCCAATGATTTCTTTTGATGTTCTTGTCTAAAATTAAATTTAATTAATAATGTTTACAATATTATTGTCTAAAATTCAACTGAGTCATATTGTTTTAAGTCCATTTCTGGATTATCTAGTTTTTCCTTTGGGCTACTTTTGTGTCTTTTTGCCAATAATCACACCATCTTAATTAGTGTAGCCATATACTATACTATAATAACTTTATAGTAAATCTTGAAATCTGCTCCTGTATTTGCCCTAAAATTCTAGCTGCCTTAGCAATTCCACATTCTATGCTGTTTTCTCCATCTAATGAGATGGGTTTTCTTTCTCATACTTTATTTCTCTGCATCATTGTTTAGAAAAAGCTCCCAAGAAAAAAGCTGCAGTAAATGTGGAGCTTATATCATTTCTCTTAAGACTTTTTGTACTGTACTATCTGCAGTGTAATAAAAGTTTCTTCATATATTTTTCCAGTTTTATAATTGTTCACTATAGGAGGTAAGTCTACAACAAACTACCCCATCATGTCAGGATATAAAATCTGCTTTCAGTTGCTTTTATCCACCAGTCATTCTGTTCCAAAAATTTGGGGAGATATATCATGTATATATGCATTCAGATATAATACAATGTGCATATACCATTTTTATAGATACACTCGCGTGTGTATTATATGCTTTGTTTGCTACCTCCTTATTCTTACTTCCTACCTAGAATAACAGCCTTAGAGATTGCCGTTTGACCTTCTATAGTACCAACAAAATGGCCGATTATTAACTGATGAGTATGGCAACAGAAACTGTCTATAGGAAGACTCAGTCTAGGCAGATGTGTAAAGTATTCAATACTTAATTTATGTGTGCAGAAGCACACCACTCATAAGCACATCCCAGATCGTAGTGAATATAGAAGACTTAGCCAGAGATCAGAAATTTAATAAGCTTGCAATGGCTTCTTTTTAAACAACAGGTTTTTCCATGGGTTGATGCAGTGATAAGAGCAAGGCTTTGGAGACAACCCCAGAAGAAACTTGGTTTGAGCCCTTGTTATATCTATAATGTAACTACTCCAAGCATCAATATCCTAATGGGTTAAAAGAATACCACAGGAATACAATTTTTTAAAGATCTTTTTTTTCTAGGATTTAAACAGTGAATCCATGTAATGTACTTATCAAAGCGTCTGGCTCTTTCTGGTTAATAAATGGCAGTTATTATTATTACAACTGAAAGCGCATGCAACTATTGTTGGCTATATACTAGAAGCCAACAAATGCCATTACCTCCTGAAATATATTAACCAGTGGCCTGACAACTTAATGATGTGTGCCAGCACACTGAAAGATAACAGGAAAAAATAAAAACAATTCAACCCAGAGCATTACTAGGACAGGGATCAGGGTTGGGGAAGAAGAAAGAACAAAATTCACCTATGGTTCCCCAAAATCCCAGGTATATTTTAAAAAGATAATCCCCCTGAAATTTATTATTCTACTATAACATAAATTCCCTTCACATCCTGTGTGGTTCTGACTATTCATGAATATGTATAATATCTGTAAGAAAAAGGATAGAGTGAATAATGAGTAATATTATATTTTTGTTGGTTCTATACATTTTTTTACATTGAATTAGTGAAATTAATGTTTCTGCATTATTTGTGTCTTACAATGATATGCCATGGTGGTGAAAATTATCTATCTCAAATTGTTGGCAAACTTTCACACAGTAATTAGAAAAAATATACCACCTTATAATGTTACTGAGATTTAAAGAAAGAGCAATAGAGTCTAAGCATCTGCCACTCCTTAATAATATTTAATTTAGCAAACATTTAATAGATATTGCATCATTCTAGGCGCGCGCACACACACACACACACACACACACACACACACACACACACACTCACAGATACACAGGAGTTTGTTACAATTTCAGATTCTAAAGACCTCACACTCTTGCAGGGAAACTCATCTGTGAAACTATTGTAAAATATATTGCTAGTGTAAAAAAAGACACTATTTTCTTTTTCAGAAAAGTAAGTGACAGGATCAGAGTGAAAAAGGCATTCCTGCTGTGTCTTTACTTATCAGTTATATTTTTTTAGAAGGTCAAGTTGGGGACATAATCTTCTAGGTCAAGGAAAAACCACAAGCAAAGACAAAGAATTATAAAGATGTATGCCATGCTTAGAAAATAGCAAGAGAAGAGGTGAACTTAGAACATACATTTATGGATGAGAATGACAGAATGTGATACCAGAAAGATAGGTTGAGAACATATTATGAAAGGTTTGAATGCCATTCTGAACCGTTAAATTTTCTACTTGTGGAATTCTGCAGTGGAAAAATTATGATCAGATTATTTTATAAAAGTATGAGATACAAAATATTTTAGAGAAAATGTAATATGACACACACTAAATATATAATAATATAGTATGTATTATATATTATAAACAGAAACTATGTTACATAATAATATTGATAATGTATCATTTTATAATATTATGTATGTTCAATATTCTATAGATAATTGCTGATATTAAGAAAAGAAATGTCAAGATATGGTGGTTCATGACCGTAATCCCAGCACTTTAAGAGGCTGAGATAGGATTGCTTGAAGCCAATCAGGAGTTCGAGACCAGCCTGGGGAACATAGTGACACCTCTCTTTCTACCACCTCTCCTAAAAAAATTTTTTAAATTATCTGGGTATAATGACAGGCTCCTGTTGTCCTAGCTTCTCCAGAATTCAAGCCTGCAGTGAGGTATGATCACGTCATTTGTATGATCATGTCATTTAACTTCAGCCTCAGTGACAAAGACCTTGTTTCAAAAGAAACAAAAAAGAGAGAGAAAGAAAATTACTATAATGTGGCCTGGCACAGTGGCTCATGCCTGTAATCCCAGCACTTTGGGAAGCCGAGGTGGGTAGATCACGAGGTCAGGAGTTTGAGACCAGCCTGGCCAAAATGGTGAAACCCCATCTCTACTGAAAATACAAAAAATTAGCCAGGCGTGGTGGCATGCCCCTGTAATTCCAGCTACTTGGGAGGCTGAGGCAGAAGAATTGCGTGAACCTGGGAGGTGGAGGTTGCAGTGACCCAAGATCACGTTATTGCACCCAGTCTGGGTGACAAGGGAAGACTCAGTCTCAAAAAAAAAAAAAAATTACTAGAATGTGAACAATATGTTTACTTTATACATAGAGAAAAACCATAAATTAATCTGACTTTGTACCATTAAAGTAAAACATATAAGACATTATTCATATGTCTTATTATGACATAAAAATAACAATATAATAACATAAAACTCTTATGATTTGGCCATTATTGGTGTATAAGAATGCTTGTGATTTTTGCACATTGATTTTGGATCTTGAGACTTTGCTGAAGTTGCTTATCAGCTTAAGGAGATTTTGGGTTGAGACAATGGGGTTGTCTAAATATACAATCATGTTATCTGTAAACAGAGACAATCGAACTTCCTCTCTTCCTATTTGAATATCTGGTATTTCTTTCTCTTGCCTGATTGCCCTAGCCAGAACTTCCAATACTATGCTGAATAGGAGTGGTGAGAGAGGGCATCTTTGTCTTGTGCTGGTTTTCAAAAAAAAATGCTTCCAACTTTTGCTCATTCAGTTTAATATTGGCTGCTGGTTTGTCAAAAATAGCTCTTATTGTTTTAAGATACATTCCATCAATACATAGTTTATTGAGAGTTTTTTGCATGAAAGAGTGCTGAATTTTATCAAAGGCCTTTTCTCAATCTTTTGAGGCAATCATAGTTTTTGTTATTGGTTCTGTTTATGTGATGGATTACATTTGTTGATTTGTGTGTTTACCAGTCTTGGATCTCTGTGATGAAGCTGACTTGATTGTGGTGGATAGGGTTTTTGATGTGCTGCTGGATTTGGTTTGCCAGTAATTTATTGAGGATTTTCACATAAATATTCATTGGGGATATTGGCCTGAAATTTTCTTTCTTTCCTTCTGTCTTTCATTTTTTCATTTCTTTTCTTTTTTTTTTTTTTTTTAGTATCTCTGCCTGGTTTTGGTATCAGGATGATGCTGGCCTCATAAAATGAGTTAGGAAGAAGGAGTCCCTCTTTTTCTATTGTCTGGAATAGTTTCAGAAGTAATGGTACAAGTTCTTCTTTGTACCTCTGATAGAATTCAGCTGTGAATCCATCTGGTCCTGCACTTTTTTGTTTTTGGCTGGTAGGCTATTAATCACTGCCTCAACTTCAGAACTTGTTATTGGTCTATTCAAGAATTTGACTTATTTCCAGTTTAGTCTTGGAAGGGTGTATGGGTCCAGGAATTTATCCATTTCTTTTAGATGTTCTAGCTTACTTGCGTAGAGGTGTTCATAGTATTCTCTGATGATAGTTTGTATTTCTGTGGGATCAGTGGTGATATCAATTTTATCACTTTTTATTGTGCCTATTTTATTCTTCTCTCTTTTCTTCTTTATTAGTCTGGCTAGTGATCTAGCTATTTTGTTAGTTTTTTCAAAAAACAACACCTGGCTTCATTGATTTTTTGAAGGTTTTTTTTGTACCTCTATGCCCTTCAGTTCTGCTCTGATCTTAGTTATTTTTACTCTTCTGCTAGCTTTTGAATTTGTTTGCTCTTGCTTTTCTAGTTCTTTTAATTATTCACAATTGCTACAAAGAGAATAAAATACCTAGGATTACAAATTACAAGGGATGTGAAGGACCTCTTCAAGGAGAACTACAAACCACTGCTCAAGAAAATAAGAGAGGACACAAAGAAAATGGAAAAACATTCCATGCTCATGGATAGGAAGAATCAATATCATGGAAATGGCTATACTTCCCAAAGTAATTTATAGATTCAGTGCTGTCCCCATCAAGTTATCATTGACTTTCTTCACAGAATTAGAAAAAAATATTTTAAATTTCATATGGAACCAATAAACAGCCCATAGAGTCAAGATAATTCTAAGCAAAAAAAAAAAAAAAAAAAAACAAAGCTGGAGTCATCATGCTACCTGACATCAAACTATACCACAGGCTACAGGAACCAAAACAGCATGGGACCAGTACCAAAACAGATATATAAGCCAATGGAACAGAACAGAGACCTCAGAAGTAACACTGCACATCTACAACCATCTGATCTTTGACAAACCTGACAAACACAAGCAATGGGGAAGCGATTCCCTATATAATAAATGGTATTGGGAAAACTGGCTAGCCATATACAAAAAAATCAAACTTAGCCCCTTTGTTACAAGTTACATAAAAATTAACTCAAATTGGATCAAAGACTAAAACATAAGACCTAAAACCATAAAAATCCTAGAAGATTACCTAGGCAATACCATTAAGGACATAGGCATGGGCAAAGTCTTCATGACTAAAACATGAAAGGCAATGGCAACAAAAGCCAAAATCGACACATAGGATCCAATTAAACTAAAGAGCTTCTGCAAAGCAAAATAAACTATCATCAGAGTGAACAGGCAACCTACAGAATGGGAAAAAAAATCTGCAATCTATCCATTTGATAAAGAGCTAATATCTAGAATCTACAAGAAACTTAAACAAATTTACAAGAAAAAAACCCCATCAAGAAGTGGACAAAGGATATTAACAGACACTTTTCAAAAGAAGACATTTATGTGGCCAACAAACATGAAAAAGAACTTCTCATCACTGGTCATTAGAGAAATGCAAATCAAAACCACAATGAGATACCATCTCACGCCAGTTAGAATGACGATCATTACCAAGCCCTGAAACAACAGATGCTGGAGAGGATGTGGAGATATAGGAACACTTTTACACAGTTGGTGGGAGTGTAAATTAGTTCAACCGTTGTGGAAGACAGTGTGGTGATTCCTCAAGGATCTATAACTAGAAATACCATTTGACCCAGAAATCCCATTACTGAGTATATACCCAAAGGATTATAAATCATTCTCCTATAAAGACATGGCCAGGCACGATGGCTCAAGCCTGTAATCCCAGCACTTTGGGAGGCCAAGGCAGGTGGATCATGAGGTCAAGAGATCGAGACCATCCTGGTCAACATGGTGAAACCCCATCTCTACTAAAAATACAAAAAATTAGCTGGGCGTGGTGGCGCGTGCCTGTAATCCCAGCTACTCAGGAGGCTGAGGCAGGAGAATTGCCTGAACCCAGGAGGCGGAGGTTGCAGTGAGCCGAGATCGCACCATTGCACTCCAGCCTGGGTTAACAAGAGTGAAACTCTGTCTCAAAAAAAAAAAAAAAAAAAAAAAAGACATATGCACATGTATGTACATGGTGGCACTGTTCACAATAACAAACACTTAGAACCAACCCAAATGCCCATCAATTATAGACTGGATATATATACCATGGAATACTATGTAGCCAGAAAAAGGATGAGTTCATGTCCTTTGCAAAGCTGGAAACCATCCTTCTCAGCAAACTGAGAAAAGAAGAGAAAAACCAAACACCACATGTTCTCGCTCGTTAGTGGAATTTGAACAATGAGAACACATGGACACAGGGAGGGGAATATCACACACTAGGGCCTGTCAGGGAGTGGGGACTAGGGGAGGGATAGCATTAGAAGAAATACCTAATGTAGATGATGTGTTGATGAGCACAGAAAATCACCATGGCATGTGTATAGCTATGTAACAAACCTGCACCTTCTGTACATGTATCCCAGAATTTAAAGTATAATAATAATTTTTTAAAACTATATTAATGTTTATGTATCTATATATATTATTTATATGTGTTAAATCTAGACTTAAGCATTTTTGTGATTTTAATTTATACTAATCAGAGGGCATTTTGATATATTTTTCTGCATCAACTAAAATTTGGTTTCAATATGTTGAATGTACATAGTAGGCATTGTTTGTTTGTTTGTATGTTTGATCTGTCCATGCTGGGTGAACTATCTATTAATGTTTGGGAAATTTTCTATTTGATAAATACTGACTGCCTCGCACTAGCAAAGCTACTTCTGCAGTCTCAATATACTGAGGCCTGGCTACATGCCCAGAACACTGCATCTGGAGTCAGATTTTAAAAAATGCAGAAAGTAGGTACAGAGATGTTTCATTGTTGCTGCTCTAATTGTTCGATTGCTTCATCTGAAGAGGCAGTCACTAGGGGAACAGTTGCAAAAGTAAAAGTATACCAGCAAAGGTGTACTCACTGCGCTAGTACCTGTGCTATAATTTTTTGACCATAGATTGGACTTGACACCCTCTTTCTTTCCATACTCACAGTGTGGTTCTTTCAAGTTTCTAGGCTTTTAGCAATTCTGTCAACTACCCACAATCTTTTCCAAATATTTTTTTCCTGCATATACCTTTCATAGACACATTTTACTGCTTGTAAATTACGTCTCTAATGCAAGATGTGCTAATTATTTGAAAGCATGTGTGCTGGCATTTATCTTACCAATCATTATCACACAATCTGGCAGTTGCCATGTAACTGTGATTGAAAACGTATATTTAATAAATTAACAAATAATAAGCATTAAAATGACATTTACTTTTTGAAGATGAAGAATAATTTTTTAAGGTTGTTACAATAGATTCTTGGAAAGATTTGAGTAAAAGAATATATAAAGGATTTTGTGGTCCAATGAGGGATCTAAAAGCTTCCAGAATAAAAATAGCAGCATCTTTGAATGGAAGACCTTTAGATGAGCAATTTCGTTTGATAGCCTTGTTCTACATAATTTGGGCATCACTGTAAGGAAGCGCCATATGGTGTCAATAAATAAATCTTTAGTATGTTTCACTTATCCTCCAAAATGTATATAAAAAGGTCAATTATCCCTAATTAAATGTCTACTTCCTTTGGTTAGGCTGTATGTGTTTTTCCAGTAGAGTACCCAGTGAGATTCTGTAGTGTTTCCACATGGTTGATTAAGGGCATGTCAAAGATATAAATAAGGAGAAAAGTTGAAATGCCTTTCTCGGTTTAAAACAAACAAACAAACAAGCAAAAACATCATCAACAACAAACATATTGTGATTGTTTTGCATGGTATTATCATCCTTTCATTGCACTAATTCCTTGTCAAAATTTTGTTTTCAAACTTCTGTAATTCACTTCACCTTGATGGATAGATTATAAGAATAATCTGGAATAGGGACACGCAAAATCTGTTTAAGGGCCACTGCCTGGCATTCCAGGGCTCAGCACAAATCCACAACAGTATACGGTATGGGTTGAGGTGTAGATACTGAGAAAAGACCCTAGATGCAGAGTTCTGGGAACTAAATCTTAGGCTGCAAGGTACACAGGATTTTTTTTTTTATGGTTATTGGAAAGAATCTGGTAGAGCACTATCATTATCTCCTACATTCCCTTTCTAAGATTTTGAGGGAAAAATCACTTTGCTGAAACATATGCAGTAGAAAGCATTACAGTCAATCCCCATATTGAATTATTATAAGAAACAAAAATTAGGTAGGAAAATCCATATACAGACAAATGTGCATCCCCATCTGAATAAACAATTTTGGGAAAGCTGAAATTTCCCCAAAGGAGAATAACTATACAAATGATGATTCCGCAATTTCATATAATATTTTGCAACCATTAGCAATGATATTTTGAAGCTTCATCAACAAATTGGAAATGCTTAAGATATTATTTCAGGTGAAAATAATAAGCAGAATGTCTATTATATGTACATCTCAATATACATATTCATGCACAGGTAGATATATACTACCTTTCATGTACAACATGTATATGTACATGTATGCTACCTTTTATGTAGTTTTTCTGCTTATCATTTTCACTTATTTTAATACATTATTTATATATGTATTAATATATATATATTTAATGATCAAGAATAAAAGGTTTATTTTTGTAATGTGATGAAATTGTGAATGATTTTCTTCCTTGTGATTCCTGATTTCACATTTTTGACATACTTTCTTCAATAAAAATATATTAGTGCAATAAAATAAATGATTAATGAATTGGCTTTCTTTTTTTTTCTTTTTTTGAGACAGTCTTGTTCTGTCGCCCAGGCTGGAGAACAGAGGCATTATATACTGGAACCTTTGCCTCCAGGGTTCAGGCAATCCTCTCACCTCACTCTCCCAAGTAGCTGGGACTACAGGCATGAACCACCAATCCCAGCTAATTTTTGTATTTTTAGTAAAAACGGGGTTTTGCCATGCTGCCAAGGCTGGTCGCAAAGGATCTGCCAGCCTGGGCCTCTCAAAGGGCTTGGATTACAGGCATGAGCCACCACACCCGGCCTGAACTGACTTTTAAAGTCTTTTGCACCCTGATTTAAATTTCTTTTGCCGACAGTGGGGACAGTATAGCATAAAAAGAACAGAATTTTAAAAGTCAGTCACAGTTGGTTACAATCTCAGATCTGCCATTATTTTAAACCTCGGTTGTGAAAGTCATAATATAATTTAACCTTTTGATCATGATGAGTTTCTGAGTGAAGAAGTAGTATCACTCAAAATCTTAGCAATTTTTTTACAGGTCATTTTGCATCTAATTGTATCGCCATATATTTAAATTATCTGTCTTTCTCATATTCTCTTTTTATTTTTAAAATTTTTTTCTCAATCCTCACACTTGAGAAACTTAATCTCATTTTTTACCATTTATATAATTATATTAAGAATCAAACCAAAGTATAATGTCTGAAATTTAAGAAAAGCTATTCTCATGCATTCATTTTTTTCATTTATAAAGCATTTATTGGTCCTTTATTACTTTCCATACACAGATTTCTGCAGGGTCTATAATTCATTTTCATCAGCTGCTCCTTGCAGTCCTTCTGATAATAGGACATGGATTAAGAAGAGTTATATCCTTGATAGTCATTTTCAGTGGTGAAAATCTAAGTTGGTGACTAAATATGGTCTTTTTATTCTTTATCATTTTAGTGCTGAGTAAATTACAGCTGTCCTCACTCTTTTACCACATAAGAATCTTTCAGCCTGTCCCTTTTAAAGGACAAATGATATTTTGAAATGTAGAATTTTGCTTTGGCCTGCAATTTAATCGGCTCTCCAAATCCTGCCAATCACCTTAGGACTAAAACAGCTTTTCTGTTCAGATCGTAATATAAACTTTAGTGTCTGTCTGTCATTTCAAGTTCATGCTATTATAAGTCAAGACTGAGTCCTTTGTAGCTTTCTACAGAGGACTTAACAGAGATCTCAATTTTATTCTGCTTCCCTCATTTTAGACAACTTCAGAATCAAAATAACCCTTCACTTTAAACTCAATACAGATATACTCTTCCCTAGACTCTGTGATTGGCTGTCAATAAGCCAAACAGGTGACTCTAAACTCATCCTTATAATCCCATTGTCTAGTTCTTCATATTTAAGAGTTTACTTTCAGATCTGCCTGAGAAGGCCATTCTGCTAAACCCCATATGGTATACACTGCCTCTAATTATATATTACAGCATAGGAGAGTGTTTCTAGGTAAATAATTGGCTAATGAGTACTGATTACTGTTGATTAAACTAGTTGGATATAGCTGACTTTCTTACTTAGCCTACTTCCTACATTTTTCTGAAATATCTCAGTTTCTAACTAAATTTAAACATCTATAAGTGTATAAAAATTAATTTAAGAAAGAAACATGGTAACAGGTTAATGCATTAGAAGTCATAATTTCCATAGAACCTAGATATTACCCCTTCAACCCATGTTCCCAGCCTTTCAATTCTGCTCCACTTTTTCTCTTTTCCACAGTATTTATCACATTTTAATATCCTAGACAATGTTCTCTTATTTGGTTATGTTTCATTGCGTCGTCTTTGCTAGAAGTTAGGCCACACAAAGATCGAGAACGTCATCCCTTTTATTCACTGATACATGCCAACTGCCTAGAACAGTACCTAACACACAGAATAATAGAAACTCAATCATCCCCACTGCAGAACGAGTACAGCTGTATGTTTTCTTTGGTAGGAAAGAAGATATAAATTGCTGTGTTTACACATTACATTTTTTCTTTCATAAAGGTTGTTTGCTATTTTTCCCTCTGTCCTCTGTCAGCATGTTATACTCATATATAATCTAGGACCTAAACAGGTAGCTTCTTCACATGAGTTACATGATTCTTAGTTATTCAACCTAACTGGATGGAATAGTCAGAGGGACACACGTTATACCATGTTTACGAGTAAAGGTAACGTACTTGATACAAAGAAGGTGAATAGTCCAAGTGAAGCTTTCAGAAAAATTTTAATGTAAGAATATCTTGTCTTGGGCTTTCTTGTTTTCTCTTTTTCTGGTTCCTTGCCACTTTGGAACTGCCCTCTTCACCACACTTACATACATTCCATTATTCTCCACTATAAAAAAATGGTCTCTCAGAAAATGTTCTTAGATACCCACGGAACACAAGGATGCAGAGGGTCCTAAAATTTTGTCTATAACCTCCCTAAGAAGAAACTTCATTTAGACCCAGAACAAAGCCTTGAATCAAAGGGTGAAATGGGAAATGTCTATTGATAGAGCTTAAAAGATATAAATGGGGAAACTGAAAATATTTTGGCAGAATGTTCATGCCCTTGACCCTTAAAAATCATTTAAGTCAGAGATCAACTAATTGAGATTCTGATCCTATCAATCTCCTCACGCCATCCTCAATGTGATTTGTAACACAGTATTATTCTCCTTTAAATTACTGCAGATCTTATATTTTGAACTGCACTTGGCAGGGTCATTTTAACATAACACACAAGACAAGGCATAAGCAGAAAGCTATAAGGGTCCTATATTATGCTCAGCATCCTTTCCTCTTTTAATAGACCTGGTTTTCTCTCAGCAGGTTGTCTAATAATCCATTATCAGTTAAAGGCACTAAAACTTCCAGAGAGTTTCAATTTTATACAGTACTCCTGAACGAGAAATTGATTTTCAACACTAGAATTTCCAGAAATCAGTGAGAATTTAAGATCAGGGTATCTATAGGAGTCAAGGGACGATTAACATTTTTGTTTCGGCACCCAGAGAAAAAAAAGTTTGGTCAATGTGTAGGAATTCTTCCTATTTTTAAATCAAGAATTGCCTTCACTCTGTAAAATGAAAAGTACAATATACAACCTGGCTAATACTATTAACAATAATTACAGTGCCTCTATGTCTTTGTATGTAGTATTTTCTCAATCTGGCATTCTCACTGTACCTCTTTTCAACTCTGTTAAAGGATTCCCTATTCAAATACTTATTATTGTATAAGAATTTCCTCAACTGTATAAATCGATCGGTCACCCTCTAGCATTCTTATTTGTTAATTCGTTAGGAATTTTATCCTGAGATATTTTTATTGGAACGAATGGTTTAGTCTACCTAAGGATAATGTGTACTTAAAATATGTTCACTGCTTCAGGAAAATTATTTTTAACATAACAGGTACTCATAAATTATTTCTTAATTATTTCCCATATTTTTGATTCTTGTCCATGTAGGTAAGTTTGTACTGCACATATGTAATATCTCACAAGACATTATTTTATTTCAAGGGCCAGAGACATCTATCTATTAGATACCTTTATATTCACCATAGTTTCTAACTCAATAATGCATATATAAATGTAATAAGCCTCTAGTGAGAGAATAAATGTCCTGAATGTGGTTATTTCAGGATGTGGTTATTCCTAAGCAAAGTATATCTTTCAATTCATTATAATGCAACATGGACCACAAGTTGCTACCACACCGGAACTCTGTGAAATTAATAATCTAATGCAGTGGCATGCAGCTCTTTTATGACTTTGTTTATTTTGGGATCCTCTGTTACTAGACTACAGTGAGTAGAGCTAAATAAGGCTGTGGGATAAATTATTAATATCCTGTCCGTCAATTTCCTGCTCGTAAATTGTTTATAATGCAGTTGATCTCAGGTGCACAGGTTATTAGAATGAATATCCATAAATCCATGATCTCTGAAACCTGCAGACATTTTCTGATTGAAGAGAGGTATGTGCATTGCACCAGTGTTCTCTAACCATTTAATACAAACTAGCTAATGATTTTATAGAACCCGAAATTTTCTACAAATATCACAGAGACTAGATTTTGTGTACCCATCTTTATGTTCCATAAAAACACATTATGATATGTTTTGAGGACTGTACACAGCTCAGATTCCACATAGCTCACTCCCTAAATGTATTCAAATTTCTACTCAAATGTCATTTTCTCAGACCCAGCTCCAGTTCTCGCCCCATTCCTGTTTTTTTTTCTTTATAGAGTTTATTATTATGTGATATTTACCACACTATTTTAAATTTGGTATTTATCTTCCCCTACATTAAAGCACCATAAGAATAACAATTTCTTTCGATCATAGATATAATCCCAGTGCTTGGAACAGAATCTGACACAAAGGCACTCTAGATACTAAACAAATGCTTGATTAATTAGCTGGTTTTGAGTAGAATATTTTGTTATTCACATTTAATGCTAGTACTAGCAAAGTTAGTTAAAAAAAACCTGACATTTAAAAAAATATATTTAATGCCCAGCACTTTGAGAGGCTGAGGCAGGTGGATCACCTAAGGTTGGGAGTTCGAGACCAGCCTGGCCAACGTGGTGAAACCCGTCTCTACTAAAAGTACAAAAATTAGCCAGGTTTGGTGGCAGGCTCTTTTAATTCTAGTTATTCGGGACACTGATGCAGGAGAATCACTTGAAATCGGGAAGTGGAGGAGGTTGCAGTGAGCTGAGATTGCGCCATTGCACTCCAGCCTGGGTGACAAGAGCGAAACTCCATCTCAAAATAAAATAAAATAAATATTTTTTAAAATGTATATGTATATTCCTTTATTCCTCTGTTTTATCTTTACTGCTTTATTAAATTGATTATTTTTAGTGTAACATGTAATTCCTTAGTTCTTTTATTATAATTATTTTATTGTACTTTAGGTTCTGGGGTACATATGCAGATCATGCAGGATTGTTGCATAGGTACATACATGGCAATGCGGTTTGCTGCCTCCATCCTCAGTCAACTATATCTAGCATTTCTCCCCATGTTATCCCTCCTCAACCTTTAAATTAGTTTACCATGGTCATTCTAGATCTTACAATCTATATCTCTTAACTTTTCAGAATGTATTTAACATTTATTCTAACTTACTCCCAGTGATGTGGAGATGCTATTACTATGTAGCTCTAATTCCTCCATTTTTGGCGCTATGGTTGTTATATCTATTCTACCTATACATACGTTATAACCCAATAATACTTTATTATACTTGTTTTATATATATATATAATTCTGTGTCTTTTTAAAAGGGCAAGAAAAGAAAAAAAGGCATGCCTACAGAGGGAGTGTGCTATCATTTCAATACGTGCCCTCGACAATTCAGGTGTTCCCAGTGTAAGAGTATTAACAACTAGGACCTTTAAGACATGATTAGGACATGTGAGTCTCTGTATTTTCTTTCCTTGTTTTATTTGTTCTTTTATGTCGTTGACTAACTCATTTAATCATTTATTCTTCAAAAACCTTTCCAGCTTCCTAGCTCTCCTTCTTAAATATCATATGAAGACAGCACCATGGGATTAAAAAAAGACCTAACTTCCTTCTCTGTTTTCTGTGCCTAGTTTTTGGCACCATTACATAAATGTGGAAATAGCAGGTAGAGAGAAAACCACATCATTCTATTTTCCTGAAGATGCTGTGTAACTCTAAAGCCAATATACAGAACTTTTGCTTTTTTCATCCCACTAAGTATCTATAGTTCCTAGCTGAATTGATTGAGGTTCTCTGAAATTTGAAAACATTAGAGGTTATAGTTGCTGTTAACAAACTGTTTAATTTCATTTTCTACAGAGCACCTTTATTACAGGGACTATTCTGTGTTCCAAGATATATTTTACAATAGAATAAACAGTATGCTATATCTAGGCAAATATACAAATGTTTTATATCAATAAGAATGAATGATCTTTTACATTTTATTTTAACAGGTTTGTGTCACAGAATCATATCCTGGACAAAGTCAATCTCTAAGCAAAAAGCAATTAGAAATGGAAGTAAATTTATAAATCAAGGCAAATGGAGAAATAGCCTCTGAAAATGAAATTTGGGGAGAGAGGATTTGGAATAAGAAAATAACTTTGAGGGAAGGTAGGCCAAAGCAAAAGAGAATAGAGTTTCTCTTGCATTTTTTTTTTTTTTTTTTTTTTTTTTTGAGATGGAGTTTTGCTCTTGTTACCCAGGCTGGAGTGCAAAGGCGCGATCTCGGCTCACTACAACCTCCGCCTCCTGGGTTCAGGCAATTCTCCTGCCTCAGCCTCCTGAGTAGCTGGGATTACAGGCACATGCCACCATGCCCAGATAATTTTTTGTATTTTTAGTAGAGACGGGGTTTTACCATGTTGACCAGGATGGTCTTGATCTCTTGACCTCGTGATCCATGTAACTGACTTGAAAGCTGGTCACAGCATAAATAATGTATGCGATAATTAGATCATTTGTCTATTATTATTGATTTAGTACATAATAGCAATCATATATCCAACTTAAAATCTTGAAAATTGAAATGCAATATGTAATATTTAAAAATATAAGACAAAATATCTGATTAATGTTAGTTAATTTGACTGTAACTTCATTTAACTGTAATTATCATATAATGTTGCCTTGGTATTTATGAAGCATAAAATATAAAAGTATATAGATATATAATACATATATAGTCATATATAATTTATATTTATAAATTATTCAGAAAACAAAAATATGATATTGGCCCACCTTCCCTCAAAGTTATTTTCTTCAAAAATATTGAAAATTTATCTTCTTTTTTCCAGAAATAAAAAGAAATGGCAGCATGTTTACACCTCCATTGATGACTAGGGTCATGTCTTAGTTGAAAGACACATGATTATAGGAGTTCTACAATTCAATCGCAACTATTAATAAAAGGGTCATTTGTTTTGTTTTGATTTGATTTGGGTTTTTTCTTTTTGAAAGGTCAGAATTTTATAAAATAAAGTCTGAATGGCACTGCTAAAATTTAACAAAATTCCCCAGCACTTCCATTTTCTACCATGTATCCTAATAGCACTTATTCTAACAACAGAAGGTTGAGCAGGTTAAGGCAATGTGCACTTAGGCGATTCTGCAGGGTGGAAGCAATTTTATTTGATGAAATACTGGAGATGCTTCTTTCACAGAAATTCCCCGGGAAAAGTTCTATATGTTATTCACTGATAATGTGGTTGGGAGTACTCTGTAGTCCATCAGGGGTTCATTTGACAGTCTACATTTCCACAAGGAATGTTCTTCCTTCTCTTTAAAATGATAATTTTTTCAATGTCTATGTATTAATAGGTCCTTGCAGACCTATTAATTTAAGATTACCAACACTTAGGAAAAGAATTCTCATCTTTAAAAGCAACTGTATTAAAATGGGGAGAATAACTTTTAAAAAACTCTAAATTATTCAAAAATAGAGAATTCCATAAGGAAACATTAGGATTAATTAAATAAAAAGGTAAATATAAGTGTTAGTCAATACTGCATAATAATGCTATTTGAGACAGTGGGATTTGACTTGTAGGCTTGTCAATTCTTAGTTTTAATAAAAGATTTTATACTTCATAAAAACGTATTATTCAACTTTGTTTATTCCTTTAATCTTTGGGACATTTCTGTGATCCTGCAAAATGTTATCCTTCCTCCTGATTATAGAGATTTTATCAATACCCTAAACACAGAATTGGGAAATACTTTAGCCAGTCAAACGTGACAAGTTAATTTGGTTTTCACATTTATAGTTATATCATAAAAAAAAAAAAAAAACCTGCTTTAAACTGCGAGGAAAATGGCAGTGTACAACTGCATTAAAATTACCAAAATGAATTCCTTTACTGACGACACTGCCCTGACAGGTCTGTAGTTGCTATTGTTTTCCAAGTGCCTGCCAATACCACCTGCCCTGATGTGGACTCTACCCTTTTTTGTCTGTATTAACTCCTTCAATGTCTAATCCAAGGAAACTCCATTTCTAAATGAAAGTGTAACTCAAAATTATAACTTTCTTTTCAAAAAAAAGTATCATTGAAAAGGCATGGTTATTCTTTAATTTTCCAATCCTGTTCTTTTCCTTTACATTTCTATACCCTGTGATATACAGCAGAAAAGTACATATATTAATAAAAGATGTGAAAAATAAAATTTGAAATATGTTTTTTGGGTTGTTTAATAAACAATAACACACAGCTTTCTGGGAGATCCATAATGATTTGTCCTTTAATTTTTTTCTTAGTTCTACCACATACAACAGTTTTAAATTTCATCTTTCCATAATATCTTGTTATGGACTTATACTGCCTCATGCTGAATTCTGGACCAGCACTTCTTAATTGTGTGATTACTGGCATGTTATTTACCCCATAGTTGCTCATATTTCCACTCTGTAGATAGAAGTTCTTTCATAGGGTTTTGCTGAAAATACTAAAATATTCAATTAATACACCTAGAAGAAGCATATTCTCAGCCTCTACATGTTTTATGAAATAATGTAACCCACTTTAGGGTTTATTAGTCATAAGGTTCGTAAATACTTGCTTTGAATTTTTGGTGTATTTTTATATCCTGAAAAACCATTTCAATATCTAAGATTGGTAAAGCTTTTACAGCTTAAACACTGTTAGACTTAATTTACATTCCTTTTAATATAAGGATTAACGCTGCTCTCGAGACAGGCATTATAATCCTACATTTAAAAAGAGAAACTTGAGACCACAGGATGCTCTAGCATGAAAGAGTATCAAAAACATCCATTCTGTTTGACTTTGGTTGTCCACCATAATAGGTAAATGCAATGAAAAACATTAATAATAATTGCCACTGACTGAGCTAGACACGGTGCATGGATTATTTTTAATCTTAGCAGCAACTCAGGAAGACTGTTATTATAGTCACCTTATAGGGGTAACCACAACAGCCAGTAAGTGAATAAAAACACAAATATCTTGATTCCAATGCACTTTCCCTTACCTCCATCCACCAAACCAAAATACTTTTTAAAAAAAGGTAAAATTATTCATGTTAAATCAATTGAACAGCTCTAGTGATTTAATAGACTATTGGTTGGGGAAAATGCTTTTTATTATTTCAGTCATTTTAGAATTTATTGTGAGTTGTAACGTATGATCTATTTGTGAGAACGTTACATGTGCACACGAGAAAAGTTTATATTCTGCTGTTTTTATGTGCGATGTCCTACCCATGTCTTTTAGAGTTAGTTGGTTCATAGTGTTTCAAGCCCTCTGTTTCCTTATTAATCTTCTGTCAGTTTGTTCTATCCATTTTTGAAACTTGTTCTTAAAGTTGTCAATTATTACTATAGGACTTATTTTCCTCTGAAATTTTGTTAACAGTTGCTTCATATGTTTTGGTGTTCATTTTTGTGGTGGTCACGTAAGTATTATATCTTTCTGATGAGTTGAAACTTTTATCAACATACAAGAGTCTCCTTTGACTCTTCCACCATTTCGATTATGTCTCTCTCCACACAATAGTTTGGGGTAAACAATGGGATGAGGGTTGCAAATATTCTATTTTTTTTCCTTGCTATGTGTGTAACCAACTATTTTTCGGTTGCTTAAATATTACAAGCAAAAACTGAAAACAATATAACTTGCAGTGTGGTACTTCAGAAATAAGTTATTTGAAGATATAGTAAAAAATAATTGTTTTTTTGAGATGGAATCTCACTTGTCACCAGGCTGGAGTGCAGTGACACAATCTCAGTTCACTGCAACCTCCACCTCCTGGGTTCAAGCAATTCTCCTGCCTCAGCCTCCCCAGAAGCTGGATTACAGGCACATGCCGCCATGTCCAGCTGATTTTTGTATTTTTTTCCTGGGAAATTTTGTGAGGAATTAATTTATGCATTTATTCCACAAATATTTGTCTACCACTTATTAACTGGAAATGCATTAATGGGAAACACCCTTTATTTTATTTACATTCTAGTGGTAGGAGTAAATAAATAAGGAAAAAATAAAATATACAATATATCAAATTATACAAAGTGCAAAAACAAAAATAAAATAATAAAGGCAGTTAGGGTGTGGGAGAATGGAAGAAGTGCAACTTTCGATCACTAAGAAGATGATTTTAAGCTAGAATGTGTTAGGTGAAGGTCTGAGTCATATGTAAATCTGAGTAAAGAGCATTTCAGCCTGAGGAAAAAGTGAGGGAAAAAGGCCTGAGGCAGCTATGTGCCCAGAGAGGCAGAGCAAGAAGAAAGTGGTGAGTTCCTAAAATACGATGAGTGAAATGTTTTTTGTGTTTTTTCTTTAGTTCTAAGAGATAAATTTAGGCAGAAAGAGATTAGATTGTGATCCATTAAAACGTAAAAAATTTGGTATATATATTGTGTGTGTGTGTGTGTGTGTGTGTGTGTGTGTGTATATATGAAGCCAATTGAGGATCAAAACTCTGAAAAGATAAGAAGTACCATGATCAAATTTCCAGTATTAAAAGATCACTGTAAATGAGCAAATTGGAAGATTCAGCAACAAATGTGGAAATGGCACATTTCAGAGAATATTACAAAATTCCTTAGGAAAACAGATGGTTTTTTGGTCCAAGTTATTAGGACTGGGGATAGATTGAAGTGATTAGATCCTAGACACATTTTTTTGAGAGTAGCAATACGATTTCTTCTGGCATAGTATTTCACTTATGGAATCTATTACATGGAAAAATCAAATGTCATCAGAAGGATTATCAGCCAAAACCTTCCAGGAAGTTCACTGAATTATTATTTGTACTAGTTACTATGGTAACTACCTATATAATCAGTGCACATTCATTAGTGATAAACTAGGCATTTCTGGAAAATAAGTAAATAACTTCTTACTCAACAGTATAAGACATTCCATTTCATTGGTTACCTTGGATCCATTTTGTACTATATGATGAATACGGCTTTCATTAAAAGGAAATTTTAGACCAGGCATGGTGGTTTACACTTCTAATCCCAGCACTAAATGTTTCTTATGAACACTACACTGACAGTTCCATTTCAATATTGGATTTTTCATTGACTTTGCAAATGGTTAAAAGTGAACATGGGCATTTGAAAAATAAAATGTTATTACCATAGATGATTCTTTATATTTAAATCCAAGAAGGAGCCTGTTAAAGATTAAAAAGGACATTTCTGGAGTTTCACAGTGGGATGCTGAAACCAAGTAGAATCAGCTATAGAGAGCCAATTGTTAAATATTCAGGAATGTTTCCAGCCACTTGGCAGTACTGGTAGTTTAAAATTAACTGTGGTGGGAGTATTTACACCACAGAAATTGGTCAGTGCTACAAATAGGGCCCTCACATAGCTGTTTTTTAAACACTTACCAGCATACCACTGAGTCGAGGTTCATTTTAAATAACAAAAAGATTGGAAAAACAAACTTAGCACGTAAGATATATCAGATATAGTTTAAATACAAAGTTCAAAATACAGTTCAGAATAAATGTATTTTAGGTAGTTTATGTCCTAAGACAATTTTATATTCTTATAGTGCATTAAGAATATATAATATTTTTAGAGATATATTAAGTATTTGCTGCCACTCTGCATATGTCAAACACTTCTCCAAGTATGCCTCCTAATGAAGAAAAAATGAAACTGGCACAAGCCCTTAATATTTAGTGATATGAGAAATTAGCCAACCAAATTTCAAAAGCTGCAACTTACTTTTTCTTCAAAATATATTACAAGGCAGCAGACAATAATCAAATGCATCCAAATTTTACTTACAGACTTGAATATCTCTGTTTATCTTTTAAAGCTCATGTGGCAAAATTGCTTACCAACAGAATCTGTAGCAACGGAAACTGCAGACACCAGAGAGTCAGATACAGCGGTTGTTTTGGAAATATCCATCACAGTCACTTGATTGCTCCTTCTACCACTTTCTCTTTCAGAGTTTTTCCTCTCAGAACATACATCTGGTGACTTTCTTGCTCAGTAGTAAATTGTCTTTGTTTCAATAAATTTATGAGATTTTCATCACATAAAATAGCCTCAGACAGAGTCATTTTTGATCTGTCCATTAGGATTTAGCCAGATGGGTCTGCTGTGATGCTTCAACCAGCCATGCTCTGTTTTGCCAGCAGATCACACTTTCACTACAGACGGAATAAAAAAGCCAATAGAGCATTAGTTGTTTTAATAGAGAGATTTAAAATATAAATAGTGGCTGTTTCTCAAACCATTTTAAAATTTATTTTTGAATGATTCTAAGTGCTTAGACTTGCAAATAAACATTTGCCTAGTATATTTAGTAATATTATGAATATATTTAATAATATTATTAATGTATATTAACATATATAGTAGCTAACATATTATATATGTTAAAATGCTTACATTATTTTTGTAGGTAGCTTTACAAATAAATTTATTGTAACATCTTTAAGACAAATGCAACTCTTACGTATTACAAAGTCTCTTTGTGAGAGTTTTATGGGTTCTTTCACTCTTCAAATAAGGACTAACTATTCACTTATGGCACCATCCTCCCAGTTAACAGGGAAAGCTGCCCGGTCCTGACACTTATTATAGATAAGGAATGCCAGATCATTGTGGTTGGGACTATGGATGCCAGAGGCAGACTGAGTTCGGATCCCAAGTAGACTTCACTTAAGTTACATGAACATGGGGGAAGGACACAACTTCTTTACCCACAGTGTGTGCATTAGAAAAACCAAGTAAAAGTGGGACCTACCCCATGGGGGTTTTGTTTGTTTTTAGTATTAAAAGATATTGCATTTATCAACTATGTGTACTATATGCATTTTTCTATTACTACAATTGTTATTGTTAAGATTATTAAAACATTAGAAACATTTTGTCAAGAGAATAAAAATTATTAATTTATTCAGTACACATGGATATTTATTCCATCTGGATTACTATAACTATTATTGTCCTTTCAACCGGTTACATTTTTTAACCCCTCACACTCACCCTACTCACTATTTATTCCTTTAGGGACACAAATGATATCTTATGGCTCGCTTTTATCCCCCGTGGCAGATTAAGCTCTTAAGAACAATGCAAGTAAAGTCACGTCTTCATTTAAAGGACTTGGGACTTAAATCTAGACATCCATGTTCTTGGGTGATCTCAGGGCTAACTGACTCCATATCACTTAGAATTATGGTTAAAATCAGATTTTAAGGCTTATCTCAGATTTACTAAACCAGAGTCTGGAAACCAGACTTGGAAGCATGCTACTGAGCTCCCCTCCATGATTATTATTTCCATTAAAGTTTGGCAGTTTGATCTCTTACCTCCTACTTGCTTAACTAGGCTCAATCATATTGGGTCCCAAGGAACATTCTTTGCTTGCTTAGAAAAAAAACAAAAATACTAACAATTGGTTTTTCCTGCACGTTCTGAACTTCACTTTTGTCGTATTATTCATATTATCCTCAAAAATGCTTCCTAGTTTACTGTATTAGTTATGCCCCAATAATGATGCATAACAAACAACCACAAAAATCTTAGCAGCACACAAAAATAAGCATTTGTTTGACTCAGACCTGGGTTTGGCTAGGTAGTCTGCCTCCACTATGTGTGTTTCTTATCTTCTTCCTTTAACAAGCGAGTTAGTCCAAAGTAAGTTCTCCTAACAGTAACAGAGATGCCAGATCCCAAAAGTATAGGCACATTTCAAGTCTTTGCTGAGTCAAGTCCTCTAATATTTCATTTACAAAAACAAGCCATACATCCAAATGCTATAGGAACAGAACATGGAAGTACATGTATTCCATGGCAATGGTGGGAGGTTATTGTCTTTCTGAAAACTAATTCAACACATTGGCCTAAGTAGCTTTTCATTGCTTTGTTTTCATATAACGTCTTTGGCCTTCAAGCTTCTCCCACTTATGGAGATATTAAGGACGTCTCAGAAAATTAAATTCTAAAGTAAGACAGTCTCACCTACATGACTACATTCAACAAATAAGAAAAAAATGAAAGTAAAGTTACAGCTTTTGCTATCATATTCTAGAAAAATATCTTTTTTTTTTCTATTTGAATTCTTATACCCTACTACATAGTGCAATTGTGAACTTTTTGTTTTTCCTGATAAGACAAGGCATGAGGCTATGAGATTATGTGTGTGACATAGAGCTGAATTATAACTCTTGGTTTCACAGCTTTGCTCTGCATTGCTCTAATGCTATTACTATAGCATCCAGTACAACAAATGTTTCAGGAAAAATCTTTTCAATACTGTTAAATTCCAACATTAATGTGAGCATTTGTAATGATTCCCCTGAATAATTTGATAAATAAGAACATAGTGAATATTTTATACAAACCTAAATGGTTTATTTTTAAAATGTTCATATTAGATAACTTTGTGTTTCTTAATCTGATTTAATATGCATTCAAGATTTTAAAACGAATCTTTTGGCATTTTTTTCAGTATTAAAATGATATTTGGACCGTCACATTTTAGACTGTTTTCACTATATTGTATTGCACATGTTTAGTGACTTAAAGGGAAAAGTATGACTATGGTTTCAATAATTCAATTCAATTCAGTAATTACTGATCTCCCAGACACCCTGACGATGTTTGAATGAATATATGATATTCAAATATAGTCTTTTTTTAAATTCTAGAAAGACAAAGATAAATTTCAAAGGCAGGGATTTTTTGCTTTATTTATTGTTATATTTCCAATACCTGATTCCTAGAAGAGGATGTACTGTTTACTATTTTGTTGAATGACTGTTCAAACTGAATGCAATAAAATCTATGTGCAATCACAAAAGAAAGAACTTTTTCTGAAAATTTTTGAATAGATCTATGCTGATTCTAGATCACTAATTTCCCATAAGATATATGTCAAGAATCATTTTGTACTAATTTCCACTTTTATGTTCATTAGGAAAAGTAAACAAAAAAAGGGAGTGTGGTCCTTTGTGATTTGGGGGTCATCACCCTTTGAGAAAATAACTGAGCCTATGGGACATCTATAATAAATGCACTTATATGCAATTTTTATGAAATTCCAGGGTTCCATGAAACTCTAGGCCCTATTCACATGTCACAGTGACTCTAGGTTAAAAGATTCTGAGTCACAGTATTATTTTTCAACCAAAGAATCTAGTGGTATGTAAAACATCTCCAAGTCATCCTCAGATTACTAGAACACTTCACATTCCCAGAGGAACTAGAGTAGTTACTATGTTTTTCTGCAACCCTGCGAGTCTCTGTCAGACACAGCGTAGGCCAGGGAGTGCTGTGTGTTACCTATTTTTCCCTGAGACAAACGTGCTGCATGTGGACACTCATATTTCAATTACCAGACTACAACCTTGTTTGATAAATGGGCAGTGAGAAGAGGAAGAGAACACAGAACAAGTAAACCACTAAGACCACAAATAGCTCAGTTCCCTTCAAAAGAAAGCTAGAGTGGCTAAGAAAAGAACCACTTAGCCCTAACCTCGCTCAGAAACTATAAAATAATACTATCCTGTACAAATGAGAAAACCTAAATGCTCTGCAAACCACAAATCCAGTAACGGTTTATAGCTCCTGAACCTCCTGAACCTCCTGAAAACCAGTGGCCCTTTATACTAACTAGTGTTTTCAGCCCGGGACACATAAAAGCCATCATCTGACTCTTCACAGTGACTGCTACACTGTCTACAAACCTACTTGCACTCACCTTCTCCTCCATCCCTCCTCTTACAGGAGAAGACATATCTGTTCACCTACCAAAGCCTGACCTTGCCCTACTTCAAGCTTTCTTTTCCACTGATTCGGATTTGTTTTCCTCACATCTTCACCCTCATATCTCTTCTTCTTACAGAAAAATTCTGAAGAAAAACAAAATTCACTCACTCATACCTCAGTAAGTTAACACTAGCTACGTTTTATTCCTCATAATTTTCTAGTCAGACTGTCTTCTTTGAAAGATCATACTCTCCTAAGTATAAGAAGTCTGGTTTTCTTCAGGGTTCCCTCCCAGAACCTCCTCTAGTTCATATTATGATAAAAATGTCCAAAACTATAGCCTCTCCTCATCTCAATAAATGTCACCAAGAACCATATATTTTCCTGAACCAAAAACCTAGATCCACAGTTGATTAAAATTTAAAGAAGTTATATGTCACTGTGATAACCCTAGAAAGAAAAAAACCTATACATCAGTACTTTCAAGGTTTCTGTAGGTCAATCATCATCCTCTTTAACAAGATAAAGGGATGGAGAATATCAGAGAAGACATATTTCAGCAACATTAAGAACATGAACAATAAATGTAAAACAACTTAGAAAACAGTCCAATTTAAATTTAAACTTCTTATTTCTTCTGTTATCTCCTTTAAATGTTCCTTTAAATGGAACAGAAAACTTCTTGTGATATTAAAAGTTAATTATGAACTCTTTTTGTATTATTCCAGTAATTCTCTGTTTAATTTTCTAGGAGTAGAATCCACACTTAAAAACATCGGAATAACACAAAAGCATATAAAACAGAGTCGTTTTCATTACTTTACAGAATATATTGACTGTAGAAGTTTTTCTATATTTTTTCAGTTGTTTACTTTAATCTGTTCACCTGATCCTATTTAATTATACAACATAAACGTTTCTGATTTTTCATTAGTCAGAGAAACTTCAGAAGTCTTCATCTAACACCCTGCATGTATGCTATTCAAACATAATTAATAGTATCCTTAGCAGATTTAAAGCTAAACAGAAGTCAAAGTCTGACTTCTCAAATCTCCACAAACAGTATCTGTTCCAAGCCACCACCGTCTCAGCCAGGACTGTTGCAATCTGGTCTCTCTACTTCCTCTCCTGCTTTCTTCTCATCTTCTCATCTAGTATCCACACAAGGTGATATTTTAGCGAAGTCTAATGTCTGCCTAACACTGGAATAAAATAGAAATTTCTTATACTTTTTAGATTCTGAATGAACAGGTGGTGGTATCTACTTTTTCACCTTCACTTTTTACCATCTTCTCCTAGGTACATTCGATCAGATTCTATTGGACTTGGGCTCCAGTGCAGAGGGCTGAGTTCCTCACACAAAGTATCAGTCTATGCAAAGCCTTTCTCTCTGTAATTTACGTGTAGTTTCTATTACTCATTTCCTTAGTTCCATTCTATTTGTTTCCCAGAAAACCAATACATTTTTGAAACCTATCATTTGTTAGTATTCTTAAAAACTGACCTACATATTATATTGTTATATGTGTATCTTAGTTTAATTAATTAAACTAAACATAATTCATCCTAAATTCACTTCATATTTGGGTAGTAACCTGTGTTTGCTAATTTCCTTTAAATTCCTCCTATCTTTATGAGCAGAGATATACCTGCCAGCTAAAGTTAGGTTCCTATCATCCCAGGTAACCTCTATCTTCCTAGATGATGACATTTCAAAGAGTTCTCATCCAAGTCCTTGAGGAAACCTTCCTGAGCTGCTTAGTTACATACATTTTGAAGAGGCAGAAAAAAGCACTTACAAGCTTTCTAAAGTAAATAAGGAAAGGAGGTAAGGGAAATCTAGCATTATATGTTCAACAGAGAGGATTAAGCCCCTTACTTCTAATTCGTATGTGCCCTTATAATACAAATGACTCAAAGTTACAATGAGATATAAGGCATTTGTTAATTTTTACTAAAATTTTTATTTCACTGATTTTAAAGATGACCTCAAAGGTAGAACAAACAGGGGTAGATATAGAGAGGCCTAATGAAAAATGTGATATCTGTTCTTAATAGTATTTAAATGGCTTACACAGAAGAGGGTTTAGATTTATCAGGTAAAAATTCAGGGAAGGCCGGGCACAGTGGCTCACACCTGTAATCCCAGCACTTTGGGAGGCTGAGGGGGGTGGATCACCTGAGGTCAGGAGTTCCAAACCAGCCTGGCCAACATGGTGAAACCCCAACTCTACAAAAACTACAAAAAATTAAGTGGGTGTGGTGCTGGTCGCCTGTAATCCCAACTACTTGGGAGGCTGAGGCAGGAGGACCACTTCAACCAGGCAGGCTGAGGTTGCAGTGAGCCAAGATCCACCATTGCACTCCAGCCAGGTCAATAAGAACAAAACTCCATCTAAAAAAAAAAATCAGGGAGAAGAACTAAAAATAACTAGCTAAAATCTGTAGGTACTCTGTAGGGAGACAGGTTTTACTATGATAATGGGAAATGAGCAGCCAACAGGCTAAACGGCAACAATGTCTCCTGCTCGTTGTTTACTAGAGTTTTCCAACCACTGGCAGAACTTCGCTCAGTGAAGTAAGTGCTTAAGTGATCCAATGTTACTTGGGTGATTAAACCTCAACAGGATATTTAGAGCTTCTTCCAGCACTGAAATTCTATGATATATTTGCATATTTTATAGATAAGAACTGTGCCTATATTTCTTAATGTGTATTCAGAGAAATCATTGATACAATAAAATAACTTAACATTTTGGTATTTCAGTTTGTAACCACTCAGCTTCAGAGATTACCCTGTAGAAAGGTTTGTTTTGTTCACAAGATTAGTCAGGCTAACTACTTTAAAGGCCAGGGAGCAGAAAAATGCTTTTTTTTAAAGCTTACTTTATCTAGCAGGTTGTGCAGGCTGTTTCTAGAATTCAGAAAATGTTTAGGCCTAGGGAAAATGCTATAGTCGGTAAAGAGAAGCATAGGGAACAAAGCAATGGCGAAGAGAACTATTTGCACCAAAATGAAAGAAGAGCAGGGAGATGGGATAAAGTCCAGGTTCAATATGCCGTGAAAGTCGTTTAAGAGAATAACAGTTCTGAAAGAAATGAACTGAGCAGGGAAGGTGAAAATCATCATAAGAAGAAAAGGGCTTTTAAATAAATACTCTGAAAGAAGCCCCAGTCAAAGAGGTTACTTCAGGGCCAACAAAAATGGAAGCTGGGAAGATCTTGATCAAAGGTATTTGAACTGCTGAGAAACAGAGTGAAGGATTAAAAGAACTGGGCATTTATGTTTGGAACATGTGTAGACAATTGTCATATTTTTCAAGTTTTCAGTTCATAAGTCAGAAGGCTAGATAGTTAATTGCATTATTTGGTTATCAGATTTTACTTTTATATGTTTTTCTGGTTATTAAAATTAAAACATGCTCATTGTTAAAAACATCTTCATATGCATCAAAGTTGTAAATAATTAAAGTCTCTTGCACGGCCACTATTTCATCAGTCTGTCTTTACATTCTGTATTCTGAACTTCATACAGGATTTTTCCTTCTGCTCCTAGTACATCATATTTTAATAGCCTATTGCATGGGTTCAAGATAGTTTTAAATCCCTGCTCTAGCACTTACTGGCTACATTATACACTATGTAGCCTCTCTCAGTTATTTTTTATTTATAAAAATGGAAGAAATTATATTTTGTAGGTATGTTAGAAGGAATAAACGAAAAGAAGCTGTAAAAGTGCTTAGCACAAAGTTTAGTGCCTATTACACATTCCATAACCAATAATTTATAATATAATTAGAGTACACTGACAGCATATTTGTCAAAATCTTATTTGAAAATCTCCCTTTCAGTCATTGTTGTATACATTGCAGTCCAAATTACAGGAGCATATATCTCCTATAATTCATAATAATACTATCCAGGTTTGGAACATCTTGCAGAATTCAACAATATCTATAATATCATTTTCTTTATCTTTTTTATTCTATATATTTAAAGTTTAG
This sequence comes from Callithrix jacchus, assembly GCF_049354715.1. Lineage (NCBI taxonomy): Eukaryota > Metazoa > Chordata > Mammalia > Primates > Cebidae > Callithrix > Callithrix jacchus. The sequence goes on along the minus strand of NC_133512.1, from coordinate 101,712,126 downwards.
CTTTTTGTAACATGTCTTCACCAATTTCATTATGCCTCTCTTGGACATTTCTAGGATGAATTAAACAATATGCCACAAAAAGCATGTTCTTAAATGTTACAGAGCTATAAAGGAAAGGGAGAGAGTTTGCCTACTATGTGCCAAATGCCTTAAATACATTTTTTTGTTTTCATTCTCATGGAAGCATTTACTTCCAACAGGTGAGAAAACTGAAGCTCAAGAGATTAGTTGATGTTAAATTTGACTTAAAATAATTTGAGGAAATGAAAATGATAAATCATTTCTTATAAGTATTCCAAATGATCATTCCCACAATACACTTAAAATTGTGCACAGGGTCTGGGTGTGGTGGCTCACATCTGTAATCCCAGCACTTTGGGAGGACGAGGCTGGCAGATCTTGAGGTCAAGCATCCAAAATCAGCTTGACCAACATGGTGAAACCTTGTTTCTGCTAAAAACACAAAAATTAGCTGTGTATAGTGGCGCACCCCTGTAATCCCAGCTACTCAGGAGGCTGAGGTAAGAGAACTGTTTGAACCGGGAAGCAGAGGTTGCAGTGAGCTGAGATCATGCCATTGCACTTCAGCCTGGGTGAGAGAGTGAGACTCCATCTCAGAAAAAAAAAATGCACAGGAAATTACTTGAAGCGAATTTTATTGTTATTTGGAAAAACACTAGAAAACATTAAAACTGTCCTCCCAAACTGCTCTTCTGAACACCAACCTTCACAGGTGGATAGCATCTTCATTCTTCAGTGGCTCAGACCAAAAACCTTGGAAGGCTTCCTTGATTCCAATACACCAGCAAATCCTGCTATCTCTACCTTCAAAATGTATCCCAAATCCTACCACTCATGCCCACTTCTAGAGCTGCCTGCCCAGTTAAAGAAGCATCATACCTCACATGGAGCATTGTCATCATTTTCCAACTGTTGCTATTAATTCTTCCCTTAGTCTCTACTGTGTCATTCTATTGTCGACACAGCTTATCTAAATGAAAGTCAGCTTCTCACTCCTTTGTTCAAAACTTTACAATTGCTTCTGACTTTCCTCAAGGTAAAAATCAAATCTTTATAATGGCTTACAAATTGTTTTCCCTGGAACACACTCCCTTTATATCTTCTCTTAAAAAAAAATTATTTCCGTGGATTTTGGGGGACCAAGCAGTGTTTGTTTACATGAGTAAGTTCTTTAGTGGAGCTTTTTTTTTTTTTTAAAGGGAGTCTCACTGTGTCTCCCAGGCCGGAGTGCAGTGGTGCGGTTTTGGGCTCACTGCAACCTCTACTCCCTGAGTTCAAGCGATTATCCTACCTCAGCCTCCCAAGTCACTGAGATTACAGGTACCCACCACCATGCCCAGCTAACTTTTGTATTTTAGTAGACATGGGGTTTCTCCATGTTGGTCAGGCTGGTCTCCAACTTCTGACCTCAAATGATTCACCTGCCTCAGCCTCCCACAGTGCTGGGAATGTAGGTGTGAGCCGTTGTGCCCAGCCTTTAGCGGTGATTTCTGAGATTGTGATACACCCATCACCTGAGCAGTGCAGACTGTGCCCAGTGTGTTAGTCTTTTATTCATCACGGCCTCCCACCCTTACCCCCACCCTGAGTTCCCAAAGTCCATTGTATCATTCTTATGCCTTTGTGTCCTCATAGATTGGCTCACACTTATGAGTGAGAACATAACAATGTTTCGTTTCCCATTCGACCTGGATGGAATTGGTTGATTTTTTCCAAGTAAAGTAACCCTTAAATTTTATGGTCTGTTGTCCATTTTCCTTAAGTTTCTGATGCATGTCACATTTTCAGCCAGTTCATCTCCAAATATTCTTATTAAATCACGACTCCACACACACACCCACATCTCCTAATTCTCTTTGCTGTCTCATCTCTCCATAAACCTTATCATCCTGACTTACAATATTGCTTATGAGAAATATGGTAAGTTTGTGTGTCTCCCCAAAGAGAATTTAAACTTCATAAAGACAGAGGTTATTTTCTATCCTTTTATTAATGTATCTATATTACTTAAAAAAATCTAATGGGTGATAGTTAATAACATATATGTTAAATAAATGAATGGGTATTCATTTATATGGGAATCATTTTAGTTGCCCAAAGGCTGTATGTAACTGAACACATGTTCCAAATCATTGAAGATCAGCCGCACTTCACTAAAAACATTTCAGTTCATACTGAACCAAAAAAACTTGAAGCTCTGCCTTTTCCTTCAAGTTAAATTGAATAGCTAAAAATAAAGACAAATCACAAAATAATATTAGCACTACTATAAACCTAGTTACATCTCAGTTGCCCAGATCATCAAAACATACTAAGAAAAAAACATGCTAAGCTCAATGAAGTGACTTTTGTGTGAAGAGATATAGACATACACTATATATAAATAATATACCACCTATAAACTAGAAAATGTTAGCAAAGCATCTGCATGATCACCTTCTAATTCCTGAAGACTATCTTCTAACATTTCTTTTGGTATGTTTCTACTGATAACAGATTATCTAAGCTTTCCTTTTTTGGTCAAAATCTATCATTTCATCCCCTTTATTTTTGTAGGATATGTGAGTATAAAATTTGAGGTCAATAGTTATTTTAATATTGTGAAGATAGCTTTCCCTTTTCTTCTAGCTTCCAATTTTTTTTTCTTTTTTTTTGCGACTGAGGTGCTCTTGTACTCCAGGCTGGAGTGCAATGGTGCTATCTTGGCTCACTGCAACCTCTACTTCCTGGATTCAAGTGATTCTACTACTTTAGCCTCCCAAATAGCTGGAATTACCGGCATGCACTACCATGCCCCACTAATTTTTGGCATTTTTAATAAAAATGCAGGTTTCACCATATTGGCCAGGCTGGTCTTGAACTCCTGACCACAAATGATCTGCCTGCCTTAGACTTCCAAATTACTGGATTACAGGCGTGAGCCACTGTGCCCCTCCTATTCCAATTTTTTGGTTGAGATTTCACCTGTTAAACCTACTGTTGTTCACTTGAATATATGACTTCTTTATTATATATTCTTAATTTTTATGGTACATAGTGTATACATTTATGGGAACTCTTTTTTTCTAGAAGCTTCTGCCTCTTTTTTTTCTTTCTAAGACTCCAGTTACACTTATGTTAGACTTCTTCATGCTATGCCATGTCTTTTGCACCCTTTTAAAATGTTCTTTTTGTTGTTACCACTAAGTTTCTATCTACATATTTTATTTGAATCTATACTTTAGTTGTTTTTCTGCTATTAAACTCTTACTGTGATTTTTTTGTTACTGCAAATTAATGCTCTAAAATTGTCTTTACAGTTTCTAATTCTCTGACAAATTTCTCTAATTTGTCTTTTACTTCTATCAATTTCCGTTTATTTTTAAATCTATGTTTTGGAACTTATGTTCATTTCTTGTGTGACTTTTTATATTTTCTGGGTTTTTTTGTTTGTTTTGTTTATGCTATATCTTATCTTCTTGTATGTATTTGCATATTTGTACCATATACTATATATTAAAATACGAAGAACTATGTTGAGGCTTTTAATGTTATTAAGCTCCTCTAGTGAAAATTAAAATTTGCTTCTGTTAGGCTAGAGGATTCGGTTAATCTATCAATTAAACAGAGTGTAATCGGTGCTATTAGCTAAACAGATTATGAAAGAAAGCTGCTTGTGTGAAAACATTATGGCACATAAAGAGTTGAACATTCTAATTCTGGATAACATCACCTCAGTAGACTTACATTTTGCTGAAGTAATGTAAATATGATACTTTATTAATAAGAATAAATTATGATGTAAATAAAAAATGATTATGCAATCTTCCTGATGCTGCCTCCACAAGTGACTGTATCACATTACATATATTTTAGATATATTCTTATAGAGTTAATGTAATTTAGATTTCCCTTGGCCTAAGCAATTTCTTATGATAATTACATTATTATAATATATAATTTAAGTAATAAATATTTAAAATAAGATTCACATTCATGTAGTCTAACACCCTTTCACCATGTGCTGCCCTTAACCTCTACATATTTACCAGACTAGAGTCTGCAAATATGGTTCAACTCCTGTGCCCATTCCAGCTGATGGTGAGTGGCTGCCTAGGACACAGTTAAGATAATCTGAAGTTTTATACACATTGCTGGTATGGATGCAGGAGAGAGAAGTTTTGAAGAAGTAAAGGTGTATTTCCCATCACTGAGATCTCTGTCACCTGGTTTTCTCCAGGCTATTTACCATTTGTTTTATTTCTTAATCTGTCAGCATCGAGGCAGTAGAGCTCACTATAAAATTCATGTTATAATTCTTAGCATTTTTTGTCTTTTACTAATTCTGTGCTCATTCTCAGGTCCATCTCTCAAATAGAGACTACATTTTCCCCACTTCTCTAAAATATAGACTGTTCTAATATGTGTGGTTTAAATCCTGTGTGGTGGACCCTTAAAAGATTTTTGGAAATGGTGACATAATAGTTGTATATCCTAAAGTTACCTTTATATAGGTTGGTCTCTACCATTTTAAAACTTGACCTCTGAAATTTATTATTAAAGATTATTTTCTTCTTATCTTAACAATCTAGTACATCAAATGTCTCTGAGTAAGTCATTTGGACAGGAAAAGTACAGACAGTGTGTACATAGGCTTAGGAGAGACAGAACTGTAGTGAGGTCTGACAAAGACTAACTAGACTCAATAGAGGCACCTCCTTCTGCATGTTAGAACCTCCAGAATCTGCTCCTGCCAACATTCTCTCTCCAGGAGTCTTTCTCTTCCTCCGTGTATCTTAATCTTTAGTAAAATCACAATCATTTGTATTTCCTTTCATCTCTACTGCACATATGTATACATATAATATATATACTGTAATAAGTATACTTTGTTCAACTTTCTTTTTAAAAATCTTCTCAACTTGAAATTCTTAGGTAACAACTTTTATTATTTATTATGATTTTTTGCTGATATGACTGTGATTTTTTCTTTGTTTAGTTTTCAGTATTTCAGAACTCACCTGAACTCCACAAAATAAAATTTGAAATATGTAATAATTATTAAAATAACACAAGAATAATTCTTTGTGTATATATATGTGTGTGCACAATTTGGAGGAGATACATATATATACATATATAAAGGACTTTCATATATATATGTCCTTTATATATGTATATATAACTATACCAAATAATCAGAGATAATATGTGTATATATAATAGCACTAAATAATCAGAGTTTATTTGGTGCTATTATATTTATATATGTAAAAGACTTACTACCCTTTTGAAGGTAAATCCTTTATGTGTATATATACATATATGTGTCTGTATATATGTATATATGTGTATATGTGTGTATATATGTATATATATGTTTATATATATAAGTATATATGTATATATGAGTATATGTGTACATATGTGTGCATATATATATGTTTATATATATAAACACATATAAAGGATTTACCTTCCAGAAGACAGTGAAAAGAATCAGTTTATTTGGTGCTATTAGGTGAACATACCATGAAAGAAACTTTTCTTTAGTAACGTTATGGCACATAAAGGGTTGAAAATTCTCCTTTCTAAAGAATACCACTTTAGTAGACTTGTGTGTTGCTGAGATAATCCCTATGCCTTCTGTTTCCTTTAATGAACTTCTCTCTATTTTTAATTGATTGCAATAGAAAATACTAAGATTATAACAAGAAATACCATGATTAACTGACTTTCCTTCATCTATTTTCCTTTCATCCTCTAATTACTTTGTCTCTCCTCACTGATCTATCTTTATTTCAACATTCAGTAATTTGACTAACTTATTTCACATTTCCTGCTCTAGAGGAAAGAGCAGTGTCCCTGAGAGCAGGATGTGCAATGACATTTTAAAAACACAAAAGTCCAGCAAATAATTAAATACAGTGAAAAGACAACTTTTTCTTTGGCATTGCTCCTGAACCCTAATGAAAGGACAGTTCCAGTACAAAGCATCCTATTTAGATTTTCCTCTAAACAACGGGCCTAACATGAAGCCAATATATACCAGGAGAGATGGAGCAATTGCTTAAATGTTGAATTATCTATTTGTCAAGTTGTAGCCTGCTCCAAGCCTGTGGGGGTCTCCTGCCATCGTTGCAGTCCTGCTGCATCCCCATGTGAATCCCAGACCTGTTTATCATCCAGGAGGTAAAACATTAGAGGACTGACTCTGCATGAGGTTTCTAAACTGGAGCTTATTCTAATTGGTCACTGATTTTATAACTAGCCATCCTATAATTTGAATATGACTCAACTCACAAAATCTGGCCTCAGAACAACTTCAGTGTACCTGACAAACACAGGTCTTGACATTTTATTCTCCCTGTGCCACTGCATTATTACATAAATTATTCAAAATAGTAACACTTTGATTAATAAGATCATTAATGAATTTTGAAATTAAATACAACCGTGATTGGAAAAAAGTAAATCATTTTCTGTCACAGGATGTGGAATGGTATTCACACAATATTAGGTCATGTCTAATAAGGGCCAGTGCGTTTAGCCTTCGTGTTCACACGCCAGCAGGAAATCTGCTGTCTTAAGATGCTATGTAATTTATAGGGAATAAAAAGATCTGAAATAAAGTACACCACTAGAAACAAAAATGCATGAGAACATCCTGCTTAAAGCAGACAGTCTTTATTTATAAAATCAGACTAAAATATGAACCCATATGCATAGCATCAAAAATAAGTGTTTTAAAAAGGCTTTCAGAAAACTTAGTAACAAAATGCTCTGTTTATTAGGATAGGTAACCGAAGTTGTTTTATACATGTGATACATATAAGCTCATAGGGTATCAAGCACAGCACTAGGTATCTATAAAGCATTTTTGTGATATGTGCGTGTAAGCGCGTGCGCGCACACACACACACTTGCGCGTGCCCATATCTTTGGCTCACGAGATGGCCAAGATATGGGCCAAGAAAGCACTTGAGCCAAGAAGCTTTAGTTAATTATGCACATGCTGAGAGATTGAAGGGAAAGTTTAGTGATGTCTGCAACTTTGAAGAGCACCAAAAATAAGATGTGTTAGTAACTGACTAGAATAAAGTTTATTTCATAAAGCATTTATTTTTTTTCTCATGCCTGTAATTCCAGCACTTTGGAAGGCCAAGTGATAAAGCATTTCTACAAAAATATAAATTTTTAAATCTAGGTAATGGCTGTTCACTGTAAATTCATTCAAAATTGCTGTATGTTTAAAAATTTTATGATAAGGTATTAGAAAAAACATTTTTTCTTGATGTGCTAGATTTTTAAAAATCTATTTTCATGTTTCCCTCCCATGGACTGATACAGGAAGGTGGGCTTGGGGTCACTCCAGTTGTGTTAAAACATTTTATTCATACTTTTATAAAATAAAAGTTAAAACAAAGATCAGGCTCAAAAAAAAACAGTTGATAAAAGCTGTGTGTTCTGTAATTTCTCTGATATATATTTACTGAGATACAGCATAACAGGAATGACTCAATATTATAGGTGACATGAGTGTAGGAATGTGGCATTTTGATCATTTTTCCCAATCATGTGATTAACATTGAGAATTAGGGAATGTTAGAAAGGCACGTCTATGCTTAATGGCTATGAAACATGTTTTTGAATAAGATCTTTTATTCTTTTAATAAAAAAAATGAAACAAGGAAATCATGACTGTTAAGTGAAGGGCAATATTTACCATTTTTTGACATACACTTCAAAAATTATAAGAATGTGTGAATTTTTATTAGAAATGTAAAGAAATTAATCAGTATTCAGTTGAATATACATTTAATTGGATAAAATTAATCATGAACATGAATTACAAAATTGTTGTAATCCACTAATTTAAACATGTAAGCATACATATTGGCGAATGTATGCTTACATCTTTAAATTACTGGATCACTATAATTCTGTAATTAAAAACCAAATTGGATGAATCACACACTGAACAGTATAGATTTATAATTACTTGAGATCTGTGTGTTGAACAATCAAGTAAAAATTCATTGCAGAATTTTAGATCAAATATAGATGTCCTCACTTCTTTGGCCACTACTACAATGTAAGAGCATTGATATAGTTTGGCTGTGTCCCCACCCAATCTCATCTCGAATTTAACTCTCAGGATTCCCATGAGTCCTGGGAGGAACCTGGTGAGAGGCGACTGAGTGATTGGGGCAGGTCTTTACTGCGCTGTATCTGTGGTAGTGAATGAATCTCAGGAGATCTGATGGTTTTAAAAAGAGGAGTTCCCCTGCATAAACTCTTTTTCCCTGCTACCATCCATGTAAGATGTGGCTTGCTCCTGTGTGCCTTTTACCTTCGCCATGACCGTGAGGTCTCTCCAGCCACCTGGAACTCTTCATCCAATAAATTTCTTTCTTTTGTAAATTGCACAGTCTTGGATATGTCTTTATTGGCAGCATTCAAACGGACTAATGCAACCATCCAGGGTAGTACGTATTTACACAACTACTCATCCTCACTTCACAATTTTCACACTTCCTTCCCAAAAGTATTTCACAAAATTCTCTATTGCACTTGTTAAAATCCATGTGGCATTATAACTAAAAGAACAATTCTACAACTGTAGCCTTGCAAAGGCTGTTCCCTTTAACCACTGTTCTTCACTTAAATCAGGTTCTTACCCAAGGATACCACCCTTCTGAAGTGAAACTATTTGCTCCTATATGTTTTATGCTATTGGAACAAGAGGTCAGCATTAATATTCTTCTATAAACCTAGACTTTTCCTTTTCCACATGTATGTGTGCTCTGCCTTCGAGTGTTCTGCCATGCAAGTAAAAAGTCTCCATTGTAATAATCACATGGCATTCTGGCCACGTTCTTGTGGGTCACTGATCACTGGTTTCACTAAAGTTCTTTCCGTTGCAAGGTCTGATACCACCTTGGACAACTTCGATATCCATTTGATTAATTCAACAAGTAACTCTGAATTGAATGTTTTTTTTTTCTTTTTTTCTTTTCTCTTTCTCTTTCCTTTTGACAGAGACTCATTCTGTTACCCAGGCTGGAGTTCAGTGATGTAATTTCGGCTTACTGCAACCTCTGCCTCCCAGGTTCAAGTGATTCTCCTGCCTCAGTCTCCCGAGTAGCTAGAATTACAGGTGTGTGCCACCATACCCAGGTATATTTTGTATTTTTAATAGAGATGGGGTTTCATCATGTCAGCCAGGCTGGTCTCAAACTCCTGACCTCAAGTGATCCACCTGCCTCAGCCTCCCAAAGTGCTGGGATTACAGACCTGAGCCACCATTCCCTGCCAACTATGTGTGACCCTTTGACAAATACAGAACTCACTGCAGCTGATTCTTGTGACCACACCTGAAGTCTTGTCATTCCCCTTTATTTCTACTTTGAATCTATTTCATCATAGCAAATCTCATTTCCTTATGCTTTATTTCATGCTATTTAGAAACCCAGACTCTTTTCTACCAAACCCTACTTGTTAGAATAATTGCATCCTTTTGCACATTCAAGAATTTTGGATTCATCGGCCCTCATACTTCATGATTTCAACCACTTATTGTCAGCACCTTCAATTCTTAGGTCATTTGTTCCCTTGAAGTTCTTACCTCACAAATCCTCAACCTTGGATTACACAACCTACATGTTCTCTCTTCTCCTAATAACTAGGTTACTTGGCATTGATGGACAGAAAAATTAGCACCACTATCAGGCCATGGTCTCTGAGCTCATCTGAGCTGTTGGTACTCTTATGATATCATTTTACCTGATTCTGCTTATATCTATTTATATCTGCCACAGTGACTATTTCAAATCCACTTTTCTCTCTCTCAATATATAGCTAGGCTTCCAAATTTGCTAAGAAAAACCAAGACTATCGTGTAATTTCCCTAAACTTCTATTTCTATTTTGAAAAGTGATCCATATTGGCACATTTTTACTTTCCTTCAATCTACTGAGAGGAAGCATATTGTCTTTAATTGAAGGATATCTTTTTTATAGCAGTATCATTTTTGTTTATATTTTTCTCTATTTTAGTAGCTTTAGGGGTACAAGTTGTTTTCAATTACATGAATGAATTGTGGAGTGGCAAAGGCTGAAATTATAGTGCGCTCATCATCCAAGTGAGTAGTGTATATTATAACATTGTATTCAATGTGGAGTTTGTTTTTTTGTTTGTTTGTTTGTGACAGAGTCTTGCTCTGTCACCCAGGCTGGAGTGCAGTGGCACAATCTCGGCTCACTACAGCCTCCACCTCCCTGGTTCAAGCGATTCTCCTGCCTCAGCCTCCTGAGTAGCTGGGATTACAGATGTGCACCACTATGTCTGGCTAATTTTTGTATTTTTACTAGAGACGGGGTTTCACCATGTTGGCCAGGTTGGTCTTGAACTCCTGACCTTGTGATTCGTCTACCTCAGCCTCCGAAAGTGCTGGGATAACAGGCATGAGCCCCAATATGTAGTTTTTATCCCTCACCCCACTCCTCCACCCTCTTCTGAGTCTTCAATGTCCATTATACCACTCTATATACCTTTATGTATCCATAGCTTAGCTCCCACTTCTACTTGAGAACATAATGGTATTTGGTTTTCATTCTGGAGTTAGTTCACTTAGAATAATGGCCTCTAGTTCCATCCTAGCTTCTGCAAAAGATATTTTATTATTTTTTATGGCCGAGTAGTATTCCATGAGTATATATACCATATTTGATTTTTTTAATCCATTCATTGGTTGAAGTATACTTAGGTTGGTACCACATCCCTGCAATTGTGAACTGTGCTGCAGTAAACATACACATGCAGGTGTCTTTTTGATATGATGGTTTCTTTTTCTTTCAATAGAAACCCAGTAGTGAGATTGCTAGACACAATGGTAGAAATACTTGTAGTTCTCTGAGAACTCTCCATATTGGTTTCCATATAGGTTATACCAATTTACATTCCCACTAGTGGTACATAAGCATATGAGAATATAAGTAGTATATAATCACCTTTTCACCAGATCCACATCAACATTCATTGGTTTTTTATTTTTTAATAATAAGCCATATCTTTTCACTGTGCCCCCACTCTGGGGACTCCCTGCAAGATTACAAATGGGGGTTTCAGAAAAACTATTAACAATGACAAAAAGAAATTTCTAGAAAGGAGCTAGTTTTGAGGATAGAGGTTTAGTTTTAGTCATGAGAGAACAGGGAATGTTTGAATTATGCACAGTATATTTTTAGAAAATTTTCCTCATAGAGGCTTAGAAAAATTTAAAAAATAACAAAAGTTTGTAAATCACATTATTATTGTGTTTTGAATGATCTTATTTGAATCAATATGAAATCAAAAACATTTCTTTAATATGTGTCTATGGTGTCAGTGTTGGCATATTACCACTAAACTATAAAACATAAAATTAACCTCAGAATCAAACCAATTTTGACACATCTTATAATTTAAAATTAATAGTTTATAATTACAAATTATTTATAATACTTAATAATTATGAATTACTGTAATATAATTCATAATTGTAGATAGCATAGCAGTAAAGAATGTGGGTTTGGAGCTTGGTTTTCTGATTGTAAATTCTATCTCTGACAATTAGCACAATGGTAAGCAACGTGAAATTAGAAAACTTATTTAATTCTATGGCTCATAAACCTTATCTGTAAAATCAAGATAATAAAATACCCAAATCATAGGGTTGTTTTGAGGTACAAATTCCTTAACATGCATTAAATATATGGTACAAGACCTGTAGCAGAGTAAGAACTCAATAAACTATAGCTATTGTTACAATACTTTTATTTTTACTAGTAATTGCTTTTTGCCAGTAATTGTGAATGAAATTGCTTTTCTTTCTAATATGAAATGGTATATATGAATGATGAGTGAAAATAATGATTTTTCATTTGAGGAGTCACAAGTAGTTTTAGTAGTTTATGAAAATGAAAATAACTTTTTAACAACATCGTGTATTTTTCTTATTAGGCAAGGTTCTTTAGTTGGGAATTAAAATTTGCCTTAGATGGCTTAAAGGTATTGCCAAATTGACCATATTATATCTAAAATTAGTTTTTAAAAATAATGCATTCTGGCCAGGTGTGGTGGCTCACGCCTGTAATCCCAGCATTTTGGGAAGCCAAGGTGGGCAGATCACAAAGTCAGGAGATCAACCCCGTCTCTACTAAAAAAATACAAAAATACTAGTTGGATATGGTGGCGAGTGCCTGTAATTCCAGCTGCTCAGGAGCCTAAGGCATGAGAATCACTGAACCCAGGAGCCAGAGGTTGCAGGGAGCTGAGATCGCACCACTACACTCCAGCCTGGCAACAGAGCGAGACTCTACAGAAAAAAAAAAAAAAAAAAAGCATTCTGGAGTGTAAAAAACTTAGAGATTACCTTATTCCTCCATAGTTTATTTTGGATTGATGGCATTGCACAGTTAAGTATCTGCTTATGCAATGCATCAGAAATCTCCTAGTATTTACTAATAAACATATTTCATATATTTCTATTTAGGTACAGAAAGATACATTAAAATATTTCGTATACTATACCATATGAATTGGAAGTGTTGTCTCAGTCAATGTGTGTTTTTTCAAAAAAGGTCATTAGATTATGAAAAGTTGTGTGTCAATTTGATAGAAAGTTGAACCATAGCAACAAAAACTATGCAGACAATGAGAGACCCTCGTAATTTGTGGATGAATTATAATTGAAAGCATGTGTGTCTGGAAAAGATCAATGAGACGGCTGTATACTAACAAGCCATGGCAGATGGTTCATTTTTGTTTAGAGTGGTCAGATGAGACTGCTGAAGCTAAAAATCATGACAATGATTTCAGAACCAGAATTTCTAGATGTTATCTCCCATGTGGTTGGAAAAAAAGCCTCTTTTTATAGGCCAATGTGCTCATATGGGAATAGCTATTATGTATGAAATACTGTCTCTCATTATTGTTCATTATAGTATGCTTTTCATGACAAATTTACTTATTTTTTATGTTGCAAACATTGAGTATAAGCAATGGGATATCAGCACAAACAAAATGACTGTATCTGACCTACAACTTAAAAATTATCATAAGAAATATTTACATATACCCAATCGATATTCTAAAATCACACATGTGGAGGGAGGAATAAATGTTAAAAAGGATGAAACGAGTTTCTACTTAGTAAGAAAGAAGTTATGAAAAAGAAGCTTAAACATAATATTGGAAGCATGAACACACATGCATATATGAATCATTAGTATTATCTTAATCAGAAAAAAATCTTAGTTTTTATCTGGTAGACAGTATTTTGCTACATAAAGTGTGCTGCAATTATTGTGTAATAATAAAGAAGGTATATTTATAGTCTACTCATCATATAATCACATTGCACTTGATATCTTACATGTGTTTTCAAACCAAGTAAGTAATAAAAGTTTTTGTTTGTTTGTTTGTTGAGACAGAATCTTGCTGGGTCACTCAGGCTGGAGTGCAATGGTGCAATCCTGGCTCACTGCAACCTCCGCTTCCCAGGTTCAAGCAATTCTCTTGCCTCAGCCTCCAAGTAGCTAGGACTACAGGCACACGCCACCACATCCAGCTAATTTTTTGTATTTTTTGAAGAGATGGGGTTTTACAGGGTTAGTCAGGATGTCAGGATAGTCTCGATCTCCTGACCTCGTGATCCTCCCACCTTAGCCTCCCAAGTGCTGGGATTACAGGCATAAGGCATTGCACTTGGCCCATGATAAAGATATTATTATTCCAATTTTATTTATTAAAAAACTAAGGCCATGATAATGAAACAATGTGACATACTCCCAATGTTATTAAATGTCATACCTGTGCTTCTTAGTTCTGATTTGAAATTTCTACCTTACACTATACTCACTAATGTCCAATTAGTTATTAAATAGCACAAAACTAGAGTGACATGTGCACATCCAATTACCTATCTCAAATTAAATTCACAGAAGAGCCTTATCAGGCTAATGACACTCTGTTGTTTTACTTATACAATGTACTCTAGAATGCTTTAACTCTTTGCCATGGTTACTTCTATTCATTCTTAAGGATGGTTTGACATAACCTCCATGGATTTTTCCCATTACCCAAGATAGATTCTGGTGTCATAGATCTCTGCATGTTTATTGCAGCACTTAACACATTTTAGTGTAATTTCCTAGTCTATTTTCTCCTTCACTGGATTATCTGCAGAGTTTATGTAAAATATTTTATAAAGTCACACAGAGTTGGTACCCTGAGCTTCTCTTTGCAGTAAATAGTATTGCTCCTTTAACAAAAAGAAACAAAGCTAGGTTTTTGAGAGACAGTTCTTTGACCATAAAGAAAGTAATTGTTAAATGGGATGTCTAAGAACAACAAAAGATCAGTATTATGCTCTCTGATGGCATATTTTTGATTTGAAATTTCTGGGTGATATGTAATATGTCAAATCTACACTAGAACTCTCTTTGCTCTTTGAACCAAACTGAGATGAATGCATGTATCCCTTCTGCAGGATCAAATCAGGAAGAAATGCCTTAGACCATGGTTCTGATGCCTGTGGACATTGATATCTATAGCATACATTGCATCAAAGACATTCTCCTTCTATGTTAAACCTTGCTATATTGATATGTCAAATTGAATGTGACTGGCAAGTTTCTTTCTGCCATTTTAAGACTTAGTCGTACCTTAGGCTTAAATGAAACTTGTTGTCATTGTAGGAGAAACTCATGTTGGAACCTGCCTAAGAATGGCCCTTTCTGACACGAAAAGAAAGATAAGGTGTGGGTGGTATAATAAAAATGACTCAATGGCATGGCCTTTAAATACATGTTGATATGGACATTAAACATAATTATTTAACAAGATGACAACTAGGAAACATCTACGTACATGGGAATAGGATTGGCCTTTGTTCTGGTCTTTGACATTCATCTCTACTAAACATGCAGATAGAAGGCTGGCTATTTTCGTTAAAACTGATGGGCGAGATGACTAATAGATGAATTCCCCAAGATGAATTCTTGGGGAGTAATCAATATTGCCCAATAAAGTAAATGTATGGCTTTTTTATAGATATAAATTTTAATTTTAAAAATTATTTCACTTGCAATATTTATTTTGTCTATTACATTTTGAACTAGATAATCTATAAGGAACTTGCCTTTAGCCAATATTATACTGTGTTGTATTTTTTACTCAAGCCAGAACTATAAATTTTTATAATTTTGACAAAATTATAAATGTGCATTAATAATGTGACCAAAAGTGCAGATTGTAAGTGAAGCAGTGAGTGCAAAATGTGGTAAACCTGAGGGCACATATTTTCAGCTGAATGCTCTTGGCATGCATCTTTAAATATTTAAATACTTAAAACACAGGAGCATGATTCCTTCCCTCATTGTAAAATATGCTTAACCCAACAAATACAAGGCAGACAATAAAGGGGATAAAAAGTAAATTAAAATCAGTAAGGAGATAGCTGTGCTATTATAAATTGAATAATATTACAATTTAGAGTTATAGTCATTTATGAACTTCATAACAGAGAAAACAAAAGAAAAAGAAAATTCTGTTTATCTAATATTCACTGATACAAGGAAATGAATGAGTTTTTTTAAAAGACCAGTTTCTTAAAAGGTAATTCTATGAAGAATTTATTTCCTAGACACCCATTTAAGCCATATTATATAATGTGTTGAGAAATATCTTGAGGAACAATTGTGTTCTCATGTTTGTATATTGCTTACTTCTAAATGGCCAGGCAATAAGAATATATCCTCTCTAATTTCTAGAAAAGTTTGTACAATTTGCTATAAGACAACTCTAGTTGGAAATCCCTCGGGTACCATATAAACTGGAAATGACAGTATTTTACCTCTTTAGATTGTTCTGCAAATCAGTCCTACTGTTTAGACTGTACTAGCTGCCTCCTTGCTAAACTCTTGACCTTTGCCCCCTGCCCACACCTCACATTACTCTGCCTAGACTATCATATGCTACACCTCAACCTCTGAGTGCTTCATCAGATATATGTGGTACTTGTTCCTCAACACTTTCCTGTGACAAGGGCTTCTTTTTAAGACGTGTATTTGCTGCCATGACAAAGGTAAATTTCCTTTTCGTCTGTTAAAGGCAAGTTTAGCAATAGCTGCCAGTAGATCATCAGATCAGCAAAGGTTCTGTACATCAAATTGTCCACAATCGCAATTTTTTTATGTCCCGTTGGGAGCAATTTATCATCATTAAATGTTGCAGGGAGGCTCTTCATAAACAAAATGTGTGTGAAACCTGTTCCTAGTATCCACTGCCAACAGCTGATATGTGAAACAGTGTGTTTTCTGGCCTAAGAAGAAAACATTATCATTTCCTAATATTTACCAGTTTATTTATTGAATTTATTTTGGCAATACACTATTAGGTCATCTTGGAGTATATTTTATTTTATTTTTTGCCAATCAGTTTGAGCTTATGAGGTTGCTCAGGTTAGCCTTGAACTGATGACCTCACCTTCGCGAGCGCCATGACCTCCAGCGGGAGCCACTTTGGACCCCAGAGTGTATATTAAAGGATTTCACTAGTTGTGTAAGAAAGTGTTCATCCCCAAATAGAACACTTTTAAATCCTCTGCAGTGACTCTTATTTACATTAATTTGATGAGATTTTTCTCCAGCTCTGGATAGTAATGATGATAATCCACCATTAAGAAGGTATTCTATCTTTGCATACAATTCACAATGTCCAAAACTTTTTCATACTAATTGTCTCATTCTACGACAGCAAAACCTTCATGTGACCCAGGTAGGATATATATAGTGTACCCATTGTACAGACAAGCTAATGAAAGCTCATGGCAATGTGAGGGCTTACCTCATGCTAACGGATGGTAGCCTAAGACAAATGTTTCCTTATTTAATAAAAAATATTACTTGTACATCAGAACATGAATCAGATGAAAACAGAACTTGGCTAGTTGAACCAAGGGGAGAGTGTGCCCAGACCCTCTGGTAGCTCAGCCTGTCAACTACATAGAACACAGTTTTAAGGAAGAGGTTATTTTATCAGGTTGTTATTTGAAAACTACAACAAAACAATTGTTCTGATGCATAGTCAGAGATTGGTATGGAAGAGAGCTTGTAGGCAGTGGGACAAGAGTTAGTTAGTAGCTATCAAGTCATAATAAGAGAAACTATAAGACCAGAAAAACATGCTAACTTCTAGTGTGTTTCATATGAGCTGTATTTATGGTAGATTGGGTAGCTGGACAAATTTAGCTTAGTTAAGAGATTGAATATTTTATAATTAACATATTTCCCCTCCAATAATCATTGATAAGCTGCTTTTTAATAATGCATGCCTTCTATTCACTTACAGAGGGGAAACAGTCCCCTCCTGTCAAAACTGCCAACCTAATTTTACTTAAATATTACTATTAACTCCACAAACTGTTCAGAAAAATAACTAACATCATAAATTCTGAACAACTGTTGAGTCTTATCTGTTAAATTTTGCTTTTATATTTTGGTATGCCAGAATTAATGCTTATGTAATCATAGCTGTAGAATCTAATAGGATAAGGAAGCAATTTGCAGCTAAGCAAAACTATGTCCACAGCTAACTCTTGTAATTATTTTTTAAAATACACTTGGATAAGTCATTTAACTATATAGGGTTTCGTTTTGTCATTTTTAAACTTGTGAGAGCAACACTTACTTTGTAGGCTGTTACATATTTGAATTAAGTTATAAAAATTGCAGAGCAATCTCTGACATGTATTAAATAAATGTTCAATTAATAAACTGCTCTTTCTACTAACGTCTATTGTTTATATCGAGTAGACAGAAAGAAAAACATCAACAATGCCTTGAGAGGTTGTCCAGTTGACCAAACTGACCAGACAAACACATCTTTAGGCAAGGCTCCTCAGAAATTAGTTGATTTCAGGATTGAGGTACAGTAGTTAGAAAGTGAGTTGGGAATATCTCTCTATGGCACAAAATAAGGTATTACTAAAATAACAAAAAGAGAGGGGTTATTAGACATAGATAGAAGCTACCTGTAAGAGTTCCCACTATTCAAATCTAGGATCCTTATAAGTACAGTAATGCCCTGTAATACACTAAAAAATAAAACATATGAGTCCATAGAGATAACCTAAACAAACATATACATGCATGCATACACACATAAAATACATAATTAGGAGAGAAGGGAAGTCCTTTTCTGAAGCATCATGCAGGTCACCCAGTGTCTTAGCACAATTAGACTGGGAAAATTATTATGTTGTCATCCTTATAATAGGGATTGGATGACATTATCAGTAAATGGTAGATCTAGCAATAATTTTTGCTAAAAATCAGCATACTTGCTTTGTCTTAAAGTTCCGCCCCCCAATGACTGCCTACTTGTTACAGGGACAAAAAAGAAGTAATTACACAGCAAAGTAAATTACACAACACGTTGAACAAGTGATCAAAGCTAACTTCACCAGTAAGGGATACATAGATATCATGTATCTTCAGATGTGACGTTCTAAGAAGGACACATAACCTGTGCAATATTACAGCTGAGAATGAAAAGTCTGAATCAAATAACAAGCAAACACCAGATAAACACAAAATTCAAAGTTTGCATTAAATGAAAAGGAAGGAGACCAATAAATGTCAATGGCATTAAAGACAAAGGCTGTGGAGATATTCCAGATTAAAGAAGCTCAACTAGAAATGACAACTAAACACAATTTCTAACTCTAGGCAGAATCTTGCATTGGAAGAAAATAAAATTATATATATATATATATATATATATATGAGAGAGAGATATATATATGAGAGATATATATATGAGAGATATATATATATGAGATATATATATGAGATATATATATATGAGATATATATATATGAGATATATATATATATGAGATATATATATATATATTTTTTTTGAGGCCGAGTCTTGCTTTGTTGCCAGGATGGAGTGTAGTGGCACGATCTCAGCTCACTGCAACCTCCACCTCCCAGATTCAAGTGATTCTCCTGCCTTAGCCTCCCAAATAGCTGGGATTACAGGCACACACCACCACACCCAGCTAATTTTTGTATTTTTAGTAGAGTTGGGGCTTCACCATGTTGGCCACGATAGTCTCGATCTCTTATGATCTGCCTGCCTCAGCCTTCCAAAGTGCTGGGATTACAGGCATAAGCCAACACATCCAGCCAAAAATATATATATTTTTTTAATTTTTAAAGAAACTTGTAGAGAGGACATTATTGGGTCACCTGACAAAATTGGAACATGAATAGTAAGTTGAATTCAAATACATTAATGTATAGATACTATATTAATATTGCACTAATCCTAAATTTTCTGAGGTTGATAATTGTACGGTAGTCTCCTCCTATCCCCAGAGGTCATGTTTCAAGGTCCCTGGCAGATGCTTGAAGCTGTTGATAGTATTGAACCCTATATATATTTTTGTGTATGCATACATACTTATGATAAAGCTTAATTTATAAATTAGGCACAGTAAAATATTATTGACACTAATAATAAAAAGAACAATTATGACAATATACTATAATAAAACTTATGTGAATGTGGTCTCTCTTTCTAAAAATCTTATTGTACTGTACTCAGCCTTCTTCTTCTAAGAAGGTGAGATGACACACTGCCTATGTGATGAGAGTAAGTGAGCATTAGTCTACTACTGGTCCTCTGACAATATTCCAGAGGGAGGATTATTTGCTTTGGGTGATCCTGAATCATCAAGTCCTAATGATGTCCATAGTTGAGTGTAGCAAGCAAATGTTGGTGACTATGGGATAGTACCAGGTAGATTCTAGACAAAAGGACTATTCATGTACCATATAGAAGATTTCATCATACAACTCATAATGGTGCTCAATTTAAAACTTTTGAATTGTTAATTTTTTGGATTTTCCATTTAATATTTTCAGGCTGTGGTTGACTTGGGGTAACTGAAACCACAGGATGTGAACTGCAGATAAGGGGGAACTACCGTATTGTGGCTATGCAAGGGAACATCGTGTAGGAAATATACACCGGTAATTTAGGAGTAAGAAGCAATTTTATGTGTTTTTCTCAAATGGTTCAGCAAATACTACACGTATTTGTATGTGTCTGTGTGTATCTCTGTGTGTGTAAACAAAGGGAAAGAATAACAAGCAAATGAAGTAAAATGTTAGCAATAGGAGAGTATTGGTAAAGAATATGCGCATGTTCTTTGTACTAATTTTATTTTTGCAACTTTTCTGCAAGGTTAAAATGATTTCTAAATAGATAATTTTGTAAAAATTAATCCTCAAATAGAAACATATCATTTCAGCCAAATAAAATAAATATAGTGAAAGCCTCTAATTCAGTTTGCCGGTGTGCTTATTTTTATTTTTTATTGAGAATGGCCTACAGACAGTCATCTTGTTATACAATGGAGAAAAATATTTGAAATAGTGACAGTGACAGAAAATTCCTTTGTTTAGTCTGTGGATCAACTTTCTTGCTCTTCTCACATTAATTTGTCCCTTCCTTTTGTTGTTCTATTTGCTAGCCAGTTAGCAATCGCTCGTTTTTATGAACAGTAAAATGCATACAGGTTTTACTTTCAGTTTTTATGCAAGAGAAGTAGCTAAGAGCAGAGATCACATCTTATAAATTTGCTGAATTTTTTAAAAATTCACCTTTCTAAAAGACATCTTGTAAATAACGTACAGTGATTACTTATTCTTTTTTACTAAACATGTAGATTTTGTGGGAATCACATATTATATGGTTTAGAATCTGTGAGAGTTAACAACTTCACATATTTTAATATTTGGGATTCTTACAAAGGTATAAGTTGAAAATAACCTCAAACTTTCAAGATATTTCTTTAGAAAATGTATCTATTCTCAGAGAACCTCAAGTTCCTCTGAGCTGTTGTTAAACTTTTAGATTTTTAAAACTTTATAATCAGTAAATTCCTTGTTGATGTCTTCATAATTTATGCTTTTATTATGAACTTAATTGGAAACTTACAAGACAACACCAAAGAATTGATAATAACCAAACTGTCAATTATAAATAAAACAATAATTACAGCCTCAGAAAACACAATTCATGAAAATCAGCAGATTAAAATCTACCAATATTCGAAGATATGAAAATGATGTCAAATAGATAAATAAAAAGTTTCACTTAAGAACAGAATCTTAATAATCATATCTTCATTAAACTATAATGGACATTTTTTGGTACAAGAAGATATATAACATTGCCATATGAGAATTCTCACACCTAAAGTATCTACAGTTAAACTACTGAAAGAATCTATTTGAATCTCTCTGCCCCACTCTCTCTAAAGAGATATTTCAAGTGTCCAAAAGCTAATAGAATTGCTGCAGGCTTTTTGTTTAAATTTTAGATGCACTGTCTAAAATAACTCCAGGACTAGAATGTGGCACATTAGTTATTTCTAAAATATTGTAATAGATCACAATAACTCCATTAAATACTGCTAAATAAAAAGAAAATGAGTAGAGGAATTAAGAGAAATGTAAAGAAGGCTTTACATAAATAAATTAATTAAGAAAAGTCATAAGAGAATTTGTTTCAATTCTGGGACTTTGAGCTGAATACATGGAAAAAAACATTTATATCTTATGGAATTATCCACTGAAATAAAATTGTTAGCATACAATATTAAGCATTAACTTAAAAGGAGTTTGATGATCCTCTAGCATGACCCTTAATTATATCAGATCACCCTTAATTTCCATTATTGATTCTTGTGAAGAACAGTTTAGACATATCTAGATGAGTGTGAAATAATAGCTTTAATAAAAATAAAGGAAAGGTTAATTTGTAGCTGTTCCACTTCTAAGTAGACTTTTGAAATCTGAAAACTTTGCATTATCATTGTCTTTATAATTTAAAGAGGGCTAAAAAATGGCATGGTCAATTTCTTCATACTATACAAATTTTATTATCCATAATAAATGGATATGCAGTACATTTTAGTGAAAGTATTTAATTATTATTATGAAAGAGAAACATTATATCCCATTATAACCTACTGTATTAATATAAAAAGCTGGATCCAATATATGGTTTTCTCTATTAAAATATGATTAAAATATGTTTAATTACTCATTTCATTTATCTACTTTGGATTCTTTGGTTGTACCAATGCCAACTATAGAATACATTTTATGGTTTCTGACTATTGTAATAGATGAAACAAGACAATAAAATGGAACACTTAATTCAAAGAGCAAAGGAGGAAGCCAAAAAAAAATCACTAATTTATATATTTGAAAACCACAGTTATAATATCCAAGCATGGAAAACAAACAGAATACCCTTTTAAGTATGTAATGATATGAAACATATTAATAATGAGAAACAATTGTAAAAGTTTGTAAAATTAAAAGTACCAAGTTAAATATTCCTTTAAAACCACTGTTTTAAATAGTTTTAAAATAAATATCCAAACATTTGCAGCCATCACAGACAGATGCAGCCTCAAAAATGGTCTTTTTTTTTAAACCCAAGTACATTAAACAATTTCCCTTAGGACAAAAACAGAGATTTTGATACAACATATTCTGCCTCTCCATGTAGAATATAGCAAGCCAGAGCCCTGGGATTTCTCTGATTAAAAACCTAATATTATCAACACATGGTCTAGGTGTGGGCAGACTGCATACCATTCATGAGCCAATCTGGCCCCCTACCTGTTTTCTAGAATAAAACTGTATTGGAATACAGCTTCACCCTTTGTTAATATGCTGTGTATAGTTACATTCTGCTACATTAGAGTTCAATATGTGACAGAGACGACCTGCCCTGCAAAACCAGAAATATTTCCTAGCTGGCCCTTTACTGAAAGCGTTTCCTGACCATGGACTTATACTAATGTTATGCTAGCTTGTAAATTACTTTAATATAGCTCTTCTAGTATATCATTCTTGCCATTTTAAAATTTCACTATGAGCAATTCATATCTAGATTTTTTTTGCATCTATCTAATAGACTGGTTTATATTTTTAAAGAATTTCTGTTGTAAAACATAAAATAATGTTATTTCCTTAACAGTGGTATTTGAGTTCCAGTGTGTGCTTTTGATGATATCCATGTAAGTTTGCCCCAACTCAGAACTCTAAAAAGATAATTCTGTTTCCACAGCATCATCCAAGACTACTGCCGTGGCCATGGCAGCTAAAATTTACTTCAGCGTCTCTGAAGCTGTCGGCTGCTTTGATTGCCGACAGCATGTATAAAACAAGGATTAAAAAGGGAGGGTGATGGAGAGGGAATTTTGCAGAGGAAGCACTTTTCTTAATTTACTTTTTCCATACCGAAAAAAAACTATGAAAAAGACTCAAATATGAGTAAGATCGTGCATTCTAAAATAGTAAAATTTGGAAAGAACATTTAAAAACATATATATACAATTTAACACGATGTTAATAAAAAACACTTGGGCAGTGTGAAAAACAAACTCACCTGTCCAAACCCAAAGTGTGGACTCGGAGACACGGAGAACAGCAGAAGTGAGACTTCCAATGAGGGTCCTACAAGATCGGGTGTCTGGTGGGCAAGCACACCCAGCACGGTTGCAACAAGCCATTTATCCCCTAGAGAGTAGATCCCTCCTCCCGGTCCTCATAGGCTGACAGCTATAGAGGTCACAGTCTTCCCGGACAATGTCTATTGGACGTTGGGTAGGGGTTTTAGGTGTTTTCTTTAGGGCGGTCTCACTGCATTTTGTTGCAGCCCGTGATGCATTGCACTCATAGTCATCTCAGGTGCTTTTTAAGTATTTGACTTATGACCTAGGTAGTCAGGCAAGCTGAGAAGAATAAATTAAATGAGCTATTTGCAGGCCAGTAAACTTTCATTCTAGACTGAACTCTTTGGTTCAGGTGAGGGCAACTAAGGGGCCCCAGCAAACAGGTGCTGGCTATGAAAGCAGGGTCCTAGGATATGTTTTCCTTCAATAGTTTTGGGATCGAAGCCTGCTCCAGGCACTTTGTCTCAGAAATGGGCCCCCATTTACATTATTACCTACAACTCCTTTCTCTCTTTCTTTTTACCCCTGTTGGTCCCATTTCCACATTTATTTGTGTATCCTTTGGTGCTCAAATTGTTTTAAGAGCTGTTGACTCTCTTCCTCATAAGAGAGTAGGTTTCAATTGCTTTCTAAAAGCAGTTGATATGGGCATTTGTATTTTGATGAGTGTTTTAGTTTTTGGGTTAACTCTCTAACACAGGGGATAATGCAATACCATAAAGCTGTTCAGACTTCAGCCACTATCATAAGGGATGTTAGAATGCAAGCTACCATTCTTTTCCATTTTTGAACTAATCTTCCAGCAAATCAGTAAATGAGTCATCAATTCCAGCATTTTCTGCCAATTCACTGGCTCGAGTTGTTAGCTCTTGTAATGCTTTTGTGATGGTTCCATCTAGGCTTCAGAACTCCGTACCCTCAAAAGAAGAATCCAGGAATCAGTTAACCATCTCCTAGATTCTTTTTGATTTAATATATTCCTCACCTGCTGTGGGTGCTCAGTACAGGACTCCACCAAAGGTCAGCTTTCTACTCTCCTCTACCAGCGGGGACATGGCAGCTACTGCTTGCACACATTTGGGCCACTCTTGAGAGTCAGGATCAAGAAGCTTGGAGACAAAAGCAACAGGTTTGAGTGAGCACTCCAAGGGCCATGCCCTGCTCTATTGTTACAAACAGATGAAACGTTTTTCTCTAAAGGTGGGAGGCCAGGACTGGGGCCTGAAGAGTGTGGGATGGTTAGGGGATTTAAGGACTTCCCAGAAAAATAGGATCCTGGGATGGGGTTGCTGGCGGGGGGGGGGACCAACTGTCATAGACTTAAAAAAACAGAGGAAGAAAAGGAAGTAAAGGCCTGCTTTAGATCCTCCACTGCCTTAATTTCCTCTGGGAATCATTGCAAGAGGTCAGGTTCCTCTTTTAGTAACTTAAGATACAGAATGTTCATCATATGAGCATATGAATCAGTCTATAGTCTACAATAACCAGTTAGACCTAAAAATTTTCAGAGACTTTTCTTTGTCTTAGGCAAGGGCAGATCCACTATTCCTGGTATTTTTTCTGAGTTTATCCTCCGCTTTTCTTCACTAATTAGGTGTCCTAATTATTTAACTTCTTTTTTTGAAAATAGCCATTTATTCTTAGAGGCTCACAATCCCCTTTCCCTTTGAAATTAAACAAAGTTATGGTGGTTTCTGATACCTCAGCCCTCCATTCCCCAGAAATTAAATGATTGTCCACATAGTGTAACAACTGGGTTTCTTTGGAAGGTGGGAGTTACTCCAGGAATTTTACTAAGACGTGATCAAATAACCGTCAGGCTTATAAGAAACCTTGTGACAGAGCAGTCCAGTGGTACTATTGCTTTTTCTCAGTTATGGAATTTTCCCATTCAAAGGCAAAAAGTCCCTACTCTTAGAGTCTAGGGTGCATGAATGCATGTCATTTCAGATCCACTGCGCTAAACCACTTACGTTCATAGGGTATTTTATTAAGGAGGCTGCAGGGGTTAGGCACCACAGGTTGGCGAGTTTGGACAATTTGATGTATAGCACTAACCTATATGACCCATTCAATTTCTTGACTGGGACAATTGGAGTTGTTGTATGGTGACATGCAGAGTTCTAATATTCCAGGTTTAGTTAATTCCTCTGTCGCCAGTTGGAGACCTTTTCTTTCTTCAACAGGTATGGGATATTGTTGTCTGCAAATTATTTCTTCTGGTTGTTTTAGTTCAATCTCATCTATAAGGGTGTGATTTTTAATCCTCCCCTGTTGTCTTCCATAACCCACACAAGGGGATTAATTTTACTTTCTTCCTTCATTAAGAGGCCCATCATTACTTTTATTTGTCCCTCCTCACTCTTAGTCCTAAACTCAGTCCAGCGATAAGGTCTTGACCCAGGAGATTAGTCCCTGTTTAGGGAACACATAATTCCTTAATTGGTTTCTCATTCCACCCGTTAATCTTTCATAGCTTCTTAGTAATACAAGGCCAGCTTTTAGTTACAAAATTAACCTTTAAAAGGTCTTACCAACTGGGTGCAGTGACTCACACCTGTAATCCCAGCACTTTGGGAGGCCAAGGCAGGTGGATCACTGGAGGACAGGAGTTCAAGACCAGCTGGCTAACATGGTGACACCTCATCTCTACTAGAAATTAAAAAAATTAGCCGGGTGTGGTGGCAAGCATCTGTTCCCAGCTACTCGGAAGGCCGAGACAGGAGAATTGCTTGAACTCAGGAGGCGGAGGTTGTGGTGAGCCAATATCATGCCATTGCATTCCAGCATGTGCAACTAGAGCAAAACGACAAATCAA
Organism: Callithrix jacchus; assembly: GCF_049354715.1. Lineage (NCBI taxonomy): Eukaryota > Metazoa > Chordata > Mammalia > Primates > Cebidae > Callithrix > Callithrix jacchus. The sequence goes on along the minus strand of NC_133512.1, from coordinate 101,685,715 downwards.
AAAAAAAAAAAAAAAAAAAAAAAAGAAGACGAAGAAAGAAAGAAAAAGAAAAAAAAGGCCCTTCCCCTTGGTTCTCTTGGATCTAATACTGAATATTTCTCATTTGATCTCTGAGCCTTTGCAGAAACACCGAGGGAGCCTCCTCTTTTTATTTTTGAATCTCAAATGCTTTCTAGAAGTGTTGTGTCTTAGCAGAGCACTCTTTAATCCACCTAATTCTTATTTACCTATGGTCTTGCATTTGGGCCTGATCCTTGGGATCATTATTATCTGGTTCAGGATCCACATTTGGGAATTTCTGCTCAGCTGGCAGGAGTCCTTGCCCTGGAGGATGCTGTCTTTCCCAAATGGTCATGACTGCCCTTCTAATCACTCCACTCTCTTCCCAACCAAACAAGATAGTCATGATAGCCATCATCTCAGCCCAGTTATAAAAACTGAGTCCAGGCTGGGAGCGGTGGCTCAAGCCTGTAATCCCAGCACTTTGGGAGGCCGAGGTGGGTGGATCATGAGAGATCGAGACCATCCTGGTCAACGTGGTGAAACCCCGTCTCTACTAAAAATACAAAAAATTAGCTGGGTAATGGTGGCGCGTGCCTGTAATCCCAGCTACTCAGGAGGCTGAGGCAGGAGAATTGCCTGAACCCAGGAGGCAGAGGTTGCAGTTGAGCCATTGCACTCCAGCCTGGGTAACAAGAGCGAAACTCCCTCTCAAAAAAAAAAAAAAAAAAAAAAAACTGAGTCCTAAAAATTGAATTAGCTATAATGTTAAACCAAGGGGATCCTCTAAGAGTGGCCTCATTTTCCTTTTAAAATGTCTAACTTCAGTACTTGTTAAACGCCCACTCACAAATCCAACTTCTCCCTTTCCCATAGGGTCTTCTCTAAGAGGGAACATGTTAGACATCTGCTGTTTAGAGGGAACAGGGAAATTCTCAGTGTACTTCTTACATTTTTCTAATTCTTTCCTCAAGTTCTGATAAGGATTTAAGGGGTCCGTGGGTTTAGTCTTCTCATGGCCCCCACATTTCTTTCCCTCTGGCCTCACTGTTGCCCCCTGTTGTTCCTCTTCCTTGTTTTGTGAGAGTTGTGGAAGAGGCAAGTGTGGTAGGGGATCCCAGGGCTTTTTATTGGGTGAGGGCTCCTTATTATGCTCTTTTCTTCTCCTTTGACGGGGAACATGGGAGTCAATTCCTTGATCAAAGAGAGAGCATAACCTATCTTTTCTTGTGAGAATCGGATTTTATCATTCACACAGAGAATTTAAGCTTGGCAAACCCAATCCTCTTCTGAAACAAACTTAGGCCAAAAGACCTGGGGTTTACAAATGGGGTCTTGGGACCAGATAAGACAGCAAAGCTTTGTCATCTGGCTCTCCTTGTCCCGGGTTCACAGGTTGTCCCTCCAAACGTTCAGCATTCTACCCAGTGAACTATCCAGGGGAATGTCAGAAGGAGTTTCCTCATTCCCTCTATCCTTTGTTCCCTAGGCCTAGAATTCCCATTTACCATTTTCAGTCTCTGCTTCGGAACTTTCTCCTGTGTACTCACCACCCACTGCTGGAGCTTCCCTGTACACCCTAAGAATGGGTGAGCTTCATCTGTTCCCCTCACAGGAGGATAAAACTGCAGATTGCGACCCTGCGCTCACTTATCTAAGTTATATCCAATTCACACACGCTTGACCTCCGCAAATGCTCAGCCACCAAGGCAGTACTTATAGTCCAGTTTTCCGACCGTGGCTAGTGCACAAGGTTGCCTGGTTGCCAAGGTGCCTGCTTTTCTCCCTGTGTTGTCTCCGCTGCTTCCTGAATAAAAGTCTTGGGTTTGTCTACAGCCTCTGCAGTGAGCCAGGACACCAGGACAGAGCAGGCCATCTAAATTGGGTGGTTCACCTCTCTCCTGTTTACACGAGTTCCATTCCACACAGGCACAGAGATCCTGAAGCCCCCAGGTTGGGAGAAACAAACTCACCCATCCAAACCCAAAGAATGGACTCAGAGACAGGGAGAAGAGAGGAAGCCAGACATTTAATGACAGTCTTGCAAGATCGAATGTCTGGTGGACAGGCACACCCAGCGCGCTTACGACAAGCAGTTTACCCTCTGTGCACAAGTCCCTCCCCAAGTTCATCATAGGCTGAGTACTGTGGGGTAACAATTTTCCTGGATGTTGTCTATTGGTCATTGGGTAGGGGTTTTGGGTGTTTTATTTAGGGTTGTCTCACTGCATTTTGTTGCACCCCATAATGCATTGCAATCATAGTCATCTCAGGGGCTTTTCAAGTATTTGACTTATGACCTAGGTAGTCAGGCAAGCTGATAAGACTAGGTAAAGTGAGATATTTTGCAGTCTAGTAAACTTTCATTCTAGACAAAACTCTTCAGTTCAGGTGAGGGCAACTAAGGGGCCCCCGGCAAGCAGATGCTAGCTCTTAGAGCAGGGACCTGCTATATTTTGTCCTTCCTTAGTTTGCAGACCCAGTCTACTCGAGATACTTTGTCCTGGAAATGGACCACCATTTACATTATTTCCTACAGGCAGCAGCTGTCTGAAAGGAAAGACAAGGCCTCATAGCTGAGCAGACAGGAGACTAGGAGAGGTGGTAGGAAAAGGAGACCCACTGGGTAAGAAGACGTTGGGTGATGTATGGCCCCGGGGAAGAAGGAGAGAACACCCAAAGCTTCATTGTGCTTGTGGGAAGGGCATGGAGGCTAGCTGAGAGAGAAAGAGCAGACCTGAAGCAGTGTTTAACTTGGAATGTGATACACAGCAGTAGATGCTGTGTGAACTATGCAAGCAGAGCCTGAATAAAAATAGAAAACCTCAGCAGACACCAGTGTTTGAAGATGCTCATGTCTGCACACGTGATGAGGCAAAGAACATGCAAACAAGAACACCCTAAAGACTAAATGGTGTTCCAAGCATCCTAGCTCCCAACATCATGGCTCTAGAATGACACACCAGGAAGAAGCTGATAGGCCAGAGTGGGGATAGGATTGGGGAATGTCAAACAGACTCAGTTTGAATGTGTAACACTAAATGTACCTACAGTTGACTACTATGCTTTCTCACATTATAAAAATTTAAGGCTTAAAATGAAAATGTTCCTTGGTGACCAAATAATAAATGTCTTGCCAGCTGAAAGATGGCAGAGGGAAGAGTGGAGAAGGTCCATCTTGCTATTTTTCTCACTCTCCTTTCAATACCTAACTAAAAAGTATTAAAACTTATATGAACTACTTTCTTAGTGAGGCAATGATAGAAGCCTCACTAAGAAGATCTTTCTATGTTTAAAAGTATAAAGTTAAAAATATAGATATAGATATAGATATGCCCCAACAAAGTTACTTTGTGCTACTAAATCAGCAATTCACACATGTTGATAATCATAATATAGAAAATAAATGAAATTGGTTTTTTGTCTTTTCATTTAGAAATGACTCCAAATATTTTATCAGATTTAACTCTTGGCACATATGAATTTCCCTTAAAATGGTAAACTCATATATACAAAAACTTTTAGCATTGAATTTTACTGACAAATAATTCTCTGAAAATGCTTATATGTCGCAGTGGATGGCTAGAAACTCATATTCTTTATCAATTTTCCTTCTCTTAGGAAACTGAATATATTTGTATAAAACAAAACTGTAGAATGATGATTTAATTTTCTTTTCATAGCCCTTAAACAATATCCTTAACTTTCCCTTTACCACTAACTTTGGCATTATTCAGTGGTTTCTTTTACTTTTTATTTCTTCTATCTATTCCAAATGATTGTAAAATTGTAGTTTTAAATGTCTAATAGACTATTCAGAAAGGAGGAAACACTCTCCTAACAAATAGTCACTAGAATTATGTCAATGAAATTTAAACAATAATATCATCTGCTCCCTTAGATTCTACCAGATTTGAGGGCCACAGGAAGGTTGCCAGGGACCAGATATATTCAGACGAGGGATAGATGTTTCATCTAATAGCACTGTATTGTCTCTTTAACTTGAGTCTTTGTAAAGACAGGAAAAGAATTAGTAGTGAATGCTTGAACCTACTGTATAGGATGAACTATAAGCAGTGCACCTGCAAATATAGCTTGCTGAGAATTATATTGGGGTTTGCATTGTAGATCAAATCAGAGAACTGACATCTTAACAATACTGAGTTTTTCTGTCTATGAATGGGTCTAAGTATTTTTGACAGTGTTTCTTGACCTCTTTCCTCAAGTTTGCAGATTTCAGCATATTTTCTGCACATATTTTATCAGGTTTATACCTAAGTTTCTACTTTTTTTATGTTAATGCAAATGGCATTAACTTTAAAAAACTTTAAAAATTTCTATTGTTTATTGCTAGCATACAAAAATGAATGGATTTTATATTTTAAAGTATGTGCTTTTAAAGGATATATTAATATGGAAGTTTTGACACTACAAGAAGTGTAAATCTCAATTTAGACTTAATTAATGTCATCTTATCTCTTGTGTGAAAGGAAAGTAAAATAGCTTATATTTTGTGACTTTTCATCTCCTGTTTTGCCAATTGGGTAGGAAACATTGTATTTTGATGAATCATTAACAGTCATGATTAATGGAGAGAGTTAAAAGTAGCAGTATTAATGGAGAAAGACAGTGAAGATGAGTACTTTTGTAATACTATTAAGCTTTGAATGAATTGACTGTTACCTAAATATAAGCTATTCATAGAATTCATTCTAATTATCCACTCCTACTTCCTCCAGACAAGAAAGACAATAAACTCATGGAAATTTTGTCTACTCACCTACAATTTCCAATAAATATTATATTTATACAAACAGTTGAAGCATCTCAAGACATAAACTATTTTAATGTCATTCAACTTGTGATTGAAGAGGTTTTCTTTAACACTAACTACTAATTATTCTGGACATAAATTTAGCACTCTGTAATATAGATCATCCCTAAGAAATAAACATTTGAGGCAGCAGTAAAGGCACAATGGCATAAGATTGGCATGCAATGAATTTAGAGGCCTCCAGACGGCTGACACATTCTAAATTAAATAAATACATGCGACTCTGTGGTTCCTTCATCCAGCTGAAATGACATAGTGCACATCAAACATTCCACAACATTCATTAGCATTCTAGCAGTGGACATAGTGAAACCTTGCATTTTAAAAAATAATAGTTCTAGAATTGTTTGTAATCTCAAAACATATATTCTTAACCTTTGTAAGACATTCGCTCTGGCAAAAAGACATTTGTATATTAAAAAATAAAGATTTGAGAAAAGATAATGTAAAAACATAACAAACACAACTACAGATATATTTTAAAATGGTTAAAAGATCATTTGGGGGATATAATAGCTGTGTTGTGGCAAAGAGAGACCATTACGTCTTGTGCCTTTAGTTGCTTGAAGTGCATGCATACTTATGATGGGAGCATATAAACAAGAGAGTAGATTTGAAGATTTTAGTAAATGATTAGACAATTACAATGAAAATACTGTCTGAAACTGCAGTTCCTCAGGGATAGTGAAAATATAATTGAAATGAACTAAGACATCTACTAGGATTTGAGAAGTGTAACATAAAATATCCTATAAGTCATGTATTTGTTTCTTCAGTTATATTTGTATTATGCACCTGCTATGTGATAGAATCACAGTGTTATGCAAACCACATATGGATTCAATATTGTAAAGCCTGAAGCTAAAGAAGATCACACCAATCAATGAAAACTTGCTAAAAATAATAGTTACTTTATAGAAGATAAAACAGAAAGCTAGCCTAATGTGGTAGCAAGGGTCAAGAAAGGGCTACCTGAAGAAATGTAACTTAAACAACATCTTAAAGGTAGGCAGGAGCTAACTGGATGGAAATGGCTTACCAACATTTTTCCATTGCATTTTCCAAGGTTACATTATAATGTCAGGTAATATTCAGTTCTACAGCAATAGTCAGCAACCCTAAAACTTCAGTAGTTTATTACAACCAGAGATATTTTTGTAATCACTTTAAATGTCTTTCACAAATTAACTACACCTTATTTGTGTGTGATATGACAATCTCAGACCCACATGTGGTCTCTTAAATCCTTTGCTTACAAGTGACGTACAATGCCACCACTCACATTGATTAGCCAAAGAAAATTACGTGGCCAAGTCTTACATCAGCACGACCAACAGGTATAATCCTTCCACAGGGAGATGAAGCAAATTTTGAAGAACAATAGTGCAATTTCCCAAAATTTCTAGCAATTTTAAAGTTTATAACACGATGCTATTTCAAAAAGGGGGTGAATATGTGGTTTTAGGTCTCTAAATAACTTTCTCATTCTGACATGTAACTTACCATTGGTAAAATGTTTTTTATTATTGTGACTGTGAAATGTGAAATTCTGATGCTAGAGATTGTGACATTGAGGGGCAGATAATTTTTTCTTGTGTTTTACTTTCTCTGTTATTATATTGCTATTATTCCCATAAAACAAAATCTCATTTCTAACTCTATTTCTACTCACTTGATACAGAAATAAAGAGCATTTCTGGTACAGGAATCTTGAATTTCACACTATGTCCTATGCTTTTACAAAGGCAGGCCTGAGTGGATATCGAGTACGGACAATTTGGTTTACCAGGCTTCATCAGGGCATGGATATTTGGTCAAAATTGCCACCCAGTAAAATGAAAGGGATCTCGCCTCTTGTTATTGGCAGTGCCCCATGCGCTTTTCAGTTCACTCACAGCTTTCTTTGCCATACATCCCAATCCCTACTGATACACTCAGTGCCATCAGATAGCAAGAATAACAAAATCCTTCAATTTTGGACATAACTGCATACTTCTCAGTGAGGGGAAGCTGCTCCATAAGCCGTATCTTCTGTTATTAGCTGCCATACAGACAACCCTTAAACCATACATTATATTAAAAACTAGAGTTATTTTTTCCACTGTTACATATGCCTTTCTCACATCAGTCCTTTGCTTTCACTTTTTCTTCTACTCTGCTTTCTAGGCAACATTTTCCAGGAGTCCATGTCAGCTGGCTTCCTCATAGTTTGTTCAATAACAGGCACTGCTGGAAGATGGAAGGCTGGGAGACTGGGAGGAGAAAGAGATGGAGAAGCACAATAATCTTTCTCCTGGCTGTTCACCTTGGCTGGTGTCTCTAGCAGTGGCTGCATCTCCTCCCTAGCACCAGCTCCTGCCAGACAAGTCCGCCAGAGTTTCAGGAGGAATCTCTGACTCTGGACTCTCGTGCTACTACATATTCCTTGGCTTCTTCCAGTTTAGGGGATTTGAAGATTCCTGTCATTGCTAAATTCGAGGTTGTCTCACAATCCGCTGTTTGGATTTTCTACATGTCCATCACCTATATAACAATTCCTTATAGTCATTTCTATCTGTTTCAATTAAAGTGGTTTCATTTCCCAGCTGCATTCTGACTGATTACTTTTCCTAAATATCAATCATGGTCTATTCTTTTAACAGTCCTACTTTGTACTGTTAGAATTACAGTGTTTCAAGATAACAAATCCTCCAAAATCATCATGAAGTATTAGTCAGTTATACATTAAAAACCATACCTTAAAATACACGTTCTAGTCACTTTGATTTAAAACATACATCATTCTGGTGTCAATATAACCCCAGAAAATTTCTATTTTTCCTATTCTCATATACTATTTGTCATTTATGGAGGTACTACTTAGTACTTAAAATCCACTGTAACTGCCCTGATCCATAAACTGATCTAGTCTCTAATACTACTTATTTATCTACTACACTACATAAGACTGACTACAACCTGAGCCAATTAGGATTTATATGCTTCTTTGTAATCCAACTCTAAAAAGACTGCATATATTGGAAGACACTCAAGTGCTCTCCCCACGCATCGTGAGAGTCATCACAGGCATTTTACCAGAAACTTCAAATCATACGCTGATGTCTCTCAAAGTTTGTTTGGACTCATAGGGTTTCATTTAGTAAATATACAGGCAACTTTTCACAGAATATTATAATCATTTCTATCTTGAAAGGTAAGGAAGGAAGAGCAAGTTTTATTTTTTCCTAGTAAACAGCAACTTAGTAATAAGGAATAAAAAACTTAGTGTCAGATATTTTTAATCTTCCCGTTCTTGATTCCCAACTTTGCCTCTTCAAGCAAAATATTTGAAAAGAGAGGAGCCATTTCAGCATCTACTTTGCTTGAATACATCTGCCATCAGATGTAACAGCCATAATAAGAGTAGATGAGCAGAAACAATGAGGCCACACCTAAAATAATAGAAAAGGAAAAGATAATGAACAGTATCAGGGCATCAGGCATTGTTTATGCAATTCAGAGTGTAAAAGAGACTCTGATTCTACCGTATCCATCTCCCTTTACTCATAACTTCACGACATTCCAGCTTATGCATTGCAAGTGCCAACATTTCTGTGACAGAGGCCTTCTTACTACTACAGCCTCCTTTCTGTTTATGAGAAGGAACGAAAGCTGGAAAATTAATGCCACCACCCCTTCACCCACATAGAGCACTGGACTAATGATTCTTAAGAGTTGGTGTATACATTCTTCACCTCCCTCACCTTCCAAAGTTCCCCAGTGGAATGAAATCGCCAACTATCCATGGCAGGCAACCATTGTCCAATTGTCTTCTTTTTCCCGTTTGCAATCTCCTAATGATGTCTCCCTCATGTGTCAAATGAACACTTGCCCTTGAATATTCATCTCAAGATTTATTTTTAGGGTAGTCCAAATGTAAACAGTTGGTACAATATTTTATCACCGTATGCAGACCTATGTGATCATGATCTCCTTGTCAGATTGAGGACTTAGAGAAGGCAAGTTTTATGCATGAATCTGGCAGAATCCTGACACTGAATTCCTGAACTGTGGCGTAAGATCTATAATAGTATACAGGTCAAGTAGAAAACCCTGATATTGTATTTGTCTCAAGCCAAGATATTAAATCAAAATCAATACTGAATCTTTGGTAAAATGGCAGATGTTAGTGCCATCTTGAAAGTCATAAAAAATGCTGGAGTTGTGATCCCAATTTTAACTGCATTTGTTTCTCTAGTTAGGCCTCTGAAAAACTGAGGTGGAAATATAATAGATGGTGGTGAGCCACCACAAGCTCAACCAAGTGGTAGATCCTGTCACAGTGCTTGGCTCAACTTAATGTCTTCAATAGCACAGCACAAAGTGAACTTTGGAATGTGATGTTTAGCAGATGAATTATTTTCAATCACCATCAGAAAATGGAACAAGGCTGGGCATAGTGGCTCATGCCTTTAATCCCAGCACTTTGGGAGGCCGAGGTGGGTGGATCACCTAAGGTCAGGGGTTCGAGACCAGACTGACTGACATGGTGAAACCCCATCTCTACTAAAAATACAAAAATTAGGCATGGTGGTGCACATGTAGCCCCAGCTGCTCAGGCTGAGGCAGGAAGATTGCTTGAACCCAGGAGGCTGAGGTTTCAGTGAGCTGAGATCACGCTACTGCACTCCAGCCTGGGCTACAGAGTAAGATTCAGTCTCAAAAAAAAAAAAAAAAAAAAACCCTGCATTTACTTTTGAATGCACTTTTGACTTTTGATTGCATTATTTTGAACTGATAGAAACATATTTATATCCGTTTTCTTTCTCAGGGTTATGTTAACTCTTTTGCTTTCAGGCATAATATAAATAAAAAAGTGGTAAAGATATTTAACATTCAAAATTGTGGGTTTCTGATATCAAAAATATTTGATATGTTTTTCTGGTTGTTTAGGCTTTTACTTACAAAGTACTGCATATCACTACAAACCTGATGGTTTTACAATTAATCACCTTATATAAATCAGGAATATATAGTCACACAATTCTTGAAAAAATTAAAACATAATATAATGCAAATGATAGCCTGTAGCTTAGGGAAATGGGATAAAATTAGGGCAGAATTTGTGGAAACACTATCATACACAGATTTAAGAAGTTCAATTCTTGAAACAATTTGGATGAAAATTAGAAATAATGTGCCATTGAAAACCATGGAAGATGACTTGAAAATTGCTTGCAATGATGATAAAACTACTGATGTCAAAATTTAAAGAGAAGAGTTGGAATAAAATTAACTCTTAAATATGACAGTAGAAGACAATCTTTTACAGTAACATATTACATTATTAATATTTTAAAATATGTATATAACCAGATTTAAGCTAAGCATAGAATATAGACATGTGACTATTTAATCAAGTTTGTAAAAAAAACATGTATATATTCAGGTTAACCGTGGTGAGCTATTTCCACTCATCTAGCTGGCTCAGAAATGAACCAGCACCATTTCCCCAAGAGAGCTTTTTGACGCCAGGGTGTCTGTCTCAGATACGTTCAAGAGCCGTGGTACTATATTTGGAACCACTACTCCCATTTGACTCACAGGCCTTGTTCTGCTCTGCAATTTGTAATAACAAGAGCTTTGCCTTACTATGATATTTTTCTTCACTTTACAGCAAAAAAATGTTGCTCTGGGCTTCTTTTAACCAATCTTTCCTCTACCCGGTCCGTGAGGCAGTTCTCTATACATGTCAACACTAATTATAAATATAATACAAATATTATTACAAATATTATTTAGTTTTTCCCAGGAACTTCCATACACTTATATGAATTTCAACTTTAGCCAAAAGGAGAAAGCCATCTGTTATAATACTATTTATTTAATCATTTTTTTAATTTTGGACTTTCACTTTGTTTCTGATTATTCATTTTTTTAAATAATATTATGGGAAATAATCTGGTGCATAAATTATGCTCTCCATTCCCAATGTTTTTTTTCTAAATAGATTCCTGGAAGTAAGATTCTGAACTGGACAATCGCATTACTTTAAGACTTTGATACTTTTCTTTTCACTACAGACAAATATGCTTTTATAATTACATCACTATAGCCATTTCATTTTTCAACTAATAAATTGGTAACTGATCATTTCAGATAAATTATAACAATTAAAAAGTGAATAATTGTCTCTTATTAATTACTTGAAATTACCATAAAGCCAAAGTTGATTTTCCTTTTTTAATTTAAAGCCCACACAACTCTTCCAAAAGAAAGGAAATTGACAACAATATTCAATAGACAAATTTCTGGTCAGGAGAAGACCATGGTAACAGCAAAGCTGTGGAACCACTGCATGAATAAGCTTGAGGGAGGCCAGCCACCAATGGCAGGACCCTGGAGGATGCACATGCCCCTAGCAGTTATACAGAGATAGAAGAGTGTTGTAAAATACCTAGACATAAATCAGGCAATACATGTTTCAATCTTATGTGAGACAAACTAAAGAGAAATTTTAAGAGAAACTGAGACAACAAATGGGAAAACATGCCATTCTCTCTCCCCACCACTGACTGGAGACATCAGCTGTTAGCTCATGTATGTACTTAAATCCTGGACTTGTTTCAAAGATTACTTACTCAACACCTATTTCCTTACTAATCTTAAGACACAGAAACACACACACACACACGTTATGTACATATAAATGTGTGTGTATATATATGTGTGTATATATGCATATACGTTCTATTCTTCTAAATTCTAATGCTTTCAGTGGTATCCTGAATATTGTAGTCTTGTCTTCATTTATAATTGGTTGTTTTACATCTTTTCTCCTAAATTAGATGATAAGAATCTCAAGGGCAAAGGAAGGGTTTGGTTTCACTGTCCCCCACACCCAATCTCTCACGACACTAGACAGCATTGTGCACATACAATCCATATAGTTTCCAAAAACAAGATAACTTAACAATCCTGAGAGTCACAGACCAAGAATATATAGTTTCTTTTATTCTGTCATTTAAGTGCAATAGTAGCAGATATGTTCTAAAGTGGAAAACACAAAGATCTATAATAAGAAAAATAAGGATAAGGATAGAGACTGAGGCAGCCTCCGGCAATTATTTCTCTCATCGTGAAACACGGGTGAAGAAGTAATTCATCAGAGGTGAACAAGCAATTCCCAGCAGCGTTCAGAAGAAGTGTTCTTTTCGTACTTCAGGGAGAGTCATCTTTTCCCACTACTTTATTAAAGTTGTCAAAGATACTATGTTTTGAGTTGTGTTTGCTTATATAAAGAGTAAATAACAGACCCAAAGTTAGACAAAATAGTGTAGGATCCACTAAAATACCCATGTCCCTGATAGAATAATTCTCCCTATACCTTATAATATAGAGAAAGGTTACATACCTTTGAAGCCACCATGCTGTTAGAAGTAAAATCAATTCAGGAAAAAAAATGACCCGGCAAATAACAAAAGATTAAGAGTATAAACGAGATAGAAATAGAAATGAAGTGAAGGTGCAGAAAGTACACTATAGCAAGAAGGTAACAATGGATTAAAAATGCTGGTTTAAATGCATTTTTAGTATAACAAAACCACATACAGACAAATACATGTGTTTGGAGCCAGAGGCATGGAAGACAGAGTATGGACCTAAAAAGAACAAAGATTTGAGTACAAATTTGGTTTCTGACTCTTCCTAAGTGTAGACAATTTGGCAAGTTACTCAATCTATCTTCTTCACATCTATAAAATGTGACTTAGAATACCTAAGATAATTTAAAAAATACCTGAGATAATATTCCTGGAAGGTGTATCACAGTGCTGGGTATATCTTAAGAGCTATCATATTTTACAGTCCTTACCTTTGAGCAATACATAATAAGCACACAATAAAATCTAGCCATTCTTATAGCAAAACAACTTATCATTAAAATACTAACTTTAAAAAATATTTAAATTGACAAAATACCAGAGCTTTGTATATCCTTTCTACCAGGAGACATTAATAATAATAACAAATATTATTAAAATGGAAAACTAAACCTGGATTATTAAAAAATTTATATTCTGAAACACCAAACAACACACATGTGGAGAAGTATATAGAGGTTTACTAAGATTACTGAATCCACTACAGGTATAAAAAATTGTATAAATGTTGTTTCTCTTGCATACTTATTTGTGCAAACATTTTAAAACACTTTAGACTTAGTTTTCCTTACTTTCCATTTGCTTAAACCTTTAATAAAATGTAATGCCTTAAATTAATTTAGTAGCATCTCTTACCAAAGTTATCTTTACAACCTTTAAAATAAATTTTTAAAAGTATATTTTTGTCAGTAAGCTGTGCTCTTTGGTTAGCAAAAAAAAATCAAATATGAACAGGAATGAATAAAATTGGAATTCTGGATGGGTAACACTTGAATGGTTTATAAGCTTCATGTTTTTCCTCTAATATTGTGAAATACATCCTTCATCTAGGTATCTCACAACATGTGGTAACAAGTCATATTATGAAATGCTACAGTGAAGAACAAGTTTTATGAGGCGTAAGTCAGTTGGTAGCATTGTAGTTTATGGATGGGGAAAGGTGTTTCAAATCTTTTTGGCTTTCATAACCTCAGTCTGTCATTTACTAATACAAAATAAAAACTCAAAGCAATACACAGAGTGAAAAAGATAGAGACTACTCTTAATGTCTATGAATGAATTACCTGAACATTGAATTGCATATGATCTGATATTTCTCTTTATAACTGGTAATTCACCTCTAATGAACCTTTAATAATATGAAACTTCTAGTAAGAAATAAGACAATAGCAGGAGAAGAAAACATCCCTAGTAAATATGGCAGAGAATAAATTAAAATTCCTTAGTTTCACATTTTGAAGTCTAAATAACAACCCTAACATTAGCGTTACCATTGAGTTTTTCATCAAAATGCTCTCACAATGTTCTATGAGCACATCTTGCTTGTATTATTATCAATGTGTACTCTTCTCTTCAATGCTTTTACCCTTCCTTCATGTGCCTTTTCCAGAGCTTCTTTTTCCATGAAACTTTTCAGATAAATTGCAGCTTACTGTGATTCCTCCTTTTTTGGAATTCATTGGAACTGTTTACCTCCACTTCCTTCTCCCTAGTATCCCTTTTCTGTTTGTTTGCTTTTTGGCAAGACCAAGCCTAAAGTCAAACAAGAAATATCCACATACAAAGACAAAAAAAAAAAAAAATTACATACCATGACATACACACACATTTCAAGTCTTTGTTTGCATTAAGTCCCTGATTGACTACACAGGTACCACCGGACGTGACCATCCCTTCAAAACTTCCCTTCTTTCCATATCTAGGCAAACACACACGTGTGCACACACACACACAGGCACATAAATGAACACAACCACAAATGCTGTTCTGACTTTTTTCATGTTGGTTTTGTTTAGGAAAGCTACACACAAAAGGCATAATAGAGTATGTAATTTTTGAGCATACATTCAGTTGCTCAATGTGTTTTGAGATTCAGTAATGTTGTCATATAAATCAACAGGTATTTTTAATCCTGGGTAGAATTCAATTGTATGAGTATACTACAGTTTATCTATTCTCCAACTGATAGATAGTTGAGTCTTTGCCAGTGTGAAGCTGTCATAAATTTGTTATAATTTTATTAAAGTATATTTATGGGTTTGTAATTATATTTCTTTGGGATAAATAACTATTGGTATAATTGTATTATAAGTGTATATATTTAACATTATAAGAAAATTACAGAATTGTTTTTCTACGTAGTTGATTCATTTTAACTCCCACCAGCATTATATAAAAGTTCCAATTACTCTACTTTCTTGTCAACACGTGGTCTTATTTGCCTTTAATTTTATTAATCCCATTGGTTATGAAATGGTCCCATGGCTTTAATTTGCATCTGTCTAATAAAAAATTATATTGTACATTTTTAAGATTTTTATAGTTATTTTAATATCCCTTAGATGACTCTCCACACTTGTGACCACTTTTTAAAGTTGGGTTTCTGACATTTTATTATTAATTTTAGAAATTCTTTATGTATTTTGTATACGAATCTTTTGTCAATTACATCTAATATGATTATAGTCTCCCAGCCTGAGGCTTTTCTATTTATTTTATCTAGCGGTGACTTCCAGTGAGCAGAAGTTCTAAATTGTGGTAAAATTCATTTTTTTTCTCTCTTCTTATGTAATTAGTGTTTTCTTGGTCTTATGTAAAAAAGCCTTGCCTCCTTAAGGCTCGTATAGGTATTATTTTATGTTCAAGAATCTCTTATTTTATTTTCTGTGTTTTTATGTGAATTATGAGGTTCATTTACTTTGTTCATTTATTTGTTCCTCTTCCATTACTTGCAAAAGCTCTTCTTTCCTATTGAATAGCGGTGACGCAGGTGACAAAAATGAGTAAATTAAATGTGTGAGTCTATTTCTAAATATTATTCTATTCATCATGCATACATTTTTAACATTGTTATCATTTGAAGTCAAAGAAGAGGGATTCATAATGAATGATGGAAGTTTCAACTTCATGGAGGTAGGAAAAGAAGAGAAAATTGAACTCAAAATTAGCAGAAGGGAGAAAACAGTAAAGATGTATTAGCTTGGACTGTCATAACAAAACACAGTAGACTGCATGACTTAAACAACAGAAATTTATTTCTCAACGTTCCGGAGGCTGGAAGCCCACCGTCAAGGTGCCAGCCAATTAAATTCCATTCCTGATGAAGGCTATTTCGTGGCTTGTAGGTAGCCACCATTTTGTTGTGTGCTGGCATTGACTTCTTTGTTGGATGAGATCACAGTGAGCAACAGTGAGAGAGAGGGAGAAGGCAAGCTCCATGGTATCTCTTCCTCTAGGAACACAAATCATATCACAAAACCCCAACTTCACGACCTCATTTAATCCCAATTATCTGGCAAAGGCCTCACCTCCAAACACCACCACATAAGGCATTAGAGCTTCATCATACACACATTTTGGAGGAACACACACATTCAGCCCATAAGAAAAGGTAAAAACGGAAATTAATAAAACAAAAATGAACAAAATATTTTAAAATGTGCAAAAACAAATTTGATCATTTAAAAAGACAAAGTTGACAAAGTCCTAGCAAGATAGATTATGGAAAAAAAAATAAGGGGAGGAAAAAAATGAAAAAAGACCAGTTACCAATATCAGCAATGGGCATCAGAATATCATCACATACTCGAGTCATAGGACAATACTATTATGAACATTTTATGCCTAAAATTTCAACATCTTCGATTAAAGGGACACACATTTTAAAAGACACAATTTACTTACATTGATTTTATTTGTTTTCAATTGATGTGTAACAAATTACTACAAATGTGCTGGCTTAAAACAGCATACTTTGAATTCGCAATTCCATGGATCAGGAGTCAAGGTACACATTACCTAAGCCAGTTAGATGCTCAGGCTCTGCTGATACTTTGAAGCTCTGCTTTCTCCTTTTTTTTTTTTTTTTTTTTTTTTTTTTTGTTGTTGTTGTTGTTGTTGTTGTTGTTGTTTTTGAGATGGAGTTTTGCTCTTGTTACCCAGGCTGGAGTGCAATGGCGCGATCTCGGCTCACCGCAACCTCTGCCTCCTGGGTTCAGGCAATTCTCCTGCCTCAGCCTCCTGAGTAGCTGGGATTACAGGCAAGCGCCACCATGCCCAGCTAATTTTTTTTTGTTGTTGTATTTTTAGTAGAGACGGGGTTTCACCATGTTGACCAGGATGGTCTTGATCTCTTGACCTCGTGATCCACCCACCTCAGCCTCCCAAAGTGCTGGGATTACAGGCTTGAGACACCGCGCCCGGCCTGCTTTCTCCTTTTTTATTGTCTAGTTCCTCCTTTAAAGGGTTCATCTGCTATGTTAGCACCTCCCTCATCCCCCAGCCCAGATATGGGCTGATATGGGAAGAAGGTAGGTAAGTGCTGGGCAGAGAAGGGTGGGGTACCTGGCTAGGGCACCGCCCTAGATCCTGTGCCCACAGACCTAAGTGTAAACAGGCACTGCTGTTTTCATGCCTGAATGTTGCATTTTTACTCTGGCATGCCACGACTCCCATTCCTGTGCCCATAATAAACCTGAGACCTTAGTAGGCACACACAGAGCGTTGAGTGGAGCAGAGGAACAGAGTGACAGTAGCAGGGGTCATGGCAGAAAAAAAGGGAAAAGGCTTCTGCATGTTGAGAAGAATGAGGCCAAGAACAGCTGAATTCCAGGGGAAGATTATCTCCCCCACCTCTCCATCTTTTGGCTCCCCATCCATCTCGCTGATGACCACCACTCAGTAACACCTTGCACTCAACATTCCAGCCTGTGTGAGATCTGATTCTTCTGGGACACTGGGCAAGAGCTCAGGGCACTGAAGGCTTTCACATTGGCCCTCCGCCCTTTCGATAAGACAGAAAGTCCATTGAGCTGATTAACATTCAAGCTGTCTCCGGACAGCAAAGCTGAAAGAGCTTTTTAACACCCGGGTTGCAGGCACACATCCCTAGACACTACCGCGAGGCGGACACACCGCTCCATGGCCTCCGCACCTGCCTGTCTGCATGCGCCCCCTAGTGGTTTGAGCTTAGAGGCAACGAAACAGACAAGCCACACTCTGTCAAATATCCTGCAGGGGAATCGGGAAACTCCCATTTCAGCAGGACAATCTCCTTTTTGACTATCATAAAGCCAAATGATTAATGGCCTTAATTGTATCTGTAGCATTCTTTCACTTTTGCAATATAACATAATCTCATAACAGGAGTGATATCCAATTATATTCACATACCTTTCTCATACTCAAAGAAGTAAGGACTATACACTTGGGAGGAGAATCTCAGACCCATCTACAGTTCTGCTTCCTACAAGGACAAAAAACATCTGGAGAACCATATTGCATGAAAAATATTGAATTAATTATCAAAAACTTTTTCAAGCAAAACACTCCAAGATGACTTTACTGGTGAATTATATTCAACATATAATAAATAATCATAACCTTGAAGATACAGTTTCAAAAAGTGAGTGAGGAGGAAAACTACCAAATTATTGTAGGACTATCCAACCTAATCCTGACACCAGAATCTCATAAATATATCACAAAATAGTATTTGTCAATATCTTACATTAAAATAATCATAAATTACATGTACAAATATTAACAAATCAAACATGATAATATTTATTGATTCCAGTATTTTATAACATATTCTAATATCTGCTTGGACAACCTCCATTTCTAGTCTTCAGTTTTCCTTGTCTTTTCTTAGGCATTTATTTTCCATATTATATTTAATATATTTTTATAAAATTCCAGAGGACTTTGGCTTTTCCTAAGACTTTTCCTAGTTGGAATTATGACTTTCCCTACTTGGAATTATGTAAAATTAATACACTGAATTTGGGAGAATTGACATTTTCATGTTTTGGATTTTACTTTCAAAAATATCATATGGGCATTTATTTGTTTGCTTTCATAAATCTTGATAGATTAAGTAATAGTGTTCTTTTATCCTGATTAGCAATCTTATAACTTTGTGAATATTAGAAATGGGATTTTCTTTCTACTTCCTTTTGCTGATTTTTATTTTTGAACCAAGAAGGATTATCATTTGTATATTTGTAGTTTATCTTGCTAATTCTTTAATCAACTTATTCTCATTTTCCTAGATAAACAATTCCATCAAAAGAATAAAAACAATAATGGGAAAAAAAGCTTCATCTACTTTTTTCTAAAGTTTATAGCAGATTTTAATTTTTCTTGCATTTGCTATAATCTTCAACACAGTATTGGAAACCAGAAGAGATGACAGACACCTGTCTCTAATTCTTATTTTAAGGAAAGTAATTGTTTTGTTAATATTTTGGATAGTAAGAGATGTTAGTGTTTGATTATTAATTATGTAAGTTCCTATCATTATGATTAAATGACCAGAAAAAACGTTATTTTTTGCAGACTAAATCAAAATTTGCAAAGCATATGTAATATGAGAAAAAGAGATTATATTTCAAAAAATATTTGTTAAAAAATGGGGCCCACAAAATATGCTTTCTTACTCTTTGTGTACATTAAGGGCATTTATTGTTTTCATTCTCCTAAATAGCATCATATGCATATTTCTACCCCATCTTTTTCTAAAACACTCTTGTAATTGTAACTATGAAGGATTAGTCAAGAGAAGGAAATGTCAATGTCCCTTACACACTAATGGAGTAAGGGAAAAGTGAATACAAAGCAATAATGAGCTTAAATGCCTTAATTTGACATTTATCAGAAGGCTGACTCTGTGAGAAATAGAGAAATGTTCAAGAGCACAACTAATATTCCCTTATTTGAAGGATGACAGCCATGGCAATATAAACTAGCACAGACCAAATGGAACGTAAATGGTGTAAAAAGAAATAATTACTGAGATGTAGAGGAAAGAACATGGTGTCAGTATGTTTTGTGACTTAAACAGAACCCTGATGAAAGAGTGAAGTTGGATTAGTGGTTGTCAAACTCTGAGAAAACCCTTATGGGCTTGTTGCCCTGTTTTGATCAACATGAAAATGTTGTCTTTGCAATAGCTAAAGACCCACATGGTTCCAGTCATATCCGGAGGACAAAAGATACAATTGAACCTATTAGAGCAGATTATGTAACAAAGAATAGCAATAAGAGAAAATTGCTGGATGTAAATGAAAAAAGGTACAATAAGTTGGACACTTGTTAAGTGTAAAAATATTGTCCTTACAGGAAGAAAAAGGCAGTTAATTCCTAGGATTCTTCCTAAAATGTATAAAGTTTGCTTCTTGGAATATTCAGGCTTCGTCTCAGAACTAAGTGTGAATAATTGTGCAGTGAACAGCTCTCCTTCAATAACATCATGGTGTACCCAAGCAAAGTGAAGTATCTATGCACAGATTTACAGACACTGAGGCATACTTATACTATAATAATCATTAAGCTTTGGCTTGCTAATGACTTCAAAAGTCTTTAAGCCTTTTTTAAGTGTGCCAGCCAAAAAGGTTATCTGAAAGCTCATTGTCGATAGAATTAAGAATCACTTAACTTAGTTGTGTGTGACTTCTGTGAAAACTACCAAATGTGCAGAGCAGCAGATTCTTCAAGATTAATTTTTACATGTTGCCTGTACGGTTTTATAGATTTTTTTTAAAAAGATAAAAGATGTCTTTAACTTCTTTTAGAATAAAGGAAAAATCATAATTGTTTTAGAAGTTCTACATATGTGAATTAGCTTATGAGAAACTCCTCAGTGTAGAATAATGAATGAGGTCCTTATTTCACAAGAAGTTCTTTAAAATTAAGAAGAGAGAAAGATGTTGAAGAGTTATTTTAAAGTTGTATACTTGGTGTATATACACAATAGATACAATGGAAGATTTCCTTTAAGGAGAATAAAATATGCATGAAGATCTTGGACCTCTATTCCCAAAAGGTATATTGTACCAAGAGAGAAGTGTTGGCAAACCAGCAAGAGTTGATGTGGATGAATTTTAACCCATTCCAGTCAAAGATGGGGAAGGTGGAGGGAGCATAGAGAAAGTTTGGAAGTAAGCTGAAGATGTTGGAGATGCAAACCCAGAGTCAAATAGAGCAAGATCAGGAAGGTTCTGACCCTAAAGGCTAGGATGTAAATATTACCCAGACAGTAAATGATGGCGTTAATAAATTCATACATTCTGTAATCCTTGGGACCCTCTTAATTTTTTCACCTTGTTCCTTCTTTTCAATAACTAGCTGATTCTTCTTTCCAGGTAAGGGAGGATGAGGGCTTGACTGGCAGCTGTGAAGCCAGATAATAAAATGCAAAAAAAGGACGTTGGGAGTGTCCTGGTTCTTCTCCTCTCATGAACCCACATAGCATAATTAACTGGTTCTCACCTTTCACATCGCAGCTCTAAGTTCACTCCCTCATTGTGACAAGTGACTAGGTCTCTATAACTTGCTCTATGAATTCTAACATTTCATCACTGCCTCCGTATGATCTATCATAGCTACAGTTTATATTTTGGGTAACCTTTCTCATAACGTCTTTCTGCCTCTTTAGTCAATATATATACACTTTAAGAGCAGGGAGCATGATTCTTTTGCTTAGCACCACATGTAACACTGAACTTATAGTAGGTACCCAAATACTCCAAACATTTTTGAACAAAGGAATGAATATAAAGGTGAAATTCCATGAGAAACTTTTAGACTTTTTTTTATGTACTTTTCTATTGATAAAGGACTGAATAAAATTGAAGATATTAATGTCCCATACTCAGAATTGAACTTGAGAGTATTGTCAGAGATGACTTATGCACAGAATTTCTTTTAATTTGAACATTTCTTTTTTGCTTGATGTGGTTTCAATTTTATCTAAATAAAAGTGATAATTCCATTTATGTGTGTAGTTTCAAAATAAATATGTATCATACCATAAAACTATTAAAAAGGAATGTATAATGAGACAATAAATGAATTGAGAGTGTTATTTGGAAAAATGTTTATAATTAGGGTAATGGTGAAAAAAGGTAAGAACAAAGGAGATAAGAAACATTAAATAGTTAATATAATAACAAGAAAATTGTCTAACACCATTGATCAGAGAGGAAACATCTTAGATCTTATTAACTTCCACAAAAAGGCAAAGAAAGTAAGTGTTCATGGAGCACCTGCTACGTGCTGTGCTTTGCAAACACTTTAATAGAACGTAAGTTATACTAAAGTATACAATTCCTATTCTGTTTTCTTTTTCCTTTTTTTTAAATCAAATGAGGTAGCCACTTGTCAGAAAACGTAAATAATGTCCTTGCTGGAATAAAGCAGGTAGACTATGAAATAAAGTAAGACTGAGGTTCAACTGGAACTCAATGTCATGGTCATTCTATCTCTTTTAAACAATTATACAGTTCTATAATTTTTCAAAAAACTTAATAAAATCCCTATGAACTCCTGAAAGAAAAACATTTCCAAAAATGATTTTTTGGCTGCTGTGTTTATGGAGATTTCATAGGAAAATAGATCATCATAAGTAATTTATTGTGTGAGAATTTGGAAAGGATAGGGCCTGTGACTCATTCCTTTCCTATTGGGGAGGAAAGCTTAGGAAATGAGAAACCTCAATCAGTTCTCATTTGTAAATATGCTACTAACCTCAGCCCAGCCTCTCTTATTAAAGTGAAACTGTACTTACATAGAGAAGAGGAGCCCCGGGGCAGGATGTGGTGGCTCACACCTGTAATCCCAGAACTTTTGGAGACCGAGGTGGGTGGTTACTCGAGGTCAGGAATTAGAGACCATTCTAGCCAACATGGCAAAACACCATGTCTACTAAAAATACAAGATGGGCATGGTGGCATGCGCCTGTAATCTCAACTACTCTGGAAGGCAAAGGCAGGAGAATCATTTGAACCCGGGAGGTGGAGTTTGCAGCCCTGAGCAGAGATGGCGCCACTGCACTCCAGCCTGGGAAACAGAATGAGACTCTGTCTCAAAAAAAAAAAAAAGGAAAGAAAGAAAAAATGAGAGAGGATCCCTTAACTATTAAATAGTTATATCAGGATATATCCAGACAGCCCAGATTGCAATATTGTAAATGAACCTGGCATTGTCAATTTATGCTGCAGGGCTGTCTGGAGAATGGGAGCTAATGAGTTATACAATTAACAGAGTATAAGAAGATGTTTTCCCCAAATTAAAGTGGAACTTTTTGTGAGCTGTATTTTTAGGTATCTTGTTCCAAAAAGATGTTCTAAGAAAAAAAATGTAGACACTTTCTGGTGTTGTCTGATGGTTTCAGTCTCTTCCAGAAAGGATTATTTCATTCGTACTTGTTTGCAGGTATTACTAGTAAAGATTGGTGCTGGTTAATAGCTGTGATTATTATGAATCTGCTTCAATGATTTAAATGTTTGTGTCATTACAAAAATCAAGAGGAAAAGGAAGACTAGAGAGAATACTGGCAAGAGAGAAGACGGCAGGACAAATATCCAAGTGTCCTGCTCTCCATCATCAGCTAGGTATATACAAGTGAAACACCCAAAAAATATTCAGTAAAAATGTTTAAAAGCAACTCATTAGGCTGACTTTCCCTTTATATACTTTAGGACATAAGGCATCTCCTAATTAGCAATATTAACCTCTGTAAATGAGAGCCTTTTAAATAAAACTAACTTATTGGATGGGAAATTTAGTTATTATGTTAAAATTAAATGTCAACTGTGCATACACAAAGCTTTTCAGTGGCTTCCAGAGATAACATATTTGCTCACGATATGTGACTCTGGCAACAAAAATTAGTTTTTAAAATAATACCTTCATATAAGTCATATTCTCCCAATACATGAGTTTAGCACTCTGCAAGCAACGCTTTTTGAAACGTTAGGATTCTTCCAGTAGTGTAAAACAGATGTACTTCCAAATAGCTGACATAGTAAAAAAATAAGCACATAAATGTCAGGAACATTACCAGTTTCTAGCCAAAGCAATGTCATTCTTGACCTTAATTGGTTTATAGAAAAATAAACTCAGTTTACTCTGTGCTAAATAGTCTCCTAATCATTGTTTAAAATCATTAACTAATTTTAAATTTAAAAATCCCTATAGAGCTATTCCTGCCCTCCCTACCACTCTTCAGCTGTGCATGAGGTATAAATGTTTTCATCTGAGAAACACCTCAATGGCAAAACCATTTGCAATTCATAGCATCTGCCTTACTGGTTTATTACTGGGGGCTAATATTAAAACTGCTATTTTGTACAGTACTTTGCTACACCACTTGGAATGTTTCTCCCAATGGACAAGTAAAGGAACAATTTTCAATATCTCTACTTTAACTCCAGGGTCCTTCAGAGTGAATTTGCCATATGTCACAGAGCCTGGATTTTACACAAGACTTCCTTAAAATGGCGTCTCCAAGTTTGTTGAAAAACTCCACCCAGATTGTTGCATGATAATGATAATAAGCAGAATGAACTATTTCTTGTATATCTTGAAATAATTTCAGTTTCACCAGTACTTTTCAATGTTTGTTATTGCTATTTCATATAGTTTTAACTTTTAACTGTAAAAGTATTAAAAATATATCTTTGCTATTGTGTTTAAATAAAATTAAAGTTAAATGGATTCATACTAATGAACATCTTCTGTTGTAAACAACAATATTGAGTTACCTATTCCAATCTGTGTTTTTGTAGGAAATGTAGGAAGCTTTGGCCTGGAATAGCTACCCCTCAGGTCACTTGTCCATTTTTGGCACAGAGTAGAGTTAATCTTATCAACTAGATCTTCATTACAAGGAATGTAAAACTTTTATGAGCCTGAAATGGAATTCTGCTTGTATAACATTTGTGATTACAGCAAACTGATTACAGTGTCTTCACATATCCCCGGACTCATTAATCTTAGAATCTGAGAGATTTGAGGAACTCTATAGTTCAACCCCCTCATCTATGTTAAGAATCCTTCCGTAACAACTCCGATAGATGTGACGAAGCTTCTAGTTTAACACTTTCATGTCAGAAAAATTAACAAGTCTCAAGGAATTATATTATTCTGTGGGAAAAGGATAATGGCTAAAGAGCACTGTTTTTTTTTAATGGTAAGAAATTTGTATTCTATTATTTTTTTCAACTGAATAGTTCTACATCACTGTATAAGATCACCTGAGTCTAATTTCTTCATTGGTAACAGATCCAATATATCTCAATTTCCTTTCTCTCCCTTCCTCCATCCCTCCCTCTCTCCCTCTGTTACCTGTAGCCATTAAAATCCTGTTTAATACAGAGTCATCCTATCCTCAAGATTCATAGCAACCCAATTCATAGGCTTGGAAAATCATTCTTCTGGTTTCTAAATGGTACTTAGAGAACCAGCAGTTGGTGACTACACATCTCTGTAGTCATGTGGTTTAATTTTTTTAAATCTTAATTTTACCAATAAAATATGGTGATTATAATAATCTATATTATTATTTTAGGGTAGAATATTGACAATATAGAAAAGACAATGCCTAGGGATTAGACAGTGCCCTGAATCAGCCAATATGCAATCACACTGAGATCTTTGTGTCAAGGCTATTGATTTGTGAATAATCAGGTAGCATTTGTGAAAACATTCAAATATTAACAGTTAACAAATTAATTACCTATTTATTGAAGATCCACTAAATTTCAGTGAGTTTTATAGATGGTAGGGATAAGGCAGTGAGCAAGAAAGCCTGTGGTCTAGCAGACTGATCAAACTGGCAATGACAGCATGAGAAGTGAGACAAGGATTGCTATGTGAAAACACAGCAGGGTCATCTAGTGGAGTCTATGGAAGACATAGATAGACTCTTCCAGGTGAACTGTTTAAAGTTAATGAACAGTAAAGAATAAATCTGTAACTAACTGAATTGAAAGAGGTGAGACATTTTGGTCAGGAGAAAAATTCTGTGTGAAGACTGATGATAATATATTTCATGAGATGAATTAGAGAAAGGTCATTGTGGCTGGGGAATGGTAGTGGATAGCAGGTCAGTGCTGGAGGAACACAAAGGCTCCAGGTCAGAGGGACTTGTAAAGAAAGCTAAAGAATGCTGACTTTATGGGCTATGCTGGTATTTCTCATGCCCTCTGCATACTAAGTATTGTAAAACATTTAATGGTTGCTAAATTCATAGGCAAAATGTGAAATCTCCTCTTTTTTATTTTAAATTGTGTTCAAATGTGGATATAATCATCTTTATGTGGTGGCTTCACTGGCCGTGTTGTGTCTTTCCCTGTGAACTGCATGTTCATGTTCTCCATCACTTTAGCTATTTCATTGTTCATCTTTTGCTTTCTGATTCTTAAGCAATTGCTAGAGATTATGAGTATCAATTGTTCGTAAGATTTTTTCTCAGTCTTTTTTATTTAATACCTTGTTACTTTTTAAAAAAATTGCTAACTAGGCTGGGAGCAATGGCTCATGCCTGTAATCCCAGCACTTTGGGAGGCTGAGGCTGGTGGATCACCTGAGGTTGAGAGTTCCAGGCCAGGCTGGCCAGCAAGGTGAAATCCCGTCTCTACCAAAAATACAAAAATTATCCAGGCATGGTGGCATGCACCTGTAATCACAGCTACTCGGGAAGCTGAGGCAGGAGAATCACTTGAACCCAGGAGGCGGAGGTTGCAGTGAGCCAAGATTGTCCCATTGTACTCCAGCCTGGGCAACAGAGAGAGACTCCATCCCAAGAAAAAAATATTGCTAACTAGAGATTTTATAATCATGTAAGTACATTTGTGACTTCATAGAATTTTAGGATGAATGCACAGTAGAAAAAAATGCATGTGTGTGTTTCAAATTTTTATATACACTTGTATAGATAATCTAGCTACCACATGGAGAAATAAGTGGAAGGGAACAAAATTGAAAACAGATAGACTAGTAAAGGATTTGCTGTGGTCATTTCCAGATTAATAGATGGGGTCATCGCTATTAAGAAGAACTGGAATTATTATTAAGGATGACATTAATAGTTAAAGTAAAATTAGAATCTCTTCTAAGCTTATGTTTTGGTGAAGAAGCCCATGAGTAACTTCCAGTATTCTGTCTTTCAATGGATATAGTTGTCAAATACCAGTAATGCCAATTCCCTCTGTAAGGAAGGAGAAGGAAACAAACTTTCCTGAGTCACCACATAACATGAATTGTGTATATTCATGTATTTACTTGGTACAAGAAACCTGTAGAATTGAGATCATATCCCATATTTTACAGATAAAGAAATGGAGGTTTATAATGTTTAAATAATGTTTCCAAAATCATCAAAAACCAAGATATAACAGAAGATTTTTGGTTCAAAACCCAAAAATTGGTACCATCATATAGTAGGAGAGAAGGAAAAAAAAGCTGGAAAGTGAAAAGAATTAAAAATATGAAAAGAAAGTGAAAAGAATTTAAAAAGTATGAATAAAGAAACTTAAAAAAGAGACTTGGTCACATTAAATTATCATTAGTTGGTATAATTAAGATTTAGAAGCCAAAAAGGGAAAGCTCAATGTCAAAATCATTACCTGAACATAAATTTTCAAGAACTGCTCAGGGGTTAGGAAATCAGAGCACTAGCAAGCCATCCAGGAAAGTATCATCTTACGAAGTGTCCACCAAAACAAAAGAGAGAAAGAACAGTGACCATTTACACAAATAAAACAGGAGAAAGAGAGAAAGAACACTGACCATTTACACAAATAAAACAGGAGAAGTGGGACTCAGAGATGCAGAAAGGACCAAAAGCAAAAGAATATTTAATAGATGAAGGAATTAAATTTGTACTCAGAACCAGCCAAACATAAACACACACGCACACACACACACACACACACACACACGGCCAATGTGTGATATACAAGTTTTGATGCTCATGAATAGGCTCACACATCTAAAGATACCTCAATTACCAACTTAAAATCTTCCCTACCAGAATCACTTCTTAGAGTTATAGCATGGCTGATTTGAATGTAAATGTTTGCAGAGCGACAGTACATTTGCCTGTTTCTATTCACTAGCACAGTTGAGTTTGTCAGACTGGAAGCCTGCAAGACAAACAGGCTAAAACTCCAAGGTTTTGGTGCAAAGGGTAGATAATGCATATGACACAGCAGATATGAAAAATTGTTCTCAAGAGACAGTTTTTGAAATTTATATGGGAAAGGTATTCATGAAGAATAATGACCTGACTGTCCTTTAAGCCTATGTCCCAAGAATCAGTTCCTCAGATATAATCTGCAATAATTTCTAGGGTGTGTGTCAGTTATTTTTAACATGAGAGTCAACTGTACACAGCAAGAAATGTTCCCTGTACATTTTCCTGTAATTAAGAGAGAGTCTCTTCTTTAAGATCCTGGATCATACATTGCTCGTTATACTTCATATTTCAAATTGTTGATTCATTGGGAATTAATAAAATAACATTGTTGGATTCCAGAAACAGATAAGCAAGCAAGAAACAGAACATGCAAACAAGCCAAAGATCCAGGAGATTACTCTGTGAGTCACAGGAATAATCTCAATTATTTGGGATAAACTGTTAGGATGTCCTGTACTCTGGAGAAATAAAGACTTTTCCAGCTGGCTAGAGTTATCTAACATTTGACCTTATATAGCAATGGTCTTCAGTCATGGTATACTCTGGTTCATAGTTTTATGACTGTATTACCAAGGAACAAATATTTAGTAATTCTTACATAGACTTCAAATTAGCATACTGGCCTAAGGCCTGTGATTAATGAGACTAGATCTGAAAAATCCTGCCATGGATTATTAATATTGAAAAGCACGATCCGCTGAATTAATAATGCATTTCTGACAACCACTAATAATCATTTATACCAGATGTAGCTTCTCTGTAATAATAAACTGCTGAAATGTTTGAAATTTCTAAAGTAGTTTGTTTGCCAAGACTTAAAATAAATCAGAACCTGTTCAAATAAATGTATATGAATAACATATCTCTAAATCATCTACCTGTAATTTTATTATTTTGTAAAATAATTTAGATTCTATAAAAATGCTTGGTATTCTATTGAATATGAGCACACAAAGGTACTATCTATTCTCATGGGTGGACTATTAGTCTGTTTACTGACAGTAGATTACCAAGCAGCAGAAAAAGGCTTTTAGAGTAATAATTGAGTGGTGCAAGACTCATTGATAATATTAATCAAATAATTATACTTTGGAAAAATATGAAAATCA
This sequence comes from Callithrix jacchus, assembly GCF_049354715.1. Lineage (NCBI taxonomy): Eukaryota > Metazoa > Chordata > Mammalia > Primates > Cebidae > Callithrix > Callithrix jacchus. Next base: position 101,657,149 of record NC_133512.1, on the reverse strand, counting down.
ATAAGGTTAAAATATGACTTGAAATAATTTCTCTAAACCATGGGCTTTTACTTCTCAAATGGACCTATTTTTATTCTTTTAAAATTTATTTCCAAATCTTGCCTAGATCATAGATAATACACATGTATGCATATTTTTTACATTGAACCATATAACCTTGTCTTTTTTTTTTTTTTTTTTTTTTGAGATGGAGTTTCACTCTTGTTACCCAGGCTGGAGTGCAATGGCACGATCTCGGCTCACCACAACCTCTGCTCCTGGGTTCAGGCAATTCTCCTACCTCAGCCTCCTGAGTAGCTGGGACTACAGGCAAGCGCCACCATGCCCAGCTAATTTTTGTATTTTTAGTAGAGACGGGGTTTCACCATGTTGACCAGGATGGTCTCGATCTCTTGACCTCATGATCCACCCGCCTCAGCCTCCCAAAGTGCTGGGATTACAGGCGTGAGCCACCGCGCTCAGCCAACCTTGTCATTTTTTTACCTACAAAAATAGCAGTTTCACAAAGCTGAAGCCATGATTTCCACCATTTCACATTAATATATCTTCCTGTTTGTTTTAGATTTACTTTTGTAGCAGTATATTTTTCCCAAAGCCATTTCAAAGAAAATTGTCTCTGTAAATAATATAGTAAATAAATGCAGAAATTTTTACCCTGAGAGTCTTAAAATATAAAGTCGCTTTTCAAAATTTGTAAACCTAGCTTGAGAAATATAAGAATCAACAAAAATATTTTATATTATTATGATTTTTTGTGTATTTTATGTAATCATGGTGTACAAATTGCTCCTATTAATAATGTATCCAAATTTTATTTGGTAGTTAGTGTTCCTTTTACTCTTTTTAATAGTTCCTTCACTTTGATAACAAAATTATTGGCTATATCTACTAAGTGAAAATGAATTATCTCTCATCCAAGAGCCATGTAAAAATATTTAATATCAGTTCTGATTTTTATCTCTAATCTATAACAAAATGTTGGCTATCAATTAATATAATCAGTAATATCATCTTTCATTTAGGAAGTTAAACATTGGCCCTTCATAAATCTGATATGGATTTAATACAAGGAAATATAAGCTTATTATGAAAAATAAGTAGATCGTTCTACAGAGAGATCAGAAACAATTGATATTTTTAGGAAAATTTTATTTTTTATTAAATAATTTTTTGGCAATAATTTTTGCTGTATTTTTATGTAGTACATAAGTGGGAGTAAACAGGTGGAGTTGTATCTATATAATTTTAATGTCTATTAAAATATCTTTATTTTCTGTACTGCAGTCATATTATAGCATAATGCTTAATGAACTTAGTAAAATATGCTTTCAAAATAGTTTAATTTAGGGATACTGTGTGTTCTAATGCAGCAATTTATTCCTAAGAAATATTATATGCTTGTTTACAGTATAAGAAACCCATCTAACTAGCCTGAAGCAGAAAACCACTAAAGTTAGCTGAGTCAAAAATAGAGAAATTGCTGTTGGGATCTATTGAGGATTTGTAGAACCTAAGGGAAAGGGAAATAGTGTCAACCACAGGAAGACTGGAAATAATATCATGGAACGGAAGCTTTTCTTTCATGGACCACTGTCCCTGATGCTTCTCTATCATGCTGGCTTTTCCTTCTTCCCTCTGCTTATGTACCAAGCATCACTGTCCAAGGATTATTCTATGTAAATTCACATCATATGCATCCATGTGTGTCTCTGGGGACAGTTTTCTAAATGTTAAAGTTTTCACATATATATTGGGATAATATTTGGTTTATTTTTGCCCTGGTCAGATGTACATTCCTCTAGATTACAGTGATCTACATAATTTATCATGGAGATCATAGGATTTATGATATTCATATTTGTATGGAGAAATAGAAAGATAAACATCTATTTAAGTATATTTCAGAAAATAGAGTAGATATAGAGGCCAAATTCAGTTATGCAAATTGACACTTTTTAAATGTTTAATTCTGAGCATGCATACCAGATATCATTTCTTTCTAACAATCATAAATTTTTCAGGAACAAGTTCAATAAGCCAAGTTAAATTTTTATGAATATTTGAACTACATGTTTTTAAGTATGTTTTCATAATTTGTCATTTGTGTTTTTAAATGAAATATTAAAATATAAAATTTATTGTAAAAAGACTTGTATTTAAAATGAAAGAAAATAAATTGTTTCATTTTAAGTAGCATACATTAAGTAGGCAGTTCCTATATCGTAAGAAGCAACTCTAAATAAATCTCAAGCAATATACAATTTATAATCACTTACTCCACTTAAATAATTAATTTAATAATGACTTTGTTGACTAAGTAGAATGTTTGTCTACAGAATGTTGCTAGGTATGTGTTTTATACTCAAATACATACTTACCTGTAAAATGATAAAGTTCTCACTGCAATATTACCTATTATAAAAATTAAAAGTCTATTTTTCAGAACATGTTATTTTTTATTACAAATTATTTTAAAACTTCAAAAAGTTAATTTATCTTATACAACAATAAAGCGCTTTTCATTGCTTTTCAAATATATTTTTCATTACATCTTACATATTCTTTAAAATATTCAGTTAACATTCAAATTATATTTTTCATATTAAGTTTTGATATGTCTAGAGAAATTTTAAGGACTAAAGAAGGGAAATACTGAGAAATATCATTTTGTGTAAATAATCTTAAGTACATTTTTCAAATATTGAATGGCTTGACAACAATTTTTCTCTTCCTTTGGAATTAAAGAAGTCACAAAAATGATGTGCATTGTGATGGGATTAAGTTAATAAATATAGTTTAAAAATATTTTAAATTTATTTTCTTTGGAAATTTGGATAAAAGCAAACCACAATGTGATTTGCCTCTTATCTGGTCCATGTTTCATCACATGATACTATAACTATTGATTCAGAACGTACTCTGTACTAATCAAAATATAAAGTCAATGCACTATTTCATTTAAATTTCTGTTAGCTCTGTATATTAGGTATTATTATCCCCTCCCACATCTGCCTATTAGCAGAGTAGGAAGCAGGGGTTCAGAAATATTAGGACCTTGCGTAAAACCGCTATTTTTGCACAAGTAGTTTTTTGTTGTTGTTTGGTTTTGCACGGTTTATTTTTTTGATGTTGTTTTGTTTTGTTTTTGTTACTGGTAGTGGAGCCAGGATTCTAACTGGTGTTCTCTCCACTGCTCTGATGTGATGTAAGCCTCCCATTATGGAGAACCTTCAGAAGAGCACGTGTCTTTGCTGGCTGGCATATCAACATTCGTGATACTGGCATGTGGAAGAATACTCTGATTATTGCCCAAGATCTTAGCATTAAAAATTCCTTCTAAAGCATTTCTTTATTATTCAATAAATCCTGTTGAAGAAAAATAGGAATTTATGAGGAATTAATAAATTAATATAAGTGATCATATTGCTTTCTAATTTGACAGAATCAGGAGCCTTTTGAAAATGAAGACATTGCTGAAAGAGGAAAGACAGATGATCAGAGCGCTCAGAAGCTAGACTTGCCTCAGAAGCTAGAACTGGCATTTTAAGGGAACTAATTTAAGACTAAAATGGCTCCTTTATGTCTATTTATTGTTCATGAAATTGATGTAGATGTCACTTTAATTTAATGATTGACTTATATAACATTATTGATATTTTTGTACCCTGATTTTTCAAATGATCTCTCTTCTTTATATTTGAACTTCTCCATAATATTTTGCACAAATTAGACTCAATCAGAAATCACAATGTGCTAAGTATTAATGAACTTTAGAAAGGGAGTGATAAACAATTGATTCAAGATTAACATTACAATTTCATTCTTAAAAAATATTTAGCATTACAAGATAAGGATCATGCTACTTTTGTAATTTTTTATTGTTATGTGATAATAAATAAAAGAGGTAAAGAAAAATAAAGTATGAAATAGTTCATTGTAACCTAGGAAGAAAGCAATTCTTGTTAACTAAGTCAAATTGAAAGGAAATACACTTAAGAAAGTGTAAAGATCACTATTACATTTTGTCTAATTGGTACATCAAATTAATGCAAATTAGTCCTGCCCCCAAAAAGGACTGATAAATGAGAAGGCAGAAGCGTCATTGTAGTGTAACTTTGAGTAGGTACATGTCCATATCAGCCGATCTTATCTTCCAACCCTGCAATTATTAATCCTCTGTGTCTAGTGCTTAAAATGTGGTACTTCACATAAGAGGGCTATAAAGAAAGAACAAAGACTTGTAAAGTGCCAAAGGAAGAGGATCTCGGGTCCATTTGGTTGATTAACAGTCCTTATCACGAGGAAAATTACAAAAAAAGAATCTGTAGCCCAGGATGGAGCTCTTAACTCCAAATTGCATGGTATTGGGAGTATAACCAGAACAGAATTCAGATGAAAAGCCTGGCAGCACTGACCAGTGGTATTAAAACACATAGTGATCTAATAAATAGCCCTTCATGTTGCTTAGCGGCTGGGGAGGGCATCTAATTCACAAGGCAAGTTACTCTCTAATAATTGGAAACTATTACCTGGCTTCTAAAGTCTACTTCAGACATCTGTTTGGCCACAGTGCAATCTGATATGATCTTGATGAACAAGATGAAACAGCTCCACCTTAAGCAGGTGAGTGGTACACTACATAGCACACTTGCCACCTAGTGGATATTCACTGTAATTTTTGTCTGTTTTATTACTCTGTTCTAGAATAAATGTACACCACACATTTCATTTTATAAAAGGAAAGTGCTTGTGTGTTTGTTTCTGTTGCCTGATTCTGTGGTCAAGACTATTTTAACATATATTTTACAATCTTAATGGTTTGTAAAATGTGAAAATAAAAATCCCTTCCATAGATGAATTTAAAATTTCTTTGGCTAGATCAGATTAATCAAAGCTTGGCCTGTAAAGAGGATCAACGCTTGTAAAAGTTTCTCCCGATGATTCTTCATTTTATTTATAACCTTTATTTAATCTTGGGGTCACTGAAAATGCATCATCCCTGCTGGACCATTTATCTAGTTCCTATCCAAGATCCATATGAAGTGGGGTTGCTCTCTCTCACCTAAATGTCTTGGTTTGAAAACAGAATTCTATTCTTCAATGAGTTGGGAATAACTAATGCAGTTTTATCTTTTTAAAATCTTTTTCCATCACTGTATTGCCTCTTCATCAAAGTACTCATCCAAGACCCAAAAATATAAATCTGTAATGTTGGCAATTTAAGCTTGATGGTACACCCAAGAGCAGCTGTTTTAGGATGTTTTAGGCCTTCCCAACACCTATCGGATCACAGGAGAGCTGCCAATCTGCTCTTTCACAATGCTAATCATGGCCTTGGAGTTTCATTTTACCATCTGGCACATCAGAATCGCCTCCCCAGATGGTAATCATCCTCCCAACAATAATATAGTGAAATCAGAGTTGGAGGATTGTAAAGACTTTTAAAGGTTTATTACATATGCCACCAGAGTTTTCAGGACTGCTTGGTACCTGCCTTCTTCATAACCCCATATCTGATAACTCGCTAAGTTTTCTCTGCTTTGACCTTATAAGCCTAATACCAATGCCCTGGTGTGTACTCACATAGCTGGTTTCATCAGTGACCCTCTACTGTTCCATACTAGGCAAAGAGTGAGTTACCCAGAAGTATCCACCTATATGCTAACATTTCCACTACCTAACTGAGTAAGATTTATTTCTCCATACTTGTATTTGAGGCCCAATATTAATTGATGGCTTCTGTTGTTGCCATAACCCACTTTTCTAAGAGCCTTTTCATCACTCCAAATTTTGTTTCTGCTTTGGTACTTTTCTGTTCCTTGTGTAAAAACCCCTATCCTATCCTCAATTTACCTAGTGTAAACTTTTCACCACATGAATCAAACATCAATCCATATAATGAATTTCGCTTGGAACAGAACAATAACAACAAAATTGAATCAGGAAAAATAGTGTAGCTCATAGGATGAAGTGACATTAATATACAGTTGACATTAATGACAATATGGTTACAGATTTACTATCAAATATAATTAGGTTCTCTTATGCGTTATAGCATGGCAATGATTCTGTAGTGTAAGTGTTATACTTAAATCAGCAAAGGTTTTTACGTGAAAAATCTGAGACAGAATTCTAGCAAATGTTTATACAGACTAAACAAGGTTGCAAGCCTGGAAATCCAGGACCAAGAAGCATAAAAGGGAGAACTAAAATAATTATCTATCTATCTATCTATCTATCTATCCATCTATCTATACACACACACATATGTATACATGTGTGTATGTGTGCATGCATATATATGTATTTATGTGTGTATATGTGTGTGCAAACGTGCATAGGTAAAAAAATGTTAAGAAAGTGACTATTTTTTTGGAAACTGTATGCAATGGCATTAAATTTAAACGTTTTCAGACCTGCAACATCTGATATCACTTTTGCCCAATTTGATATAGATATTAAACTATTTCTTTCTCTCTTTTCTCTCTCTTTCTCTGTTTTTCGTCACATGCCAATGAAAACAAAGTTGATAAGATTCATATTGGAAACATTTTTGACCACCCAGAATGACTCATCAATAATTTTGGTGACCCATTGGTATGATGGGATCAGCAGGTACCAGCTTACAAGAGCTGTATAACCCAATTGTTAAATAGGGATCAGCCAGTTGTTAAACACAGTCTTTTTAATTTCATATTAAATGCTTTTACAATTAAATAAATTGTATGAAAAACAATGATTTACTAATATTAAAAATTCACCAATTTCTAATTTTAAATGTTTTATTTCTGTGCTTTTGAGATTATTTATGTATTTTCATCAATACAACGGAAACAATGTAAAATAATGAACTGTTGTTCATCCCTTTGTAACTATTCAGTGATGTCATGGTAATATGTTTAAACCATTAAGCCTTGGTGAGGTATCTACAGCAGGGAAATCAGCCTATGCTACAATTTAAGGCTTTTTACTCAAGAGAGCTGGCATTCAAACATCTACCAGCATATCAGTGAATGATGCCATAATGTGGATACACTAGGCCCAGATTCCAAACCTAGTTCTGTGATATTGGCCTGTCTATTAAACTTTAAAGCCTCATTATACTGATCTACAAAATGAAGTGTTGAGGACATTCATTCTTGTAAAGACATTACATTTTAAAATTGAGTTCAACTTTGCTTCCTAATGAGCATAAAGGTAGCATGAAGCAGTGACATCAAGCCTGCAGAAAGAGAACATATTTTAAAATGTCATATAATATATCTCAATAATGTGTCTACTTTGGTGGCAGAAGTTTTATTAAAGAAAAGATACTTTCAGGAAGAAATTCAGATGACTTGATGAGTGGACAGATTATATTTATAAAATATGTAACAATTTAACTTTGCCCATTTGGTTACTTTATGCTATGTGGAAATTGACTTATCCTTTACCATATTACTTTTTGAAGGAACTGGAACTCAAATATAATACAAATCCACAAATTGAGTTTTTCTATTAGTAGATTAAATTTATTAAACATTATGTAACTATATTATTTAAATTGACCATTGAAATGCATTCTTCATATTTTATTCCATTTCGTTCTGTTATAGACACAGTGAAACTGCTTGCAATAGATGTTTCTATCTTAAATTGTTTCACATCTTAATTGCAACATGAAAGCAATGTTTAAGAGAATCTTTTTTATAAAGTAAAATTGTTCCTTTTTTAAAAAATAGCCTCATTCTTTTATGCTAGGGAGTAGAAGGAATAGTAGAAAAAAACATTTGACAACATATCTGAAAAAACTAATTTTTGTGCCAGTTTTATAACCTATACACTGCTTGAAGGAGCAAAACAAAGTATGTTGAGTAGAATGAACTTCAATAAAAACATGTATCTTCAGAAAAATTAATTTAGTTTTAAAATCATAACTTGCTCTTATAATTTATTAATAATAAAATATTCTAAATGTCCTAGAAACTAGTAGCAAATGTTAACCATTGCTAACTGACTTTGGAATGTATCTATATGGACAATTATTAGAACATTTTACTCTTCAAAAATATTGTGGCTGCTTTGCAAAAGTGGAGTCAATCAGGCATCCCCTCTACTGGCATATGATAGATAATAAACACATGGAGTGAATGAACACTTAGGTGGGTTTTAAGCATTTCTTTTACTGAGATTCACCTCACAGTCCCAAGTGAAGAAATCAAGTGAGAAGGGCCTTAGAGTTGAAAAGGTAATTTAATATTAATATCAAAATGCAGACATATATTCCACTTTGGTTCTTTCTGTTCTTCAGTGGTTTGAAGCACTTGGCAGTCACCCAGTCAACTGGACTTAACTGAGTGTGCCATCATGCATTGCACTGCACTAAGTACCAGGCAGAGATGCAAAGGGAGGCAGAGTCATGGTCTCTGTCTAGTGAAATCCATCATTGAATATCCCTAAGAGTGCTGTGGCTATAGGATTATATATATATATATGGAAGTTTGAGATATATATCTCAACCCGGCATTATAAGGCAATTTCTTAAAGTTGATTTGTGATTGAGTACAAGCTTTAACACTTGCCCTTTTTGGAAGCACCATGGTTACCAAGCCTTGCAGGTGCAAGACTCCTGTCTATGATTCAGGTTGCGGACTGTGAACTTCAAAGTGGAATGATCTCTGCCACCTCATGCTCATAAAACTCCTGGACCTCTGAGCCCTGATGTGCCTCTGCTTGTGGTGGTGATCTCATATTTTCATGGATGCCCCTCATGTGGGAAGACTACATTTCCTGAGTATTCTCAGTCCTGTGTCTTTCCCTAGAGATGTGATCAGTTGTCGTGGCAGAGAGCTGAAGGACTTGGGAACATTATTTAGTGTTCCAATTATTAGGAAAAATGCAAGCAGATGGAGCAGGGAAATAATATCTTTTGCTAATTATTCGAATGGATGAGCTGACAGAACTTTACACTCTCCCACGAGAGCCAAAGGGTCACGGATCTCCGGCCAATTCTGGCCAAGCTGGCCGGCTGCCACTAAGCACAGAGGCTGCAGTCTGCCTTTCTGTTCTGCTCACCTGAGGCATTTGCGGGAGAGCCCTTACACTTTTTCTTTTTCTTTCCTTCCTTCCTTCCTTCCCTACCTCCCTCCCTCCCTCCCTCCCTCCCTCCTTCCTTCCTTCCTTCTTTCCTTCCTTCCTTCCTTCCTTCTTTCGCTTTGCTGTTGTTTTAATGATAGTTAAGAGTCAACAACAGATTCTCTGTAAAGTGTTAGAAAAACATTTTAAAACCTAGTCTTCTAAATGTAGAAGCCTAAATGTATGTTTAAACATCTATATGTCCTTTTGGAACATGTCATAATATTTCGTACATTATTTTTCTTGCAAATAATGTATAGAAATATCACGAGTGATTTTCTCTTTCTCTGAGGTAGTCATTAATCCCCCCAAATCCTCTATCTCCCTAAAGACTTTCTCTTCCTACCTCACTCTGGTTGCTCAGTGTTTCCACAGAGCACTGATGGCAATACACTTACAAGTTTAATTTGTGCACAAGCCTGTTAGCTCCCTTCTGTTCAACAGCTTTCAGCTGCCCTCCTAACCCTACACAGATGTCTCACAAATCCATATTCCTGCTCATGGAGGGCAGGCAAACTGAGCAGGGTAAATCTATCACCCCAACAGTGCAAAGTCCTAGACCTGGTGAAGGTGAGTCAATAATACCATGCTCATGTGCAAAGCAAGCACATCACACACGACATGCTCTTCCTAGGTTTAGTATTGCAAATTCTACACATTTGCAGAAAATATATAAGCTCTCTATCTATGTTTTCCACTTCATTGAGCCTCTCAAAGGCCCTAGCATTACCTCTCTCTCACACCATTACCTCCAGTACAAATGAGCTACTTCTGAGGTTCACACTCCTCATCTTCCAAGAAATATTCTCTTTCCTATTATGCCACAAGACCCCTAGCCTTTTTAAAATCTGAAGAAACATTCTGTACTAAGAAAAATAATGTGATCTATAGTATCAGATGAAGTGAAGCACTTAATTTCAGGTAATGTTTTCAACCGTTTTTTCATAACTTAAAGATACCAAAATGAGATTTTTCTAACAAAAAGTTCATAAAAGCAATATATAAACGTGAAATGATAAAAATGTAGAATTCCCTTCCTCTTATTAGCATGACTGATTTTTTTTGTTAAATGAATTTGACCCTTAACACACTAAAAGGTTAAGTCTACTTCATTTGGCATTGTAAAAATAACTCTCTACATTTAGTAAAAAATATATTACTAAAGAAATAATATGAACTGATGCATGCATGACAGCAGTCATCAGTTCTTGGAGAAAATAAAAATTTAAAAAGTAACTTTACAAATGACTCAGTAACTCAACACATAAAGTGGATTTTGCTTATTCAATCATGCATTATCAGAATATGCAGAATTTCTTTCTGTCCTGTTGTAACTGATGGCGATGTACAATCACAGACAAAGTTGGGAGGGATCAAATATTACTATTATCTCTGGATCACAGATGATTTAAAAACTAAGGCTTAAATAGTCTTTAAAGAAAAAAAGTCTTGCCTATATTTGCATAGCTATTCTGTGCTTGAATTGAAATGTGAACGTAATTCATAGCTAGCACTTTTTTAGACACATTGTTATGTATAGTTATTGATCTGTAAGCCTGCATGCATTATCTCTCTCTCTTTCTCTCAATATTTGTCTTAATTAGCAATAAAGGAATGCTGTACTATATTCTATTTTGCCTATTAACTTGACAATAATTAAAAACAGCAAATCTAATGGTAGACAGTTATAGGAATATTTTAAGTTACATGCATTACTGGGGTACATTTAAATTGTGAAGAAAAAGGTGACAATATATTCCAAATGCTTAAAATATCACTGTATCCCTTTGCCTATTCTATCAGATTCAGACAGAAAGTAGGTGACTTACTCAACGAATATAAATAATGGGCGACTGATGGACGTGCTATTTGCAGAGATGTGGCCAAGAGTAAGAGAATCAAAGCAAGTGAAGTATTTAGCGACTAACAACTTGGGAAGCCATTCCCACCTCTGAGGCGGAAGAAGTAAGTCTAGTGGCTGATGAAATCCAAGCATGAAGCAAGAAGAGAGGAGATTAAACCACAGAACCCAGCTGTTGTCAGACCCAAGGACCGCCACTAGGAGGGGGAAGCACTGCAGAATAAGCACCCTAAATTCTCTTTCCTCACACCAGCTAATCTGCCAGCTCCCGTGGCTCTCACTGTTGGGGGTCGGGGAGAACGGAAAGCCAAGGTCCCAAGTGATGAAGCTCATAAAGGTGACCCTCCTTTGGAACAAGGCAGGACAGAGAAGGGCAGTAAATGGGTCTTAGGGGGCTACTCATGGATAGCAGAGATTGATCAGCATACTCATCAAGCCACCCCTGAAGAAGTGACCTGAGATTAGTGCAAAAATGTACACCCAAAATACTAATTACAACATTATTTATAAACATAAGATCATGGGAATAATATATATAATCAGAAGTAAGATATTGGAGAACTACAATTTGGAAGTAACCTATACAATTTCAGTTGCAAATCATGAAATAATTTTAAAAGCATGGTTCAGTGGAATATGTATTGAAGTGCACATATTCATGCTATATTAAGTTAAAATGAGGAGGCTAAAAAACTTGTCCATATATGTGTGGATATGAATATAATCATTGCATATTTTTATTAATGTGTATATAAAAATTAAATTGATTTGAAATACCTAAAATTAAGAGTTTAGAGTATATTGTAAGGAGGATGAACTAATAAATAAGAAAATAACATTATTCTCTGAAGAACTTTAAATGTTATTTGTTCCCTTTCAAGTTTAATTAGAATCATGGGGCAGAGTGCCAGTAAAAGTCTTCATATTGAAATAAATGTGATATTATTATTTCATGCACACTGAATACATTTTTTTCTGTATAAGAACAAATGTAAATGTTATTAATATAAACAGGATATGAATTTATTCTAAGTCAAATTCAGAGTAGAAAGACAATTGACCAATAATCCTAGTTGCAGCATGACTTTGAGACCAGGAATATAGAATGTTTAAAAACTGTATTGCTGACTATTATCAAATAAGATCATCTGAGAAAAGTGGACATCTTGCAATCGAGATTTATGATTACTTATCATTCTATTCCATTCATACCTGTGGCTTCTGATTTTTATATACTCAATCTTTTATACTTGTATGAATTTTCATTGAAAAATATACCCAGCTTTTTTCAACTAATAATTATGATTTCAGTAGAAAGATAGTGACTAAATACTGAAAAACTTAAATTCTCTACAAAGAAATAATAATCATATGTACATCTGGAGCATTCAATGCCAAAATCTCCAGGTCTCAGAGACCACATATAGATATACATTTATTTACTAGGGGTCAATATCTTTAATGTAAATTTTTACATGTATTTAATCAACAGAAATATGAGAAACATTATTTTGACTGGTCTAAGTAGACAATATATTATTTCATAATCTATTGATATGACATATAACTATTTCAGTCTAGGACTAACATTAACCTTGAGTTAAAAAATAAAAGCAGTATCACTGAAAAAAAAATCAACAAGAAATATCAATGCTATGAAACATTAGAAAAATATGAAGCAAAGACTCCCAATTCTAAGTCCTCTGAGTAACAAAACAAAACTGTCATAAGCAAAAGATATTATTGTAGAGGGTAAGAAAAGTGACATCAAAATGTAAATATCCACCAAACAGTGATATATGGAAATCAATAAAAGACAACAGGCTAACTGAACACTAAAAAGATGACAATTAAAATAATAATAACAGAGGAAGCTTAAGAATTAACTGCAAAAGTTAATAATAACACAATTAATAAATATTTTCATGTAGTGGAAACTTTCATTTTTTACTGTTTGCCTTTCACTACTGATGCTGTACCAGAATCTTCTAATAATAATCTGAATTCATTGATATCTGCAAGTAGCTTGCTTTCCTTTAGCAATTCCCAGCAACAACTTCTATCCATAAACAGCCATTGTTGCACAGTCCTGAATCATTTTAGTAAATGTTTACATAATGTTCTCATCACTTCCACGGATTAAAAAATTATATGCATATTTTAAAAACAGAAGCTGTGACAAAGATCTAACGTTATATGATCAAAAGGAGGATGTCACAGAAAGGGGATATATACAGAAAAAAAGGAATGAAGCTGCATCTGTCTGGAAAGAATGATCATGATTGTTTCAGTATTGTTCTAGCTTTTCCATCTCCTGGAAATTGGAGGTGGGGTGGGAGTGGAGCATTGGTAAATGAGCTGGTTCAAAACAGAATCCTTTTAAAATAAGTCTTTGAATGAAAAAATAATGTAAAACACCAGAAATTTGCTTAGACCAGGTGGACAAGAAGTGGTCAGATTTTTCACTTATAAATCATTAATTATTGCTCTCCCTTCACATTTTTTTCTCTGCTTGCTTGTCCTTTCGTGCCTTCCATTCTCTCTCACTTTCTGTCTCTCTGTCTCTGTCTCTCTTTTCCTTCCCCGCTTAGTCTCTTCTTCGCTCTCTTTCTCAGATAATACGTCTAATAATAGCTATTGAGCTGTTTATTTCCTTCTCCTCATTTAAAAGGCAATTGCAATTGAAAACGTTTATGGTTCTCTATCATAAACAAATAAATTAATTCTTCTTTGAAGGTGATCTTCATTGATTACTGATACTTGATATAGGATGATGAATTTAACATAAGTGGAAACTTAAAGATCCCTTTATGAAAAAAGCAATATAGCCTAATTCTGTTCTCTCATTAGTCCTTTTAATGCCATATTCTTTCTCATTTGCTATATCACAATCTTTGAGGTCAATGTAACGTGATAGCTAAGCCGGTGGCCTCAATGTCCAGACAACCATATCCAGACTCTGCAACTTACTGGATATCACTGACTTTTGGTAAGTTAATATGTCTCTTCCTCAGTTTCCTCTTTTGTGTAGTAGTGATAAGGTAGTTGCTGTGAAGATAAATAAGCTAATCTGTGTAGTTTTGGAATGGTTCCTGGAATTGCCATGTGCATCTGTGAAATAATAAATCAGAACCCTTAATTTCATAGAACTTACCCAGGTAGCAAAACCAGCTACTGAGCAGCCAAAATAGATACCACTAATCATTTTAAATTTCAGGTCTAAGATTAAAACAATGAAAAAACATGCTTACTAATGAAAGTATATTAAGAATTCCATCACTGGAAGGATGACCTTCATTCTATTATTCAACAGCTCTTGAGGGGGTTGTCAATCTGAACAGAAACAATCACTTCTGTATATTTCTTCCTTCCCAGTCACTCTAAATTAGAAAATAGTTCAGAAAATTCTATTTTCAAGACAATCTGTGTTCAGGTTTTAATCATTTGTAGGTCCATAACTACAGGAAAACTGAGTTAAAGGCAAGCCCCAGAGGCAATTCTAGACACAAAGCACCACTTTAAGCAAATATTGTGTAATACTTTCTGAAACAAAGGCTATAGATAGTATAACCCACTACACAATTTCACACAATTTCAAAAAAAAGTCAATATCATGCCTAAACTCTAATATAAATAAAAATGTAGAAAAAAATGTAATAAAATAATATGCATTTATTTCCATTAATACTCAGGCACAGTAAAATTAGAAAACATAATGAAATTTACAGAGCCTCATTGCTACTCAGAGTCACCATGACGGTTTGAAATACATAGGCAACAGAAGTAGGAATACTATTAGCGGTATACTTTTAGTCCCATACCTAGTGTTGCCGTCATTGACATGATTTCTGAAATGGTATTTAATGTTAAGTAAAACTCTGCGAAGAAAAATAATAATTTTTTTCTTTCAATTTCTACTATATTTGCATTTCTGGAAAATTCAGTGTATATTGAAACTGTTCATAAAATACTTTGAATTCTTGTTAACACTAATTTGGGCTCTATGATCATTAATTATAAATGAATGTTCCACTGTACGATACACAATGCCTACCCTCTCTCGCTCAATAAGTGCATAAGCACTTCACAAAATTGTGACTGCAAAAGACTAATTCAATTTCACAAAATTCTTCCTAGAAATAGGATCACCTGTCTCTGTAAACTTCTTACTAAAGTGTATAATACCTCCTTTAAAAATGGAAGAAATATAGTTTTATAGTCTAATTCTTCTGAAATTGCAAATGTACTCTGATCACCAGAATCAAGAAACTTTTTTTTCTGAGACAGTCTTTTTCTGGTGGCCAGGTTAGAGTGCAGTGGCATGATCTTGGGTCACTGCAACCTCCGTCTCTCAGGCATAAACAATTCTCCTGCCTCAGCTTCCCAAGTAGCTGGGATTACAGGCATGTGCCACCATGTCCAGCTAATTTTTGTATTTTTTGTAGAGACAGGGTTTCACAACAGGAGTTGGCCGGGGTGATTTCGAACTTCTGACCTCAGGTAATCCGCCCACCTCGGCCTCCCAAAGTGTTGGGATTACAGGCGTGAGCCATGGTGCCAGTCAGAACTAAGAAATTTTAAAAGGAAATAGTTGATTGTTGAATGTTTGAGAATGGTTAAACTTTTCAAAGGAAGATGCTTGACATAGACCTGTCTTTTTTGTTTTTGTTGTTAATTTTTATTTCAGTAGCATTTGTGTTACAAGTGATTTTTTGTTAATGAATAAATTTATCACAGTGAATTCTGAGATTTTAGTACACCAATCACCTGAGCAGTGCACATTTTATCTAATATGCAGTCTTTTTTTAATCCTAGCCCCCTCCCCCCCATAACTTCCCTATATGAGTCTCTAAAATCTATTATATCAACCTGTATGTCTTTGTGTACTCAACTTAGCTCCAGCTCATAAGTGACAGCTTATAGGTTTTGGTTTTCCACTCCTGAGTTACGTCATTTGGAATAATGGCGGACGAAATGAAAATGTCAAAAGACCTGTCTTGACCCATGACTACCATGCAATGTAGAGATTGTATCCACACCTAGGATTCTAGAATAGCTTCTAGGGACTGCAAATGGTTTAAACTCATTTCCATATGTCTATACTAGCAATCTGGTGCAATCTATAATAAAGGGCAGCTTCATTGAACACTTAACCAAACATGACCTATTGCAAGAAAGACAACAGAGTCCCTGACCATAGATGCTATGCCTGACTACTCTACCAAGTGACATAGCATAACTCTTGTTGCATTCAATTCTTATTCTTATACATCAAGACAAACACAAAAAGTGAAAAGGAGAATTCAAATAAACTGTCATTAGGACAGGAGATTGAACTTTTGTAATTCTTTGTTTTAACTGAATCTAAGTAGAAAGTTATTTTTCCCTGTATCAGTTTTCTAAGATTGTCATAGTAAAGTCCCACAGAATCTGTGGTTTTAAAAAACAGAAATTTCTTTTTCACAGTCCTGAAGGCTAGAAGTCCACAATCAAGAATGTCAGCAAGGTAAGTTTCTTTTGAGGTCTCTCTCCTTGGCTTGTAGATGGCTGTCTTTCCCCCTAAGTCTTCACGTGGCCTTCTCTCTGAATCTTTCTGTGTACAATTTGTCTCCTCTTATAAGGAACTCAGTCACATTGGATCAGGACCCACCCTAACTCATTTGAAGTTAATTACCTCGTCAATAGTCTAATCCCCAAAATAGTTACATTTCCAAGTGCTGAGAGTTAGGTATTCAACATATAAATTTTGACAGGGCACAATTTAGCCCATAACACTCCCTGCTTGTGGTCGCCATGAAAATCATTAAGAAGCATGATAGAACCTAAGACTCTAAATTAAAGTGCAATTCTCCAAAAACATTCTTATGCTACTTAGGTAAATACACACTGTACTAAGATGTGTGATTTCATTCTTGCTCTGTAATCTCAATGCTGGCTCCTACAACCAGATGGATTATTTTCCTCTGAAACCAGAAACATAGCACAAAGTTATATATGTATATAATGAGTTATTTAGGGTAACGTCTTCCCTCCTCACCATTTTTTTTAACTCATGCTGATGGTCACCTGATGTATCAGTAATGAACAAGAAAAACTTTCTCCTCTGAAAAGGAACTCTGTCATATTGGAACAGGGCCCACCCTAACTCATTTGGAGTTAATTATCTCTTTAATTGTTTTTTTTAATTATTATTCAATTATATATACGATTGAATTATATATATATTATATTATATATATATATATATAATGTGGGATGTTCATGGTGAAATATTTGAGATTTGCTAAATGTCTCTGAAATATATATTATTATTGACTATTATAACTCTCACATGCAATAGATCTCTGCTGTCTACTGAAAATTTGTACCATTTTACCAACAACAGCTCCCCATTTTCTCTCACCCCCTAGCCCCTGATAGCCATCATTCTACTCTTTACTTCTGCATTAGTCTGGTCTCACTCTGCTAATAAAGATATGCCCAAGACAGGGTGATTTATAAAGAAAAGGAGGTTTAATGGACTCACAGTTCCGTGGTAGAAAGTGAAGGAGGAGCAGAATCATATCTTACATAGTGGCAGGCAAGAGAATGTGTTTATGGAAACTTTCCTTTATAAAACCATCCGATCATGTGAAACTTACTATCATGAGAACAGCAGGGGGAAGACCCACCCTCATGATTCAGTTACCTCCTATCAAGTCCCTCCCAGGACACATGGGGATTATGGGAGCTACAATTCAAGATAAAGTTTGGGTGGGGACATAGCCAAACCTTATCAACTTCTGTGAGTTGGACTTTTTTCCATTCCATGCATAAGGGAGATCACCTGGTGTTTGTCTTTCTGTGCCTGGCTTGTTTCACAAAGCATAATGTCATCCAGGTTCAACCATTATCACAAATGGCAGAATTTCCATTTTTAAGGCCCAATAGTATTTCATTGTGCATATTGTCATCTTTTTCTATCCATTTATCTGCTTATGAACACTAACTTTTTTCATATTTTGACTATTCTTATGATTAATGCTGCAATGAATATGGGTGTGCACATATCCCTTTGACATACTCATTTCGATTATTTTGGATATATACTCAGAAGTGGCTGGATCATATGGTAGTTTTTTTTATATTTTGTAAATTGACACTTCACATCCACTCTCTTAGCATTTTTCTTTTTCTTTTTTTTTGAGGTGGAGTTTCGCTCTTGTTACCCAGGCTGGAGTGCAATGGCGCAATCTCGGCTCACCGCAACCTCCGCCTCCTGGATTCAAGCAATTCTCCTGCTTCAGCCTCCTGAGTAGCTGGGATTACAGTCACGCGCCACCGTGCCCAGCTAATTTTTTGTATTTTTAGTAGAGACGGGGTTTCACCATGTTGACCAGGATGGTCTCGATCTCTTGACCTCGTGATCCACCCGCCTTGGCCTCCCAAAGTGCTGGGATTACAGGCTTGTGCCACCGCACCCGGGCTCTCTTAGCATTTTTCAAGAATACTGTATGTTATTAACTATGGTTATCATGTTGTACAATAGGTCTCTTGAATTTATTTCTCTCATCTAACTGAAATTTTGTGTCCTTTGGCAAATACATCCCCAAGTATCCCAGCTCAACCACTGGGGTATGAGATCAACTTTTTTGGATTCCACATATGAGGGAAAGTATACAGTATTTGTCTTTCTGTGCCTGACTTATTCCTCTTAACATATTTTTAGGTTTCTTTGTGGACCCTCCATATTATTTTCCTTAATGGTTGTACATTTAAAAAAAAACTTTTTTTTTTTTAGGTGGAGTCTCTGTTGCCCAGTCTGGAGTGCAGTGGCATAATCTCAGCTCAGTGCAACCTCTGCCTCATGGGTACAAGTGATTCTCCTGCCTCAGCCTCCTAAGTAGCTGGGACTACAGGGGCCCACTGCCACACCCAGCTAATTTTTGTATTTTTAGTAGAGATGGGGTTTCACCATATTGGTCAGGCTGGTCTCAAACTCCTGCCCTTGTGATCCACCAGCCTTGGCTTCCAAAAGTACTGGGATTATAGGCATGAGTCACTGCTCCCAAACCATTTAAATTTTTTATAATGTATATTTTTGTAATTTTTTTTGGATTTACATGCTTTGTCTGCATCCTCACCAAGA
This sequence comes from Callithrix jacchus, assembly GCF_049354715.1. Classification (NCBI taxonomy): domain Eukaryota; kingdom Metazoa; phylum Chordata; class Mammalia; order Primates; family Cebidae; genus Callithrix; species Callithrix jacchus. The sequence goes on along the minus strand of NC_133512.1, from coordinate 101,638,046 downwards.
TTTATCATAAAATATCCTTTTGATAACATCTATTCTAACTGGTGGGAGGTAATAGCTTACTGGGATTTCAATTTGTATTTACCTAGTAATGAGTAATACTCAACACTCTTCATACGCCTATCGACCATTTGAATGTCTTCTTTCAAAAAATGTTTGTTCAGGTCCTTTGTTCATTTCTACATCAGGTTATTTGTTTTCTTGCTATTGAGTTGAGTTCTGTATATATTTTTGATATTAACCCCTTATTAGGTGTATCATTTATATATATGTGTGTGTGTGTGTGTGTGTGTGTGTGTGTGTATTCTCTCACTTTTTACTTTTATTTCCATGGAAATACTGCAGTTTCTGTATTTTTCTTTCCTTATGTGGAAGGTAGTAGAGATTGCTTGGTGAAATAAAACAAAATTTGCCTAGACAGTGACTACTGTTGGATTTTGGATTAGTCAGGCATTGTTTGCTCTCTTTAGTGTTTCAAAATACCCATGTTATTTAATTATTTATTTATTTTTGAGACGGAGTTTCGCTTTTGTTACCCAGGCTGGAGTGCAATGGCGCGATCTCCGCTCACCGCAACCTCCGCCTCCTGGGTTCAGGCAATTCTCCTGCCTCAGCCTCCCGAGTAGCTGGGATTACAGGCACGCGCCACCATGCCCAGCTAATTTTTTGTATTTTTAGTAGAGATGGGGTTTCACCATGTTGACCACGATGGTCTCGATCTCTTGACCTCGTGATCCACCCGCCTCGGCCTCCCAAAGTGCTGGGATTACAGGCTTGAGCCACCGCGCCCGGCCATACCCATGTTATTTACCAGTATTTCCTACTAGAGCAAAGAAAGAAGTCACTCACCCTTTTTTTCCAAAACCAATCCATGCACGTTGTTCTTAATCTCATACTCTGCTCACTATGGGACTATGAACCCATGAATCATGCTTGTTGGATAACTTTTTAGTTTTAATTTATATTGTTTCTTTAATTACTTTTGTAAAGTTTTTAAAAATAATAAGTGCTATTCAAGAGTATAATTTTGGGATTAATTTAAATATGATGGTATTTGAAACCCTTCCTCTAATGTTTTAATAAATATTGAAGATTAATAAATGTTGAAGTTTTAACTGATCACTCTGCATTCAAAGCACTAGGTGAAAAACATAAAAAAGTACAAAAGTTGACATAATATTTTTATTTGATATACTTCTTATGTTTAAAATTGAATCTAAAATCTATATCTAGGAATCTGAAGTAACCACACTGTAATGTAATATTTTCTTCACCTAGTTTCAGTCCACTGATTTTATGTACTTAATTCTACAGACACTATGGAATAGGAGCTAAAGGTCCAAATTTGGGAATAAAAGTTTCAAAGCTTAGACTTTTACAAACTCTTTTATGTTCTGATGGTATTTTGTTTGCTTTGTTTCATTTTTGGTTTTTATTGTAGTTGTTTATTCTAAACTGAGAAATGGAATAGTGTCATCATATTATTTAAATTTCCCTCTATGATTAGCCATTTCTGAGAAGTAAAGGAAAGCCAACGGTAATTAGTCAGATGACAGTCCTCAACGGAGATAAGCAAGCAAAAGTATCTGATGGCAGTAATTATCTGGGTAACTTTCCTACTCACTTTGCTTGGAGAAGCTAAAATCTGTCATATTCTCTCTCTCTCTCTTTCTCTCTCCCTTTCTCCCATACACTGTATGGCCTTTGAAGTCAAATAGGAGGAAAAGTTACTGAACTTCTCTCTTTGTTACTCTTTCCAGAGTAACCTGGAGTAGATAATTAGTTTGTTAGTTATTATAAAACAATTTTTTCAAGTTTTACATTATCTTCAAATGTTGAATGAAATGAGAGGAGGAGAATTAAGTTGAGAACTAAAATTTGAGAATGAATTATTGAGATTGCTTCACTTAGAAAATCACATATTGATGTGGTACAGAAGACATTGCTTGTTTCCATAAAGATGAACAGTCCTGCCATTTAACTAAATACTGTATTTATTACAAAAGGGCTTTACCAGAGCATTAGGGAAATACCATTGTATTTCTCATTTTTACCACTGAAGACAGGGATGTTGGATTCAGTTTGAAATTTGAAATTAATTGTATAAAATCCCATTTTATTTTCAAATGATAACTTTGGGGACAGTCTGGCTAGAGGTTTTTTGAATTATGAAAGGATGAATCTTTGTGAACCTAGTAAATTAGAAATTTTTGACGTCAAGGAGGAATAATGTCAATGCTACATCCACAGGAGGAGAGCCCGGCAAACCTCAGTGTGTGCTTTCTTTCCCCTTTTGCCCCAATCCCCGCTTGTCCTGATTGTATTTCTTTGTGAGTGGTAAATGACAGGTAAATTATATCCCAAGAAAGATGTCAAGTTGTATGAGGGAGAAAGGATGGAATAGATTGAGCTCTTTATTTGATGTGGTGGTGGTGGTGACTTGTCAGGTAGGGCTGAGCAGAGAGAACATGAAGCCACTACTGATTTCATACAATAGCTGTGGGTCTTTACAAACATGTTTGTGAGGTCACCAAACATCTTGTTCCCACTTCAGTTTAATTTTCTATGTGCTCACCCTACTCTGTACAGAGGCACTGGACAATAACCAGAGTGCAGTTGATCACTTTCAGGTGAAGTTGATTATTTTAGGATAAGATTCCTTATGCTTTTTCCTATCAGAAGACCAATGTTAACAAGAAGAAAAAAAATGCCCTTTTAGTTTTTTGGTCAGTAAAATTGAGAGAATTCTTATTAAGATACTTTGATTGCATATGTTAACTAATAACTAAGGGTTTAGAACAAGAGCTGCATTCTAATCAATTAGGAATACTTTATTGAGTGTATATTAAAGGTAAGCTTAAACTATTCCCATCCCAATTTATTCTTCTCTGTTTCTGATGGAATTTAAGTAATAGGCTCTAGCAGAATAGAGAACGGAAGTCTCCCTTGAGCCTATCCTTCTGGTTACTCACCCCAATGTGAATGTGAATAACACTTCCACAGTACCTGAATTCAAAAGGTAATATGGGGAAAGCTCTGCTTGTTAACTCAAGATGTTATAAATTGTAAAAATGAACATTGTCTTATTTCAAATGTCTTAGAAGCAGATGATAGTGGTTTTTACACTCAAATTACATAACTATAAAAAGTGTTCTACACAATGTAGTGTTAGTATATAAAATTACTTATTATAGATTAAATGTGAAGCATATTTGTAGATTATATCTAAAATAATGAGTATCATATCCATAGCCTTGTTAAAATTAGACACGTGTGCCTTTCTTCTATTTAAATATACCATTGCCCCAACACGTACACTCACACATCCACATAGAAATAAATTTTATCTAGCTTGTTTCTGTGACTTGCAGTATGGAAGTCTGTTAAATTATTTTTATTCTCAACTGGGGATTCCAAGATGAAGGACAAAAAGATCCAGAACCTTCTAAAGAAAGAAAATGCCAACAAGTCAGTCCATAATCCTTACAGTAACCACGTTTTTACCTAAATGTCAGTAACTAAAACTCCACAAAAAATAGCATTGTCTTCCACACTTGGCATTTATGAAAATGACATGAGATCAAAAAATTTGAATTAGAATACATATGATAATTTTTTAAGACAATAGGGGCTTAGGCTTCTACAAGTAGCTATATACATGTATGCTAGTCCCAAAGAAATATAAGCAGGACAGTATTTTAAAAATTACTGTTTATTACTATCTAATGTTTTGGCTGATTCTTGTCCACTGGAATTGTAGAATTCTGAAAACACACACACACACACACACGAGTAAAATTAGATCAGTCTAATTTTACTCAAACTGTTTGGTCTTTCAGGAGAGTAGAGTTACCTTCCCCAAGTGGGAAGACACCTCAGTCTCAACTTGCTGCATGGACTCTTGGAGGTCTAAGGAGATGAAGAGAAGTAGGACAAAACCAATTTTGACATAAAGTCACACTAACTCTGGAATCAGAAAATATTCAGCCTCATTCAATTTTAGTACATGAAGTTGAAATGATAAATTGCATTATCAAATTAATGAATTCTCAAAGAAAGATTAAATTACATTCAATCTACTCAACAAATTAAGCAGATATGTGAGCTAGTATACATTGGAAATATTCTTAAACAAGATATTAATGAAAAAATAATCTTCTCTCTCTCCTCCCCATTCCTGAATAAATGGTAAACAAGTGGAAAGTTCAATACACTACGTTATTATTATTATATTATCACATACAATACTGTGATGATCAACTGTAATAAAACAGTTATTTTGATATAAGCAGAATTGCTATAATAGGGAAACTTTAATATTTATATATTCAAGGGAAAAATATTTTTGAAAAGAAGAATTAACATGTTTATACTAAAGCATATAGTTAAAGTCATTTCTGAAATGTATTTTACAATCATCACATAGTTCAAACTGAAGTATAATTTATTATTAGTTCTAGGTATTCAATATAAAAGACAACTATAGGTTCCTTAATTGCCTTCAGCTCTGAAAAAGTAAAAAAGGGCTTCCTGTTTCTATTGTGTGATGGGAGGGTACATCCTTACATGAAATCAGGCGCACTAGGAACTATGGAAACAAGCTGTAAATGTTTTGGCAGTAACTATGCAAACTATCTTAAAATATTAAGCAGTAATTATCAGCTCCAAGTTTGCTGCACTATATAGCTCCACTATTGAAAATTGAGGATATAGTAAATAAATTTGTAGAGATATTTAAATCAATTCATTATTCTAGATGGACAAAACAATAGTTTTAGTAATCTCGAGTTTCAATCAGTAATGTTGACTTCTACTGTGTGAACAATAAATGATCCTTTTTTTTTGTTAGCTAATTTTGTTATTTAAATGTCCATATTCTCCAGAATAATATGCCCTGTTTGCTATATTATTTTTTCTGGTTTATCTGACTGCTGACTTCAATCTAATCACTGAATTGGGTTTTGAGTGCTACCTAATGTCATCTAACTTTGTCAGTAGTTCTAGCATTTTCAAAAACTAATAAGAGAAAAACGGACTATGAAATTCCAAGAAATACTCCAGGAAAACACTGAGGAGCTCAGATGTTTGAACATTCAACAAGAAGACATCATATTGTATGGAATATAGAGAGGCAACAACATGGAAATTGCTGTGGTCTGAAAATGTGTACCCTCAGAAGTTGTATCTTGAAATCCTAACCCTTAAGTTAATAGTGTTAGAAGATGAGGTGTTTGGTGGTTCAGTGAATTATGAGGAAAGAACCCACATGAAAATGATTAGTGTCCTTATGAAAGTGGCCTGGGAGATTTTTGTATTCTTCTTCCAAGGAAAGCATAGCTAGAAGGTACCATTTATGAGGGAAGAGCCCTCCCCAGACTCCACATCTTCAGGCAGTTTTAATCTTGAACTTCTCAGCCTCCAAAACTGAAAAATAAATGCCTGTTGTTTTTAATCCACCCATGTTATGGTATTTTTTTCCTAAGACAGAAACCATCTCCTAAAATAGGGTTAAGTGTTTATAACTTATTTGCTAGATACTGAGTTTTCTTAACATTTATTTTTTGTAAATGATGTTGTTGCTTCTACTAGAAGTTGATTTTTGGCTTTCACATGATCCCCATTATAACTTTGTAGTCTCCAATTTACTATATATCTAGAAGAACATTAACAATAAAGAAAATGGGACCAGCCAGCATTATTTTAGAATCTACATCTCAGAAATGAGCTTATTCTTCTCTAGACATAGCATATAGCACTGGCCCTAATATTCAATATAGTTGGAGTGTACCATTCTTTCTTCACTGCCATTAAATCTTCTTGGTGCAAGGATTTTCTCTCTTGAAGTCAACTGAAGATAATCTAGTAGATCTTGGTCCAGAACTATCTCCTTTGAGGATGAGGCAGAATGATCAACTTTTATCAACTCAGGAAAAAAGACAAAAATCTGTAAAGTATGTAAATTCTTCTAGATGAACTGACTTCTTCCAATTATCCTTTGTCTGTCACCACCCTAATTGCATTTTCCTTTTTATTCCACGGTGTTGCTGAATTTTGTCTAGAATGTGCCTATTTAGGCAAGCTTGTTTGTTAAATGTCTAAATCCATCTTTTACCCCAAATAAAACAACTCTTCATCCCTCCCATGGCTGTCTACACAATATTCATTATCATCAGTCTCACAATGTTTTGAAAGTTTGAGGATTTTATAAGTCTTCTTAGGAACCAAATGAAGTACCATATATGAGAATGTGTGTCAACATTATATAGATTTGGAGCATTTTTCACAATATTCCTCTAAATCCACTTAGACCAAAGCTGATTGTCTGTATCAGCTACTGCCTTTTTTTATTTCTGTAGTCTTCGCAAATCATTTTAAATTTTATTTACATATGTTCTTTACAAACAAGTTTATCTCTTCTTAAGCAGCTGAACAAAGTATCACAATACCTCTACCTCATTATTTAGAACCAGATGATACACCAGGGTTGGAACCCAGTGGTCACGGCCATTGTTTTCACTTGCTATTTCAATACACATCTCTATATTTACTTGCTACCAAAAAGATTTGACAGGCCCCATTCCATGAGGAAACTTCAGACAAAGACATCACCCTCAAGTTCAAGTCATTTCTATCTTTAACCCAAATCAAAGAAATTGTATTTGTAATGAAGGGTTTTGGCCAATCCTTCATAGAATTTTATTCGTCTTTTTTTCTATGCTCTCACTCACCCTCATTCCCCTGAGATGAAATCATATTATCTCTTGATGTTTATTAACCCAAACATTTTCTGTGGACTTACTGATCTCCTATATGGGAGTAAATTCTACCCAATTCCCTGTGGTACAAAATGTATAATCATGACATCCCTAGAAGAATAAAAGTTTAAATAGTCTGTCTGATGAGAAAAGTCCACATAAAACTTCACATAATCTACTTTTAAAGTAGTAACACAATACATCTCTAAATTCAAACTAAATTACTTTTCATAGCCAACCACTCATATCACAAATTTCACACAAAATCAGCTGAATCTGCATTGGCCTATGTGATTTAGACACATTACTGAATTCTATCAAATCAAATGACCTGTGCTACAAAATCTAAAGATCTTTAAGCCCTTGCCCAAGAGACTGTGCTTCATGAATGTCGTCAACAGCCTTCCTATTACAGTTTAGTATTTTGCACTAAAACAAACCTTTGATGATAAATTGAAAACTGTGGGCTGATTATTCTGTAATGAGTGCCAGCTCCTGAAGCCTGCTATAGGCATCTACTTTGAGCACTCATATTGATTAGACCAACTACCATCCAACTTAATCATGGATTTTTCAGGAAACAATGCACTCATAAGCTTGAATATTTTCTGGAATTGCAATTCTGAGAGCCTGACTGCCTCTCTGTGACAAGCCTAGAACCCTGAAAGGAGTTTTGCCCTTCTCTCCTTCACCTCCTCAGACGATTGCTTTAGGAAGTGCGTCCTCCTTGCTCCTTAGAGAGTCGACACAGCTATAACTTAAGGTCTAGACTCGGGGGAGTAGTAGTACCTCAATGCTTAGAACAATTTAAATAACTCTACTTTTCTCTCTTTTAATTGAAATAAAGATAGTTTTCAAAATCTTAAGAAGTGATCTGTGCCGGAAAATACGTACTTCAGTTCACATGCCCCACACCTTGCCTTGTATTTCTATAGACCTCGCTTTCTCATAGTTCTTTCAAATTCCAAACACATTTCCAAAATTTTCTCACAATATGCATTTTACTTTTTCACACTGCTTTCACATAAATTCATAAATTGATCTTAATGTTCGATTTGAAATAATTAGATAAAATAATTTTATCTAATTGATAAAAGACTGTTTAATCCAGAAAAAAATAAATGATTTTGGAATATGAATATATTGAGAAATAAACCTGAGATTCTAGAACTTCAGTTTAGAACTTTGGGGTATACTAATTTATCTGTGTAATAATAATAATAGTACTAGTAGTTAATCTGTAGAGAACACTTTCTGTGCCTGGTATAATATGTAAACTATGCTTAATTCCCAAAGGAATCAAATTTCATAGGTACAAATACTACTCTGATCTTATAGGTGAGAAAATGAAAGCATCCAGTGTGGGTAAGGTCACATAGAGTTTGTATGCCAACACTCAAAGCCCAGAAATCAGGCTCAATTTTCACTCTAAATTGTTTCCTGAATGATCATCTGGTTTCTTCCTAATTTCTATGTGATTGTGGTACTCAAAAGCAATCTACCTAATATTTATTTCTTAAAAAAATTCATAGTTCCTAGTGTGTACATTTTGGTAACTTTCAGTTCTTGGGATTCTTTTTGGCCATGCATTTCTAGCTAGTTTTAAACTCTCGTATAAATACAATTACATTCCCAAAATCAAATTGAGACTTTACAAACATTAAACTTGCTAAAAAAGTTGTTTGACTTTTCAAAAATATAGCAGACACACTTATTGTTAAATAATTATGGTGTAGTCATTTTTCTTTTATATAATTGGGGTATTTTTATAAACTTTTAAAATAGGAAGTTATAGGTGTTTGCTAACCCATTTATTCCCTCTTTCACTTTTATTCATTCACTTCTTTACTTGACCCTTTTCTATCTTCTCGACAGTTATGACTTGATTTGAAATAACAATACTTTAAAAGAAATGATAAATCAGTACTGTTTTCAGTAATTTCTTGTTCAAAAGATAAATACCATATTTTTCCTTTCTGCAGTTAGGGCATTCTTCTGGAAACACTCCCTTGAAATTACATTTTCCTTAATCTGTATTGTAATCAAATAATGATGCATTTTTAAAGTAATCTACATAACTTGTAGGTTATATTTATCAAGCCAAAGCTCTAAAATGCCAAAGAAAAAGGTAGTTTTTAATGGCAATTCTGGGAGGATAATTACTCTAAATTATGTGATTCACCTATACATATGTTAGACTATAATCAAATAAAGTTAAGTGTTCAAAAAGTGAAGAATGGGCTGACCCCAGTGGCTGATACCTGTCATCCCAGCACTTTAGGAGGCCGAGGCACAAGGATCCCTTTAGCCCAGAAGTTTGGAAGTTCAATACCAGCCTGGGTGACAGAGCTAGACTGTGAACCCCACCTCACCCCACAAAATGTGAAGAATGTAATAAATATTAAGATTAAGTTTTACTTTCAAAATATACAAATTAGTTTAACCATTTTCTTCCCAGTTTCTTACATTAATTGAAAGTATATTTACTAGTGCATTAAGACCACCCTTTGCTGACTTTACCTTTCCCTCTAACATTAAACAGCCTAAACATGAATTGTTTCTTTACAAATATATTCAAGGTGCTTAGTTCAAATAACACTAGGTGTCATACACTTCCTTGAGACCTCTAAAATAAAGTGAAATTTTGGAAGTGTATGTGTCTTCGTCAGTCTGGCATTTAATTATTTATTATCTGATTATGATATCAAGTGTTACCCTGTGCCCAGGGACAATTAGCAGGGCCCAATACCCAAAATCCAGGTACATTTTCTGCTCATCACAGGTTTTACTGTGGGACTCTATGTTATCCTGTTCTTGCTCACTAAAGAATACATTTTAGGCAGCTTGTATAGTTTCAGAGAAGCAGGTGCTAAAGTCTTCTTAGAGGGTACAATCAGAGTGGCAAATGTTTCTACTCTAATTTGACACATTTTTCAGCAGGCATTCACTGATTTCTGGGCCTAGTTGGACAGCTCTTTCCAGAAGGAATTTATACTCCTGGGCACTCACCTGGATATATACCAATTTTTTTTAACTTATTAAAAATCCCTGAATTTTTCCAGGGCTTCATGGAATCACTTCAAAATGGTTAAGATAGAAATATTTTGACTCCTTTTTTCTCTTCAGTTCCAAAATTTGGGCAGACTTTTGAGATAATTTACCTTGTGGCAGATTATTTATAGAGCTCTGCAATAATAATGATGGTTGTGATAACAACATTTTTTATATTTGCTGAGGATATTCATTTTAAGAATGTATTAAGATATTGGAAAAATAGCCAGTCAACATTTACTTGAATCAATGTTAGTATAAAGATGATATGAACTTATTTTGGTCCCTTTATTCAACCACTCATCACCAATGTAATATCTACCTGGGTCATAGGCTAATCTCTATGTAGCATAATGCCAAACCCAATGATAGTAGATATTCAACCAATATTGGGGATGCAAATGAAGAATGTATATACTGCTAGTGAAGCCACTACTCATTACCAATTATGGGATTGAGTTAACATTTTTAAAATTTCTGTTGAAGTAAAGAGGATGTCAGCAGTGGGAAAGAAAAAATGTCCATCCTTTCTTATTTTCCATTGCTCCACTTCCAAAATTATGCAACTTGCCTACTGTGTTTTCTGGTCATGCTTGTGTGTTGTGGTGAGGTGAGGGGTAAGAAGGGTGGGTGAGTGGGTGTGTGTCTACCTTTGGTCCACTTAGTTTTACTACTTTCAAGCTTTACTTGACCTTACTTCCAACTAAAGAGACATATGTTCAAATCACTATAAGCTGTCTTCAGTTATTTGCAAACACAGTGTAATATAGATACCAATAGCAAATTCACTCTGACAAACAAGAAATTCCATGCTTAGCATATCTAATAGACATCTGGCTGGACTGTTATAAGTTCTTTAATTGGATTATCAGTTTTACTGGACCATGTAGTTTGACCAGAACAAACAAGCTTACTAATTCCTACCTTCTCACTAAAAGTCACTGATAACTGAAGGAAGAAGAAGTTTAATTCTAATTTCTAATTGTAATAATGGTGAAATATAAATTCTAATGGAGTTAGATAGGAAGAACATAGCATTATACTCTAGGGAATCTCTGATCTGGGAACAGTTAAACTCTTACGACTTTAAGTACTTTGGGTTCCAGATGTCCATATATAATTAACACAAATTGAAGGCAAAGCTAGTTATATTACAAATAATGTGACGTAACTTTCAAACTTGACCAAGTACATTGAAAACAGATGAAAGTAAGCTCTTAGCTCATACTGGCATGAAATAAGACCATCTTATATGGCACAGAGGTGGCGCAGGTATTTACATGTGTCATTAAACTGAGTTTTGTTGTTTCTCATTAGGAGAAATTACTGCAAACTCATTCCAATGCTTTATGGAGATGAATACACCCTCAGGTATATCATTTTCTTTTACAAAATAATTAAATAGATGTCTATTACATGTCTTTTAGTTAAGTACTCTGGGAAATAGAATGTTTCAGATCTACTTGAGATACCCATAGAATAGAATTCATTGAGTTACTGAAATGGCAATACATTCAATCTTTGCCTTTTTTCTTCCTATTGAAAATACTTTAACACTATGTTAGTGGAGTTTAGTGTAATAGTTAAAATGGAGAGTCATAGTTAAATAATAGACTTCTGAAAAGTTATGCTTTCTGACAGTATTTTACTCTATGACTTGTTTCTTTGAGCTTTTAGAAATGGCTGATGGCAGTTCTTTATCAAAGTGTTTTGGCAAGTGGTCATTGACTTTTGATAGCCTGTGATAATTCAAATAGGAAAGGGGCATTTTATAATCCATAAGAATGCACTTGCTGTATTATTTTACAGGAGGAGTATTTTACAGAATGAGAAGGCAGTTTCTCTCCTGTTAGTCATCTGTGTGTTTCTTCATTTTCCATGTTGTACCCAATCTGCAGTTCTTACTGGGACAAAGCATCCTTTTAAATCAGTAAGAAACAAAATAGAATAAAAAATGCTGAATCAGGCCCAGTAACACCATACTAATTATGCAGTGAATACACAGTACAATTTACAGACCTATCCAAGACCAAACAATAACGTTGAAAACTCAGTCTATTCCAGGAGTAGGCAAGTCTCCATAAATTTTCTATTTATCTTTAAAGGTAAATGGTTATTCATTGCATAACACTGAAAGACATGGTGACTCCTACTTAGTCCTCCACAAACCTCATCAGCTATTTAGATGACCAATCATTTTTACTGTGTCAATAAAGTCAGTGGAAGACTTGGATCTGCAGAGGCACAAGAATTCATAGACACATTCATTCTAGTCTACTTCGAGTAGACTAGATAGAAGAAAACCATATGGGGGGTTTGAGGAGCTGTGAGCTAGGAAGAAGGGCTTGATAATTATTAAAATTATCTAAATGTGAAAAGAAAATCTAAGTTTCTCTAAACATTCTTAATTCTTAGTGCTTGCAATGCCTCAGGTACCTTGAAGTAGTTACCCTGATGCCTGCTTATGTATTTCGGTTTTGTGTTTGTGTTTATGTGCGTGTTTGCCTGAATGTAGTTTCTCCTGGCAGCAGCGCGTTTGGTTTACGTGTGCATATGTATGAGTATGAATTAATTACATATTGAAAACGTGTGCATAACAGCATCTGCAATCCTCCCTCGCTGCTGCTCCAGTCAGTCGGGATGTTTAGCACCGTCACTTGGTGTTAGGACCACTCGGAAGACCTGCCTGTCGGACGCCTGATTGTGGTTCCCGGGGGGCCGGAGCTCCGGGAGCCTGTACCATCTCTATCTGAAGGGGAGGAGAGAAGGAAAAGAGAAGGCATCCGAGCGAGGGTGTTCTCCTCCCCGCAGCCGGGTGGGGGGCAGCCAGGTTTGGAGCAGGGTTCTAGGATTACACGGTAAATCCCCAACTTCAGCACCACGGACAGCACCACCTCCCGCCCTGGGAGCCGCGCGCGCTTCCTTCCTCCGCCCCCGCCCCAGCTGATGGACCCCGGTCGGTCGGCTCAGTCTCCCTTTTGCTTTCAGATGAGGCCAGGGCAGGGCAAGAGGGTTTTGACAGCCAGAGGGGTACGGTAAGGAGGAGGAAGAGGAGGCGGAGGCGGAGGAGGAGCCGAGGAGGGGAACGAGAAGGAAGAGAAGGGAGGGCTTCCCTCCTCCTTGCTCGCCGCCCGGGCTCGCAGGCGCTGGAGGCGGCGGCGTCTCCTGCTCTCCGCCGCCGCTGCCGCTGCTCGCGCTCCGCCGCTCAGGAGACGCTTCCCCGCGCCGCGCAGCGCTGAGGCCGTGCGTGCGCCCCGGGTGCGCGGCGCGCTCCCCACATACACAAGCTCTCCATGTGAGCCGACGGGCGACTGGAAAGCCCCCGAGTCACGCTGCCCCGCGGCGGAGGGAGCGCTCGCCCGCCGTGGCAACAGCAGCACCCGCGTCCCCGCAGCTCTGCCTTCCTCTTCTGCAGCCTCCGCTCTTCTGATTGCCCCCTCCCCCGTCCTTTGCTGATTTTTTTTTTTTTTCCCCGAGAAGGAGAGGGCGGGGTGGGTGTCCCTCCCCTCCTCTCACCCCTCTCCTTTGCCTTCCTGGTTTGTATTTCCTCCCCCGGCATTGCACTGGCACACAGTGCAAGAGGCAAGACCCGCAAGGAGGGAGAACGAAGGCTGAGACTCCCCTGCCGCTCCAAGCCCAGAACTGGAGCCTGGAGGGGGGTGAGGAGAGAGGAGGAAGCGGGAGGGGCTTGGCTTCCTCACGTATTTGAGGACAGCCCACCTCCCTTCCAGAACCCTACGGAGAGACGGACTGCATCTCCGCAGCGAGCTCGAGGAGCGCCGCCGGCCGGGAGGTGAAGGATGCTGGCGGCTCCGCGCGCCGGCTGCGGGGCAGCGCTCCTGCTGTGGATTGTCAGCAGCTGCCTCTGCAGAGCCTGGACGGCTCCCTCCACGTCCCGTAAGTAGCCCTGTCCTCGCTCTGCACTGGAGCAGTTTCAGTGCGGCACTGATGTTTGGCACCAGGGTATCAACTCCGAAGTGCCTTGGCAGTGCTCGCACCCTGATGTGTGTGAGTCTCCGCTGTCACACACTTGCAGCCACTGCAGTAGACAAACTCAAAACCCAGCGTTTCTGATTTGGAAGAGACGGGTTGTGACGCGGGTGTTGTTTCTGGAAAGTTGTTCCTGGTCTTGGTGATCTGCTGGCAACAGCTTGGTTAGAGAGATTGGTGTAGATGGCAGTTACTTAGGAGTTGTTTGTGCAGAGTTAATTGCATTTTGCTTAGGTAGGTCAGTGAATAAAAAGTGAAGACCATGGCAAAACCAAGTTTCTTATTTTTGTTTATGGATATAGCTTAATGATCACGGAGTTGAGGTTAACAAGAGGAGCATATTTTAAACACTTTGGGCACCTATAGAGTCTCTTTAACCTCTCCAGTTCCCTTAAAAGGTTAATGCTCCTTTAGCACTTGCTTGTTAAAATGGAAGGCAGTGAATGTAATCTTGTAACTGAAATTGCTTTAATTCCTTGATACTTTGATATCATGGATATGACTGATGCAGTACGGAACTTGGGACAGCCAGTGCAAAGCGTCGTTAATGTAGTAATGAGATTCTTAATAGAGTTTGCAGAAAAATAATTCTATTCAATATGTATATCTCTGCATTTTAATCGCGCGTGTGTGTGTATGTGTGTGTGTGTAAGATTGCCCATGTTTTCATGAGGGTTAGAAAGAAATGGAAGATTCTGGCCCATTTTCTGCATTCCTTTAGGATTGCATACCGTGCATGTAGAGAGGAAATGCATGATTGTTCCTTTGGTTTGGAAAGAGTTAAACACTAGAAAGACTGCCTATAGGAATCTTAGGATAATATTCATAAGCGCATATTTGTTTCTGAGAATAAGTAAGTTGATAAAGAATTATCATGGAGTGTAAAGAATTATCATGGAGTGTAAGAATTAGAGTGTAAAAGAAGTGTGTTTTGTTTTTGTTTTTGTTTTTTGTCCATTCAGGAAAGGAAAAGTTTAATATTTTCCAAAATTCCTCATATATGAAGTAGTCTTCTCTTTGTTTATAAGATTTGGGGTTGTATTAATGCATTTTTGTTTACATGTTAATAATGTTATTATCCTAGTGGCAACTATCAATAGGAATAGCATTGAAAAAGGACTTTATAAGTTGTGTTAGGGAATCTACTATATAATGGTATCATATGATGAACCAGTATTACTGTTTTCATGTATCTTCCTAAGTACAGTATTAGGTTTTCTTTTCTCACAATGTTTAAGGATAAGGAGATAAAATAAGTGGCAATCTAAGTTTGTAATGAACTTGAAAACATGATATAACATTTTTTATAAAAAGAGTTAAACCACAAAAAGTTAGTGTATATATTTATATCAATTTTATAAATTTAAACAGAAATTGTGGAGATACAATGCTTTCTGTTGATATTTACACAAATATGCAACTCTATCAGTGGGAAACTAGTTTGATGAAATTTGTTTCTTTTTCAAGGTCTGGTTATATAGAATTGGCTGCCACTTTTCTTGAAAAATAAACTCCTTATATGTTAAATTTCTTATATTCACTGGTTGAAGGTCCTCCTATCCAGAGTTTTTCCTGGGTTCTGTATTTCATCATTTTGTATACTTTAATTATGATGGATCAGTCTGAAACGTTTGCCATGTGTAGCAAATGGAATACTGGCAGCCATTGGGTTAATGCATTTTAAGATAGAAAAAGTTGTTATTTCAGAAATATTATCTGAGTTTTTAACTATTTAGTTAAAATCTGAAGATAGAGAACATAGAAACAATTACGTTAAAGATGGATAATAGTTATGTTTATTAAGATACATTTATTAATTTGGCTTTTATTCTCTATTTGAAAAATGTATAATGGTTTAATTAAGGTGCCTTTTTATTTCATTTGAATTTAAGCTGTGTGACCAAAATGCAAAGTTGCCCTATATTCTGGAAATGAATTAAATAATAAAAATGATACAGAACTTTATTGATTAGAATGAGCTTCATGGATTCAGTATTTTAAATATCACTTATAATTTATATTAACGAACATTTTTATTTACATTATATATAGCTCTGAAGGAGAGTATGATAGTTATATTCTTAATACTAAAAACATTCAAAGGAGAAAAAGATGAAACTACATGAATCTAAGATAATGAGCAACTCAACCAGGAGAGGTCATCACGAGACAAAAAGTAGCATGAAAATCTAAAACTATCATTTTTCTTTGATACACATTTTTAAAATGTGATGAGTATGCTAAAACTTTCTGTTCCTAAATACCTTTTTAATATGAGGGACATTACAGAAGATACTGTTAATACTTTATTTCACAACGACTCCATTTCAAATATGTATTTGCTTATGACTTTTTTTTTCTGTCAACACACATATAAAATTGCTAATTCTATGTGTTGTACAAGAAGACTAGAATAAACTTTAAAACAAAGCTGATCTCTATGGTTATGTAAAAATATGATCTAATTTCTTTGTACATAGTGAAAATGAACTACTGGTGAGCTGATAGAATGAATTGTGTATCTTCCCTTCCTGTAAATGTAGACACACGAGACACACCTGGGAAGTTTAAAGAGAACCTTTTACTCTTAGGGAGTTGCATTTATTTGAACATATTAGAAAGACCCTGACAGTGCCGTCCTAGATGATGAGGAGTTTGAGCTAGCATTTAATAAATTCACTGTTTAAAGCTAACTGAATTTTTAATTAAATAAATGATCTCCCATAAAGGTCAATTTATGTCATTTATATAGCTATTAACCTATAACTTCATTGACCATCACATTTGGGAAATGTGTTTTGAGTGGGTTCAAATATTCTCTAACAAATATGATTTTATATATGTGTATATACGCATGTATTAATACATGTGTGTAAATATATATGCATATATATATTTTATAAAAACATTTGAATTCATGTTATAAAGTATGTAGATACATATTTAACATAGTATATACTAAATATTATATGTAAAAATTGGTATATTTATATATTTTCTAACACATCATTCATGGAATTTAAGTTATTTACAAATTTATAGAGAGGTCTCTTTCAGTGCAATTATTTTAAGTAGTGCAAAAGTATTAAGCAATACTATATTAGTCTATTTTCTCTTCCTCAATTTATATACTTCCCAGAAAATGGTATATTATAAATGTAAAATATGTAAATTGATATAAAAGCAAATATTATTATAGAGACCTTGAACATAGTAATGAATTTGTCTTAATAAAAACAATTTAAATTTGAAAGGAGCTTTAGGCAAGCAAAATTCATTGGTTGATAAGTATGGTACACTGTTTACTTAATGCAAATTAATAGTATTATTATTAACTTGTTGGAAAGAAATATATAATCCTTATTTCATTATAGGCATGTATATTCATGAAATAAGAGTCATTGTTCAAATTTTACTCTTTACCATCAATGTATGGCAAAATTGGGTGAAAAAAACATTAATCCACAAATTTAATTTAGGTCTTATTAACCTTTATGTGGTTATAAACCTATATCATTTTAGATTATATCAAAGTTGTTTGGTGCATATCATACATTAAATCTTACATTTCCAATAGAGTTATGTGCCGCATAATGACGTTTCAGCCAATGATGGACCACATGTATGATGGTTGTTCCATACAATTATAATGGAGCTGTCATATATAGATATGCCATCTTTCATTTTGTATATTGTATTTTTACTGTATCTTTTCTGTGTTTAGATATGATTAGATACACAAATATGCATTGTGTGATAATTGCCTTTAGTATTCAGTATAGTAACATTCTGTACAAGTTTGTAGCCCAGAAGCAACAGAGCATAACATACAGTCTATACTATGTGTGAAGAAGGCTATGCCATCTAGGTTTGTGAGTGTGTACTCTGTAATGTCAGCACAAGGACAAAATTGCCTGGGGTACTTTTCTCAAAACATATCCCTATTGTTAGGCAATACATGATGGTATGTATTTTTTTTCTATTTTAAGTAGCAAAATCTTTCAAGTTCTATAAATTCTCTGAAATTTGACTCATTTTTCCCAATTAGTAAATTCTTTTAGACAAAAACTTAATCAAATCTCTTAAAGTTTACATAAAGCTTCTTGTCTTGTGATTCTTTTTTATGATTGAAAGAAAAGAAATGTGACATGCCTACACTTGTCTTCTCTTTTTAAGAAGTAGATTTTTGTATTTGTTGTAAATGGTATGCAGAATTAGGAGAGAATCTAGGCTCAGAAATTCTTAATTCAAATGTGTTTTCTTTAAAATATTAAACATATGGAGATCCAACTTGTGCGAGTTGTCTGTGTAGTGATTGATGTCAGTGGGATGAAGAAATAAAATATGTACTTTAAAGATTTTCCCATATCTATTCCTGATCTGAGAAGTGCTTTAGTTTATCTTTTTTCACTACTTGCAAAGTTATGAAACAGGGCATACAGTAATTTTAAGCCTCAAAACCAGTGTTGTGTGAAATAAAATAAATTTTATATTTATATCTCTACCAGTATCTGAAATTGGTTGTTATCAGTTTCGAGAGAGATGCATATTTTCAGATAAGTAGTTATCAAACACATAAGGTATATTTCTACAACCATTTAATATTGGGCTGCTGATATAAATTATATGCTTATTTTGCCATTTTAATAAGTAAGAATAGTCATACAATCGTCTGTATACAGATGTTAATTTTGAAATGAAAGCCTTGAAAAGAATACTTGTAACAGAGTGATTCATTAAAACACTGGATTTTCCCATCTCCTGGGCTCTATAGAACCTGTGAGTTTTAGTTTTGACCAGGTAAGGATGTTGGAATGTGCAGGTGCTACCTCTTTCTCCATACTAAGAGTTCCTTTGATGGGAAGAAAAGTCCACCTATGACACTTTTAGAGTCTATGTGTACAGTTCATTTATTCTTTCCTATGTTGAGTAGAATTACTTATCTGCTTGGTAACTATGGGAAAAGGACCTAGATGTGCTTAGTTCAGCCCCTCCTTTTTTTTTTCCAGGCTGCCTGCACAAAGAA
This sequence comes from Callithrix jacchus, assembly GCF_049354715.1. NCBI lineage: Eukaryota > Metazoa > Chordata > Mammalia > Primates > Cebidae > Callithrix > Callithrix jacchus. Next base: position 101,619,227 of record NC_133512.1, on the reverse strand, counting down.
TAGATTCTGCTGAATGATACATGAGTAGGCTTTGCCTCAGCACTAATAGTGATAGCATGAAGAACCTTATAATGTTCAGTTTTTCCTATGGCTTGTGATTTTAATTTGAGAAATCAGGTTAATGAATCCCACTGTTATCACACATTTAAGCCTTATTCTTTTGGATCAGCAATACTTATATAAAGAATGTCATTTGCTCTCTGTGAGTTATTTTCCAGCCTAGAACTCAGGCAGGGAAGGGACTGACATTTACTGTATTCACTAAAACTACAAATATATTGATATTGCCAACAAAAAGGTTGATATTAAACTAAATGAACATGAAATAATTTCTGCACAGTTTAGAAACCAGTAAAGAATAAGACTTGTTTTTTCTATTTGATATTTAGCTGAAGATTTGGCATTACTCTGGTTAGGACTTCCAAACCCACCCATTCATTCATATTCCTACCTAGTGCTATTAGTGGTATTATTTTAGAGGGATGCTTAAATACCATTTCTTTGTCTATGGTAAATAGCATTGCCATTTAAAATACAGCCTGTTTACAAGATTTGCCAGTACACAAACAATTCTATCTTGTGCATGTAACTATTTGGTAAATTACATATGCCTTTAGTTGGTTGTTACTTCATGTTCCTTCTGTAAAATCATGGAGATGGAATGTGTTGACAATTATTCTTTCAAAAAAAAGCATTTTCACTTAGAAAACAAAGTTGATTCTTTCCTCAATTGAAAGTTTTGAAAAATATCTTGTTAAACTCTTCTTTAGTTCACTTTGGAGGTAGACTATTCATAATAACAGCTTGAAGTAACTGATTTTTTATGATGCTTCAGATTTTAAAGCCTCCCCTGATAGTAGGAAATCTAGATATAAAGATGTGGTTGTTGGCTCTGAACTTGCTTGCTGAAGATAACATATTTTTGGTATACTGTAAAAATGTTGAAAAAATACAGAGGAGCTCCTGGGGGCCATATTCTATGTTTTTCTTATGATTTAGATTTGCTTAAGATACCCTCATAAACATAAATAGTGATATATGTTTTAATGTTTTTATGTTTAGGAAAGAGGTGAAATTAGATCCTGAGAATACTTTTGCCAGGGAAAAATTCCCCAAACATATATAAGTTTTTCTTTACCTTTTCTAGTACATTCACACCCTTCTTTGTCTGCACTGGGATGGTGATCTGGGAATGTGAATCATAGGAAATGGCAGGCAATAGAGGTGTGACCTGCAAACACACTGTCAGAGTCACTAAACCTTTGTCATGTGGGATATCTAAGATGGAATTAAGTTATGTAACTTAATTCAGCAAGGATTTGCTCACCTCTATGCATTAGATGTCATATTGAAATAGTATGTTAAAAGAAAAATCTTGCCTGAACTCCTAATTTTTATTTACTGTTATAATGTCATCTATGCTATTCAATTATAGTATTATTTGAAAGGAATACATGGAAAAAAAATAATAAGCACACCATGTATTGTTAAAAAACAGTCTATTAAGTGGTGAAATACCATGATATGCCAAATAAAAGAATACCTCTAAGAAAATTCTCTTAAAATTAAAGGTGCTTCTATTTTTAATAGCAAAGGCTTGAAACCAACCCAAATGCCCGTCAGTGATAGAATGAATAAAGAAAATGTGGCATTTATATGCCCTGGAATACTATGCAGCCATAAAAAAGGAGTTCATGTCCTTTGTAGGGACATGGATGAAGCTGGAAAGCATCATTCTCAGCAAACTAACAAAGGAACAGAAAACACTGCATATTTTCACTCATAAGTGGGAGTTGAACAATGAGAACACATGGACACAGGGAGAGGAGCATCACACACCGGGGCCTGTGCAGGGGTGGGGAGAAAGGGAAGGGAGAGGATTACGACAAATACCTAATGTATATGGACTTAAAAGCTAGATAGGTGCAGCAAACCACCATGGAACATGTATATCTATGTAACAAACCTGCACATTCTGTACATGTATCCCAGAACTTAAAGTTAAAAAAAAGAGAGAGAGAAACTACAGGTGTTAATATTGTCATTTGTATATCATAGGCTTAAGTAGTTGTTTTGAACTAACAGAAAACACATAAACACATATAGATTAAATTTTAGCACAGTTAACTCAGTTTTCTAAGCAGCCACCTCTTAATAGAAACCAAATTTTTAAGTAGCATTGTAAGTATAGACTTTATATATATATCCTTTTCAAACATTGGGCAAAAATTCATAAACAGAACTGCATGAATAAATTTAACGTAATTATGTTAAAAGGTGAATTTATAGCATATTTCATTGGTCTTATTTTTTAAATTTATTAATTACATGTTAAATAACAGCCTATGATGTATTAAATTACTTAATTGCTAATAAATTCTAACTTGAAATGTAAATTTTTATGTAGTTTATTTGAAACATATTTTGGTTCAAATAAAAATATATCTGGAAAATAAAATATGAATATCAGGTTTTTAGGTTACCAAATGAATATATTAGCTTAATGCTTTTAATGCCAACCAACTGAAGAACACGAGATTCAGGTGATTTTTTTTTTCTATGTATTTGCAGCAACAATAAAACGATCGGTTCGATGCCACCATCAACACTAATGTTACTAATTCATCATGATATTTTTTCTCAATGGATCTGAATATGGTCATTGAATCTTTCTCCACACTATGTGTCAGACAACCACATATAATCCCATCAGATTTAGTATTTAAAAGAAAACTTTTTAAACTCACCACCAGCAGCTTTTCAACTAATAAAACACACTTATCAAGAGATTGAGACCAAACTGGTCAACATGGCGAAACCCCGTCTCTACTAAGAATACAAAAAAATTAGCTGGACATGGTGGCGTGTGACTGTAATCCCAGCTACTCAGGAGGCTGAGGCTGGAGAATTGCCTGAACCCAGAAGGTGGAGGTTGTGGTGAGCCAAGATCGCTCCATTGCACTCCAGCCTGGGTAGCAAGATCGAAACTTTGTCTCAAAAAACAAAAACAAAAATAAAACACTCACACTTATCATTTAAATCACTTGGTTAATGTCCTCATACCTAAAGATTATGTTAAGACGTATGCCTAACTTATAGTAGAAGAGATTATTAATGGCAGTAATGAAATTTCCAAAAATGAAATGTCATCATGCCTCATGCACTTCTGTAGTATGTGAGTTTTATTTAAATGCCTTAACGTAAGTATTTAAGTTATTAAGTTATGATTAGTTAAAAGCCAATACTAGCATAGTAAATTGTGTTTTTTTGTATGTCTGCAGTATGGAAATTAAGAATAACTATTTTATTGTGTCAATTGACAATAATAGTAATGTGTCAGAGATAAAAATGTCCCGTGATTGGGTATTTACATTGCTTCTACCATTAAGAATACAAACAAAAACAACCTTATTCAAATATTCTAGGTACGGAGGCATTTATTTTTGTAGAATTGATTCCAAAGACAGGGATGCTTGATCAAAGAGGATATATCGTTTTGGGTTAATAAACATTGCCTGATTGAGTTTCACAAATTTTGCAACAATTTACATTTTCAGCAACAATCAATGAGTGCCCTTTTCTAGAACTCCAGGCAGCAGTACATATTATACTGATAAAATGTTCTGCTTGTATTGTGTAAATAGCCAGTATTTATTGAGTTGACTTTTTATTAATTCTTTCTTCCCAGCCTTTCAAGTCAAGCACTACTCTTTATGTCTACTAGGTCATTTATTTCTTACAACAATGCTTCAGTTTGCAAATGAAAGTATCAGACACATGGAGAAGCAATTTACCTGGGCCACCAGCTTGGCCTATTCCAAGATCCTGTGCTCTTCACCATAGCACATCTGCCTGAGAGTGAATTGGTGTCTCTGTGTTCAAGTTCTCTAACTACTGAGTTTCAGCTTGCATCTGGGCAACATTTTAAGGTGTGATTGCTTGTATATAAGGGAAAAGAACATATTGGCCTAATGTTTCTACCTTATTGTTTATTTATTCCTTGATCACATTGTTATACGTTCTGGAGACTTAAAAATTACATTGGTACACAATAAGGAAATATATTTAAAATAAAGAGAGGAATACAGCTCTTTCAATGGTACCACATTATATCATAATATATAAGATGTCATTTATGTTATTCCTCTTCAGAATAAGGCACTTTTACAATGTAGTTCTATCATTTGAGTACTATTGGAATACATGTAATAGTCATGTTGTGAAAACATTTATTTAAAGCTATGTAAAAATATTTCTTAAAGTGATTTGTCAGGTATAAATAAAAGCTGTTTTTATATCAGTTCTCAGGAAATGTTGCAGTCTATAACTAAAACTGTAAATATGATTGCTCTTACTAAAGTTAAAAGATGATAATTATCATAGATGATAATCTATGAACTTAGTTTTGAGTATTCATTTCGTATAATGGCTAATCTATAAAGCTTTTTTTGAGAGTGCTGTTGAGAAAATAACCTTTTTGTCTTTTTTTTTTTTTTTTGCTTTCAGGGCAGTGGGAAAATATGTCTTTAAAATATTTGCCAGTCCTAATGCTTAAATATTTCTTGTACCCATTCCCTGCTCTCCATTCCTATCACAGCTTCTAAAGTTAAGATTTTCAGCATTTCCCTCCAGCATTAATTTAGTAGCCTCCTGGCATATCTCCCTGATTCTAATCTTTCCCCCTCTAGCTTATCATCTATATATATGCCAGAAATGCTTTCCCAAAACACAAATCTTGTTATAGTACTGCATTTCTCTAGTTCTTTCCTGCCCCTTAAATTTAGTCTCCTCCTCACACAACATTTGCACCCTAAAATCTCACCAACCATACTGAGAACTTTGCAGTTTCTCTAATGCAACCTGCTGTTTTGAATCATATTTCTCTTATGCCTTCTTACATTGTGTTTCCTCCTTTAGCTTTTCCTGTTTTATCTATGCTGATTTAGAGGAAACTCATTTTTGATCCAAACCTCAGAATCTTGGAGCAGGTTGACATAGCACCACCTCCCTGTGGCAATTGGGTCTAATCACAGGTGAAATACTAAGACACAGTAGGCAAATTCTTTGGTTTCTGGACTTATAGGGAACAGAGTAATGACAAATAATGAAAGCCACCTTCAATTATCGGATATTAGAGTGAGAGATTACCCCAAAGTGTTGACAGCAGAAGGAAGGCAAGAAATATATTCTTCAAGAATAAAACACAAATATTTTCCTCATTTTATAAATAAATGTGTGTCTGCCATAAGATAAATTTGAAACCATGTTGTGAAAGCTTACAACTTCTGCAACTCTTTTTCTACAGGATTTTATTTGAAAACATTTTCTGTACTTTCCTTAAGCCACGTGGCTGGTCACATGCCTTTAAACCCAAGCTTGACTGTTCTTTCCAGAAGATATTATCTTAAGAATTATTTGTTATCTTCATGCAAATTAAAGACATGTGTCAACAAAATAATTGTTGAATTTAACAAGTACTTTAAATAGAGTACTTAAGATGCCAGGAAATCTTGTAAATGATAACCCTTGCCTCTGAAAAACTTGATAATTATATATATTTAATGTGTAATAATCCAGCAGATGAGTTGATATTGTTGAAGTTATTATGAAATGTAAGTGAATTTAATTTCCATTTTTAATATGAAAAATATAGTTTTATAAGTATAGGTAATTATATTTGTTTATATTTTAAAATCTCTTCATCCTCACATTTGCAACTTAGTATATACACTTCTCAACCATTTTGAAGTCTTCCAGTCTAGCTAAGCCTGTTTCAAATTTTAAATTCTTCACAATGATCCCTGCAGTGATGCCCACTAAAAACAGGTCACTCTGTTTTCTATTAGTCCATAATTTGCATGAGTATAGCCTCCACTTTTTCCTTAGGTTGATAGATATTAGGGAATGGGCCGGGCGCGGTGGCTCAAGCTGTAATCCCAGCACTTTGGGAGGCCAAGGCGGGTAAATCACAAGGTCAAGAGATCGAGACCATCCTGGTCAACATGGTGAAACCCCGTCTCTACTAAAAATACAAAAAATTAGTTGGGCATGGTGGCATGTGCCTGTAATCCCAACTACTCAGGAGGCTGAGGCAGGAGAATTGCCTGAACCCAGGAGGTGGAGGTTGCGGTGAGCCGAGATCGCGCCATTGCACTCCAGCCTGGGTAACAAGAGCGAAACGCCGTCTCAAAAAAAAAAAAAGTTTATTAGGGAATGGTTGTATTAAAGGAACTAGACTTTAGTAAACATCTTCCATCATACTAGGCACTGTACTGGAAGCATTATATCATTACATAAGACTAGTCAACTCTCTGCTTGAATATTCGAAGCATAAGGATGTTCAAAACTTTAAAGCTCACAGGTTCCATTTTTATACAGTTCCTACTTTTGTCAAGTTCTCCCCTTACATTGGTGCAAGATTTACATTCTTATGATTTCCAGCCAGTAGTTCTAGTTGGGCTTCTCAGGTAATAAAAGCTTAATATTTACCCAATATTCTACTTCCATAAAATACTTGAAGACAGCATAGAATCTAATTAAATATAATTTAGTACTTAGTTTCTACTGCTTTTATAGATAACTAACAAATAACCTTGAAGACAAACACATTCCTTAAGATAAAACACTGTAATTTATATTTACTTATATCCTCTGGATTGCCCAAACATTTCTAGGTACACAACCAGTGTTAAATAAATACAATTGGAAATTGAATTGAATTGAACTGGGTTAGTTTTGTATACAAATTGTTCCTTAAAGTGCATATAGCTAGGTTATAGCAACAAATGTACATTCCTTTGTTGTGTTTTTGTAGCTGAAAACATTGTACTAAAAAGTATTATGATTGTAATATAAAATAGTTGCAACAAAGTGTAAGTAATCCTATTATTACAGAAAAAAAAAAACTGCCTTGAAACAGACATGTCTGTATGAGTCAAAACCAAAAATGAAACAAAGAAGTATTTCAGAGGACTGTTGTTTAAAAGTAATAGGACAATTACAGTTATTTTAAAGGATAGTGTATATTTATTTGCTCAATGTGAAATAAAACATTTTAAAATGTTAATTTATTATCTACTTTTTGCCCAAAGTATATTAGAAATAATACTGCAATTTGAATAGTCTGCATATTATGAGAAAATGCATAATTATATATGCAATAATCTGAGGCATTTCGTTTTACAAAGACTGTATAATCACCCCACATATCAATTTTTGGAATTTAAAATGTGTTGTTTTGGAATTGAAACAAAATTGGAGTCATGTATCTACTTTCAAAGAGAGATTTCAGAATATTGCAAATAAAAATGACATTGTTTCTTTTATCAAGTTGGCATCAATAGGGTCTTTTATCAAAAAGGCTTTTAGATCTGCTATTTTTTCATTTATATGTGTATAATTACAGTATTTAGAGGCTCTCTCATGCTGTGTTTGTTTCCATATATGGATTTTCAAATGACAGTCTCAAGCGGTAGAGCTAAAGGCAAACCATGCTAGCGACTCAAGGATTGCTTTCCTGGAGCTGCACTGTGTCAACTGCTGCCTAAGAAATGGGTAAAGAGTGATTACTCAGAAACATGCATTGAGCATTAGCATGTTTTGGAAAGATTAATCACCAGGCCTGGAACTAAAAGTATTTTCCAATTATTTTGTTTATTATCTGTTTATCAGCTTCCACATACACATTGAGTTTTCAATATTTTAGTTTAAAAAGTGCCATTTAATTCTCTCCTTCTATGAAATCACATACCCTAGTTGTACTTTCTTAATTTCAAAATTATTTTAAGTGTCCATTTTATAATATTTTATCTTAATAATTTACCTTAAAGTTCTCTTTTATCGAATAGGCATGACACAAAAGAAATTAAAATTATTGAATCATTCCAGCTAGTCCAGCGAATGATTAAGTGATTAAGCAAACCCTTTCTATTATAACATTTTAGCTAAAACCTTAAGGAAAAGCTATGCAAACAGCAGGAAAAGACGGTTGCAAGAAAAAAGGGACAACTTCACAATTCTAACATTGGCCAAGTTTGGAAGTCACTTTAATAAGAAGATATTTAGTGGGTTTGGAATTAGTCTTCTGTTAAGTGTGTATTGAGAAGAAAATTTTGAAAGAGTAAATGATCGCACTTAGCTGTGTATCAGCAAATGGGAAAGAAATTTTCACTAGTTAGAGATACAGGCAGTCAGGCTGGGCATGGTGGCTCAGGCCTGTATTCCCAGCACTTTGGGAGGCCAAGGCAGGTGGATCACAAGGTCAGGAGATGGAAACCAGCCTGGCCAACATGTGAAACTTAGTCTTAACTAAAAATGCAAAAACTTGGCTGGGCATGGTGGCACGTGCCTTTAGTCCCAGCTACTTGGGAGGCTGAGGCAGGATAATCACTTGAACCTGGGAGGCGGAGGTTGTAGCGAGCCAAGATTGTGCAACTTTGCTCCAGCCTGGGTGACAATGCTAAACTTCATCTCAAACAAAAAAAGGAAAAATATATAAAGAAAAGAAAAGAAATAGAGCCAGTAAGTATTTATTATCTTTAAAAGGACAGAATAATATATGTTTTACCAGTTTTATTAAACATAAGCATTAAGAAAGCTATGCTATATGTTCCACGATGTGCTTGACTGTCTGCCAAAGTGTGTATCTCAGGGATCCACAAGGGGGACTGGGCCACACAGCAAGAGGTGAGCAGTGGCTTGGGCAGTGAAGCTTCATCTGTATTTAAAGCCACTCCCCATCGCTAACATTACCATCTGAGCTCCACTTCCTGTCAGATCAGTGGCAGGGATAAATTCTCATAGAGTGTGAACTCTATTGTGCTGCTCATGCTAGGGATCCAGGTTGAGTGCTCCTTATCAGAATCTAATGCCTGATGATCTGTCACTCTGTCCCATCACCCCAGATGGGTTGGTCTGGTTGCAGGAAAACAAACTCAGGGCTCTCACTTATTCTACACTATAATGAGTTGTATAATTGTTAGTGTATAAATATATACACTATAATGAGGTGTATAATTATTTTATTATATACTACAATGTAATAATAATAGAAATAAAGTGTGCAATAAATGTAATGCACTTGAGTCATCCAGAAACCATTCCCTCATCCCCACCTGCCTCTCAACCTCCGTATGTGGAAAAATTGACTTCCACAAAACTGGTTCCTGGTGCTAAGAAGGATTGGGACTGCTGGGCTATCTAGATTGAAAAGCATATACATTGCTATACATGAGATGTACTGCAAGAATTTAGGTGTGGGGAGGGATAATTGTGAGGAGGTTTAAGGTATTTTTTAATTGTATTTTTAAGTTTAGCCAGTCTTAAAAGGATTTTGAAAAATTGTATCTATTTCTACTTGGCCTCCTTTTTTTTTGGTTGGTTTCTTTGATTATCTAACCCAAAAATATTTGAAATCTAATTCAGCTTAAAATGTAAGATTTAATTAGGCCAGCTTCATCAAAGCAAGCAAAAATTGGAATACTACTATGTGTTTTATAAATGTATGCATGTACTTATGTATTCATCCATCATCAATGAGTTTAAAATATTAGGTATCTTCCCTATGGCAGGGTACCCAACACTCTTCATCATCTGTGGCAGGTTGTCTCCATCGTTAAAGCTAGTCTCCATGTATGTCGAAATAAATAGTTCTTTACTATGAATGGATATCCTATCCTGTGAGCTCCTAAGATAAAGATCACTGACATGTAATGTTCTATAGCATTGCTGAAAATTATTTTTATAGTAATTACTTGCCGAAATGTATTGACATTGATTCGAAGTATAATGGTGTTTAAAAATAGTCTACATATTCTTTGGGGAAAGCATCTTGCAGTGGTTATTAGCACACAGTCATTTGGGTCATAAAAGCTGGGGTTTGGTTATTAGCTCTGTTCCTGGGTAACCTTGGACAAATTATCTAAACTTTTGAGACCCAGATTTCTAATACACACAATTGCAAAATAAAGGCACCTTATCAAAGTCTTGCCAAAGAATTAAATACAGAATGTGCAGACACAGGCACACAATGGTAATCAATTTTAGCGATTTTCATTTTTCATTATTTTAAAATGCATTAAGTATTTATTAGACAGTTTCTGTGGGTATAATACTAGAAGGGAGTCTATAAATAATCTTGCAAAATATTTTGTAATTGTCTCTTACACTTGTTTCAGAATTTGTTTGGAAATTCTGAAGAAGCTAGAAATTACAGTTTAGAAGAATTGGCAAAGATTAGACCAGTGTATTATCTAATATCCACTTAATAACTGATGTAAATGGCCAAAGAGTGAGATAAAAATATCATTTAAATACATTAAGAAAGACTTAATTAAAGAAAGTATGGCATATAAAATCTATGTTAATTGAATTTTTATATTTTTGTATTATGTGCAACAATATATGATATTGCTATAGTCTACCAAAAGACATCCTAGTTAACTAAAGTCACTTAATAGAAAAGTATACTCAAATATAAAACATGATATAACTTATTCAAATAGTGTAAAATGTCTACATAATAGAGATTATTTTAAAAATGTAATTGATATTCAATTACCTTACTCATGAATGTTTCTGAAAAGTGACATTTGCAAATTAGAGAACTTTGTGAGGATGAACAACATATCCAAACACATAAACGCTTTTACCCTAACTTGGCCATATGTGCAGATGATGTAAAGTTTGTTTTCTGAAGTGCCATGGAAAGTATAGGCAGAAATTAGACAATTGTTTCTCATTTTTGAATTTGAAACTATCCAAATAATTAGAAAGCTGGGACATCAAAAGTGGACATTATTTTCAGTTTTTAAAAATTAGTGCTCAGAACTTTTGGAGGTTTCGCTGAAATGATTTATAGACATTTTTTGTATTATTAAAGAAAACATTTGACTGTGGCAGGCTCTGGAGATTCTAAAAGTTTGGACACAAGGTCTCTTCTCTGAGTGTTTTATAATTTCTAGGAAGATAGAAAATATTTACAATTAGAAATTTATGATAAGCAACTTTATGTGTAATAAAAGCTTTGTGATTTTCTTGCAAAGGCTTGGGCAAAATTAACAATTACCTTTTGCTACATAGATAATGAAGGCATGAATTAGAAATGATAGGATCATAAAAAGTGATGATGAAAGTTGGTCACTGGAAAATTATATTCTGAGACATAAACTAAGGCCCTATTGATAAGTTATACTAAATTCTTGTCATTCTATGTCCTGGGATTTGGGCAGAGCTCTTGGGCCTGTCTATGAGACCCCTGACTGTGCCCTGCTTGCCGCCAGCCTCAGCTGGTGCAGGAGATTTTATTTATCACCCTCTGTCAGAGATTGGTAAGGTATCTGTGAAAAATATTTTCACAAATTTTGTAATTGTGTAACTTCTGGAAATAGAGACTGAAAGGCTTAGGATAAAGTCAATGACAGTCCTTCTTCAACAGTTAAAAATTAATGTAGTTCTATGATATGATTAGAGGAAAAAAATTTACGAAGATGTAGATACTCCACTAACTAGTTGGGTAGCCTCAGATAATTTATATAATCTCTCTAAATTTAAGTGTTTGTAGCTATAGTATGAGAGAATAATACTAGTTTCTCTCTCAAATCTGTGAATCTAGTCTCCTAGACTTTTGAGTCTTAGAACAGAATAGAGAAGCACCTCTCATAAACCTCAGTTTTGCTTTTATATCTATTCCGAACTAAAGATTTGGAATAGAGTTTCCAGGTTATTTCTGAAGCTTAAATAATATTACACATAAGAGGTGCTTAACAAATTGCCTTACCAATAATAAGTGCCTAATTAATGTTCCTTATTGGCAATATTATTATGCAGCTTAGTAAAACGGAATCTTAGAAAGTGGGGTAACTTCTTCCAGGATATAGAGTTTTCTAAACAAATGCTAAATCACAGTATTATAAGAAAATAGCGATGCAGTTGATATGATATTAGAAATATACCTTTAAATAAAGCCAGGAATTATAATGAAATAAAAATACAAAGGAAGAAAATATGTTTGTCTCTGTGTTCAAACATATAAAATTCGATCCAAATCAAGCTAATCTCCGTTACTCTCTCCTTATGTTTGATAGTCTCTCTGTGCATGTCCCTTTCTATTCTAATATAATATTTAAAATATTAAGCTTACTGATATGTAAACACCCCCAAGTTATATTGTGTGATGTCGTGTTTGTAAAGCACACATTAATTTACTAAAATTATTTATCATTTCCTATTTACATCTATTATTTCTATGGATAAAAAGCATTTCTACACATGAACAATTTATCAAAAAAGTCTAAGAAGATGAGCAGATTGATCAGTGTACTCTACACTCTTCTTAGTAGTAACTGAGTGTGATTTTTACATTGTACAGTACCAGAAATCACATGTAGTGTGGTAGATGGCTGCCAACAGTCTTGTTATCATTCCGTAAATTACGTGGCACTTGTGCCAATAGGGTGGTTTTTCAGTTTAAAAAAGATAACAAGGAAACTTTTCTTTTTTAAGATGTTTTCTCACTCTTTTTTAATTTATTTTATTTTATTTTTTTAAATTTTTTATTGGATTTTAGGTTTTGGGGTACATGAGCAGAGCATGCAAGACAGTTGCGTAGGAACACACATGGCAGTGTGCTTTTCTTTCCTTCTCCCCTTCACCCACATTTGGCCAAGGCTGGAGTGCAGTGGCGATCTCGGCTCACTGCAACCTCCACCTCCTGGGTTTAGGCAATTCTCCTGCCTCAGACTCCTGAATACCTGGGATTACAGGAATGCGCCACCACGATTGACTTTTTGTATTTTTAGTAGAGATGGGGTTTCACTGGATTGGCCAGGCTGGTCTTGAACACCTGGCCTCATGATTCGCCTGCCTTGACTTCCCAAAGTGCTGGGATTACAGGCATGAGCCACCTCGCAGCTGTTGTCAGTCTTTTCTATGATAAAGGACTCACAAGAGACCTCAAATCTTTACCATGGACATATTTTATATCTTAAGTTGTCTTCAAGAGACTTTGAATGTTAGGAGATGGGTGAGGTGGGGAAGTCAGGCCAGAAGAGGCAGCAGAGTATGACTGCTGTAAGTACAGGCATTTCAACATTTAGGGAAAACTAGTGTGGCTTGGAGGGGCACCAAGGGTGGTAGAAAGTGCGTGCTGTGCTCTTCCAAGAGATTTGATTCTACAGAAACTCAGAGTGGGTGTGATTGTTGGTTATTCTGGTGTGATTTGCTTTGGTTCTTTAATAGATGGGACCCCTAAGAACTTGAATAATGTCCCCATGCACCAGTTCTGTAAATGTGGAAGCAGGTGGTGGCAGTTGAGTGACTCACTAATTTAGACTTTAAGCCAGCCCTCTCATTCAATATTCAAGCAATTCGATTTCTTCTGTTGGGTGTACATTGCTTTACTAGTCTGTGGCCTGCTTCATAGTGTCAAAATAGCAGTGTCACTGTTTGTGGTGAATTCCTAGCAAAAGGAACAGATGGAATGTTTTAGCACCAAGATGTGTGATTTCAGATTTAAAGGCTCTGCATGGCTATTTCTTGTGATGGCACTTCCGAGTGATTACGATAGGAAAAACAAACTGTTAAACCCTGAAAAGGGGAGGACGTTGGATAAAGCTCATGTGATCAATATCAACTACTAAGTTATTCACCTACGGGGATAACATGGGAAAAGCATTTCCCAACTTTTCTTAGGGTCTCCTTTATGGAGCAAGCCTTGTCAAGTCTCATAAAAACAGAAATAACATACTTCCACAGTTTGCAATATGAATTTTCTATTTTGATTTGCTCTGAAACTTTGTTCTCTCTTAAGAATAACAAGTAAATCATAGAGTGAATATTTTTCAATGCTGAAGTTGTTGTAAAAGTGTAATTTTAAAGGTTGTTTTGGGCCATAATATATGCCTTTGGAAAAGTTAATATATTATTGAAATATCTACTTATTTTATCTGCCACCTGAAAATAGTAATGTTTCATCTGTCCTTAAAAGCAAAGTGGAATATTTGCTTCTTTTGAAATGTCTGTGACATTTTTTTTCTTTTGCATTTTCTGTAACACAAAGAAATACTTAGGACTCGAAAGAAGAATGTGAGCTGCTTGATTACACTGTATTAGTAAACTGTGAATTAATGTTGTTTACAAATTATATTAAAAGCCAAAGAAGAAAATGCATGTATGATTTTATCTAAAGAAAAGCCTCTGCATAAAAACACTCATGGAAGAGTTATTTTCAATTAAAAAAAGATAATTATTGTGTACCACAAAATAGATGATTTTGTGTACCATAAACTACTATAGTAGTTTACCAAGAGATAAGACCAAGGTTACTTTTTTTTGAAAGTAACAATTTATTATAATTTAAATTAAATAATTTTAAATAAAATCATAATTTAAAATTAGCCTTTTAATCAAAAGGTGTTTATTTTAAAAATAAACATTTAGAAAAGAATTATATCTATATAATTATTTAGAAGTTTACTGAAAGGTTATCTAGTTACTTCTCAATGAGTACCATTTAAATATCTTTATAATGAGGTTTGGGTTTTTTATTCTCTTCAAATTATGCTTATTTTTCAGTTAAATTTGGTTTTTGCAAACTACATTCCTTGCATATCATGAGGCTAAAGCCAGATATGTGACATAATATAAAAAAGCATCCTATGAAAGAAAACATTATGAAGCTCTAAAACTATAACACTTTAGCTATAAATTGATGGAAAAAGGTCACATTGTTATTTTAGCACTTTTGTCTGGAAATTCTATGAAGTAGGTGCAAAATGTTAATCTGTGGAAAATATAGTGTACTTTGTGCATTGAGTTTTAAAATGACATGGAAGAGCTGAAGAATACAGAAAGGTTGACATTTCACCAAAAATTTATTAAATGCATTCAGGCTTGTATTTCAAGTTTTTTAAATTACTAGACTTTTGGCATTGATAAGTTTGTTGCTGTTATTACTTAGAACTTAATATGTTACTATGTAGCTTTCCTAAGTCTCTTTCAATATTACTAGTAAATTTGTAAATGATAAATGATCATGAAATGAACTTACCTGTTGGAACAATATGGACAATATCATTCACAGGTATTAAGGACATTTCAGTATGAGGAAAAAATATAAGCTTTGGACACACAGAGCTTGGAGTTCATTTCAGTTTGACTAACCAACATGTTCAGTTTATAGCATGTCTAATACTCTATATGTCTTTCTAAGAATATATGTGTTTGTGTGCATGTACATGTGTGTATATAGGCAAATTTTATTTAGTCATTATCTTGAGGAACTCTGTTGCTCACATAGCTGAAATTTCTTTGTAAATACAACTCACCTCATCAAAAGGACATACTAAAAAAACTTTAAGAAACACATTTGTAAATAACTTATATATTCTATGCTTTCTTAACCCAAACACAATGTAAAATAATTCTGAGTACTTAAGAATGTAACCATAAACACTTACCAAATATATGTTCCCAATTTACAATTGGGTCCCTATATATCCACTGTAAGTTGAAAATACAGTAAGTCGAAAATGCATTGACTACACCTAGACTACAGGACAACATAGCTTCATCTCATCTACCTTAAACATGCTCAGAACACTGACATTATCCTAAAACAAGGCAAAATTATCTGGCAGCATGGTTCACTATCGCGCATTGGTTGTTAACCCTCATGATTGTGTGGCTGACTGAGAGCTTTGACACACTACTTCCTCCCAGCATGTGAGAAATTATGGTAACACAGATCGCAAGCACAGAAAGAGCTCAAAATTTAAAATTTGGAGTACAGTTTCTATTGAGTAAATATTGCTTTCACACCATTGTAAGGTCAAAATATCCTAAGTCCAGACATTTATATGCTGATTTAATTATGATTGCAATAATGCAATGACCAATCAGGTTTGTGGAATTATTTTTCCACCACAAAGTGACTTAAGAGTGCTGTGTTTTTGCTATTTTTTTCTTATTGATGTTAGAATAATTTTTAAGTGACTGTTGACACTTAAATTTAAAAGGGCTTCTAAAAACCAATGAGAAAGATGATGGAAGATGTGTTTGTATTAGATGTAATTAACGTCCATTTGAACAAAACTCTGCCCACCTTAAGAGTTTCCTCTGTGTTTATGATTAATTTTCTTCAAGATTTCTATTTGTGCCTGTTGTGGCTGTCAAGTTGCCATTCTTTTTCTTTTTTTCCCAATGTGTTCATTCCTTCGGTCTGTCAGTTATTTTAAAAATACTGATTTTTTGCACAAATGTAATATGACTTTGTGTAAGGCAGACCTAAATTCAACTAAGGGACTCTATTTAAGAAGTGTGTGGAATTAGAAGTGTTTTTAATGTCTATGAACATCAGTTTTCTCATTTGTAAAATAATTGGGACATTAATACCTGCTTGAGTTCGTGGAAAGTACATAGCACAGTGAACAGCACAAAGTGGGAGGTGTTTAACAAATGTCAGTCCTCTTTGCGTGATCTTTGTACAAAACTAACATGTAATTCATAACAAATTTTAGGTATCCAGAATTTCTGTTAGCTCCAGCTCCCAGTCAAAGGCCTCTGTTGGAATATCTTTGCAGCTACAGGAGTCTTACTTGATCAAATGTATCTCTTTCATACCTGTATCCCTTCCACCATTTCATTTGGTTGACTGGGTTCTTTGTATCCGACTATGACTCAATAGATTTTTTCTTTTCTATTGCTGAAGAAAACTCCATTTTCAAAAATTCCATCTTGTAGACAATTTACTATATAGCATACGACCTATAAAAGAGAAAATGAGATACCATCCTGTGTTTTCAAGACTAGATAAAGAAGTAGTAGGGTTTTGCACAATCCCAG
This sequence comes from Callithrix jacchus, assembly GCF_049354715.1. NCBI lineage: Eukaryota > Metazoa > Chordata > Mammalia > Primates > Cebidae > Callithrix > Callithrix jacchus. The sequence continues at coordinate 101,602,388 of NC_133512.1, read as the reverse complement.
GATTGATGGCAGAGTTTTCTTCCTGTTCAGTGACTCGAGACACTGACATGATCTTCTCCATCATGCATGAAAAGGGGGAAAATATCAAGGAAGGGATTTGGCAAAAGAAAAGGGACAATAGTGGTTAATTCCTTGATAAACTAGGCTAATCTGCTTTTGAGATGTTCAAACTCTGTCTCTTCCACACCTCCTCTTTGACTCCTTTTGAAATACATCTCTAAGAACCTCCCCAAGGCCCTCCTTCCACCTCTTACTCATCCACACTGATGCCATCCTCTGCCATACTCCTTCATTACACTGTTGCCACATGTGTCCTGAGCCATCTAATGTGTGTGGCAAGTAAAGTCTCAGATGCTGCCTTGAAGATGTATGGTCAATGAAATAATCAGGTAGATACTAAGACAGAGCCATTAAAATATTCATTCCCTCAACTGTTTTGGGTAGTTCATCCCCCATTTTTTCTTTTGGGTAGTTAATAAATGCTTGGTTTTCAGTTCTTGGTAGGGACAAGTGATATTTTGTTGATAATAGATCTTCACTTAAATCCCATCACTCAATTTACTCTCTGCATCACAAACAACCATGAGAAGAAAGAGAAAGAATCAATGCTTTTTTCTCTTCCCTCTAAGGAAGAGATTCTCATAGCAGAACCAAAGGGAATATTTTCTAAATTTACTGTGGTGTTTTTCTGGGTTACTCTGAAGGGGTTGGTGGCTGTTGACATTTAGAGGGTGAAAATCAGGACAGCTAGAACATCTTGCAATCTGCATGTCTGGCCTACCCTACAAAGAATTTCCCACCATCCAATGCCTGTAGGTTTTTGCAACTGAAAAATCAGTTTACAAATATCTGAATCTAGAAACAAACTCAAATTTGTATGTAAATACAAAGTATATTGCAGAGTTTTAATGTGCACTAATTTTCTAGATATAACTACAGTGTAAATGGAGGAAACGTACTTTGCTGAGGTCACAATTATAAGTTTTTACCATTTCAGATAGTCAGAAATACAATGCTGCTTATGGTGTCTGAGTGGCAAACACAGCACCTGTGTGTCAGCCTACATTTGTAGTTAATATATTCAAGATGATTCTAGATGTGAGTAAAATATCTGACTACTTGATTATGTCTTCTAATGTGTAGGTGCTTGAATGTTTACATATCAGTATAAAATAATCAGCATAGATCACTATCATTTTACTGCATTCAAACAATTAATGTTTAAATTTTGCATGTAGATAGACTGCATTTTTCATGATTTACTTCAGGCTGAGGGACAGACTGTTCTGGTAGCCATCTGTTATTTGGATGGCCAGAAGCAAGCTAGGCTGTTGGTGAAACACTATAAGAAATATAGTTTCCATTTTCTTTAGCATTTGTAGATAAGTGTTCTATGTTTAAATAATAATTATATAATTAAAAGTTTTAGATTCCCTTGGGAATTATTAATTGTAAGATTGTAACTTTCAAGAAAACTTAACCTTATTCTTTTCGCATTAGGTGGTTTTCAAGCATTAAAAATAATGTTATTGAGTTCTATTGATAAATTTAAATAAGCTGATTTCCTTTTATAATTCATTAGGCATTGTTACATTTTCACTAGAGTTACAACTTAAAAATTCTAATAAGACATGCATCATTCTACATAAGAAATTTTAAATTCAAATATTGTACAACTAAAGGTAAATTTACAAAATAAATTTAGTAAGCATTATTAAAAACTCATAGCCTTTATGATACTACTATTTAATATTATGGTCCACCGGGAAAGGTGATCTCAAAGAGGATTCAGTATTGATTTTCTTGTTGGTATTTTAGAGATACTAACAGCTGCTATGACTTCTGTTGTTTTTTCTTAACTTTGCACATACTGAATTTGCTTTTTATTTCCTTACTATTAACCCACACCTCACCATATTGCAATTAACTTTGACAATAAGCACTCAATTTAATATATTAGAAGTATTTGCAATGTGAATAGAAACTCTTACTAAGAGCAGGGCTGCTGCTAGATGATTAGAAGTCTGCATGAATTAGAAAAAGTGACCCCTTCATATCTTGAACAGATGTAGCCCCAAAGTTCAGGGGTTAATGAAGAAAGGGCTTCCCTCCTTCCTTTCCTCTGGGAAGATACTGCCTTTCACAACTTTGTGGGCAGTGTGTGGACTAAATTTCAGCCAGACACTTGCCCGCTCAGTGGGGCAGGCCTGATGATCCCTAACACAAATTTGGCTATGAAAGAAAAGGGGGGTAAAGAAAGAACACCCAAGTGTTCAATGAAATAGCAGTTATACAGGAATGAAAGAAGCTTTCTAACAAGAAGGAAACAGTGGAGAGGGAGAAATTAAAGATAGAAAAATCTATTCATAGCCCATCTAAATTTCCCTGTTTTTAAAATTCAAGGGTGATTCACTCTACCACTTATGAGCAGAAAGCAAACATTACAACATAAATTACATGATTATGATCTATATAAACTTTTACTTTGTATTACCCTAATTGAGTTCTCTTCTAATTCTGTGTAAAATAATACATCTTTTGATTTACGGCAAGAGAGAGCCATCCTACTATGACTGTCAAATTTCGATTATTCCCAAATTGGGAGAAAGAAAGGAAAGTGTTTATATTTATTGTATCATAAAATTTGAAATATGTATTTATAGCTACTTTTAGAAAAGTTTAAATGTAAGAAAATGACTTTTTAAAAGAAGTCCAGTGTCTAGAAACGCATCCAGCAGTTAGTATGAGACTGAAGTACATAGTTTCTGAAAACTCTGCCTTTTGATATTTTTCCTCTTGGGGAATAAATAAAATCATGTCTCTCAAGTGATTTTCCAAATCCAGAGATATGATGTTACAGGACAATGAATTCCTAGGCTGCCACTGCTGTGTATGGAAGTGGTGCTCCTGGAATCATACTGTGTGGCTGTATGTTGTGACCCTTTCTGCACCACTTAAAGAATGACTTCATTGCTCGCTGTTTGACTTTTTAAATTTCCTTAGAAATTGAAAACTCAGGCTGGGCATGGTGGCTCATGCCTGTAATCCCAGCACTTTGGGAGGCTGAGGTGGGTGGATCACGAGGTCAAGAGATCAAGACCATCCTGGTCAACACGGTGAAACCCCATCTCTACTAAAAATACAAAAAAGTTAGCTGGGCGTTTAGCATGCGCCTGTGGTCCCAGCTACTCAGGAGGCTGAGGTGGAAGAATCGCTTGAACCCAGGAGGTAAAGTTTACAGTGAGCCGAGATTGCGCCACTGCACTCCAGCCTGGCGACAGAGCAAGACTCCGTCTCAAAACAAAAAAAGAAAAGAAAAGAAAAATAAGAAATTGAAAACCCAAGAAAATTTATTTCACATTTTATTTTCTTTTTATTATGTCAGTTTAAAACTCTTTGAAAATAAAGAACTTAAATTCACTTTCTCCTGAAGTCACAAGTGAGAAAACAGAAATAATAGATTGGACTTTGCTAATGATATGCCTAAAATTAGATATTAAGTTATTAAAATTTTAGTTTTCCATGAATAAGGACAAAAACCTCATTTAAAAAAAAACTTGGCACATTTAAATTATGCTGTCTTGAGTCTCCTGAGAATTAAGTCTAGTCTTCTGTCACTCCTGTAAACGTATTTTTACTCAAATGACATAACCTCCAGAGGTATAAAATGTTGAAATTTTCTTTTCAGAATTACTTGTATTATAGCTTTTTCCTTCTATGATATTGAAATACTATGCTTTATATTAGAATGTTAACAAATATCTACTCCCCAAAAGAAATTAATGGTGGTATGTTTCCTGAAATAATCTGTTTAATGAATAAGAACATTTCTACAATAAGTTTATAGTCTTTTTACCTTAGAATATCATTAGACCTAAATTCTAATTTCGTTCTTTTTTCTTTTCATTTGAGTTGGAGTCTTCCTCTGATGCCCAGGCTGGAGTGCAGTAGCAGGATCTCTGCTCACTGCAACCTCTGCCTCCTTGGTTCAAGCTATTCTCTGGCCTCAGTCTCCCATGTAGCTGGGACTCCAGGCATATACCATCATCCCAGGCTAATATTTGTATTTTTAGTAGAGACAGGGTTTGCCATGTTGGCCAGGCTGGCCTTCAACTCCTGACTTCAGGTGATCCTCCCACCTCAGCTTCCCAAAGTGCTAGGATTACAGGTTTGAGCCACCACATCCTGCCCTAATTTACTTTTAATAAGCAAAGTTACATTTTGTGTCACTCTTTCCCCATATACAAGTTTTTCATGACTTTCTAAAAAATGTATTCATTCATTCATTTATACATATTATGTATTCATTCACTCATTAAAGATATGTTCTGTCTTTGTTGCCCAGGGTGGAGTGCAGTAGTGTGATCTCAGCTCACCGCAACCTCTGCCTCCCAGGCTTAAATGATCCTCTGGCCTCAGCCCCCCAAGTAGTTGTAACCACAGGTGCAAGCTACCATGCCTGGCTAATTTTTATATTTTGCATAGAGAGGGGCTCTTTCATCACATTGCCCAGGCTGATCTTGAACTTCTGATTTCAAGCCATCTGCCTGCCTCAGCCTCCAAAAGTGCTGGGATTATAGGTGTGAGCCACTGCACCCTGTGACTTTTAATACATTTTTTTTTAAATCTAATTTCATTCCTTCCTGGTCTCAGGCTAAAATCTCTTTTGGGTTAGTGGATGAGTATGTGTGTCAAACTCTAGTTTACTTTGCTATTGTTGAATGAGCTGTTATTATAGCCATTGTTATTCATTGATACTTAAGTACTGATGCTATATCATTCTAGAACTTCAACTCATGCTCTCATGTTAATTTGGTATAAAAGAAACATAAGGAAGAGGGTGTATTTACCTCATTATTACTTGTTGTGTTATTTCTTCCTGTCTCTCTAAATCCAACTTTTTTTGTACAGCTAATTTTTTCTTTCATCAACCTTTCTATTAACAACTTTTGACTTTATAACTGCAGCTAAATCGATGATAAAACAAAATAAGGTGTGACACAAAATGTGAAACAACGAATGGAAGGTCTTAGGTATGAAGGAAGAAAATGGCAAGAAGGAAGTCCCAGATGACTTCAAAACTTCAGGGTTGGCAGTAGGTCATGGTGGGAGAGATGTAACTCAGTGGATGGAATTGATGAATTTTGTCGAAACGTTGGCATTTGGACTGCTCAGATATAACAGGAAGCCCCCAAATGGTGACTCTGCCAAATAAATTTACAAAATGTGATCCAGACATTCAGAAACTCAAACTCTTTCTGAGATGCTTTAGCTCATTTTTCCTGGTTGAAAGAAAGTGACAGCAGCCCTATCCCCCATGTTTTTGATCAGAGCAAGAGAAAGAATGAAGATTCAAGGGCGGGAAGAGTCACCAGCTGAGTCACATTTGAAGCCTTCCTGAAAGCCTCACCCAGTGACTTCTCACTACATAGCTCTGGCTCGAATGATGGCACCTGGCCTCTCTTACTTCCAGATTAGACAAGAACACATTGTATTTCAGCTGGGCACATTACTATCAAAACCAAACTGGGGTGTCATTAGTGAGGCAGAAAACGAGAGTAGATACTGTGCAGGCAATTAGAAATCTTTGCAGCAAGACATTTGGGGAAGGTATTATTTAGAAAAGTACCGAAGTCTTTTTGTGTCCTTGAGGTGGAATGAATAGAGTGAGAAAAATTGCCTGTGTGCTGGTTTCCCAGTGGAGGTGCATGGAGAAATAAGAATTGTTTTCCTCTGCATGGTAAGCAGCTCTCCTTGTGCAGTTGTCCCTATTACTAACCGTAGTCCCACAGCAATACAGTTCCATTTCTAGGAGTGGACTACATCCTAGAAGAGAAACTCCCACACTGAATTTCTACTTCTAAAATTAAATGTATTTGTACCTCGCATCACTACAAAAATTGTGCTTTAGTATACCATTTTTTTTGAAGGCAGCTGAACCTAAATATATCCATCCAAACAGGGGTCAAAAGGAGCAAACGTTCACCTTCAGGAGCAGCCATGAGTTTGTGTCTGCTGCACGGCACTTTCAATATCTAGGACAGAATTACATGCTTACTATATAATTATGATAAGACAATTTGTTATTAAATAGCTGCCGAAAAATAGAAATAGGTAAAAATTTAAACCACTAACCTATAAATGACATATTTTCTTTCAAGAATGTTGTTCAGCTCAGATATCAGCAGATTAATGATGAGTACGTCTAAACCCCAATCAGTTGAAAGAAATGTATAGCATGTCATTTTAAGATCTCTATAGTTTAATTTATTTTTAAAAAGGAACTTAAGAATATTATGGATTTTAAATAATTGAAGCAATATTATTTACACTTAGACTAACCGTTCAGATTATTTTAGTTAGGCAAACATCACATCTAATTAAAGATATTTCAATTTATATTTCAAAAGTAAACATTCAGTAGGGGTCTAGAATCATAAAGCAGGATAAACTAAGGCCATGGAATATTTATGTGTCCAGCCATAGGAAGTTCACCATTTATTGGAGGAGATAAACACACACCTAACTGAATTTGGTTTTAATCTTCCTCTGACTTTTTCTATTAATTCAATAATGTAGACTTAATCATTATTGATATACTTTGTTCTTGTTAAGATTGACCACATTATTTGCCTTGAAATTATTTATTGCAAAGGGATTTGTTCTCTTTAATGGATGGCTCTGCATTTTAGTATATGCCTTTGTCTTTGTGAAACCACCAAGGTCACCATAAGATATTGAATAATCAATGTGACATAATATGTATAAAGTAGTGAACCAGAAAGTTTTTTCTTCTTTATCCCATGGTTTTCAAAACAATGAGCTAGAAAGTTTTGAAAGATTCTATTAATAAAAATGGTTCATCAAATTTTGGGGGCAAATGCCTTAAACATTTATTAACAGCTAAACAATATATGAACTTTTCCTGAGGAAGAAACAGTCTCTTCCTAAGTAGTTTCTAGGTTGTAAAGTATAATCCAGATCTTGTTATGTGCACTGTAGAGTTCTTTTGTTAGAAAAAAACATTGTATAGTCGATATTTACTTTTATAGGACAAGCAGTTCTGTTAGTGAATGATTCACTAATGGTGTGAAACTGTTCACTTAGTTTGACTTCAAGTACTTTAGTTTTTTCCTAGACAATTACAGTAATTAAAAGAAAAAACAACTGTGTAGCCATTGAATACAGATTTTAATTTCAGACAAATGATAACCCTGAAATGACCATTTCTCTTTGTCACCAAAATACTGTTGAAGCCTCAGTGATTCAATTGCCAAGAATTCTACTTTGCTTGAATTTGATCATGCTGCTTTCTTTTTAAAATACTGTAGTTGAACACTGGATCAGTAATGTGGCAATGTCTCTAGGGACTGAATTATGTTTAATTGGGAAGGAAGCACATTCACTCTTGTTTTTAGTTTATAAAGTAAGACTGTCAATTAGCAGGCAGTGCAGCCCAGTTGGGGCCACACTGCTCCACAGACTGTTTGGAGGAGATTCATAGTAACAAACAAGATTTAAAATGCATGTCTGGTGAAAGACCATTATAGGTGGATGGCTGGGTTTTTCCTGTCTTTTCATGCTGTAGCAGTATTATATTAGAAGGTGAAGGACACTCATATCCATAAAATAATGGCTTTTATAATGCAGATGATTAAAGTAGGAAGCCTACCCAATTCTATTTTTCCCTAGGCATATACCAGGATCAAATTTCAATTAGTGACCTAGGAACTGCAGACTCTGTATTCTGTTATCAATCCCTTTAGCCAGGTAGAATCAAAGATTCACATGTCACTCTAGACTCTCAGTGTCTCTAAGGAGGATTTAGAACAGACATCTGTTCTATCCTGTTATGTGGACTTCTTTATACCGTCTGCACAATGAATTGGGAATATACACTGGGCATTACAAATATTCTAAAGTCCATTAGAAATCCCATTTTCTGTGGATGAGGATTTTAATATTAAATATTGATAGTGATGTTTGCTAATTTTTTGTTGCTTTGCTACAATAGGCCATTTAATGGAAAATTTTAAATATTCACTGTTGATCAGAAACAAATATATATATATGTCAGAATGGTTACCTTGAAGTCATTTTTAGATATGAATTGCATAATTTATAGAAATAAATATGCTGTCTTATAGGAATACATTTATCAGTAAATGGCAGGCTATCTAGTTATATTTTAAAGATACCAAATTTGTTTAGTGCAGATTTTACTTCTATAGTGCTCACCTTAATGAGCATCACAATAATGTTCTTTTATTTTTAAAATGATGCATTATAATCCCATCAGTGCCTTTGCCAACCAGTCAGTTATTAATAAGATGCTGATCATGCTAATTAAGCTACTTTATTAGATTTTGATGGGTTTCATGCCAGAAATTATGGTGGGGTGTTTGAAATATATAGAGTATTTTCTCCCAGGGCAAATCTTCCAGCATCATTGAAAACTTTACTGAAAACTCTTCATTGCTCATAACATTGCTCACCTGTTTTCCAATGACATGATAGTCGCTTTCACAGAAACATAATAGTATGCAAGTCAAATGTTTAATTTGCTGCTGCAAAAGAATTCACAATAGAATTCTCAGTGTGGGGTTAATTACACAGTAATGAACGAGTAAAACTATTGGGAAAATGCCCTGAATAACATTGCTCTGTTTCTTACTGATAAAGATGTGCATGCTTGATTTATTTTTTGTGCTGGGAAATTCAGATGTAAGAGAAAACATTGAAAAGGTATGTGCACAAATAGTAAAAGTTTTTATCATTTGTCAACATGATTATATTACAAAGACAATAATTACAAAATAGTAATGTATAAGAATATAGCATTTCATCATACACAGGAGAACATGGTAAATTAAAAATCATTGATAACATAATCTAAAGAGGACATTGCTAATCTGAACAAAAAAGAGAGGAAGAAGTAATAAATATGGCTGGCATTCAAAACTGTCTCCGTGTTTTACATTTGTACAAATAATCTTGACCCTCTCTGCCTCTCAGTATGGTGTTACCTTGCTAGGTATGTTATGTTTACTCCATATATGTCAAAGACTCCACTGGGTACTCTAAATATGGTATCTTACTAAGTATCTCAAAAAAATTGTAAGATTGGCAATATAAGCCCTACTTTATTCAGTGAGGAAAATGAAATTTTTAAAAGCATAAAAAGATTTCCTGTATGATATGATTCAATTCATATTTGTTTGTTTCCAAAGGCTTTTTCTTATTTATTATTCTATGCTGTCATCTAAATTAATCCATGTATATTGCAGCTTGTATCAGAAGCTTGAAAGTACACAGAAAGAATCATTCTCTGCCTAGATTTGCCCATCAAATTTGAGTGGACAGTGACACCAGCACAGTGTTAGGCTTCCTTTTAAATGACATTATTTAGGATAGTGGGAGGATAAACAAATAGAGCAAAACAACAGAACAGAGTCCAGAACTCTATCCATGCAGAGATGACCCAACTGATTTTCCACAAAGATACCCAAGTGATTTAATAGGGAAAGGGAAATTATTTTAACCACTAGACTAGAAGACTTTGTATCCATATAGGAAAAAAATAAACATTGACACTTCATACCATACACACAAAAGTAATTGTAGATGGCATGTAGCCCTAAATATAAAATCTTAAACTCAAAGGCTTCTAGAAGAAAATATAGAATAATATTTTCTGGACCTGAGCTAGGCAAAGATTTCATAGAAACACCCAAAGAGCATTAGCCACAAAAGAAAACAAAAATGACTAATCAGGCTTTATTAAAACAAAACAAGGAAAACCTGTGCTCTTTAGAATTAAAAAAAGAAAAGAACAAAACACTAAGGGAATGATAAAGCTAAGCTATGGGAGAAAATATTCACATTCTGTATATTTGACATAGCACTTGTACTCAGAATATATAAAGAAATTGTTCAAATCAATCATAAACAGACAACACAATAAAAATGAGGAAAAGATTTGCACAGTTTACAAAGATAAGTGTCTGATAAGCACAAAACATTTAAGGTAATAAGTTATTAGCAAAACGTAAAATTTTAAAAATCAAATACTATTACACACCCACTAGAATTGCTAAAATTACAAAAGATTAACAATACCAAGTGTTGGAGAAGAGGTGAAGTAACTAAACTCACATACTCTGCTGGTGGGAGTGAAAAATGATGCAACTTTGAGAATCTCTTGGGTAGTGTCTGATAAAGTTGAGCATAGTGTCACCCTATGACACATCAATTTCACTTCTAAATATTTACTCTGTAGAAATATAAACATGTTCACAATAGGACTTGTAAAAATATGTTTATAATAACTTTTTACAGAGAGCTAGAATATGTTGCCTAACATTTTTATATAAAAGGGTTATAGATTTTTGCATATTAATTTTATATCTATAGATTTTTTATTTCTTTTCTTTGAATCTTTAGATCTATTACTAAATAATTTTTATAGGGCAATTTAACTCTTCTTTCTAATTCTTGTATTTTTGGTTTTGATTCTATAATTGCTTTTATTAATATTCTCAGTAGAACATTAAATAGTAATGTTGATACTGGCCCAACTTTAGATAGAAATCTACTACATTTTTTGAATTGATGCATGAAAAATTATATATATTTACATGCACATCATATTTTAATATATGTAAACTGTGGAATAAGTCAATAATGCTTACTATATATATATATATATCCCTGTTAATTCTTATTTTTTTGTAATGAGAACATTTAAGATTCACTCTCTGTATTAGTGCCTTTTCACACTGATATAAAGAACTCCCCCAGATGGGGTAATTTATAAAGGAAAGAGATTTAATTGACTCACAGTTGAGCATGGTTGAAGAGGGCTCAGGAAACTGACAGTCATGGCCAAAGGTGAAGAGGAAGAAAGGCACTTCATCACTAGGCAGAAGGAAGGAGAAGTGTGTGAGAGCACAGGAAAAACTACCATTTATAAAACCATCAGCTTTCATGAGAACAGCTTGGGGGAAACTACCCCCGTAATCCAGTCACTTCCCACCAGGTTTCTCCCTCAACACCTGGGGATTACAACAAGATGAGATTTTGGTGGGGACACAAAGCCTAACCATATCACTCTTCTTAGCAATTTCCAACTATGCAATACATTATTATTAACTCTGGTCATCATACTGTACAGTACATTGTAGTATGTGAGTATAGTTCTCATACTGTACCATAAAATGAGTTAGTGAGGAACTTATTTTTCCTGTACTAACTCAAACGTTGTACCATTTAACCAATATTCCTCCATTTGGTGCCACTCTCTCAATCCATGGTAACCACCACTCTACTCTGTGCTTTTATGAGTTCAATTTTTTTTTTTTTTAGATTTTATATATAAATGAGACTATGTGGTGTTTGTCTTCCCGTGCCTGGATTATTTCCCTTAGCAGAATGTCTTCTAGGTTAATCCATGTGTTAATTGCAGCCTTATTTGCAATAACTGAAATACAGAATCGATGTAAGTGTCCATGACTGATGAATAGATAAAGAAAATATGATATATATAAACAATGGAATACTATTCAACCTTTTTTAAAAATTAAGGAAATCTTTTGAGAACAATCATCTACAAATTTTATTTTACTATCATTATTTAATTTATTAGTTAGACTAGCTATTATCAGAAAGACAAAAGATAATAAGTGTTGGCAAAGTTGTGGCAAAAAAAACTCTCAAACGTTGTTGGAAATGTAAATTAGTGTGTCCATCGAGGGAAACAGTATTAAAGTTACTCAGTAAATTAACAAAAGAACCACCATATGATTCACCAATGTCATTACTGAGTATACACACAAAGGAAATAAAATCAATATGTCAAAAAGGTATCTGTACTTTTATATTTATTGCAATATTTTTCACAATAGCCAAGATATGGAATCAGCCTATGTGTCCATCAATAGACAGCTGTGTAAAGAAAACGTGGTGTGTATACACAGTGGAATACAATTTGTCTGTTAAAAAGAATGAAATTCTGTCATTTGGAGTAGCATACATGAAACTGTAGGAAATTATGTTAAATGATATAAGCCAGGCACAGAAAGACAATCACTGCAGTATCTCACTCTTGTGTAGAATGTAAAAAAGTTGCTCTTACAGAAATAATAAGAAAAAAAAAGAAGATGTTTAGCAGGGGCTAGGATGGTTGCGGTACTGTGGAGGTTGAGGAGAAATTGATAACAGGATACAAAATTTCAGTTAAATGGGATGAATAAGCCCAAGGAGTCTATTATACAACATGGTCACTATAGTTAACAATATATTGTATACTTGAAAAATGTTGAGAGTGGATGGATGTAAGGTGTTCTCACCAGAAAAAGGATAATCATGTGAAGTCATCCATATGCTAACTAGTTGGATGTAGTCATTCCACCATGTATAAATACTTTAAAACATCATGTTGTACTGTACATGTTAATACATACAATTTTATCTTTCAGTTGAAAATAAGATAACATAATACAATTACTTTAAAGTTTGTGAAGGAGTCACCACGTGGACAATATAACAGAAAATCTCTGCTAGGTTGAACTTCGTGATGAACAAACAGTACTTAATAAACATATTTCTCTGATCTGTCTACACATGGATCAATCTGTTTCTGTTAAGGACTTATAACTTCTTACTGCTCATTCAACAGGAAATTGTTCTGTAACTGCTCTACTCATCAATATTCAATATAAAAATATACATTTTAAAGAGATCGAGACCATGCTGGTCAATAAAGTGAAACCCCGTCTCTACTACAAATACAAAAATTAGCTGGGCATGGTGGTGCGCACTTGTAGTCCCAGCTACTCGGGAGGCTGAGGCAGGAGAATCGCTTGAATCCAGAAGGCGGAGGTTGCGGTGAGCCAAGATCATGCCATTGCACTCCAGTCTGGGTAACAACAGCGAAACTCCCCCTCAAAAAAAAAAAAAAAAAAAAAAAAAAAATATATATATATATATATATATATATATATATATATATATATATACATTTTATGAATTACTCCCAAAGTTTTGTAGTGGCACAACTTCACATAGCTTTGATCAAAATAGAAATACCTTAATCAATTTTCTTTGGCATAATTCATCTTGGAACTTTATCTTCATATGATTTCATGTATTTGACATTTTGTTTCCTCATAATAAAATCAACCTGTGTATCATTCCTATTTCCATTTCACAAATTATGGAAATGTTTCATGGTAACAATTCTGTTCAATGTTTTTATGACCTTATTAACAAAAAAAATTACCAAGTACTGTTACACATTCCTAGCAGAGCTATGTTGAAGTAGGGTACATAGGACAGCATTTTTGTATGAACTGATACTCACAAGTAAGAATTGCTTATAATCGCAGGAAGTGTGGCCAAATTTCTATATGAAACATCTAATTTTACAAGATCTGACTGGGTCGTCGTTTATTTGGAAATAGTAGTAAGTGGAAACTCTGTTGCACAGCTATTAAGAAATGGGTGGATCATGTAGAATAAAGGCTTACAAAACTAGTAATGGGTTAGCAATCCCAAACATCTGAGACTATCAGGACAAGGAGAAATCTCTATTTCTGTAGCCTCTGATTTGCTCTATCTCATGTGGAGGGCCTAATGAAGGAAGGAGACTGCATTCTAAATGGTGCAGAACAAATACCCTAAAAGGGAAGTGCTTGGATCTTTATTACTTTGAATACCTAAAAGACAATGTATTTTGAAGTTAGTTTCTTCTGGTTAATCCCTTTTACTTGATGTAGACACATTGCATAAATTCATTGTCATATGAATAATACATAACAGCAATAATCTATTATCATAATGTTTTTAGGTATTCGTAAAGCATATTTTCTATGTCTAAAAGGAAAAGTAGCAGATTATTAAACTTCCAGTTTTATTTTATGATCTTCTCTGCCTCTTTAATTCATTCTACCTCTTTGTTTTTTGCAAAAAAACAAAACCAAAACAAAATACCTTCGTGTGACATTATTACCAAAGAAGCAATTTGGAAAACACTGATTGTTCATTTCCCTTTTACATCCTTGTTTCAATTTGTATTTTGAGTACAGAACTTCAGTTTATAGAGACTGTGATTGAAAAGAGAGCTTACAATCTTCTTCAAATAGCTTTGTGCTGAGTTTTACAATAGATGGTTTGGGAAAATAGTGTAATAATGACTGAGCTTCTAAAACAGTGAAGTAACAGTTCTTTCTGTGATGTAATATAACGATGTAAACGTGGTTCAAAAGGGTTAATAGATCTTCCCCTCAACTCAGATTTTTAATTTGTTTGTTTTTCAGTTTGATACAAAACTTGCTATACTTAATTCTACAAGCTACATAGTATTCTTTTTAATTGATTCAAGAGTTTGTTTCATCATATGCACCAGAATAAATACTTCAATAAGAGTAAAACTTCTTCTGCACTATCTTAGACAAAGATAACATGATACAGGCACAGCTAAGTCTCTTAAGCTCTTAGGTATTCTTAAAACATTGACAGGGAAGTCAATATTGAGTTTCCGATAACAACTGGAAATTTGACAGTGCTCATTAGTTAGTTTTGTCTGACCCACGCTTCCATCAGTGCACACTTGATGCCCCAAGAGTCTCATGGAACATTTAGAGCCTATTCTACAGAATCACAGAAAGGAGTGGATGACTGGCAGAGAATATGGGTGTGAGGCTGACAGCTCAGAGATGCTGCTGGACTGTCCTCATAGGTTCTCTGGGCACTATTCAATCTTCTGAAAAGTATTTGAAACCTTTTGGGCTGTTACTCTACATCGGATAAAAAGCATCTGTAGACCAAGATAACCTGGGAAGAGGGTATTCCTTTCCTTCTGAGCCAAAACAGAGAGTTGTATATTCTTCAGGGAGTTTCTTTCACAAGACAGTAACTCACGAACTAAGGTTATTGAAATTGTATATTGGGCATTTGCCCTCAACTATTATTCATATCGTTTATAAAAACAGGAACAGGCAATATTATTGGTTTACTGTATCCAGCAACCACACATAAACTCTAATAGCTACACAGAGTTTTATGGTAAATACTGTTTAGTACTACCTTTTCACAGATGAGAGAATTGAGGCTCTGAAAGCCTGAATAATCTGTGAAAAGATACGGAGCTCCTATGTGGTGAGACTGAGATTTAATCTACTTGCACCTAAAATTAGATTCTAGACTCTTCAATAGGTTATGCTTCCTTTGAGCTGGAGAAAGGTAACACAAATGCATTTATTTTTAAGTCACAAGTACTAATCTTATTGTTTAAGGCATTTAATCTAAGTTGACTACTCCAAAGGACTGTGCAGATATTATCTCAAATTAAAGAGATGTTTCAGGGCAATAAGTACTAGAAAATTTAATTCAACAAAGCAGTACATTCTAGTAATTGGGGGATCATTTTGCCTCCCGTATCATTCTATTGCTATAACTATGTGTCCTAGCCATCTTGAATACAACATTTACTTGCCAATCCATCTTTTGAAATCACAGAAGAAAACTTGTGATATACATGTGATAGGGGAATGGCAACTGTAGAGAGTTCTATTCCTCTAATATTTTACAAAAAGATAAAGAAAATTTACTTTAAAAATTACAACTTTCTATATGCTAAAATTAATTTATGTAAAATAGAAACCTCAATTATTGTTATTTATTCACAAAGTTCTCCTCTACATATTGTTTTAAAGTAATAACTGCCTTACAGTATTTCTTTTTTAATGGAATCTCACTCTGTTGCCTAGGCTGGAGTGCAGTGGCACAATCTCTGCTCACTGCAACTTCTGCCCCCGGGTTCAAGTGATTCTACTGACTTAGTCTCCTGCATAGCTGGGATTACAGGGGCCCCACCACCACACCCAACTGATTTCTGTGTTTTTAGTAGAGATGGGTTTCACCACATTGGCCAGGCTGGTCTCAAACCCCTGACCTCAAGTGATCCACCTGCCTCAGCCTCCCAAAATGCTGTGACTACAGGTGTGAGCTACTGCCCCCAGCTGCTTTACAGAATTTTTATAGAACCTCTTCATCAAATCTACTAAAAGCTCATTGAAATCAGCTGGGTAGAGTTTAAATCCAGCAAGGAAATTCCGGCACAGAGAGGCTGTCGGTGACAAAAAGTATAACTGGAAAGTGAATCAAAGTGTTTTGGCTAAAAATTTAGTATATTTAACAGTATGTGTGATTCCTCAATCTAACTTAGGTCTAAATAATCAAAAATAAAATAAGGTGAACTAATATTTTTTAAATGGGTAAGGTGGCAGAAATGGAATTTCCAAACATCTATATCTTAGGTCTTTATTATTCTAAGCAATTTTTAGTACCATTTGAGAATCCCATTTTGTACTCTTCTTCAATAATAACAATAAATTAACTGAGTTGACCTAATAATCAGTGACAAAGAACTTTCTAGTGCAAAATTTTCTCTCTTCGTTACATTTTTCATCAATTCACAAAATATTATTTAAAAGGAAAGGCTGGGCCAGGCATGGTGGTTCATGCCTGTAATCCCAGCACTTTGGGAGGCTAAGGCAGGCAGATCACCTGAGGTCAAAGGAGATCGAGACCATGTCTGAAAGCTGTCTCTATTAAAAATACAAAAAAAAAAAAAAAAAATAGCTGGGTGTGCTTTTCCACACGTGTAATCCCAGCTACTCAAGAGGCTGAGGCAGGAGAATTGCTTGAAACTGAGAGGGGGAGGTTGCAGTGAGCCGAGATTGTACTACTGAATTCCAGCCTGGTCAACAAGAGCAAAATTCTGTGTCAAAAATAAATAAATAAATAAATAAAATAAGAAAAAAAAAAATGGAAAGACTGTTATAAGTGTATTTGTAAGGAAGAGAGCAGACAAAAGAAAGAGGTCATTCACAAGTTTACACAAGATTGTTTTTATTTAGGAATGCCTTTCTTTTGAAAGCATGTAATTGATGTTTGGTAGAATTTAGTAAGTGCTCTAGACCCAGCTCTCTTCCGACTGATGGTTCTGAATGCATCTCAGTCACATCTGCTTTTATCCCAGCCGGTGACAGGAAGTGCTTTCTCTGAAAATAAAAATCTGTCCACACACTTCTGTCGATATTACCTTTTCTTCTTTGCCATATGTTTAAATTAGATAGAATTAGTGGTAAGTTTTCTAAGTTTTCTCAGTGTTAAAAAAAATTCTTCCTTAAAATTGGTGAGTCAACATTTATTCCCAGTAGGATTTTGAGACATCTTACAGGTATATACCTTAAATACTTTCTCTTTTTAAGGTTTGGTTTCTCTCACAACAAAATAAATGCAGTAACATTTGCCCTATTAAACGTGTTCTAATACTTCATTAAATACACACTAAAAAACATAATGTTAAGTCCAGGCATTTACTGCTCATGTTTCACTTATTTATTTACTCCAGGAAAAGTTGATCCTGAAGAGATGAGTTACTATTTTTTTTAAATTCTTTTTAAAGATATTTCGGGAAGGCAGTATGTATTTAGGTAGGTATGTACCTATGTGGTTATGAAGTTATTTGTTTGTTACTATGTTACCTCCCAGCCCTCTATGATAGAGTTAATTTTGTTACGTTGTTATAGCAGCTTCCTTGGCATTGTTAGTAGGGTGGATTTTCATTTCCTGAACAGCAACTGAATAACAACTCTTGGTGAACTTGAATTCCATCAATAGGTCAATTCTCAGTTTCCTTCTCATTTGACTAAACAAGCGGTCTCCTCCCTGCCTTATTGTATAGGCATGAACATTGAGTTACCTTTCCATGGCTTTGGACATTGATTTTTTCTTATGACTCCCAGTAGGCTACCTTTCAGATCATTCTTTTCTACAGTCATACATTTAAAATGCATCTCACATTTTTATATATTTGATAAAAAGACAATTTATGTTTAGATCTTATCTTTCTGGGAGTTCTTTGAGTTTTGTATTCCTAATCTTTCAGGTGGGAGCAGCCTTCAGGAAGCTGTTAGGAGTTTAAAAAGATAAGCAGTTTGTGTGGTGTGTGTGTGAAAAAACCCTAAGTAAACCCTACATATACCTAAAGTAATCTACAAAATAGTATTTTTGGCTCTTTGTATATATTTCTGTGAACATTCACAGTTTGGATTTAAAATATGGTGCCCTTACAGAACTATATAATCTATGATAATTATCCTTAAACTTCCAAACCGTGAAGCAGTAGAAAAATCTGCTGTGATTTGAGTAAGCTTTCCTTTTCTTAATTTTCTTTGTTATCTTGGAAAAGCATAATATATTATTACTGATATATTTTTAAAGAATTTGTCAATGTTTGGTAAAGTACAGAAGACATGCTTTTAAAGTGAAATGCTTAATGTTTAATTCAGCACAAATAAAAAGACACCTAAGTTGTCTTCATTCAAATCAGTTATGATAATTGTATTATGAATCAGCAGTATTCCCAAAAGATGGCATGCTTGAATCATGGAATATGTGTTCTACCAAACAGCCTTAAAGTATGCAAACAAATGAGGAATGTTATTGAAAGATTCTTATGACAACTGTCTTTTTAAAACATTTTATGCATATTCTCACATACGTTATAAAAGTTATCCAAGTATTTTGCTCTTGATTATTAAAAGTTAGACATTTCAAGTCAAGTCATTAGTACATTTGACTGAATAATTGAAATATTTTTCAGCAATATTTAAATTGCACTATGGCTTTTCTAGATTTTATAGTATTATATCTATATCTATCTATGCATCTTCAATTAAAATCCCCACTTTATTATGTCATAAAAATGAATTAATGTTGGAAATATTTGTGAATACATAAAAATTTTATTTGAGATAGATATAGCATAAAACAAAAGCAGGTCATAATATACAAAAATGAAATATTTTCCTTTTGGACCTAGCAGCATCGTTGTGTAATGCATATGATGAAAGATATATTAGGTCATGACAGTTCCCAACATGGATTATGGTTGTATATCAACCCTTCTTTTCCTTGCAGTATCATAGTAATCACTTGTGCATATTTGATGTGTAATTTTACAAAATTGAAACAATATGTACCTAATATTTAAGAGAATGACAAATTAAAGTTTATTTTGTTATTTTGTTGCAGCAACTTCTTTGGCTTACATGTTCCCCTCCCCACCTTTTAATTATTATTTATTTATTCATTTACTTTTTGTCTGTCTCCCAGGCTGGAGTGCAGTGGTGCAATCTCAGCTCACTGCAACCCCTGCCTTCCGGGTTAAAGTGATTTTTCTGTCTCAGCCTCTCCAGTAGCTGGGACTACAGGCAGGAATTGGCCACAATGCCTGGCTAATTTTTGTATTTTGGTAGAGATGGGGTTTCACTGTATTGGCCAGGCTGGTCTTGAAATCCTGACCTCATGATCCTCCTGCCTCAGCCTCCCAAAGTGCTGGGATTACAGGCATAAGCCACTACTCCTGGCCTGTTTCCCCCATTTTTAATCAGTCTATTGCTAAGCATTCAATGGACTGTACTCCCAAAGGTAATTTATTTGCAAATTGGAATTTGTTTTCTATAGCTTGAGCAGTAGTAACTTTGGGTAAGGTTTCATACTAACGTCATGAACTTACTTAAATCATAATACAAATAAGATACTCTTAAAATTTTTTAAATGTAGCAATATACACAGTTGCATGTTAGTTATTAACCACTAGTTATTCACTAGAAAATAAACTTGGAAATGAATTAACGTTTAAGCGATTTTCAAACAACTATTTGACTGGGCCGGGTGCAGTGGCTCATGCCTATAATCCTAGCACTTTGGGAGGCTGAAGCAGGGGGTCAATCATAAGGTCAAGAGATCAAGACCATCCCAATCAACATGGTGAAACCCCGTCTCTACTAAAAATACAAAAATTAGCTGGGCATGGTGGCGCATGCCTGTAGTCCCAGCTAGTCAGGAGGCTAAGGCAGGAGAATTGCTTCAACCCAGGAGGCAGAGGTTGCAGTGAGCCGAGATCGCACCACTGCACTCCAGCCTGGGTAACAAGAGCAAAACTCCTTCTCAAAAGAAAAAAACAAAAACGATTTGACTTATATCCAGTCAAAACCCCTTGGATTGTTAACTCTGTTTACCTTAAGTAAGATCAGAATCAAGATAGAAGTGGTCATACACAGTGGAGCAAAGCTTTCTGCAGAAGAAGAAAGAGAAGGTTTAGAAGATACTGGGATTTAATGCTTGAGCACCCAAGGGCTCCGAAGGCCTCAGCCAGATAGTGAAAGCTCAAATCTGTACAAGAGCTGTGAAATGGTGAGAAATTAAAGAAGCAGTCGGAAACCACATGTGAGTAATGTGAAACACATGGAATAAAGTGGGGGGACAGAATCAGACACTTTGGAGGATTTCTTCCCAGACATGAAGCTGGGGAGTTCTAATTGATAGTGACAACTGGGTGCACAGCAGTTGTTCTGTAAAGTCAGTCAAAGGGAAAGAACTCTGTAGAAATCTTACAACCAGCCACAGAGTACGTTTTCTGTTTACCTCCTTCAACATACCCTGCAATCAAACCACAAATCCATAAACTAGGTGAATTCTATTAGCTGTAGTATGAATTACTTAGACATGAAACATTTTACAGGTAAATGACACTTATTGTTGGTTATATAAGTATTGTAGTGGACCCATGTTAAGCTATTGTAGAAACACAGAAGAAGAGACTAAAATCAAATTGGAGAGAATATGAAGGCCTTTTAGATGGCCACAATGCTTTGGTTGAAAGTTGAAGAAAATAATTTTTCATTTTGAGACAGAGTTTTGCTGTTGTTACCCAGACTGGAATGCAATGGCACGATCTCAGCTCACTGCAACCTCCGCCTTCTGGGTTCAAGCAATTCTCCTGCCTCAGCCTCCTGAGTAGGTAGGACTTACAGGCACGCACCACCATGCCCAGCTAATTTTTGTATTCTTAGTAGAGACGTGGCTTCACCTTGTTGACCAGGATGGTCTTGATCTCTTGACCTTGTGATCCACCCGCCTCAGCCTCCCAAAGTGCTGGGATTATAGGCATGAGTCACTGCACCTGGCCGAGAAAATAATTTTGTTAATGGCATTGTAGGAGTTGTGTGCTGAGGTATTAATGAGCCCCTGCATTGATTCAGGTAAGAAATATTATAGCATTAATATATAGCTGAAAGAAGAAAAAAACATACACTCAAAAGTTATTTAAAAATCTAAAAATGTGTGGTTAAGAGAAAAAGGAGTTTGGAATGATGCTTTGATCGTCCTCGGGTACAACCGTATCTTTGTTGTTTCTTTTCAAAGATACAAGGAAAACTACAGGAGGAGTATGTTTGAGGAGAAAGACACAATTTTTGTTTGGACACAGCAGATTTGAGTTGGTCATTGTATTAGGGTTCTCTAGAGAGGCAGAACTAATAGGATAGTTGTATATATGAAGGAGACTTTGTTGAACATCGACTCACACGATCACAAGGCAAGGTCTCACAATGGGCTGTCTGCAAGCTGAGGAGCAAGGAAGCAATTACAAGTCCCCAAACCTCAAAAGTAGGGAAGTCAACAGTGCAGCCTTCAGTCTGAAGGTCTGAGATCCCCTGGCAAACCACTGGTGTTTAAGTCCAAGAGTCCAAAAGCTGAAGAACTTGGAGTCTGATGTTCGAGGGCAGGAAGCATCCAGTATGGGAGAAAAATGAAGGCTCTAAGACTCAGCAAGTCAGGTCCTTCCACCTTCTGCCTGCTTTATTTTGGCTGCATTAGCAGCTGATTGGATGGTGCCCACCCAGATTGAGAGTGGGTCTGCCTTTCCCAGTCCACCGACTCAAATGTTAATCTCCTTGGGCAACACACTCACAGACACACCCAGGACCAATACTTTACCTTCTTCAATCCAGTCGAGTTGACATTCAGTATTAACCATCACAGTCATGCATTATATATGAAGAAAAATTTAATATATTAAAATGTATTCTCACAATTTGTATTTGGATGGAGGCATAAATTTGAAATTCCCTATCCTATAGATAATGCAAAGCACAGAGACTCCCATTATTTTTTCTATATATTGAAAGAGATCTTCCCCACTCTGCCCCTATATATATCATCTTTAGCTTTCTCTACCACAGATTGTAGCAGTTCAATTTTTTCCCCAATTGTCCAATCCAAGAACATGAGGTCTTATTTGACTCTTCTGTCCTGCTCACATTTACTTGAAAGTCCTGTTAATGCTACCTAAAATATATATCTAGAGTTCAGACACTTGTCTCTGCATCTACTTTCTCACTCCTTTCAATTCATAATCATTTCAAATATGAATTATTGCAGTGGCCTACCCATTGGTTTACCAGCTTCCAGCCTTTACATAAGAACTATCTTCAATGCAGCAACAGAATGACCCCTTAAGCAAAATTCAAATGCTATTACTCCTCTGCTCAAAACCCTAAAAATGGCTGTCCATTTCACTCAGGATACAGACCAATTTTTAATATAACAAACATTTATTAACTATGAAAAAGATGAGTAATAACAAGTGTTGGCAAGCATATGAAGAAAAGGGAAACTTTGTGCACTTTGGTTGGAATGTAACTTGGTACCACCATTATGGAAAACACCACAAAACTTCCCCAGAAATCTAGAATTATTGGTTCTGACACAGTGACTAATGCCTGTAACCACAGCAATTTGGGAGGCCAAGAAAAGCAGATCACCTGAGGTCAGAAACTCAAGACCAGCCTGGCCAACATGGTGAAACCACATTCTACTAAAAATATAAAAATTAGCTGGGCATGGTGGTGTCCACCTGTAATCCCAGCTATTTGGAGGCTGAAGCACAAGAATCACTTGAACTCAGATGGCAGAGGTTGCAGTGAGCCTAGATGGCACCACTGCTTCCCAGTCTGGGCAATAGAGTGAGACCCCGTCTCAGAAAAAAAGAAGAGAAATCACAATCCTGCAATCCCACTTTTGGATATACATTCAAATGAATGAAATCAATATCTTAAAGGGATACCTGCACTGCTGTATTTATTGCAGCATTATTCACTGTTGCTGAGATATGGAAACAAACTAGGTACCTATCACTGAATGAATGAATACAAAAATAATGAGATGTATATAATAAAATGTTATTCAACCATAAAAGAGAAGGAAATCTTGCCATTTTCACAACGTGGTTGAACCTGGAGGACATTATGTGAAATAAAGTAAACCAGACACGGAAAGACAGATATTATGTGATTTCACTGACATGTGGAATCTAATATTGGTCAGGCTGTTCTTAAAATCCTGACCTCATGATCTGCCTGCCTCAGCCTCCCAAAGTGCTGAGATTACATGTGTGAGCCACTGCATCAGCCTTTATGAATAACTCTTAATCTCTTTACAAATTCTCTCTTGTCAGTTAGTTTTAATTGTTTGCATAACTCTGAGAAAATCATATCACAGCAAAGGAAGAAGGGTGGTTGTCTGGGGATTAGGGGTATGGGAAATGGAGAAATGTTTAAGCTGAATAGGTTCTGGGAATCAAATGTACAACATGGTGACTATAGTTAATTATACTATACTGTATACTTGAAATTTGCTAAGAGAGTAGATCTTAAGTGTTCTTATTAAAAAAATAAGGTAACAGATGTGTTAGCTTGAATATCACTAATTTTTTTTTTGTGAGTCATGGTGCCTCATTTTTAAACATGGTTTTTGTGATCATATGATAACATAGAAAATATGAAAATATTAAGAAAACAAATTTCAGAAAAATTGAAAGAATATGATTAGGTTGAGTTAAATATGAATGGTTTTCAAAAATTAGCCAGGTGTTGTGGTGCATGCCTGTAATCCCACCTACTTGGGACACTGAGGCAAGAGAATCACTTCAACCTGGGAGGTAAATGTAGTAGTGAGCCAAGATCATACCACTGCACTCTAGCCTGGGTGACAGGGGGAGAATCCATCCAAAAACAAACAAACAAACAAACAACAACAAAAGTCTGGGCACAGTGGCTCATGCCTATAATCCTAGCACTTTGGGAGGCCAAGGAGGGTGGATCACGAGGTCAGGAGTTCTAGACCAGGCTGGTCAGTATGATGAAACCCCATCCCTACTAAAAAATGAAAAAAAAAAAAAAAAAAAAAAAAGCCAGGCGTGGTTGTGTGCCCCTATAATCCCACCTATTCGGGAGACCGAGGCAGGAGAATCCTGTGAACCCAGGATGCAGAGGTTGCAGTGAGCCATGATTGTACCACTGCACTCCAGCCCAGGCAACAGTGTGAGACTAAGTCTGAAAAAAAAAAAACAAACAAACTGTTATAAAGAGTTATTTGTATGTGTGGATATTCACTTAGCAAGGGAACAGCTTTCTGGATTTGTTTGTTTGTTTTTTTTATTATATTCTGCCATATTGAGGAGAGTTTTCCATTAAAACTTTTTGTGATTGATTATCAATGGACAAGCACCAATCCTTCTTACGTTTAAATAACCTCTCTAGGAAAACAGAAACTAAGGAGAAAAAGTATATATATTTGGGACAAAACCATATTTTATGGTACAATTAGGTAATTATTGCCTTTGGTAGTTTTGTAAATTTAATTTTATTTATTTGATTGAGCCTATTTATTTGATACTGGTTATTTAGCTGTGCTGAAAGAGGGAAGCTCCAAAATGAATCACATATGGCAAGTATACATAGAAGCAGGTAAAAAAGCAGCAAAATAGTTAAATAGCTGAACAATTATTATTTGTTATGTTTTTAAAAAATCTAACTTAATTCTAATCATTGTAGTTCAAGATTTGTTTTCATTAACTCAAATAATATTTTCTGGAAAACTATGAGCAAGTGTTTTATGAATTCTAACTCTTTGATATAAGAAATATAAATTGGCCTGTTTCCTTTTTCATCAAGCATCAACAACAGTTTGGGAATTTCCTTTGGCCAAAATTTCTATTAACGTAGAAGAGAAAAGCTGTATTTTCTTAAATGCTCTAGAAATAATTTTACAAAACATATACAAAATAATATTATAAAATATATAAGTAAATTTAATAAACCTTTTAAAAATATTAAAATAAACAACGTATATTTTTAAATGATGTGTTGCTGTCTTTAAGGTGCTACAGTGGTAACACAATTTAAATTAATTCAAATTCCATTCATCTTGAATACTGCATTTATTTTATGTCATTAATTCAGCTACAAATTACAAACTAAGCAAGTTAAAATTTAAAACATTGCCAATTTTTTTTTTAAATGACAAGCCTGTTTTGTCCCTTTATTTCTTGTATAAATTCTTAAAAAACGCTCTGAGTTTCCTTTTTTATTATCATTTAAAATATAATATTTACTTTGGAAGTTTCTTCTGTTTTTAATATCAGCTCATGTTATTTATTTGGTTTTCTTTTTAACCTACCATCCTTGTATTTCTTACAACTTGCTTCTGAAAATATCTATTTCTTCTGTTTAATCAAATAGCTCTAAACTGGGATAGTTTGCCTCCCAGGAAACATCTGGCAATATTTGGAGAAATGTTTTGTTTTCACAACACTGGGGACAGGGATGCTACTGGCGTCTAGGGCGTGGAGGCTGGGCATACTGTTAAATATCCTGCTGTGTGCATGACAGCCCTCAGCACAGAATTTTCCAGACCAGCATGTCAATAGCACCTAGTTGGAGAAATTCTTACTGAAACATACACCGCACAGCCATCTTAGCAGTCTAGATTTCTCTACCTTCCAAGATTTTTATCGAATTTATTCTCATTTGTTGACCAGAAAATTCTTGATTTTTCTCTCCTCTTTCTTGTTTTCATATTTCTCAGATTAACAATTCTGGCTATGATTTGAATGAGGGGCATTGCCTTTGGAACCATGCAGTTACCACCACACTGGATCTTTAATAATTAATTAAGTTCTGATCATTATGTATTTTCGGTTATCTGTGGATAAACTGAAGAATCTTGTAATTAATTAGCAACCATGTGTCGTAGACTGTTAACACTTGCTAGGAATGAGTGGGCTCTTTCAGAACTCTCAATTTAAAAATTCTTTCTTAGTGTTTTTCAATGAATTTTCTTTGGAGTACAGAGTTGCAAGATACTCTGCAAGGAAAGATCATAGTCTGACTATGTGGAAAATGCTGACTCTTTTGCCCAAAGTAGCTCTATGTTATTTACCAATGAACCCCAGAGGTCCTGAACTACTGGAACCTGCTGAGTTCGGCTTTCTCCAGCTCTGTGTTGTTTGGTTTTTTTTCTTCTTTTTCCTAATAACAATATTTTGTTTTGTTTTAATCCCTTAAAATTCCTATTAACATCAGAAAATATTGATATAATGCTATCAGCTTTCACATGATTCTAAATGTTCAAATCTCACCAGAACAAGTATAAGTACATTTGCTCAAAGGATAAAAAACACTGGTAGTTTTAGTGAATTAAAATTAAGTGCAGAGAACTTTGTATTTAGATTTAATTTTGCTTGGTTACTTTAAGCCTTTTTATCTTATTATACATTATTAGAGTAAATTTATGTGTTTATGTAATCTCATATTAAGGATTGAATAATACACTTTTTGAAGTTTACAATAGCATAGATAAATATATTATATATACAGATATGTATCCTGTTTTAATTTTCTTCAAGTTTTTTTTAATAATTGAATTTTCCAATTTATTTGCTATAAACATTGACATTTTAGAAAATAAACTGATGTAACACTATTTGCTTTCTCAAATAATCTGCCCCCCACATACAAACATATACCTTGGCTGTATAGTTTATAGCATGATAAATATACATACATATTTTAGGGTATAAGGTTAAATTGAAATCTGTGATGCTATATGATGTATGGTTTCTGACCTCTTTGACAAATTTAACTGCCCCATAAAGTTGCTATCACTCCTGTAATTTTATAACTTATTTTGTGTAATATTTGGTTATATCTATTTTCTTTACAGAACAATACTTTTCTTGAGAACTGGGACTCTACAAATTGCTCAATACTGTATAGTGTATCATATAGAAATCCTGAAAGAATGTCTTGCATACAAATATACTCAGCATGTGTTAGTTGAAAACAGGTGATGAGACTCCTGACTTCTAGGAGCATGCAATCTGTATCTGGATAAAAGTGTTCTCAAGGATGGCTGGGTGCAGTGGCTCACACCTATAATCTCAGCACTTCGGGAGGCCGAAGCAGGTGAATCACCTGAGGTCAGGAATTCGAGACCAGCCTGGCCAACATGGTGAAATTCTGTCTCTACTAAAACTACAAATATTAGCCAGGTGTGGTAGCACATGCCTGTAATCCCAGCTTCTCAGGAGGCTTAAGCAGGAGGATTGTTTGAACTCAGAAGTCGGAGGTTGCAGTGAGCCGAGATCATGTCACTGCCCTCCAGTCTGGACAACGGAGTGAGACTCTGTCTCAAAAAAAAAAAAAAAAAAAAATGTGCTCAGTGCAAAGCTCTGCATGACTAAAATGTCTCAATCAAGAATATCCACAATAAATAAATAAATCCAGGAGCTGTGGCTCACACCTATAATCTCAAAGCATAGGGAAGCTGAAGTAAGGGATCATTTGAAGCTAGGAGTTCAAGACCAGCTGGGCAACAAAGTGATACCCTATCTCTACAAAAAATAAAAATAGTAACTATAGATGATGGCACATACCTGTAGTCCCAGCCACTCAGGAGGCTGAGTCAGGAGGATTTCCTTGAGTTTTGGGAAGTCGGCAGTGAGTTGTAATCCTGCCATTGCACTCCAGCCTAGGTGACAGAGTGAGCCTTGCACTCCAGCCTAGGTGACAGAGTGAGATGCTATCTAAAAAAAGGAAAAAAACCCACAACAACAGAACATTCATGATAAGAAATGTAAGATTCTCCATTAACTCCACTTTTTTGGGCTTAGTAACTTGATTCTTACCACTAAAATTCATTTAAAACTATAGGCCAGGCGCAAGGCTCATGCCTATATCCCAGCACTTTGGGAGGCCAAGGCAGGTGGATCACCTGAGGTCAGGAGTTCAAGACCAGTGTGGCCAACATGGTAAAAACCCCATTTCTATTAAAAATACAAAAATTAGCCAGGCATTGATGGCAGGTGTCTGAAATCCCAGATACTTGGGAGGCTGAGGCAGGGAGAATCGCTTTAACTTGGGAGGTGGAGGTTGCAGTGAGCTGAGATCACACCAGCTTTAACGTGGGAGGTGATAGATGCAGCAAACCACCACCATGGCATGTGTATACCTATGTAACAAAGCTCCACAATCTGCACATATACCCCAGACTTAAAGTATAATAAATAATTTTTTTAGAGTTCTGTGTTTAGGTTTCTGGTTCTCCCTAATACATCTTTTAACAAGGCCATATTGAAAGAGAATGGTTAAGATGCGGCTGTTCAGTTGGGAGTGAAATTAACGGTTAATGACTCATCTCAGCATAATGGGCAGAGATACATTATATAAAACTGATATCAGAAAAGAATAATCTTTGTCGCTCTCACCTATGATTACATGGTTATCATGAATTTTAGATTCTGCAAAGAATCTTAATGATTGTGAATGACTGAAAACCATTAAGGAAACTTTAGAGACTTTCTGGATAAAATGTTACTACTGAGTAAATTAATATTATTTGTTAAATATGAATGAATATATCCTTAGTCTTTATGTGCTTTTTCTTTGTCAAATGCACAGCCTTTAGTTCTAAGTTTGGCTTTTCCTCTGTAATATTACAATTGCTATTTCTTTGTCTGTCTCTCTCTTCCCTCCTCGTGCCATTCTTTCCAATATCCCTTGTCTGTCTGTTTTTCTTTCTTTCTCTCTTCTTTTTCTATTGTGGCATCACTGGTAGTAACCCTATTGTAGGATTATAGTTGTCCAATATTTGGTGGCATTGGCTTATGTCCCTAGTGGGAACTATGGAAAGTATAGAAAAATGAAAAGAGACTCACATTGTTCTAGTGCTATCTCTCACTTTCCACATCTACAGTTATTGCTACCTTTGGGGAAATTTACATATACGGTATATGGAAATATATAATTTAGAAAAACATTTAAACTTCTTCCTTTACATGTCAGAATAAACAAAAGTACTAGTTAAGAAATTATTTCTGCACTAAATGATGAATTGGTTCTCATAATGTCCCGTTGGTATGGCATATTGAGGGGCAAAAATTTTAAGTCCGATTTCAAACTTCCAAGTGTTGAAGACTCATATATTTGATAATTTGATAATGGCAGAGGGAACAGAGCAAATAATTCTCTTTTTTTGTCTATGGCTCATATTGCCTCTGAGTTCCTTTAGAAATATACAAGTTAATTATGCTTATGGATTGGGGCATAAAAGAGGATAAAAGGAAGAAAAATAATTTAGCTTTCAGAAGATGAACAGTACTAGGGGAAGTGGTTTCGGCTGTCATTTTTATTGAAATAAAAATTGACAGAGAATTTGGACATCTTTTGGAAAGCCAGGCAAAGGAAATTCAGTTTATTATAAACAGGTTAAAAATAAGAGTTCCCTGGGAATCGGTAGAAATTCTTCATGAAGCTGATTTCCATTTCAGTGCATCTCTGACTCATTTTGTCATTTAAATATGTGGAATACCTACTATGCGCCAAGCACTGTTTTATCTGCTGGAGATTCAAACAGAAATGATCCAGATAAGTTCCTGGCCTCTGTGCAACTGACATTCTCATGCTTTATTATCCGGCACATCATAAGCAAATTTGCCATTGTGTGTTCTAAATTAGGAAAATTAAATTTAAAAAATCTAGAAAGACCATCTTTGGGTATTCTTATAACTTACTATTTAACATAATATACCAGTTGAAAGGTTTTGTGCTTCTAGCTATAGCCACAAGTGGCTTCATACTTTCACAAGGGGTCAGGGAAGACAAGAAGCCAGGAGGCAGAAGGGACAGAAGGGTTGCTCTGAAAAGAGAAAGGTTTAGGCCAGTTTTGCCTGAGAGGTTAGAGATCCATTCTGCTCTCTGTCCTTGCCACGGTTTCTGCTGCCTTTCACTCTAGCCCCTTCTGCTCAACATGCATCATTCTTTGTTTCCACTCTGCAGTCCTTTCATGCTGCTTATTCAGGGGTTGTAAATTTTGAATGACTCTAATGTCTACAGCATTTCCTGAATTGTACATCTGGACAGTATTGAAGGGCAGCAGGGCCTCCCAAAGAGCCTGTTTTGCTTGACTAAGTTCTTTTGCTGTATTGATTTAGTATAAGAAATTCTGGGATAATGTTCAATTTCTTCATGGTTCTTAAAAATTTCAGGCATCAATGAAGGCTCTGTATTCCAGACAAGAGATACAATATGAAGGGGAAAAAAAAGAAAACGGACAATTGTCAGCTTGTTCAAACACCCAAATCTCTACAGGTTGACATTTTCTTAGGATCCCATAATGTGAAGTATTTTCTTCTTTGGGTGTTCAACTCATTTGCTCTTATAAATGAAAAAACAGCAGTAAGAGCCAGATTGAACCAGACCAGCTGTTGTACTATTAAAGAATGCCTCAAATTCTTAGTGTTTATTTCTAGTTTAGTTGGTACTCGATTTCTCGTCAGATGTCAAGTTATGAAAAAACAAACTGACAAATCAAAAGGTTGACTTCCCAATGTCTTCTGATAAAAACAATATTTGAACTATTCTATCTGTAGCACAAGAACATGTATTTATATGTAAGAAATCCTTTGGCCCTTCACTCTTTTGTTATATGCAATATTGGGTGCATTCTCATGGTCTTTCATTGCAATTTTATTTTATTTCCTTTTACTTTCCTACATAGAGAGTTCTTATTGTTTCTGTTGTTTCATCAATTTTAGAAGCCTCCAGTTTTAGAATTAAAACAATTGTATTTTAGAGATTTCAAGATCACCAAGCTTAATCCTTCTTCTCACTTATGAGAATGTCCTTTCTTTCATTGAATGTAGTGTAGTAGCATTGACTGCCTTTAGGTTGCTCGTATTTTGTCTTATTTCTTTAACTACTGGACTATATTCTTTACATACTTGTATTTCTATTTTATTAATATTTAGATCTATATTTGTAGTCACTGTATATTTAGATATATCAGATTTATCAAACTTGCTACAAAAGGTAAATTATGTCATAGTTTGCTATTTTCTCATTGGATATTACTCTATACAATGCAGAACATTAGCTTTGGGCATGTTTGATTAGGAATTTAAGAATTCTTTTATCTATACAAGTAGTGAACTACGCATCCCCATTTGGCCTCCAGTGTGCAATCCTGTGTGAAAAAAATTCTGTTTTTTTAATGCTAACATTTCAAATCTTCAGGTGTCAGATATCTAGGTGAAAACAGTACATCTGCTAAGTTGTTTCTCAAAATATTATGTATTTTATGCAAAACTGAATGGTTCATCCACAGGTAGAATGCAGAGAAACAAACATGGAAAATTATTATTTCAGCTATACTCTTATAATCATCCAGTTGGTTCTGCTTGTAACGAAGGCTAGATGAAAGGCCTGAGATAATTAAGCTAGTTTCCTATCTAGGTACAGCTAGACTTGGTCTAAAGCCACCTAGAAGCTCCATTACTTGCTATGATTTGGGGCTGCCATTATCCCCCAATGCTGGCTGTACAGTAAGGCACAAATCTGGAAGTTAAAGATAACTGTGGCTTTTACAAAATGCAGATTTTGCTGACTGAAATAAACCAAGAGATCTGTCAGTCATTTAAATTTTATATTGGTTTAATTAGTCTGCCTCACTTGTGATCACCTAGTTAACGTAGTCTATATTGGGGAACTAGAAGCTTTGAGAGAGACAGAGAGGAGGGGACAGTAAGAAACGGATGGTTTTGGAGGGGGCAATGAAAGCTATAACTGGAAGAAAGTGTTACAGGTGGTTTCATGGCCATTCTAGACAGGGTATCATAGTGGAAGACTTACTAACTTGGGGCATGGAATAAATAGAAATAGAACCCTAAGGAATACTGGTTGAGGGGAGTGTAATTGCCCCTAAAATAATTGCAGAAAGCCAGGACTATCTGACATTTTTTGATGTTAAAGAAATATAACCTAGAAAGATAAAAACTTCAGCATTTAGTTCACCCAAAGAAATAATGATCCCAACTAATTGATATGCCTATCTTAAACATAGTTTTCTATGAATTTTAGGCTCATGTACCCTTAATGGAAAAACATGATCACACACACACACACACATGCACGCACACACACACACACATGCACACACACACAGCATATATTTAGAGAAGTATTAAATATTATGAATCTGAAGGTATCCTAGAGATCCTAAGATCCAACCTCTTCATTTAGTGAGTGGGGTATAAACAAGTCCCAGAAGATTAAGTAAATTGGCCAGGTCAGAGAGCCCATTTTCAAGCAGGATTTTAAAGTCTGAAGCGGTATTTCAAAATTGAGGGATAAATGCTTCAGATGTTTCTAAATTTAATTATCATAGAATATAGATTAGTGACTACAATGAAAAGAAAATACTTTGAGAAGATAATCTCTATTATTTTGGTATAAATGTTGACCATGAAGAGATTTTAAAAACCGTATTTTTATGGCAACAGCATATTGGATATCTTGTCTGATTTTCTTTAAAACAATATAAAATGATTTTTAGTAAGAAAGTGACAGTGCTGTATGTGTGTGTGTCTGTGTTACACTTTCTCCACCACTTCCAAGCCATTCACAGTTAAACAGGATTTTGCTCAAACATTGTAACAGCAATTGCCAAAACACTAAACTCTGTATGTTTTGGATGTCTTGGCACAAAGAATAAGTAACAGGAAAAACACCCTCAGGGAAAGTTTAGAGACTCTGTGTAGCTTCTTCACTTTAATAATTACAACAGTGCTAATTCACAGCCTCTTTGACTAGACACTTAGGCTTTAAGTAGCCTAGTAATTAGCAATTCTGCCTTCAGCTACTAGTAAATTCTTTTGCATAATTATCAGATGTTCCTGCTTTTCTATTTCATTTTTGCTTTCTCTCTTCCCTTCCTTTCCTTTTCTTTCTTCCCTTATCTTTTATATTTTTTTCTTTTCTTTCTTTTCCTTCCTTTTTATTTATTTTGTAAAGTGGCTAAACTTTAAGATAAAATCGATGGGACTTATATCCATTCTCTATCAAAATAGATCTGCCTTATAAATATATTTCATTTACAAGTTGATACATTTTTTAAATTCCCAGTATTGACGTGTGATTATTTTATTTGCATTATCTCTTCTTTTTAACCTAGTATATTAAAATGTATGTATTCAGCACACAGCTACTGAGGAGCGCTCTCCTGCCTTTATTCTTAATCACAGCCTTCTCTGTACTAGGCACTGTTGCAGGAAATAGTGATTAAGGTAGCCTCCAGTTACTCTTCACACCAACTACAAAATTACTTAGGTTCGATTTGCCATCATGTAATATTAATCACAATATTTTGTTGTTGTTTGTTTGTTTGTTTTGAGATGGTATCTTACTCTGTCATCCAGGCAGGAATGCAGTGGCATGATCTTGGCTCACTACAACCTCTGCCTCACAGGTTCAAGCGATTCTCCTGCCTCAGCCTTCTGAGTAGCTGAGACTACAGGTGTGTGCCACCATGCCAGGCTAATTTTTGTATTTTTAGTGGAGACAGGGTTTCACCTTGTTAGCCAGGATGGTCTTGATCTCCTGACCTCAGGATCTGCCCGCCTTGGCCTCCCAAAGTGCTGGGATTACAGGTGTGAACCACCGTGCCCAACCCACAGTTCTTTGAAGTTGTATATCATTGTCCTCACTTTATATATTAAAACAAAATTTGAAAAATATATATTCAAAGAAATTAATATCACCAAGGTCAATACCAGTAAGTAAGTTTGTTGTGGTTCAAAATCAGTTCATCTGAAGTTCAGATGCAGGTGTATGAACTGTGCCTTGTAGACTGTGTTTGAACACAGAAGCAGGAGGAGGGCTGTCATATGCTACTGGGTTTCTTCCTTCCACTCTGCCTCCTATCTTATTGCTTGGCTCCACTTTCCCGGTGCTTAGTCTATAAATTGCTGAGAACCATTTTGCACTTCTGCTGCTAGTAGAAACTCTTTCATGACTTCAAAGTTGCATTTGAGGGCAAGTGCTTCTGCAACATGTACCATTATCAAGTTACTTTAAGCACTACGGGGGAACAACGTGATGAATATACCCAGATTCACCAACATACCTGTAATATGCTGATTCACTTTCATTATTTTAGCATAAATGATGCCAAAATAAACAGAATAAAGGGATTAGGGTTTAGCACGGTTGGGTGTTTCAGCTCTGCCACTAAACATCTCTGCTACTTGGGACTAACATCTTAATATTTATTGGCTTCAGCTTTCTGATCAGTAACGGGAAAAAAGTTCCAGATGTGTTTAGGGTAACATGCCATGATAAATTATCATTATTATTCCTAAGAAGAGTAGCACAAGGCTTAACATATAGTAACATTTGCAAATCTTAAGTGTCTAAATCCATGAGCTTTTACATATCCTTACTTAACCTTGCCACAAGAGAATACGTTTTACACATGCTGTTCAAGACCTTTTTACACTAAAAATAAGACCAGGATAGTAACTGTGGAATAACTAAAGACTTTGCTTTTTTACGCTCAGATAACATTAAAAATAAATATTACATTGAATTTTGTTGTAGTTTTATGCTTACCTGGCAACACAAGCTTGACCTTGTTTCTGAAACTCAAGGTTTTTGACCATGAATAGAAGTTACATTTTATAGTCAGTTCATTTTCTAAGTCCTGTCCCACAAAAAAATAAAATATAATAACATGGAAACTCTTCAGGCCCTAAAGAAATTTGCTGGTCAACCACATGCTTACATAAGCAGAGTGCATGGCACTTGTGATATTGTTTCTTTTTCAGGAGCTGATTTAATATCCTGCATCATGTTGATGTGCACGCTCATTGGTCCTGTAGTTTAGCTTAGAGCTTATGTTTCTATTCTTACTATTTCTGGAATATATTTCAATGTCCATTTTACATTGAACATTATTCTAATAATCAAAATGGCTGCAATACAGAGTTGCCAGTGCTCATGGAAATAATGGAGAGACAATACTTTATTTAATAAAAAAGTAAAATAAAAAATTAAGTCTAAAATATTTAGTATCTTCTTCCTTGAAAGCAAACTGAAAAGCAAATATGAATGAGGATAACTGTGTACTTGTGTGAGAAAAAGATTCTAGAGACAAGGGAATCTTTTTATTTGCTTGTTTGATTTTGCCTAGCTAGGATATTCCACTAGTTTCATAATCTGTCCTGTAACATTTAACAATGTTCCCACAGGAGTTCCTCCTAAAAATGGCTATGCAATTGGGAAGCTCAAAAAATTTTAGGAGACATGTACATATTGCTTGGGTGTATTTTCATTCTCAGGAAAATAGCAAGTCTACACTATAGGCAAGCAGAGAAACGCTTCCTTCCTTTCTGGTACATCATACTTCCCCAAGAATACACAGGATGTGTTCTTCTAAAGCAGCAAAAGGGATCCTCTCATGAATTGTTTCTTCACAGCTTGTTACAACTGTACGTCTATGCATCTCTTCTTCTCCATTTCCATTGCTCCACCTTGGATCTCTGCAGAGGATTCTGACAGGCTCTCTCTCTGTCTGGTACAGCAAACTAATCCTTTTCTAACACAACTTTTACCCTTTAAATTATTGATCTGAAAATATCCTTCCCAAATCTAACTTCATTCCATTTGACTTCACAGGCACTCACGTCTGATTCAGGCTCATACATCGAGCTTCCTCCCTCACTGTTCTCAGGCTAACTCATGTCTCACTTACTCCCGTTCCTCTCCTGTAAGATCACATTTAACCTCTTCCTAATATGCCACATCTTAACTCCATTTTTCTATCTTGGTCCTACTCGTCTTCCTGTGTTCTACTAAATACCACCTTTTAATGAGAGCTTCTCTTGTAGTTCTTATTTCTTGTTCCTTTATTTTATATATTATCATTTAACTCCATTAAAAATTCCTTTTAGCTAACACCTACGATCACAATTATCCTATAAATGTTCTCTTGGAATAGTATTTTTGGAC
Organism: Callithrix jacchus; assembly: GCF_049354715.1. NCBI lineage: Eukaryota > Metazoa > Chordata > Mammalia > Primates > Cebidae > Callithrix > Callithrix jacchus. The sequence goes on along the minus strand of NC_133512.1, from coordinate 101,566,353 downwards.
ATTCCATGTTTTGCAAAGGCTTCTTCTTTCAAGATTTAAACTTGATTCTGCTTTACTTTATAAATATGTGCCAAGTCCAGTGCCTCCCTTATTACTTCCCACCAAAGGATGACAGGCCTTTCGGGACTCTGTGTGTATCTCACAATACAAGGAGGAACAAGAACAATTGGTGTCTGGGATTCTAGCAGTACACATCTCCCTCTTGGCCACACCAGCCCTGGGATCCATTAGCTGCAGTCAACCCTTCATTGGACCCAAACTCTCTTCTCTGAATATCGATGAGAAGATACCTGGAGCTTTCATGGCCTTCCAACATGTTCCCCCTGGTTTTACTCAAGCCTTTGATCATGACTTTGTGGCTTGCTCTCTTAGTGAGTCCTACAGCATAATGAAAACCAGTATCCTCAGTAAAAGGCCATCCAGCTGTGACTATGGGTCTCAGAAACAAGAGGCTGAGTCAGCCGGCACTGCTACAGATCTGCTCTCAGGACCATCAGGAGAATTTATCACCACACGAAAATAATATTAATAAAAAATGTGTCACTGCAATCCCTACTAGAGACTCAACTGCCATCACAGTGCACACAGTCCCAAATTTATGTAGGGGACAGCTGGGTCACTTCCGTGATATTAAAGCTTGGGCTGGAGTAGTGACATTTTGTCTGAGCCAACTCAGAACCCTTTATAACACTCCTCCCAACTACAATTCTCTGCTTTAGTCTCTGAAATATTCTTACTTTTACCTGACTATTACCTCGAGGAATTTCTTGAGACTCACACTCTGAATCTTTTTAACTGCAGCTTATAGTCGACAGTAGCTGGCTCTTTACTTTGGACACAGCTATTGATTTCTGCCTGGAAATATGGACTTGATCTTTGGACTTCCCCTTAGATCTCAAGGTCTCCCTTGTGGAGGCTACCTATTTTGTTTTCCCTTTCTTCCATATACCTATGCTCAACTCCCAAGATCCCAGATGCAGGAAAGCTCCAGCTTTGCCCCAAACCAGCTACTCAATACACTCAAAGGCAAAAATCATGGACTGTAAGTTTGAGGAACTTATGTGCTATACTTAACTTTGCAACTATCAGAGTATCTAACATAATGAAGTTACGTGTTAAGTATTATTTGATTAATCAGTTGATAAAATATCTTGAAGATAAACCAACAGGAATCCAAATAGGACCACAAATATAAAACATTAGGTTTCCAAAATAACTGAAGTGGCAGGCAGTCTACAGGATAGTGTGGAATATAATTGACACTAAATAGACTCCAAGCAACAAAAGATTGTGTAATCCTAAACACTGAAGCCTACTGGAAGAAATAATAATATTATATGGTGCTAATATGGAGAATTACTATAGGGATTAATTAACTGATAAGAGTTAAGAGAAGAAACATTAATTAATGGAATATATTTTAATTTTCATCTTTGTGTTCTGCTCTATTCTCTTGGTCTCAGGCTCAGCTAAATAACATACGTAAAGGATTACCAGCTTCTTCTTGAAAGCTTGAATTACATTTCCCCAGGTGGATATTGGTACTTCATGAAGGATCATTGGAGTTGCTGAATATTTTACAAAGGAAATATGTGTGGCTCAAATGATAATCTAGTTACCTTGATGAATTTCTCCTTTGTAGCTGAAAGAAGTTTTGAAACATTAGACTTCAAAGAAAAGCAGGAAAGTGATTGAGCATTTATGTAAATAATCCCTAATTACAATAAAGTGGTTCTTAGAAATTTCTAAATTGAGTAAGATAAATATCAAAAGTGCTACATTATTTTCTACTTTGCAAGTGTCACTATCTCTCTCTCCCTCCATATTCAGTGATGGTTTTCCTATATCAATTCTGCTAAAAGTTAAAGAAATAAAAATGTAAGAATGACTTCACTAACATAACACATTCCAAAACTCATGCTTGAACATGGGAGATATCTTGAATTCAGAACACAAGTTATCCAAAAACTAATATTATGCCCCAGTGGTCAGTTTCCCAGGCCAGTCCATAAACATCTTATAAACTCTAGAATACAGCTTAAATCTAGTCTAAATAGAACACATTCATATTAAACCATGTAAAGTAAGCTATTCTGTAAAGATTGCAAGAAGGTTAAAAAAGATAACTGAAAAAAATGCTGCTTTTTTAGTGTGATGGCTGGAAGGAAAGCAGGAAGCAGCAAACCAAACCTCAGACTAAATCAGGGCACCCACCTATTGGTTTATATATTTTTTTATGGCTTTTTTGTCCTGCCATGGCAAAGTTGAGTAGCTTTGATAGAGAACGTGTCAACTTCAAAGCCAAAAATATTTCCTGGTTGGAACTTACCAGGAGAAAAAGAAACACACAAATGCTGGCTCTGAATTGGAAGAGGCACAGGAGCTAGCTGGAAATCTTCAGGAATTCTAATGATGACTTCCCTACTGTGAGCTCCAAGGGAGCAGTGCTATGACTTGGGTATTCTATATCCAGATATGAGACGCATGCCTGGCATGTCTTTGATACAGTTTTAGTAAATTTCAAGGGCTTCATAAAGCAATACCTCTAGTTCTTTCTGTTTCCATTTCAGTTCAAAAATCACAAATATAACTGAATATTATTTTCAGGGAGTACAGTTTTTTGTATTATTCCTCCTTTGTAGAACACACTGAGCTTCTTTCTGTGGGCTAATGTAGGTTTCCGTTCTCTAAACCTTGCAGGGGTATTTTATATCAGTACTTAGCATTAAAATAAATATTCTATCTGGAGCACGTACTCAGATATAAATTTTTAAGATAAAACTCAGTAATTATCTTACTCAATAATCTTTTCCTCAGCTATTTGTATTTACGTAACGTATCAGACCAAGAGAGGTGTTAAAATTGTTTCTCTCAACTTGTTTTGCATTGCTGACAATTATTGCTTAATAGATGTGTCACTGCATACAGCCAGATTTTTGTTAAGGATTGTAATCACTATCAGTGAAACAAACCCTCTCAATACCATTTAATAAAATATATGCTGAATTCTACTATGCATATTATTGATACTGGATTCATGTTTGCTTGTTTCCATTTGCCTAATTTTATTCAGTGATGTTTGCCGATGCCCCAGTAAAGAAAAAGAAATTGTGGCTCATTTTTATCTCACCTTTAATTTCATTCCCCCAAACAGCAGCAACAAAACAATTTTATCTCACCTTTAATTTCATTCCCCCAAACAGCAGCAACAAAACAAACAGAAAGAAAAATGATTTTCTTTTCTTTTTCTTCCGTCATGCTGTACATATCTTTCTTTCTGTATACTTTTCCTCAAGAATTATATACTTTATGTTGGAGTTGAAGTGTGCACATTAAAGTATACATGTTAGTTGATAAATAACTTTTTTTTTTTTGAGACAGAGCCTCACTCCATCATCAGGCTGGAGTGCAGTGGCATGATCTCAGCTCACTCAATTTCTGCCTGCTAGGTTCAAGCAATTCTCTTGCCTCAGCCTCCCAAGTAGCTGGAACTACCGGCGCCTGCCACCACAACTGGCTAATTTTTGTATTTTTAGTAGAGGTGGAGTTTCACCATGTTGACCAGGTGAAATCTTTTGACCTCATGATCCTCATGTAATCCCAAAGTGCTGGGATTACAGGCATGAGCCACCGCACCCAGCCGATAAATAACTTTTATATAGTTAATGAAGTCTACATTCAATAGGTATGAATCAAAAACTATTCAATTCAATCTGTGCTTTTTTCCAGTTTTCCAGTTTAAATCAAGACTTGCCAACTAATAATTAAAAGAAAAAGAACTTAATCTCTTTTATAGTTCTTGTAGATGCATGTTTCCTTGGTGTGTTATGTATTTCAAATAGACTTTGTTGCCTTTACATGTGAATGACAATTTGGGTATGGAATCCTTAGTCACACTCTTTTTTTCTGCCCAAATGCTGTAATATTCTGGTATCTAATATTACAAAAGACAAATCTGAAATAACTTGATTTATTTTTGTACTGTGGATGGCATGTTCCTTCTACCTGGAAGTTTATGGTGTCTCTTATTTTTGAAACCAATAATCCCTTCATAGAATGTTTTCATGTGGTTCATTTTTGTTAATTTTATGATTACCTCTACTCAAGAACCTAATAAATATCAAAGCTAGGACCTGAAATTAGTCTCTTCTATTCTGTCTCTATCCTCTTTCTCCCTCAGTTACTCCACTAGCCCTGCATCATAAAACGCTGATTGTAGTATAATTGCATTTATTCTTGTAGAAAAAAGTCTTAGTTTAGTCCCAAACTTAGAAATAATTTTTTAAAAGTCTAGTCATGTCACTAGTATTGCTGAGGGAAGTGCATGAATGGCCTTTACCTAAGGGAAGAGTGATTCTGAGAGCACATAATTGTCGCTCAGAATATCCTCCCACCCAACTCTCGGAAATGTGGGTAGGACATGAAAGAACCTGGGAGGGTTAGCACCCTTGCTTCAGACATCTTCTACTCTAACAGGAGATGGGTCACAGCGGAGGTGTTATATGTGGGAGGTAGACCACACCATTGGCAGGCCCGATGGCTGCTTTTGGCAATGGCAGCAGCAAGGGAAGTTCACCCACTAGAGAGCAGAAGAGAAAATGGCAGGGGACACAATGTAGCCAAGGATATTCTACTCCAGAGCACATACTACATGGAATAATTCTGTGGAATCCACGAAACTACACATTATCACAAAATCAAATCCCAGAAATATTGTCTTGTGGTTCTTCATGACCCTGTGACCGTCCTCTTTCCAAGTCTGATATAACCTGGCTTAAGTAAATATATTCTTTTCTTTTTACCCTCTCACTTTTTCTTACTCTTTCTCATTCATATACTCTGTCTCCTCTCTTCCCTTCCCTTCCTTCCTCTCTCTCCTATTCTCTTCTCTGAAAACTTAATAAGGACCATCATTGTGACAAGAAATTCAACCAAGAACGTGCAACTCTTTTATTCAGGTTTAGGCTTACTATGGCCACATTTTCTGCTTTCCTGTGATGAGTTATGGATTATCAGGAAGCATGAAACCCTTTGGTCTGAAAAGTATAATGACTAATGCAAGGTGATTTTTCCACAATCCATGAATAGGTTTCTATTGTTAACCTGCCTGTTCCAATGCTCTTCTGCATTTATTACTGCTACTGTGAGCAGAAGAGTTCCTCTGAGATTTGAGTAGTTTTAAAACACAATTCTCCACCTTTCTCTATAATCTTAATATTTTAGAGTGTGCATTAGGCTATGGATAAATTAAAACATATTACATATAATGAAGACCTTAGTTCAGTTTATTACAAATGACAAAAAAACTATCCCTGAATAAAAAATTCCATATTGAAACAGAATAAGAACAAAAAATATGTATTTTATAGGAATCTGATGAACATTTGAGTGACTGACTTGGAATTCAGCCCATTCTTGATACAAGTGAGATACGAAATAGTACAGTGAGCTTTTCCGTATAGCATTTTTAGAATGTGAATTATCATACATACCACTAACACAGAACTCAAAGTATATTGAGGCTACAAGGGACCTTAGCAGTCATTTAATATTTTACTTTTCAGATGGAGAAACTGATGCAAAGAAAAGGCAGTTCCATCCCCTAAGCATTTAGCTAGTTAGAGGCAGTAGCTGAACTAAAGCCAAATGTAAATTCTCTTAATGCCAATTTTTCATGACTTTATCAAATTTCCTTCTGTGTCCTGTAACACATGGCTTAGACAGGTTAATGTGTTCTAGAAATGCATTGGAGTCATCTGATTCTAGGATACTATGTCAAAGTAATATGTCATTTCAGGTGATTCTCTTTAATATGAGACACGTAAAATTATTCTCAGCATGGAAGTTGAAATGGTTAAAAAAATTTTGCCATCAGCATACTCACTACCAACCAAATAATAGAGTTCATTTATTTTGCATCTTATATCACATAAATTGACCAAGCACACCAAACCACTGAGTTACTGAGCTCGCATCTGGCAGAAATCAATTTAGCATTTCAATTTGGTTATTTCTAGACCATTCAAGTAATGTCATAACTGTGTTACATCTGTGGTTTTCAACTGTGGATGTACATTAAAATCATCCAGGTAAAATTAAGTCAGAATCACTGGAGGGAGGGCCTGAGCTTCTGTTTGTGATAAACTAATTAGAAAATTTGGATAGTAATGATGTGTCATAGTAATTATGAATTTCTTTACACAAAAACTACTTTTAACCACAATACTTGGAAATGCAGATTGATAATAAATCTATTTGTAATCATAAAGTAAAAATCAGAGAATGAGAAATGCTTCAATTTTAGATATTTTCTAATTCTCTCAGGTAATAAAATTTGGACTTTCTTCTTTGATCCATACTCTCTCAATCTCTAAAATAGGATCACATTTCCTGTCTCATAAAATAACCATGAAAATTATGTTAGCCACATGATAATGTGCCTTACATTGTGTACATAGATAGTGCTCAATTATTATCCTTCATGATAGTGATGATGATGATGTTGGTTAATAATACCTACTTCAGCTTCAAGAAACTAAATAGCTTTCCAGTCATACACCTTATCAAGGTTTGCATGAGGATTCTAGCTTGCAACATAGGCATCCTAGTTTAAAACTCTTACTACCGGGTCAGGCGCGGTGGCTCAAGCCTGTAATCCCATCACTTTGGGAGGCTGAGGCAGGTGGATCACGAGGTCAAGAGATTGAGACCATCTTGGTCAACATGGTGAAACCCTGTCTCTACTAAAAATACAAAAAATTAGCTGGGCATGGTGGCGCGTGCCTGTAATCCCAGCTACTCAGGAGTCTGAGGCAGGATAATTGCCTGAACCCAGGAGGCGGAGGTTGCGGTGAGCTGAGATCGCACCATTGCACTCCAGACTAGGTAACAACGAAACTTCATCTCAAAAAAAAAAAAAAAAAAAAAAAAAAATCTTATTACCATTTATAGTTTATTTAGTGGAAAGCTAAAAATATTAATAATTTAAGGCTAAGGGGCATCTTAGAGAAATACAGAAGGTGAAACAATATCTATACATATGCACAAAGTGGTTTAAAATTAAACAGGTTTAAGGATTTAGACATTGTCTAAGAGAAAGTTAAAGTGTAGATTTTCATTTTTGACCTTTTCGCAAGAAAGCAAATAAGAAGAGAAGAGATAGGACCGTGGAGGTGACATTTTGCAGGTGTGACTGAGTGAGGGCCCTTGAAATTCAGCATAAATCATTTAAATTTCCACATTCAGATGCAATTCTTGAACACTTGTGCTCATTTAATGTAATCATTTGAAGCCTTATCACACTTCAATTGAAAGTAATTTACAGCTGTTTATATTGAGAGTTTATCATCTAGAACACTCTTTTAACAATATGAAATACTGTCCAATTGCTTTGGTTGCCATATCTAATGTTTCTTTTGCACATGATCCCATAAATTACTTTAATGGAGCAGTAATTTTCTCACATAAGTTTGTGATTTTGTGGCTAATCTTCTGAGAACATATGTTCAAAGACACTAAAGACAGCACTCTGACTTCTAACGTTGGGTATTAACGGTGATATACTCCAGAGAAGCGATTTCCTTACTGACCCTTGGTAAGAACCCAGGAAAATGATGCAAACCTTATGCGTTCGTTTGTTAATTAGGAGACTGCACATTCATTTCTGCTGCCCTTTATATGTGCAGGAAGGGTGCTGGCTCTGGCCATCCTGCAAACCAGGGAGATAAGCAGTGACCTGCAGCAATGCTCCTTTCCTGTTCTGGGCTTTATTCTTCTAAGCAGGAGCCAATGTAAGCACTGTCGTTGAATTATACTTCATCAACTTGGAAAGACTGTTAAAGTGAGATAAAAGATGCACAAAGCTGTTTTATTAGAGTAGATCCTTTTTATCAGTGTCTGTGATAATTGTAGCAATAGTATGGCTCCACCACATTAATAACCCATCTCTGGTCCTTTTTTCACTGTAGCTCTGGCCCTTTGCAGAAAAATGTGCAACATCCCAGTGGTAGGAAACCCCTTCAGCAGGAGATGTCATGGCTTCAAAATAAGGGTGTCCACCTTCACCTTACTTGATCCATTCATATTTTGTAAAGAAACACAAAAAAAGCATTCTGAAACCTTTTATAAGTGATAATGAAAATAAAGCAGAATTGTTAACATTCAACTTGAAGTTCAAGAAACATACATGAATAGCAAAGTGCGTGACAAAATCCTCCTGCTCACAGCACCAGTAGTGACACTGACCACTTTCAAATACATCCTTTCTTTTGCCATAAGAAAAAGAAAGATTTCTTCTCTCTCTTTCTAAACAGACACCTAGTCATTAGGAACATGAAAAATGTCATTTATGTTTTCTTTAAAAAGCATTTTCTAAAATATAATGGTCAAAGAAGTAAATGTCCAATGTAGCAGCAAATCACAACTCTAAAATTTGAGAGACTTCAATCATATGAATCAATACAGTAATTTAACTAACTTCATTATGTGTCTATTATCTGTATATAGTATTCTTTCTGGTCCCCAATAATTTTATTTAGTACATTTAAAGTGTGGATTTTTCTCCTGGCTTTAGTGTTCAAAGCAGCCTGTAAATACTTGTAACATGGAATTTTTAGCCTTCCCCTGCTAAAAAAAAAAGGCATTCTAGTTTCTTCTCACAACATACTGCTAAATCAGAAACACTACTGTATTAGTCTGTTCTCATGCAGCTAATAAAGATGTCCCTAAGATTGGGTAATTTATGAAGAAAAGAGGTTTAATGGACTCACAGTTCCACATGGCTGAGGAGGCCTCACAATCATGGTCTGAGGCAAATAAGAAGCAAAGTCACATCTTACAAGGCAGCAGGCAAGAGAGCATGTGCAAGGGACTCTTCTTTATAAAACCATCATATGTTGTGAGATTTATTCACTTTCATGAGAACAACATGGGAAAGACTCGCCCCCATGATTCAATTGTCACATATGGATTCCTTCCACGACAGGTAGGAATTATGGGAACTACAATTCAAAGTGAGATTTGAGTGGGGACACAGCCAAACCATGTTATTCTGCTCTGTCCCTTCCCAAATCTCATGTCCTCACATTTCAAAACCAAATGAAGGGGCTACAGGCCCTGTGCAAAGCCAATCCAAAATCCAAAGAGGCAATAACATCTTAAAGCTCCAAAATTATCTCCTTCTACTCCATGTTGCACATCCAGGTCACACTGATGCAAGAGATGGGTTCCCACTGTCTTAGACAGCTCCACCCCTGTGACTTTGCAGGATACAGCCTCCCTCCCAGCTGTTTTCATGGGCTGGCATTGAGTGTCTGCAGCTTTTCCAGGAACATGGTATAAGCTGTCAGTGGATCTTACATTCTGGGGTCTGGAGGATGGTGGCTCTCCTTTACTCACAGTTCCAGTAGGCAGTGCCCCTGGAGACTCTATGTGGGAATTCCAACCCCACATTTATCTTCTATACTGCCCTATCAGAGGTTTTCCATGAGGGCCCCTCCGCTGCAGCAAACTTCTGTGTGGACATGCAAAAGTTTCAATAAGGCCTCTGAAATCTAGGCGGAGGTTCCCAAATCTCATCTCTTGACTCGGTGCACCCACAGGCTCAACACCACATCAAAACTGCCAAGACTTGGAGCTTGTACCCTCTGAAGCCACAGTCCAAGCTGTACCTTGTCCTTTTGTAGCCTTGGCTAGAGCAGCTGGGACATAGGGCACCAAGTTCCTAGGCTGCAGAGCCAAAGGGCCCTGGGCCCTGCCCACCAAACCATTTTTACTTAGGCCACTAAGCCTGTGATGGGAGGGGCTGCCATGGAGGTCTTCAACATGACTTAAAGACATTTTCCATATTGTCTTGGTGATTAATTTTAGGCTTCTTGCTACTTATGCAAATTTCAGCAGCCAGCTTGTATTTCTCTTCAGAAAATTGGTTTTCTTTTTCTATCACATTGTCCAGCTGCAAATTTTCTTAATTTTCATGCTCTGCTTCCTCTTAATTACTTTGCCACCTAGAAATTTACTCGAACAGATACCCTAAATCATCTCTCTCAAGTTCAAAGTTTCAAAAATCTCTAGAGCAGGGGCAAAATGCCTCCCGTCTGTTTGCTAAAATATAACAAGAGTCACCTTTATGCCAGTCTGCAACGAGTTCCTCATCTCCATCTGAGACCACCCCAGCCTGGACTTCATAGTCCATACCACTATCAGCATTTTGGTCAGAACCATTCAGCAAGTCTCTAAGAAGTTCCAAACTTTCACACAACTTCCTGTCTTCTTCTGTGCCCTCCAAACTGCTCCAACCTCTGCCATTTCCAAAATCTCTTCCACATTTTCATGTATCTTTACAGCAGCACTTCTCTGTACTGGTACTAACTTACTGTATTAGTCTGTTCTCACACTGCTAATAAAGACATACCTGAGACTGGGTCATTTATAGAGGAAAGACATTTAATGGACTCACAGTTCAGCATGGCTGGGGAGACCTCACGATAATGGTGAAAGGCAAAGGAGAAGCAAAGTCATGTCTTACATGGTGGCAGGCAAGAGAGCATGTACAAAGAAACTTCCCTTTATAAAACCATCATATCTTGTGAGATTTATTTAGTCTCAAGAGAATAGCATGGGAAAGACCCGTCCCCATGAGTCAGTTACCTCCCATCAGGTAGGATGGAAGGACACATGGAAAATATAAGAGCTACAATTTAAGATGACATTTGAGTGGGGACACAGTCAAACCATATCACCTACAGTATCTAAAGTCTAATCTTAAGGAAAATTTAAAATATAGGCTAATCTTCACTTTTTAATCCATAGACTAATGAGCTTTATTTATGTGGAAATAACAAAAATTATTTTTATGCTGCTAAAACTATTTTATTTGAAGTTCATGATATTTTTTCCTTTAATGATTCTAAAAATACCCTTGCAGCGACAATATGCTGCCTTTTCTGAGACAATGTTTTGTATATATAAGAAGTAGCAAAATGTAATAAGAAAAGGACTGAACTGGGTCTGGAGACCTGAATTCTAGTCCTAAATATGCTGCTGGTCACTTCTCTAATCTGAGGTTTCCATTTGTAAAATTATATTCCATAGACATTGAAAAAATTAAATACTCATGTGAATGTTTGTTTCTGAACCTTACTTTGTCACTTTAAAACCAAACTATGTAATTATTTTACAATAAAGAACATAGGAGAATTAATTCTCCAGCTTTCTCATTTTATCCTTTCTTCTGTAAAACAGATGCTGCAAGAATTTCCAAGTGTCTTCAGCCTTGGAAAGATAAAACTTCCTTTACTTGCTGCAGTATTTATGTATACAATTGATCCATGAAACAAGGGGTGCATTTTTAAGAATGGCTTGATTTTCTTTGGAAAAAAAAAAGAGTTTGCATGGAAAACATTAAATCAGATGCAGTTTATGTGCCAACGAACCAAGGAACATCAGACAGTAAATAAAGCTGAGAATACTGCACATTCAAACAGAAAGAAAATGAGAAGAGGAAACTGCATAAGTATTGAACATGGAGGGCATAAACTAAACAGTGGCTGACACAGTTTAAAATTGCTTTCATTCTTTCTCAACACTTTTCACTCAGTGGCTTCTTTACAGCTTTCAATTAACCTGCTCCCTCTTCCTCCAATTGCTCTTTCTTACTGCCAATGATATTTAAAAGATATACTAAATTATGGATTCAGAAGTGTTTGGAAAAGACGTTGTTAATAGTTTTGCTGTTCTCAGATGGCTTTAAAATTTTGAAGGGTGCAAACTACTAAACTAGGAACAATATTGGTGTTAGGATTCTTGAAGACCATGACAGTCAAAACCAGGGTTTTATTCACAATCCTGGTGGAAGGGCAAAGGAGAAGCAAAGTCATGTCTTACACGGTGGCAGGCAAGCAGCTACTGAGGTACTGACTGCATTCCTGCCTATGGAAGACCATCTAGGCACATCCTCCTGGAGCCTTGGCCCTTTGTCCATAACATGGCTTCAGAATGATGTCAGCATTTGAAAAGGATTTTTATTAACCACATCATTTATCATTATATTTGAACTTTTTAACATATTCCCTGGACACATGTAAGTCAGACTCTCTTCATGACCGCTTTCATAGTGATAGTGTGAATCCCATGCCTATTATAAAGAGATTCATCATCCATGGCAGTCTACTGCTCCTGTACCTCTAGACTGGAATTGACTTGTCATTTGTGTTGTTTGGGTCTCTTTGTTTTTATAAAATTTGATTTCTTCTTCCCCAACCTTTAGAATGCTATAACAAGAAGTTTGCATATGAATATGGAATGCTCACACAGCATTATATTTGAGTGCAAGGTGAGTAATGTGGTATATAACCCAAGAGTGCTTAACCTTAAAAGACATTTGACAGAGAATCACCCACACTTTTCAATCAAATTTAAATGAACAGTTAGAAATAACACTTCCATGGAATTACCTTGTTTATTTTAGGAGCAAAATGAAATAAAATGAATTAGAGACTCTTATACGGCTATTAGTTTATGTTTGTCATAAGAGCAAACAGAGCCAGTGGCATATGTATGCCAATAACTACAATGAAAGGTAGAAAGAAATGAACACCAGCCAAGCACATAGGGGTTGTGAGTGGAAGATAACTTACAGTTTAGGAGATCCCAAAATGTTTTATTGAGGGTCATCATTTAAGGTAAACCTAAGCATATAGGGAAAATCTATATACAGAGAAGAAGAGGGAAAGGAGGGGGAAAGACAGAGAGAGAGAGAGAGAGAGTGAGAGAAAGAGAGAATTGTGAGAGTTAGAGATAAGTACAGGATAGCTGCTTCTAGAGAAACCAGAAGAGAAGACATGGCATGCATAGAAAATTATACATAGTTCAGAAGTCTAGATAATATTGATATATTCTATGTACTATCAAATATAAGTATATATTCACTTCAAAACATGAAAAGAAGACACACACCAAGAGTTAACAGAAGGCTTTTGTATTGTTGCACTGCTATTGGAAATTTCCCAATTTCTTTACTTTGTGCACTCTTACTGGGAGGCTTTATTTTATTTCCTCTAATGACAGTTTATCTTAATGTTAATGTCAAAGGCTATTATCAATAAAACACTGGGTGATATTTTTGTACAAATTTTTTTTTCCCAGTGAATTTCATTTATTTCCTCAAAAGTAACCTCACTGTTAAGATGATCTTCAGTGTAGGAAAAGTTCTCCACTGGAAAAAAAATCTACAATATTATACACGTTGAAAAGTTTTTCCACTTTCACTTTTCCTATTGTATGATAGAATAAACTAGTATTTTTTTAAAAAGTTTTAAAATCAAGAATGATGTAAAAGCCAGAAAAGAATTGGCATACTTAAGATCATACTTTATTTTTCCTCATAGTAAATAATATCACAAAAATAAACCAAAGGAATTAGTTGTAGGAGCTTACTAAACCATGTCTGTTTGTACTAGTTTAAAATTTGCTAAGTCTTCTCATCAAATAAATTTAAACATCTTACTATGAAGATTTATAGGTATTTAAGCTGACCTTAGATATCAGGTATATAATTTCTAATCTTTTAGTTTTGCAATTAAGGCATGACAGTGTGACTGAAATTTAAATTTAAGAAGTTACACTGGGAACCGTATTTTTAAAGTACCTGTAGATTTTTTGTTCCGTGATGCTATTTCAAAATGTACTCAAAGCTTGCAGGTTTAATTACAGGTTCACTAATTTGTTTCCAGATAAATTAGACTTAAAAATTAAGTGTAACTTTAACACAATATTTAATCATTCGATTGTTCAAAATATGTATCTTCTTTATATTTTAATGAAAAATTACTAATCTAGTCTTAACAGTATGTTGACTTCATTTCTTTTTTCTAGTATTAAATTACATATAAAGCAGTTTTTCACTCTTTAAAAATATGTCTCAAAAGTGGGTTTCTTGAGGTTTTCAAGTGTAACATTCCATTTTCACCCTGTTATAAAAATACTACCTGAGACTGGGTAATTTATAAATGAAAGAGGTTTAATTGACTCACAGTTTGCATGACTGGGTAGGCCTCAAGAAGCTTACAATCATGGTGGAAGTGAAGGGGGAACAAGGAATGTCTTACATGATAGCAGGAGGGAGACAAGAGGCAGAGCTCCAGGCACTTATCAAACAACCAGATCTCATGAGAACTCACTATCATGAGACCAGCATGGGGAAAAACTCCCCCAGTCACCTCCCACCAAGTTCTTCCCTTCACATGTGGAAATGACAATTCTGATTACAATTGGAGTTGAGATTTGGGTGGGGACACAGTCAAACCATATCATTAAGTATCACTAATATTCCTGCTTACAATTCAGAAACATACCCCAATTTTATACAATTCGGAAATCTAAGGAAAATAATACATTCTCTGAGCACACAATTCCCTAAAATGTCAATCATAAATTGAAGATTCAGAGAAAATGTGATGATTTCTCAAAAGTTGTGTCAGATAGATGTATTACTGGGATGACTGAGTAACTGAAAAGTGAATGACTTAATCATTACATTCAAAATGGAAAGCCTGAGTCTCAAAATAATAGATGTATTCTAATCTCTAAGTATCCCCTAGGATTTGTGCCACCTATTTGCTTAATCAGGTGTTGCTAGTGAAATGGCAGTCTCATTAGCTTTAAAATACTTAAACTTATGTTCCTGACTCATATACCATGTTCTTAAATGAGTTCAGCCATCTATTTTATGATATCATTTTACATCTTCTGTCTTAAATTTTATAAAAAGTGTGCAAGATCTCAATTTGTCTTAATTCTAAGAGAAATTCCTACAATATTGTCAAATTTGAATTCCTTTTTCTGATATTCTAGGTTTGAGTTTTTACAGTGACAATAAGAAGAAAAATGAACTTCATATAGAACATCTTTTTTTGTTTTATCGTTGGTGCTATATGTGAATTCCAAGGTAATATTTTGATGAGGAACATGTTTAGTGATAATAATTTTATTGGTTTCTTGATATCGTTATTATATGTTGAAGTTCCAGAATCATCTATTGTTTCAAGAATTGTATTAATATATCAACATATATTACCTTTCCCTAATCTCTACCCTGTAGTCATTCAGTCAGTGCAACCAAATATATCCTTTTCTTTCTATCTGTGTTTGTTGATATTTTCCAAGACTCCTATATTTTCCACTGTATCCTTCTCCAAATAATGATGATTGTAAGTCCTTATTCACATCCATCTCATCATCAAGTATTTCTGTTAATTCTCCCTTTAAAACATGCCTAAAAATTGTTCCTTCTCTCCTACTTGTTAGGGACACAATAACGTCTCAGAGATGGAATCCAGCAAATGTCATTATGCCTTGAATTATGAATCTGAATTTTAGTGGAGAAATTATAGATAGAATCAGTTGCTTGAAATCAATATAATGCACTCATCCAAGATGTCATAGACTAAGAACTTGAGACAGAACAACAGGCTGAGTCATAGGTATGGGCCCATAGAGGAGGGTAGAACTGAAGATTGCAAAGGGCAGGACAGAGGAACAAATGCGACAGGAGGAAATAAGAAGGAAGAATAGAGATCAAGGTGAAAGTACCTACTATAACATACGGAGAATGAAACATAAGATCAATTACCACAGGAGTTAAATAATTATGGTTGTAATTTTATCATTGTGCAAGACTGGAAGGAAAAGTATTCTGTTTTGTTCCTTCTTATTTGTGTACAAATGGTCCAGCTCTAATAATTTACTGTGGCCATAAAAATAAATGTTCTGTTTGAAAACACTTTACCCCCATCTTTTAAACAGTGCCTACTTCACTCAGTGCTATAGGTCAGTAGAGAAATTAGAGAGAGTAGAAGAAACTGAAAATATGAAAGCTGATATAGAATCAATGTGACCATGTAATTAGTGTACATTTTAATATCAATTACACACAACTTTTCATTGGTTTTCTTTTATTAAAGATCATAAGCTGAAATTTTAATATTTCTGTTTCTATGCTTGAAAAATAATCTTTCCCCTACCAGAAGGCTAGCTAAAATAAAATAAACTAATCAAAGAAGTTTCAGTTATTCCCTCAAAACCCCCACTCATGAAGTCCAAAAACTAGTCCTAAGGTTATCTCAATTTGTGAGTGACTATTTCTTCACACTACCAGAAGTTGAGTCTTTTTCTTTTTCTTTTTTTTCCCCCTTTATGGAATAGAGTCTTTCTAAAGTATCCACAATGATTACTTTATTCTTTTTCTAAGACTAGAGCCATTATTAGCTGAAATACAGTATATGTAGAGCTGTGTGCTTCACAAACATGTTTTAGTGACGAACCACATCCACATCCACAAGGATGGCCTCATAACATTATGATACCGTATTTTACTGTGATTTTCATTGTTTCTATGTTTTTAGATACCCTAATGCTTACCATTGTATTACAGTTGTCTAAGTACCCAGTAGAGTAACATGTACAGGTGTATAGCCTAGGAGAAATAGGGTATGCCATACAGCCTAGGTGTCTAGTACATTATACCATCAGGATTGCATAAACTCCATGATGTTTGTGTAATAAAATCTCCTGAAGGACACATTTCTTAAAATGTAGCCCATCATTAAGTACTTCATGATTCTGCATTCCCTCTTCTAACCCTTCTTTTTCTGGAAAAGTACAGACTTTGTTCCTCTACTAAATAATACTGAGTATGGCCTCTGAATTGAACCAAAAGAGAAGTTGCATGATAAAAAAGAATCAATAAAAAGTTAGTTTATTTGTAGCCTGGATAACTTGGGTTAATAGAATGTTTCAATAGAAACAGACCCTGAATGACTGCAACCGAAAGGGTTGTTTGTGGGGACTTGTCATCAGATTTGTATTTCTACAAAATAAGGTTTTCCATATTTTTGTTAGACTTCAGCCAAAACTTTTGCTGTGTAGAAAGGGAAATGTAATTTTTCTCATTGTATCAATCAGTGAGAGCATAAAAATGTATAGAGCATTAGTACTGATGAAAAGAAAAAAAAAGTTAAAAAGCGTAAAAGTGAAACACACAG
The DNA here is from genome assembly GCF_049354715.1 of Callithrix jacchus. Lineage (NCBI taxonomy): Eukaryota > Metazoa > Chordata > Mammalia > Primates > Cebidae > Callithrix > Callithrix jacchus. The sequence continues at coordinate 101,549,314 of NC_133512.1, read as the reverse complement.
TTAACATTTATCTGAGCTTTCCAGGGGAGAAGCTTGATGTCACAGAACACAATCAGCAAGGACCAAGCTTAATGGGAGCTTTGAGTAATTATATGAGACAGGTCAAAATAGCTGAAAATACTCCTAAGTATCCTAAAAAAGAACAAATCTCACATTCAAATAACTCATCCATTCAGAGTTGTTTATTGGCAGCCCCTGATTGCCAGTTGCTCTACTAGATGTTCATGTTAGATTAATGCAATATAGACAATAGCCTGAGCCTCATCTTCCACAAGTTTACTGTTTGTTGGATTTTCCAACATATATAAATGTGAAAAATGATAACACAAAAGAAGAGGATTGATATATCCTGAAATAAGAAAAAAATCCAAATGAAATAGAAGATTCTTTTTAATTTTCACACTAGTGTGTGCGTGTGAGACAGAAAGAGTAAAAAAAATATTTACTAAGGAAAAACTGAAAATTGACATATGGCTGCAATTAAATAGTGTTTGGAATTGTATATAATTTTGCTTTAGTTAATATTTTGTAAAATATATTTAAATATACTGCTGAATTTAACTGGTCACAAATCACCTTATCAGCTTCACGATATGCGAAGTTAGAGAAACACACAATAAAATAACGTATTTTGACCATCAGTCTTCCTCAGAGCAATTGTGGTAAGGTTACTGATGCAGCAACAAAACAAAAAGGAAAAAGGAATAGACACACACAAAAAAGGTCCGCTTGTGGCTTCCAGATTTTCCACATAGTAGGGGCTTAGTGGTGACAATCCTGATGGTGGTAAGCTACATTCTCATTTGTATATTGTCTTCATTTAGGCTGCATCCTTATCTGTTCTTGTCTGGAGAGGCTGCTAATGGAGATTATTAGGAGCTCACATCACATCAAGGCATTATTTTGAGTTGCCACAGTAGAGTTGCCATAGGCAAACTGGTATATTTTCATGCTGCATAGTTACATAAAAATATTCCAATAACAGTGTAGAAGATTTTTTTTCTGGTCACTACTTATAACCTATATTATCTGATTTCAACCAAGGTATTGTTTTTTAACTGATGGATAAATTTTATTGAAAATTCAATCTCTTCTCAAAGAAAAAACTAGATCAGTCTCTTGAGTGAAGTTCTCAGATTTAGTTGTAGAAAATATCAGATTTACCTAATTCTAATTTGAATGTTAAAAAGCTTAATGCTTGTATATAAAGAGCCATTAAGAAAAACTCACCTTGACTCAGCCATTCCATTTTCAGCAATCCAAAATATATAGAAACCTATGTCCCCCCCAAATTTATTGTTGTATATTTATGAAAATTAATTAAAATAGCCAAAATATTTAATAATGGTGAACAACTGCACTGATTATAAAATGTCTGCTAGATGAAATGCTACTAGATGTACTGTTATGTAGCTATTAAAATTGCACTTATAAAATATTCATAATGATATATAAATGAAATCTGCAGCAATGCTTAATACTATTATCATATAAAACTACATAAAAATAAGCTCAACTATGATTACAGAAAGTGTGCATTATAGGGCCAGAAATAATTACATCAACATAATTATAATGACATCAAAGCAATTGTCTTTGGGAGTGTGAATTTGAATCCATTATCTTTTCTAAATTTTTTGTACTTTATACAATAAGCACATTGTGATGTATCAAATACATAAACCTCGTAACTATTTTGAAAATTCTGTTCTTTGATACACTTTGGAGCTATAAGCCTTTGGTTAGTTTCTGCAAATTTTTTTTGTTCTATTTTGCTTTGTTTTCATCTCTGTAAAAGAAGGAACTTTTTTATATGCCTTTATGCCGCAGCAATCAGCACACAAGGTTTCTGTGTCCAAGTGAGCTTGGCTTTCCCCTAACACATCAAGAAAGCAATCAATTCTGCAACAGACACAGGTTGAGTGTCCTCTAATTCAGCTCAGTTCTAACACTATTCATCTGGAGACAGCATCAGATCCCAGGGTAAGGGCTCAGTCCCCAATAATGCCCCCTCCCACCACTTCAGAAGCCATCTGCAAGCCATGGGTTGGTCTGCCTGTGTTTTTGATTGAGGAGCTACAAATCATTCCTACAAACCCCCCTTTTAGGTTCACTTAACTTACCAGAGCTGCTCAGTGAACTCAGGGAAACATTTATGCTTAGGGGTTTATCATAAAGGAAGTTACAAAAAATGCTGATGAACACCAGATAAAGAGATGGGCAGGTAAGGATATGAGGGTGGCATGTATAGCATCCATGAACTCTACAGAACCCTCTAGGAGCCCCCATGTCTTCGACTCTCCAGAAGCTCTTTGAACACTTCCCTTTGGGTTTTTATAGAGGTTTCATTACAACGGCATGATTGATTAAATCATTGGACATTGCTGATCACCTTAGCCTTCATCCTCTTTCCCTTCCCCAGGGTGTGGGTTGAGGCAAAAAGTCCCAACCCTCTAATCCCACCTTGGTTTTTCTGGTGAACAGCCCCATTTGAAGCTACCTAGAGACTACCAGCCCTCTGTCAACTAGTCAACTCATTAGCATAGAAAATTTATTATCTCGAAGATTCCAACCATTTTAGGAATTATATACCAAAAACTGGGGATGAGGAACAAATATACAAATTTTACAGTATCACACACCAAATTCTGAAATTGAAAATAACCAACCCTGCTTATGAAAGCATAAGTTTTAGTTTTTGGGGGAATCATTTTAATTAATAATTTATATAGTGTACTTTTACTTCATATATGACTTTTCAATTATTTAATAAATTATTGATGGCATCAAAGCATTATATTAATGTATTCACATTGACTTACTACCAACTCAAGGGTTTTCTTTAAGCTAAATAAAATATATCTATGGGAAAAATTCTTATAAAACTTTGTTTTATGCACTATTTACATCTCAGAGGGGATCTAAATTATCTATTCTCAGATTAGTCATTCCAACAATATCTTAAGAAAAGACATGACAGACTCTAAATTGAAAATTAAATATCAATCCACTAATGAGTTAATAGAACTTTTAATACTGTCTCTATGTGACTGACTTCTAGTCAGAGGAAAGAGCATAATGGCAATTATAATAGGTATACCTTTTTTTAGCTACTCTCTGATATGCACTGATATGAATGCTTTGCATATGTCACAATTTTGAGTAAATATACATTATATCTCTTCCAAAGTAGATATTTATGTGCTTAGTTTACAAAGAGAAACAATAGTAGAGAGGTGAATACAATTGCCCACATTCCTAAAACCGGAAAATTGAGAGATTATCTTTGCATAGAGTCTCTCTCACACTCGTCCTTTGGTGCTGGTGGTTTAATGTAGTCATGCATCAGATAGTAAAAACTTTTCAATAGAGTTAAATTATCTTAGATATTCCAACTACATTTATAATTTGAATTAAAAATATCAGCTCATTAATGTATCATCTCCCAGTGTCTTTACAACTGATTATTGTATATAACTTGCTGCCCCACCATTCAGTAAAATATCTTTAATATTTTGTTATTCCGATATTTACCATGGAATGGGATGACAATGCGAAGAGTGCCATATTTTCAAATCGAAACCAGACACGGGAACATTATATAAAATGCATAAAGTCTAAAATAAAATGAAGGGCCGGGCGCGGTGGCTCAAGCCTGTAATCCCAGCACTTTGGGAGGCCGAGGCGGGTGGATCACGAGGTCAAGAGATTGGGACCATCCTGGTCAACATGGTGAAACCCCTTCTCTACTAAAAATACAAAAAATTAGCTGGGCATGGTGGCACGTTCCTGTAATCCCAGCTACTCAAGAGGCTGAGGCAGGAGAATTGCCTGAACCCAGGAAGTGGAGGTTGCTATGAGCCGAGATCGCGCCATTGCACTCCAGCCTGGGTAACAAGAGCGAAACTCCGTCTCAAAATAAATAAATAAAATAAAATAAAATAAAATGAGCTCTCCAGAAGATAAAGGAATGTGCTGAGGCATTGATAGTAATTTGCCTTCACAGTGTCCTCCATGACTGGAGACTTAAGAAATATGATTGAAGATTTATGTCAATAAGATGCAGGCAAGTAAGCAAGTGTTTTAATTATCTGCATGTGATTTTCTGTCTAACTATGAAGACATCTAGAATCACATTTTCTATTCCAGGAACATATTTAGTATTGTTCACTGACAGCCTAAGCTTCTCCCTACCATAAAGTTTTTTATTGTTTCATTAAACAGAGCCAAGTCAAGTGGTTCAGAAAGAAACCAAATAAATGAATCTCCATCAGTCTTTACATAATTAATAGTATTCTCTGTAGACTGCACAATTTATTAAATTCCTGAGCAGAAGCACTTCAGATAAACATATTTATGTATTCTGAGTCAAAGACTATTCTAGACACTGTAGAAAGTTGGAAACTAAATTAAGTCAGTGGATTTTCAAAAAAATGTATAAATATGACAAAACATAGGTGAGCAAAAACTATTAATAGTACTCCATTACTGCCTTTTGCATTTTCAGAACCCTCAATGTAGTACTATAGCAATTTTGAAAGGAAAATTACTTAGAAAAAATAATAGGAAAAATCAAGGTATTGGAAATAATGTATATATTAAAAAGTACAGATTTCTAGGGATAACAAATAAATCCCTACACTCAGACCATATACTTTTCTCCCTATAGAGTACATTACAAGTGAAATTTTACATTTGAATGATTCTGGCCATAGGATATATACTGTAACGATGAAAAGTCTAACATAGCAACTTGAATGTTTCCAGAGACTTTACATTTTATATTTAAGATGAGTGAAAATATGTTTCAGGAATATGTTTTTGGTTCCTTAGGATTAAGTTTTGTATAGAGAGTGACAGACAGAAGTTTTATTCTCTCTGTTTCTGGAAGAGCACAGCTATAATGATTCTCTATGAGGCCACCAACACAGCGGAATTAACCAGGAAAAAGTAGGCTCCTATGCAGAGCCCTTCTATTAATAAAGAAGGCAAGACCCCTAAGCATTTTATTTGTGTTTAGTTTAGGCAAAATTCTGTTTTATCATATTTGATGTATTATTAACAACACTTTTCAAGGACATATCGCAAATTAAAATCATTGACCCAGATAACAAAAATTATAACATAAGTTTGTGTTGGGAATGTCCATTATAGCGGTTAAAACTGATGTATGCTGTTAAAAAAAAAGAGCATGTTGAACAATTCCAGCAAAATTTTCAGTGGGATAATCCATTAAATAATTCAGGAGAAATTGCAATAATTAATCATTGGCCTTGAAAAAATTGCTAGAGTGAAACAACATACTATCTTGTGTTTAATGAAACCTATACATGAAATTATTTTCAATTTCTGAAATGTATTATTTCAAATATAATGAGAATTCTTTCACTTATGATTCATAGATAATATCAAAGCTGTCTTGGATGCCGTTAGGACAGAGTATTCTGGGATACTATTAATCAAACTGAAGAAAGTAAAAATAGGTTTATAAAGTAGTCTAGACCCAAAAGGGAGGATAGACATTAATTTCTTTTCAGATATATTGGATACATTAATATACAATGCATCTGTAGTACTTGACCTTAAGTGTCAGGGATATAATACACCATTTCTCTTTTTATAAGCAGTACTTTAAAGAGGTGTTTCTGGTCAATATTATTTTGTACTGCAAGGTTAAAACGATGAAATGCATAAAACATGAAATACACAACTTAGCAAAATACAATTTACCAGTCCATATGCAAGTGTTTTTTTAATGCCATTCCTCAACAACAAAACTTTCAGATAAAAATTAATCATCAACATAATGCTCTATGGTAATGGCATGAATTTTGTTTCCATTTAAATGTTTACATTTATCTCAAATCACTAAGTTAGTAGTAGCTTTAAGTCTATAACCAAAATTTAAATTTTTGTTTCTTTTATGCAATTTTTGTAGCAATTTTTATTCATAGAGTATGTAGATCCTCAACTGACACCAAGTATTCGTTGGTAATGATCTCAAGGTAAAAGCTCTCAAAAAACAACATTGGCCTCAAAGATTCACTGAAACCCAGCTGTAGGATTGTTGCTTGACCAAGTGCCTTTGACGAGATCTATCTCAAAAAAATCAGACCTTACCTCCTCTTTCCAATGGAGGCTTCTAAGGCATTAACACTCCTCATTCTAATTTATTATGGCCCCATTTATCTAGATGTAAAATTGGGTTTTTAAACTTTTTAGACCAATCCACAACTAGTAGCATAGTAGAATGTATCATGTAGCACAGTGAAAAAGAATGGAAATTGAAATAAGAAAGACATTCATTTAAATCCTATCTAAATCACTTAACTCTCTTGGAGACGTGTTTTTTTTTAAATCGAGGTTAAAATGCTTCCCAATCAAGATATACTGAGTTTAAAATAAGTATCATACAAATAATATCTTGGCCTATGCTTGGCTTCCATAAATTTTAGCTAGCTTCTTTCAAATAACATACTACATTCCTAGTGGATTTCTATCAATTTTAGTTGAATTCTTTCAGTCTCCCTCTTTTCATTTGTCAATCATACCAATGTGTCAGACAATAGAACTTTCTTTAGGTTACAAAATGCTTTCTTCAAACATGGAGCAGGGCCATTTTTTTTTTTTGACTCATTCATGTCACAAGCATTTTTTGAGGCATGGTTATTAGCAAAAACATCCTAAGTAAAGAGAGAAAGAGTGGTAGATGCATAAATCAACCTGGTTAGTTTCTCCCTTTGTTCAAAATAAAAGATGTAAAGATATTTTATTAATTGCAATTAGAATGAAGGTCCGCATTATATAGTTTAAATTACTTAAAAAAAACTCTGAGGGAAGTTAAGACATGAGAACAAGTAACAGGAACTTGGGAGTTAGCAAAATATTTTTTAAACTTTAGGCAGAAATAAAGCCCAAAATTTTAGTATATTTCCAGCCAAATAATTTTATATCCTAGAGATACCATTGGGAAATGAAATAGAAACAAGAAGCTGTTTTAATGTAGAAATCGTTACCACAATTCAGTAAAGGCATAAGTAGGACTTTATATATTTAGTTCCTAAAGTATGATCTGATTCACACTACATCTCACTTTAGCAGACTTACTTTGGAGGAGGGGGTGCTGATGTTGGGTTATATAAAAAAATGTTAGCTGATAACAAAGCAACTCTTTTAAGTTATGAATAAAAACTGCTAGGCATTAAAAGTTATTTTCTCATTGTCTATTTCCCAAGCTTTAAATCTTTGACTTAATACCTAATATGCAAGTTTTTATCCTGTAAAGAAAAATTATTAAGTGTAACAGAATTCCTATATTTGACTCTTGTCAAGAGAAATTTCTTTTAAAAGACTAATTATTTATAGTTGAAGTAAGACTGATTAGTATTGCTTGTTCCTATGACTAATTAATGAGGAAATGGCATGTCCTTACCCTTTGATTTCTTGCTGATTAATAAATCAATAAAGCATTACTGGGAGGAGGAAAAAAGCACAGAAACACACTCATGTAATGAGGTAATGGTTGCCCTTTCTCACTTTCTGAAAACTCAGTATCAAAAAAAAAAAAAAAAGTCCACATCATAAATGAAATTAGCTGGGCCTATTGCCAGACTTTTGAAGGGGGACTAGAATTGATGGCTCATGAAGATTAAATTATTTATTCACTGCTGGAACATGAAACTCCAGGACAGAGTGGGGACACGACCATTATGGTCACAGCTTGTCATTGCCCTTGCTGCCTTGGGTTTCATTTCTTAATATACAGGAATTTCAATCTCCAGGTTTGTTATTATAGGTCAGTTCTTCAGATGGGCCTCAATCTAGTGCACATGTTCATGACACATCTAAGATTAAAAAATCACTGCTAAGATTTTTGGTGTCTCGCAGTCTCAGTTTCTAAAGACATCACAGAATAATAAAAATAATTGCCTATATAATGGAGGCAGGCACTAGCCACCTTAGAGCTTTTTATGTTTTTTGGATATAACAGCTCCAAAGTGAGGAATTAGGGGTTCATTGTGAACCCCTAAAACTTCATTGTGAACACCTAAAACTTGAGCTCCTTCGATGCCTCTTTCTGCAGGTGATGCTATCACCGTTTAAATACCAGGAAATGAGCCATATGAAGTGCAGAGCTAGTCTTAAAATCCAAGTAGAAAGACTTCAGCCTTCCCTTATTCCTCACAGTCAGAACGGGTTTGACAGACAGGTAGGCCACCTCACTTAGAGCCCTATGCATGAGCTGCCTCCCTAGCCACAGGATTCTCTGGGTATTTTACAGGGACTATCAGCAAAACTTCCTTTACCTTGCATCTCCTCTTATCTTCAGCTTCCTAAATCATCCTGTTCTTATTCAACATCAGCTACCACTTTGAACTCAACTAGTCCATTGCCTAAAGCCTAAGAGCCTAAAGTGTTAGGAACAGTTGAGGCCTTGCCCAGCTTTGTGATTTTAAGGCTGCACTTTTATAGATGCCATTGAAATAGTCTTTAGATTTCATTGAAATTTTGACTTCACCAGACAAATATTCATACCTTAAAGAAGAATGCTTATAGATGATCGTGTTTTATTGCTGCAGACAGAATAAATTAGAAATCTTTTTACACAAGTCAAATGTAAAAGTATAGTATCTAGGATATTTTCACTAGTGCCTAAAATAAAGGAAATGTTTGAAGTAAAGGGAAATTTATCCAAAATATAATTATGAAATCAATTGATTAATTCAAACTGATTTTAGTAAAACTTCCATTTATAGAACAGGGTTCTTTTAATGAATAAAATCATTAATGAAGGCACATTGTAAACATAAATATATGTACAGAATAATTCAGAAAATACAGAATTTGAATGCAGTTCATGAGTTTTTGAGGTGAAGAATAAAACATCTTAAAGGACAGTTTGAGCATTTCAACAAGAAGAAAACTTATTGTACATGGCCTGGCCGATGTGTGCTCCTCAAGATGCCTGAAGGTTCTGTTCTCAAATATATCGTTCCTACCTCCTCCCCTCTCCCCCAGATTAAATCTGTTAGTGTTATGAAATATTCATATTTTCATCTCTTTAAGAGACATTTTGAATAAGTCTGGACAAAAGGCACTGCTAGATTATGATGAATATATGCACCCTGAAGTTACAACATCTGAATTCAAAAGCTGCCCTGAAATTTGCTCACTGTGCAGCTTTGGATTGAGTCCCTGAACTCTTTAAAACTCAGTGCTACCATATGTGAAGTGAAGATGATTGTCTTCCTCATAAGACTGTGTGGGACTTCATACATAGGGTGACTTGGAAGGGAAGAGATACTAAAGTGGGGTATTTTAATATTTCTCTGAGATATTTTCCCCTCCAAGAGTGAACCCTTAAAATAGAGGATATTTTCTCTTGTTTTCCATTTAAGTTTCAGGAAGAGAATAACCTCATAGACTGTCCCCCATACCGACTGGCTAAAGTAGCTGCAAAACAACGAAAGGCGATAAATGTGAATGTGGTTAGCAAGGAAGCATTTCTGAGAAGGTATTAGTGAATAGCCCATGACACTTATGTAAGGTGAAGGGGCCAAGAATCCCCGTATGTCCTTGGAATGCAGTAGGAGACAGGAGGGAGGTGCTCATAAGTTGAGTGCAAATCTCACAAAGGAACCTGCAGAAAGGGTTTCCGAGGAAGTGAGAGACTAACTCTGAAAGCCATTCAGTCTCAAACTAAATGAAACCATGATTAGGCCAACGGGCATGTGTAATTAGCCAAAACTCCAGGTGAGGTCAAGGTTTCAAAGGGAAATACCCTCACTTACAAGCTAATGCTTCTTGGAAGCACTGTTGATGACTAAAAAATAAACCAGAGTTTCTACTGTCATATTTCCACAGCAAACACTGGCAGATAAACCAAGGAGCAGCCTGGATCCACCATACCTCCATTGAGAGCTGGCAGCGCCCTCCAGTGGATGAGATCAGCCTGAGGTCACAGGTGCCTCTCTCTGATCCTCCCTGTGACTAGATCACAGATGTCTTTGAACTTCTTATTAAAGAGGGAGAAGGGGCAAATCTAAGAATATTAAATGAAAAGAGACTTCACCCAGTGCATATTACCTGATTAGATTTAAGCTTCTTCACTTGCTATCTATAGGAATGGAGGAGGAGATTGCAAGTGAGGTTAAATCATTTAACGAAACTCTGAGTATACTGTTTTGTGTTTTGTTTGTTTGTTTATTCTTGTCTTGGATGTGGAGTCTTGCTCTGTCACCCAGGCTGGAGTGCAGTGGTGCAATCTCAGCTCACTGCAACCTCTGCCTCCCACGTTCAAATGGTTCTCCTGTCTCAGCCTCCTGAGTAGCTGGGACTACAGGCATGCACCAGCATGCCCAGCTAATTTTTTTAGTTTTAGAAGAGACAGGGTTTCACCATGTTGACCAGCTGCTTTCAAACTCCTGGCCTCAAGTGACCTGACTGCCTTGGCCTCCCACAATGCTGGGATTACAGGTGTGTGCCACCATGCCAGGACTTAGTATATTGTTAATATAGTTTTCCACCACTGGTTACCAGGCTATACCAATATAAAAACTCAAATAATCCTATAAGTATCTTAGAAAAATATAGCTATTATCCCCACTAATTATTGCAAGACTGATGGAATTCTAATGTTTACCAGAGTACTTTGGTCTAAGGGCAAGGGAGCCATATTCCCTGTTGCACTGTGAATGGGTTGTAGGGTAAGTCAGATAAGACTGCTTCATTTTTTTTTTCATGGCCACATTTGTCTAACCCTGGATGTTCATCTCACTTCCACATGCTTTTAAGGTAAGAAACCTAAATAATTAAGAACCAGTCAAGTACCCTGAGGTAAGATCATGCCCTCCAGATTTTGGCTAAATAGTGGAACACAACACAGGAAAGGAAAGTGGAGTTGAATGTTGATTTTGGAGAAAAGAATGAAGAATGAAAACAGATTTTTATGTGTTGATTTACATAGAGGCCTTGCTATCATAAACACATTTCACCAGCAAACAATTCTAGAGTCCTTTGCAACAAACGATGCAAAATAAAAATGCGTTAATTTCACTCCAAAACCTGCTTACATCCACTTTATGTAAGGCGCTTAAAGATTAAGGAATCCGTTACTATGCCCAAAGTTGACCTCCATTTCAGACATCTGATAAAAATACGGGTTTAAGTTAGGATGGTGGTAATTTTCCTCCGGCAATTTTGAAAGAGGTATAATTTTGTAGCTAAAGTAGAAATCTTGAAAGAAAAGTCTACCTTTTAAACATCAATTTTTAAATCTATTATTACCTTCATGTAAAATCAATGACCATCACCAGGCAAAAATTAGTAAATGCTCCCTTTTTTTCTCAAAGTGACATTAATCTTTTAATGCTGTATTTTTAATGTTTTCCTTTTTGCTTTAAAATGGGCCTAATGGGCCCATTTAGGTGTCTTTTTTTCCCTTAGTCCACATTTTAGTAAGAGTTTTGTGCTTTGGCTCCTGTCCTGATGGTTTTGTGATAATTTTTACTGAATTTTTAAGGAAATATTACCCTAAAATATTAGAGTTCCATAAAGGTACTGATGACAAACTAGCAGATCTTTGAATGGCTGTATTGGAACAGCTTGGCCACTTCAAAATTAGTGAGCCAAACATGAAGAAATACTACAAATTAGACACAACAAACCAAGAATTTATATATAATTTATTCAAGATTAAAAGTATGATTAGTAAATATTCTAAAACTACACAAATGCTAAGGGAAGAATTTTCAAGATGATATGTATATGTGTGTGTGTGTGTGTGTATATATATATATTAGAAAATTAATGTATATAACTGTTAAATTTAGAGTGTATAAAAACAAATTCTTTATTTTTAAAGTTTATTAAGTATATTAAAATTACTAGTAACAGAATGACTATGAATAATAATAATTCATCAGTAGATAAATATAGCTTTTCTGGTCTGTAGAAACTGGTAAAGTTTTATTATACTCATATACTGAAATTTGATATTTTTCCATGCTATAGTACTCATTTAAATATATTAAGATTCTGATAAGAAGTATTTTCTAAAAGCAAAATAATACTTTAAAAAGTCTGGGATACTATCGTTCAATATATAGAGCTTCTTAAAAATACATCCAGTTAGCAGCATATATTCAACTGATAGTCTGTGAAACATGCAATCACCGGGAGGGTCAGTTTTCTGACCAGAAGTACATTATTTTGAAGCCCCTACTAAGATTCGATGAACTGTTTGACTTACTAAATCGATGTGGATGGAAGACTTCACCAGTGGAACATGGGGTGCTAAAAACAAAAGATCCCTTGCTAGATTGACCCATTTGGGAGTCTGGTGTGTCTCTGATTTAAGATGTGAGTTACCCAATAAGCACAAAACATTCAGCCCAGGTATGTACCCTACCTTTAATCATCTGGGCATATAGTGATTTTGAGCATTAGATTCCCAAAGTCCTGAAGCATGTTGAAAGAACACCAATGAAATTCCAAAACCGACCGGAGTATTTTGTCATAATATTATCAGGTTCTTTTATGAGTAATTAAGACATCCTCTTTTGCCATGTGTGGAACAACCAAATTTGAGTCTCAGCCTGAATGATGAGAAGATTTCAACTTCATCAGGGTGATAAAAAGGTAAATAGAATGGTCCTGACACAGAATGAAATACAGTTAGAAAATATAGATCATTCTCACAGGAGTAGGGCACGGGATGCTTATAGACACAAACAAAATGCTCTTCATAGATGATCCTTGGTTTCTGTCCAGTATATTGTGTTCTTCTAGGTGACTAAGATTGATTAATTGATGAGTCCTGCTGATATCTCCCCCTTAATGGGTTAACCTGAGCATTAGATGCTGTGATGGCAAGGACTGTCTTGTGTTTAAAAATGTTTCTCATTGATTCAGTCTGAAAGTCTAAAGTGCTCTCAACAGCATAGCACCTTACACCATTGGTCGGCTGCTGTAGAAGTGCCCTTGGAAAACACTGAATTTTATCAAGGACTGGGGAGTAATTGATTAATTTTTAACATGCTCACTTCTATGAATCTAAATTGCCACATCCAGATTAATTTCATTTCAGCAGAGTTGTTTATGTGCATATAAAGATATCATTTTTTAAAAGTGAAATTTCAATACATGTCCAATTCTGTTGGCAAACCTCAAAATTAAAAAGAAGTTTCTTTATATTTTTAAATTATGCTTCTGTGGTAGCCATAAATCTCAGTGCACTTTTCTGAGTGTAAGCCTTGGTTATTGATCAACCTTTGGTCTTCTGCAGCTGAATTAAACATCATGAAAACATTAGTGTTGAAAACTAAATAGATGAAATTGTAAAACCTACTTACATAACACAGTGACATTAATATTTGTTATTTATTTACATGATGACAGTTAAAATCAATCAAATGTCATATTCCTTTTAGAATATGTGACATTGTTGCATGTTGGGCAATTCATGAATTAATGTATCCAAACACTAATGCTGGAAATTAAATAATATGACTAGTATGGCTATTCTGGATAGTAGAACACTTTTCATCGAAAACTCATGAGTTGAAAGATTTTAAGTAACCCAATGGGAGCTAGATTCAAATATCCCAGTCCCCAAGATGTGTTCTCTAATTTAGATATAAATATTAGCAATAAGAATGAATACCTCATAATTTTGTTTCTGTCTATAGAAATATCTTAATGTCACCTGTCAACCAATGCCTGAATGAATTAAATTGGTAACTAAGATGCCTTCATTGCTTTTCTATGGAATTCAGAGGATTCGGTTACTGAGGCTCATGGTATTAATTTTTCTGCCTAACAGTCTGCATTCTATATTGATTTTCACCTAGACTAAATTTCCTTTTTAAATTTGCCTTGGCTCTTTAGGCTTCAATTTCCTCACCTGAGAAGTTGGTAAAATAATAGTGTCAGGAAGAGGCTTCATTGTGAAGTCAATGAAGATTACACATCAAGGCTACATTTGCAAGTGGCCACACAATATGTATGCATTGCTATACATTGTTGTAGAATGTTTGAATGAAATAATGCATTCATTTTCTTAAACAAGGACTCTCATATTCTTTAAATCTCACGCTTCCACAATACCTAGATTGACTTCTATATATAATTCCTAAGGGTGCGATAAGGACTAAATGAGATCATGTAAATGCTCTTTTGTTGTACAAAGTACATGCTTAAATATAAACTATTGTCATTCTAACATTCATTCAGCCTAGGGTTCTATACAGTTCAGGAGTCAAAATACTCATGGGATACAGTGACTGTCATTGTATTTGCCATTCACCTTTGTTTACATTGACACACCTGGGTTTGCTATTTCCAGAAGGGAAAACCCCTGTTCATCTTGTTTGCCTTTCAACCCGACACTAGTATGGTGCATGGCACCCTGAAGACATTCAGTAAATATTTATTGAATTAATGAAGATCAAATATGACTTAGCAGTTCAGAATAATATTCAAATTGTAAAATAAAATACACTGGACATCAACAATGTTATTTAAAAGATTCTGTTCATCCTAAATTTTACAATGAGTCATTAAATGTACTGCTTGGGTTTTACAATCTTCAATCTATAATGATTTATTTTTTTAAAAGGCCTTCATTTCCTTGGATTGTTGTAAAGTTCAGAATTATTCCTTGAAGAAACAAGCTATATTGCATTGCAACAATAACTCCGGAAAAATAACATTAGTAGAAATAATGTAATTAAATATTCATATAAGATAATTGACTTATCTGCTCTACTCAGATGGATTTTAATGATAATATTGGATTAATCCTATGTGACAGCATCTGGTGCTTTTATACACTGCCCCCCACCAGTCTTGACCCCCTGCTTTGCCACTCCTTCTGTACGTAACCAGGAACATTTGGCTTAAAGTTTCAGAAAATCTGCTCAGCTTGATAATGTCAACTCATCACATTTCAGTTCAGCAGACATCAAATCAAATGATGCGTGTCACAGATACATAAATATTACGTACATGGAGAGTAAATTTTTATCTATAAATACATAGAATCTTCTGGTTTGTAAACCTGAACTACATTTTAAAATTTTGAAAGTAAGAGGAAATTGATGTAAAAATAATGCATGGCTCTTAAATAATACAATGGCAAACTTACTTGGAAGCTACCTATACAAAATATTTTATTTTGCATTCAAAGATGTCCTTTCCTTAAAGTTATTATCTTAACAAAAATACAATCATCAATCTACTAAAAGTAAACATAATTTCTTATAAGAAAGGTATATTGAGCTGATTACACATCTTACTGTCATACAATTCCTTCAAAAACATTATTAACCCATCAATGTTATCAGGGTTAGTTTAAGGTAATTCTAAACCATCATAAGCTAAAAATCATTATGCAACTGAAACTTATCACTAGATAAGTGATTCTGACAAAATTGCCATTTTATGGAATTGATCAGAAATGCCATTCCAAGAAGGAGAATTCACCTTGAGAAAATAAAAAAAGTATATATATTTACTTTCCTTTGGGAGGAACTTTGTAAAATTTGTTAAACTTCCAGTATGGAATGAACTACCTTATTACACATTTCTACTCTGTCAAATATCTTTGGGGAAATGTGTTACATGTTGGCCTCACTTTAGAAATATTTGTTGAACTTACTAAATTCAGACAAGGAAAGGCCAGAGGAGTTCATGAGAGAGTGGGTCTTAAATTCCCTGTTCTCTGCCTTCAGCCGATATCATACTTGTTTGGTAAAGAATATTTTAACTTACCAGTTGGGTAATGCCTGTCTCAGGTTGAATTCTTCTTAAAGAAGATTTTTAGATAAAGATTCATACAAGTGGTTTATTTGGGAATGGAAAGAAATACCATGGGATTATGGGGAACTGAGACAGGAAAGGGAAGCCCCACAGGAAGGGAATGTAGCTCAGCTTCCATATGTCAATGCCCATTGGTCATTGGATGTTTTTGATGTGGAGTGCTCCCTGATGGTTAATTTCCTGGCTCTTCCAGACTGTCATGAGGGTGGCAAACTAGTCTTCTGGGATAGGAGAGCACTCTCAGGAAAAGAAGCCAGGGGTTGCCTTTCTCTTGAAAGTTAGACAGTGATAGATGAGTGATCAAGTTGGGAGATATTAGTAAAGAACAGTCAGTGTCTTCCAGAATAACATCCATTGTTCACATGTTCCAAAATATTTTACAAAAACAGATATATTCTAAGACTTTTCTTAGAATGACAAGAGAGGGTTTTAAAAGTGGTTTTATATTTTGATGGAACCCTTGCTGGTGCTGCAGTTACAGAGTTACTTCAAAACCCTGCCTCAGCACACCTTGCTCCTTTTTCTTTGCACTCCCTGAAGCCAATGTTTAGAAGGAACTGCAGATCAGTAGGGTTTATCTGTTTCTCCCATAGGGCTAATTCCTGACCAACCTCGAAATCAAGGCAGGCTCTAACCTGGCAGACCCACTCTTCTCTTTTACAGAATCCCATGCTTATTGATTCTCTAGAAAATCTGTTTTCCTCTTGCTCAAAGCAGAGTACAAAGCAAGAAACTGCCTCCCCTCTGGAGAAAACACATGAAATCATAAGCTACCCAGTGACTGTCATTCCATAAAATAACAGTTCTATTAAATTGCATTATGTAAAAATAGGATTTGTACTAGAGTTCTTTATGGGAGGCTGGTTTATATCATCAACTGTTTCACTGAAAATCTGGTCTGTGATGAGTCATCCATAAAACTGGCAGAATAAAACTTCAGGAGTAGCTGTTGTAAAGTTCTTCCAAGGCTCATAAAACCGGATTATGAGCTTCCACAGTTTTGATATTGCTCAAACATTTTATCAAAAAAAAACTTGAATATCATCAGTGCTACATTTTAATTTGATTTTTAGGAACTTTCATTTTTAACTTTCCTTCCATGCTCCCTAATCTTTTATTTAAAAGTATGGAAACACTTGACCTATTGTTCCTCTTCACATTGGATCAAAGAATACAAAAGTTAAACTCTTCTACACTGTTGCAGACAAGAGAGAGTTTAAATGTTAGTTATAGAATAAGAACCTTACACTTCTGTGATTATATAAAAATAAAAGCTAGCCTTTGCTGAAATCCTATTTCAAACATTACATTGACTTATGAATCCGTTTTTATATTCATTGTCTCACATACTCTTTAATCTGTAAAATAGTTGTTCTTTATTTTTAACCTTTACTTTAGGATTAGGGGTACATGTGCAGGTTTGTTATACAGGTAAATTGCATGTAACAGAGGTTTGGTGTATAGATTATTTCATCACCAAGGTCATAAACATAGTACCCAATGAATTGTTTATTATTGTCCACATTTATTAATACTTAAAAGAAACCTGAGGCCCAGGAAAATTGAATAAGTATTTAAGAGTCAGGAATCAAACCTTAGTTTCTCTACAAAAAAAATATGCTTTTAAAAACTCTACTATCTTATAAAATAATATGTGCCTGTGTGGAAAAAATATAGACAAAATTAACCTATGATGGAAAAGATCACTTGGTGAGGGATTGAGATTGACTGAGAGAGAGCATGAGAGAACTTTCCAGGGTAATTGAAGTTTTCTATCTTAACCAGCACATCGTTATGTAGATTATAAGGGTATATGCATTTGTCAAAACATCTTCGATGGTAACACTTAAGATCAATGTAATGTTGTTCCTCTCTAAACTTATTGGCACTAGGATTAATACCTGGGTGATGAAATAATCTAAACAAACCTCTATAATATAGGTTTGCCTTTGTAACAAACCTGCACATATACCCCTGAACATAAAATAAACTTTTTTAAAAAGATCGATGTATGAAGCAAAGACGAATTATACAGGCACATCTTTCCAGGTGTGCTATTCCCCCACTTCCATTTTTAGCCATGGAATCTGAATGGAAGCAGCCAGCCACTTCCCTCATCCTGCCTCCCCAAACCGTGTGAGAGTTCAAACATTGTGTGCAAGACCCAGTCTAGCCAGTAAAAATCCTTTCAAAGAACTTTTAAAACATTGCCATCAAGGTTAAAATAAATAAGTAAACATATATATAATATATATAGTGAGAAATCTGTAACATGCGTCCTGCTTGCTTACAACCAAGTCCTTTACTTTTGGAGAAGGTAGTGTAACACTTTAAATGTGGCTAATGAAACTAAGGAGCTGAACAAATGACCTTTAATTTAATTTTAATTAAGTTAAATTTAAATAGCCCTACATGGCTGGTGGCTAATACACGAAATGGTAAAGCTTTGGAGGAATGAGTCAGATATCCACAGAGTATAAGACATAAGTAATGAGAAAAGAGAGCCCGATAGCAGTGGAGCTGTCTTGAAGGGCAGCTCCACCTCTGCCCTTCTTGCAATCTGGAGATGTGTGTGTTATTAGTCTGTTTTCACAGGTTATAAAGACACTATTTGAGACTATGTAATTTATAAAGGAAAGAGATTTAATTGACTCACAGCTCCACATGGCTTGGGAGGCCTCAGGAAACTTATAATCATAGCAGAAGGCAAAAGAGAAGCAAGGACCTCCACAGGTTGGTAGGAAAGAGAGAAAAGCCCAGGGGAAATTGCCATTTATAAAACCATCGGCTCTCATGAAAACTCACTCATTTGGAAAACTACCCCCATAATCCAATCACCTCCTACCAAGTCCCGCCCTCCACCCGTGGGGATTATGGAGATGACAATTTGAGATGAGATTTGGGTGGTGACATAGCCAAGTCATATCAGTGAGCTAATGAATATACATGCCTTCATTTCAAAAATGATTCCCCTCCAGAATATTATTACCCTTTAAACTTACTATTAATAGGGTAAAAATCATTATAATGCTATTTGCAAAAAGAATCATAAAATGCAAATGTGTGGGCTGGGCTAAGACTTCACTGTAACTAAGTTTCCATTTCTCTAACAAAATAATTAGGAGATAAACTCAAATGGCTAATTATTATAAATCCTTCCATCTTCATAAAAATGGAAGATGATATAAATAGACAAATAGCATCGGCACCTCCAGGACACCAAGAAGAGAGAAGGCTGAGTCTTGACAAGAACAACCTTCACAACTTTTTCTAGGGTTGGTTGTGATAATTTTTAAAAGTCTCAGGTAAATGAAATGGGTCTGTAGCAATACCTTTGCATGATTTATGATGTGATTTTTTTTTTAACACTCTTGAATTACTTCAAGGAACTTACAAAAGAATGTTTCAACATACTGTGACCAATAATGTCACAGTTGAGAGGACATTTGCTAATGTACTTTTGAATCCTGGCTGATAGTGTCAGATTTGTAGACTGACATTATTTTTACAATAGAAGTTATAATGATATGACCAAAACTCTAAAGATTATGGCTCATAGAATTTAAGAGGTAGAAGAATCCTTAGGGAACATCCAGTCCAACCTCCTAATTTTACAGATGAAGAAACAAAAGCCCAAGAGAGGCAAACTGATTTTTCTCAAGGTGATGACACCTAATTACTGATGGAGCTGACGCTGGGTCCGGGTCTCCTAATCCCCACAGATTGCTGTCAGTGAGCCAATCCCAATACATCTTACTGTTCTGACTTTTGCCTCTTCAAATGATGTCTTAATTATAGCTTATATATTTTATAATTTTGTAAGAGCTGACAAATTTTTCAAGACAAACATATTATATAAACTGATATTTTCTTTGTGACTTTGGCATAAAGTAATGCTTGTATAAGATGTTTGTCCTTGGTGAAAATTGTGATTAGGAAATGCATGCTAAAAAATTTCACTAGTTTTCCGTGAAATTTTCCAGGTAGGCCTAATTATCAATTTTTGCAAAATTATCTTCAAATGATCTGTATTTGCCACCTATATCATCATTTAAAGTATGATAGTTGCAGAAACAACACAAGCTTAGATTTGCGTAGACCAGGTTCAAGTCAGCCACAGCATGTTCTTAACTGTTCAGGCTTATTTTGTTCTTGTTAAAAAGAGATTAAAATTTTACTGGTATAGAAAGCACCTGGTATTATAGATCGTCCCACAGAGTTAATAAACATATAGTAGAATTTAATGAATTGTATTACACACTGAAATATTTTCACATTTGAGTCAATAATGTGGTTAATAAATTAATAAAGATACCATATAGAATATATAATTATATCTGATTAATACTAATATAATTCTGTTACACAGAAACTTTTAAAACCCTATAAATTTTTTTAAAACCCTCAGTTTTAAGCATTTGAGTGGATTTTTCCTGGGATTTGGAATTATTGGAAACCTAGCAGATGTGTCTTCTTGCAGACCTAGAGTAGAAGCACTTTGGAACTGAAAAGAGAAGAAGACATTAAATTTTGCTGCACTGCTTTCTGAACACCTTCCTCCTGGTCCTTCAACTATTTTATCCCACCCAGTCTGATGCCCAAAGTTTGATTATACATTGTTATTAGATAATGTTTTTGCCTATCATTGCTAAGAAGTACTTCCAGAGTCTTTATTAGGTGGATTACTGCTGCTTCCCTTGCATTATACCACAGCTTGATTCCCAGTTTGTGTGAAAATGATTCTCCATGAGTTGAATAACTCCATCTCTGTATGATACCTGCAGGTCCTCTTCCCACCATAAGCATCTTTAGGATATTATCACTTTTGTAACTTTTTTCTTTCCCATGTCCTCACAATATCCCCCTTTGTATCCTTCCCAATAATGCTCACGTGATTCAGTAACTACAACAATTTATACTGAGATCAGAAGGATATACATGTCCCCTGCTTCAGATCCTTGTCTTAACCCCGATGTAGTAGATATTAAAATTATTGATAAACTTCTAGACCTGGAGTCTGAAGATTAGCCTTCTTATTTCTTTTCCCAATATTTATAACCAATCAGATAAAGAGTCCAACATTTTCTAGGTAAAATTCTGGGTAAAATATCAAATAAAGTTCATTGAATGTACTCAATATAAGCAGTTTACTGAATGACTAAAAATTCTAATATAGAATTATGTTGTGATAGTGCTTTAAACATAAATTTATTTTATAATGGCAAATTTAATTAGAATTCAGAAAATGTAATGTCTACTCAGGACTATTTCTTTACATATTAAAGATAAACTATATTTTGCTATTTTGCTAGGTGAACAACTATTTTCCCTAAGTCAATACAAAGGATTTGAAAATTAAATTTTCATTGCATTCAAGGAAAAGACAATGATGTTGCTATAACTTATGTATGCTCGGTGCCTAGCATGGTACCAGCACATCACTAATTCACAGCAAGTGTTCATGAAAGGAAGGAAGGAAGGAGGACAAAAGAAAAAAGGAAAGGAGAATGTTTGTTACAGCATGTCAAGAAGGTAGAGATACAACTTGGATTCAAGACTCTGGTTTTTTACTTATTTTTGAAATACCCCTTTTTAAAAAATGCTTAAGTTACCTAGAAGTGGTAATTACTAAGTTATTTATTCTAGCAAGAAACACCTGAGCTGCTACTCTGTGCAGAAACCTCTGGTGATACAACATGGGTGAAACACAAGTCACTGCCCTCCAGATATTCACAGGCTGGCAAGAGAAAGAATACTTTATACATTTCCGTAAACTGCCATCAGGAACACAGTGATGTCCTGTGTTCCCAATGATGGAAGGAGGCTGGAAAATGGCAATAGGGCAAATAAATTAGGAGAAAATTGCTTGAGCTAAACTTGAATATTTAAGAGAAAAATCGATGGTCAGCTATGTTAAAAGGATGGAAGTCCAGGTAGAGGGGATGGCAAATGAAAGGGTTGGGGTATGAAACTATGGTGAAATTTCTCTAAATATTCAGTTAGTTTGATCTGACTAAAGCATATTCTCTGTGTGTGTATGTGTGTGCACATGCATGTAGGTATGTGTGCACGTGTATGCATACAAGGATGTGAGAAGCATAGGGTAGGGGTTGGAGAAGGTAGGTTTTTAAGATGACAGTGAGGAAACTTGGTCAAGATGAAACAATAACAACAGTAGGGAGTATATATATTGCCTATATGTGCCAGGCACTGTTGTAATCATTTTATACACACTAACTTATTCACTGAAAACATAGACACAAACACACACATCTTTGAGCTATATCCCATTGTGATTATCCTGAGGCACACAGAATGTGCTTTGCTCTTGTCACAAAGCTAGGAAATAGCAAGGCCAAGAGTTGAAACCTGCAAGTCTGTAGAGACCTGTATATTTCATGCCAAGATGTTTGGACAAGAAAGGAACTGAAGCATGCTAATAATGTGATTAATGTCCCTAGATTCTAAGTTTGTGGAAGCTATTTATAAGGAGGAAAGCAAAGAACCAGGGCGATGGATCTTCTTGGGGGCAGATGCAATAGCTCAAGATAGCAAAAAGAGGTTAATGAAGAGAAAATAAGCTAGAACACTGAGACCTGGTCACTAGCTCCAGTGAGAGTGTGCATGGGGAGGAATCGCTGTCATCCTTCTGCCTAGTTTAGTGAATGAGTGAGAATGAGGAGTTTGATTTTCTTATTGAATCTCCAGAGGAAGTGTGTGGCACATGGCTGGAATGCATAGGATACAGCTCTGGCAATCTTGACTCCAGACAAACATGGAGTTCATATCTTCTTAACTGGAATAGGTAGAAATATAGGACAAATACCACTGTGAGGCTTCCCACTTTTCACTCTTATCTGTTATTATAATGTAACTGTGGAAAATATGCAAAGAGGGAAAATAAAGTTACCTTCGCACCAAAGTATTCTTATTAATAAAAAATAAACACCTAGCTCTTATCCTAATGAGGTTATTACCAAATGGTAAGAAATAGTTATAAAGCATAATACGTATATATATAAGCTTTAAATTTCAAAACATATTTGCATAATTTAGCATAGCTTGTGGGTAATGATGATAAAACCACTAAACATCTGCTAAGCATTTAAACAACATTTTCCTTCCGTTAGCATCAGTAGCTGGAAAATAACATACTTTGGCTCAAATTGTCCTTTAAAAATATAGTTTGGGGCCAGCAGAATTTTATTCATGGTTTTATTTGGAGTCTCCACTTTTCTGTAAAAGTATTTATAACCAAAGCTTTCATCAGTTAGGAAATGCAGCAGATGCCAATAAGTATATTCATTATTTTGATTATGGCAATGTCAGATTTGCAGAAAACTTCCTCCATCTCTATCTGTAGCACAACATCAAATAGAGAGAGAACATGTGCTGGTCAGGAAACAAACAGAGCGTGGTGGTAGGAGTCAAATGAAAATGCTGTTTATTACTCTTAGAAGATGTTAAAATTGACAGTTTTATTTTAATACAATAGGTGTTATGACATGTCATCCCAAACCCTAATTTTGTTGTTTTGTAGCAAGTAACTATTTTTATCACAGAACACAGTGTTTTGTTTTAACTAAGACTTGGATAATTTATGTGTCTTTTATTTTGATCTCAGAATTTCCTCATTAACAGATGTGAAATAATGTACCAAGTTTGGCTTCAAATGGACTAGGCCTATGTAAAATAACAGAAATGCTCTTTGCAGTGAAAGCACCTTGTATTAGGGATTGATCACTCAATTACATTCTGGATGAGAAGAAAAAAAATCCTATTCGTGTTTTAAATTATTATATTTAGGGATAAAGTGTAGAAAGATAAGAATCTTTCATGGGGAGACTAAAACAAAGAGCTTTTCAGGGGCACTTTGAAAACTGAGAATTGCTTTAGATAGCTAGAAATGCTGTTTAAAAATAACATCATGCCTTTAAACTAAATCAACAGCAGTGAAACAAGTTGAACAAACAGATGAAAATATAACTCAAAACACTGATGAGTGGTAGTTTTTGAAAGCAAATTCATCCAATAAACTACATCAAATAAAGGCAAATAAAGATAATCTAAGTTTCATTTACAAAGTACCTAGAGAAAAAATACTTAAAAATACATCAAACCCAAGAATTTTTGAAACTGGCAGATAAAGTTATTTTACTATATACCAATTCTAGGTGGGGCACGTTGGCTCACATCTGTAATCCCAGCAGTTTGGGAGGCCAAGGCTGGTGGATCACCTGAGGTCAGGAGTTCAAGACCAGCCTGACCAATATGATGAAACCCCATCTCTACTAAAAATACAAAAGTTAGCTGGGCGTGTGGCATGTGCCTGTAATCCCAGCTACTCCAGAGGTTGAGACAGGAGAATCGCTTCAACCTGGGAGGTGGAGGTTGCAGTGAGCTGAGATCGTGCCATTACAGTCCAGCCTGGGCAAAAGGAACAAAAGTTTGTCTCAAAAAAATAAAAAAAAAAAACAACAATTCTTACTGTGGCAGATGTCCTGTCAAATGACCACCCTCACAGGGGACAGTCAACTTGATTCTAATTAATAAACAAAATTTAAATGGAAATCCTAGAAAACATAGATGCATGAGACTGAGCATTCAACCTGGAACCCCGTGGAAACTGTGTAGCTAAGCCACTATAACCAAATAGAAGAAAACTTCCTGCATGCCTGTTATGTGCCAGGGAGATGTTAGGCATTAGCAGTGCACAGACAGCCATGGCTCAGGCTTTGACATTGGTGGCAACTGGTGGAATGTGTGTTAACTACCCTGTTATCGTACTAACCTATCTTCTAACCTCATCACACAGTATAGAATTACAGTAGCACATGGGTTTGTCTCTCTAAAATCTTTCACCACTTCCCCAATAATTTAATCCTCCATGTCACTGTTCTGCTAGTATTTTAATAAATAATGTCACATAGTCTCTTTCCGGATAAAACTCTGCTAAGGTATTAATTACTAACCTAAATTCAATCCTTTTCAACTATCTCACTCTTAATCAACCAATTCCATTCTTTGCAGCCAATTATCATTTCTGCTTGTTCCTAAACCTACAACATCATTTAGGATTTGGAAACTAGCAGAAATGAAGATTGACCACAAAGAATGTGACTAGATTTTAAACGGATTTAGCTCTAACCCCATTTCTCAGAACAAATTCTGACTTGAAACAGGAAATGTCTAGATGGTTTCACTTTCTGATTCTGTGGTGACCCAACCTCATAGCACCCAGATTCTGCCTTGACCCTATTGAGATTACTAGTCTTACCTTAATATACAACTTCTTTCCACATCTACCAGGTTGAGGAATGAAGCAAATTATGTGAAATAGGGGAAATACTTTTAGAGGAAGCTCGAGTATTGGTGTATTGGGATAATTTCTATGGTATGGTAAAGTTCAAGAGTAGAAGATGGTAATTTATCACATTTGCAAAATTAAAAATATATATATTATCCTGGGGCTAGGCATGGTGGCTTACACCTGTAATCCCAGAATTTTCGAAGGCTAAGGTGGGAGGATCCCTTGAGCCCAGGAGTTCAAGACCAGCCTGAGCAACATAGTGAGGCCCCATGTCTACAAAAATTGGCCAGGCTTGGTGGTGCATGCAGGTAGACCCAGCTACTCTGGAGGCTGAAGTGGAAGGATTGCTTGTGCACAGAAGGTTGACACTGCAGGGTCATGTCACTGCAATTCAGCATGGGAGACAGAGTGAGACCTTAAGACTTTGTGTCAAAAAGAAAAAAACATCATTCTGGAAGCAGTATGCATGGGAGGTTGAGAGATGAGGGTTAATTCCGTTGAGAAAGGGATGCAATCGAGAGCATAATTATGTCATTATTAGTAATCTAAATGAGATATGGCGAAGGAAAATTTTGATGACATTGCAGCAAAATAGTGGTAAGATCATGAATTATTATTTTTATTTTGTATTTCATTAAAAAGATCATAACCACATGTACACTTCATTACTTTAAGAAATATTACTTTTGAAACAAAAAAATAGTAATACCCATTGACTCTTAAGTGTTCTTATGAGTTATTTAAACTAAATGAATGAAAAAGGCAGGGAATACAACTATGTATAAACTATGAGCCCAATTTTTTAAAGAGATACTTATGTATAGGTAGGTATAGAGAGATTGGTTAAGAGACAGAAAGAGAGAACAGACAAAAGAATAGAAACCAACTTTAGGGGCTGAGCGCGGTGACTCATGCCTGTAATCCCAGCACTCTGGGAGGCCGAAGTGGGTGGATCACCTGAGGTCGGGAGTTTGAGATCAGCCTGACCAATATGGTAAAACCCTGTCTCTACTAAAAATACACAATTATCTGGGGGCGGTGGCGTGTGCCTGTAGTCCAAGCTACTGGGGAGGCCGAAACAAGAGAATGAGAATTGCTTGAACCCGGAAGGCAGAAGTTGCAGTGAATCAAGATCATGCCACTGCACTCCAGCCTGGGCCACAGAGTGAGACTCCATCTCACAAAAAACAAACAAACAAACAAAAAACCATTTAGGGGGAGATATATATAAATGTTTTCATTGGTTGACTCCAGTTATTGGTACTATAACTGATTTGCCTCTTCTTTCTTGCACTTTCCTAATTTAGAAAATTCAATTAATAAGTATTTCTTTTTTAATGAAGAGAACACTGAGTATATTTTAAAGTATGTCAGTTGGTGAGTACTGAAACAAAGTGTTAATAAAAACAATGAGAAGAGTACAGAGAACAGGTGCTGGAAATATCAAAAAGAACAAACTGACCAAGGTTTTGATTGATGGTTCAGGGATGATAGAGAGAGGGAGAAGGCAGGCATCCTTGGTCACTTACATTTTCAGTTGCATGTTATGCATGGCTGTCGATGAAATCAGCAGTCTAGAAGGCTCAGATAAGTAAATTGGAGGTAAGAATTGTTGCAAGTGAAGGAGAAGTTGGCTGTGGGAGCACTGAGTCTCAAAGGAGAGGAATATTTTAACATAGACGTAGTTTCAAGTTGCCTACCCATGGTAACAGTTAAAAACAACTCCACTGTATTCGGTTTCGTTATCATTAGAATTATTAATTTCCATTTCCTACAAATCATGCACTCCATCTTTGCACGTGAAAGTTGTTTCCAGTGCCGTCCTCTACCTTGGTTCATGACTGGGAGATAAGAGTAGACATTCTACAGGATTCATATTGAGAGAGAGAATTCAAAGTGCTGTAGCATTATAGCTGGAAATATCCAGGAAATATTTGGGGATAAGCGTGTGACAGTGAAAAGAAATAGAGTTTTAAGATAACAGTTTAAATCTTTGTTTAGTAGCAAATACTTCATTAGTGGCCTAAACACCTTGTTTAGTAGTAAACACTTTCACTTGTTGGCTAAATGAAACTCTCAACAGCATAACTTTCTATCTATGTAACTTGAGCAAGTTTCTTTCTCACTGGCCCTCAGTTTTCTCATATGTTCCATAAAGATGAAAACACTATAAATCCTGTAGCATTGTAGGAAAAGTTCAATGAATGAATATATGACAACAGCTTAGAGTGCAGCTTTAGCAGATTAAATACTATGTAAATATTGGATGATATTTTATTTTCAGCATATATATATATATATATATATATATATATATATATTCTTTCTACAGAGTAGAATAGTAATCTTGCCAAAAATCCAAATCTATTCAGAGTGAGTACTATAGAATTTCTTTCCTTATAGAAATATTACCAACATTAATTCTTCTCTTAGATAAATGGGATTCACATTTCATCTCTTTATGCAATTTCCTTATTGTTTTATCATTTTCCTATTTCTCTAGTCTATAAATAACAAATACAGCATTTTAATGATTCTTGTAAATAGAGAGCACATTTTTTTTACCCAGTAAGCCTGAGGAAAAATTTTATTCATAATATTTTATTTCTTTCATTGTACTTGAGATTAATAGCATAATTTCTCATCCACAAAGTTTATTATAGGTTGTAAAAATGAACAGGATCTCTCTTCTGATTGGCTGAGAAAAGGAGTTTAATCTTATGTAATTATCTTTTGAATCACACATGCATCAGTACAATAAAGCTCTCTATTAGATCACTGAACCATTTCACATGATTTTATAGGTTAATATTCATATAAAACTATATATCTCTCAGCATATCTCCCCTTGGTAGATTGTCTAAAAGAAAAACAAAAAGGCTAGCAAATTGGAACCTTGGCTAATGGAAGAACTGCTTAAAAATATTCAATGAATAGTCATTGGGTCACGTTTTCCCCTTCTAAATAAAAAGTCAGGGTATGAAAGCAGAAAAATCATAAAATAACTGGAATGTCAGAAAAAATTAAGAACATTCTATCTCAGTGGTATACAAACTTTGTTTCTTTTTAAGCCATGGATTTTTTTTCTTAAACAAAGTTTCCTCAAAAGGTCTAACTCTTAAAATAGATAACTGCTGTGAAGGGCAGATCCTGCAGGGACACCCCATGACCTGGCTTCTGAAGCCTTTCTTTGTAGTCTCTCTGCTCCAAGTAGTGTTTAGAATAAGGACAGCCTAATCCAAACACTGCCTTGTAGAGAGACCTTGAGAAGCAGTGATGTAGCCAAGGTTACACAAGGTTACATGGTAATCCAATAAAAATGCATCCATGAGTTCCGTGCACTGACAGAGAATACGCTGTACATTATACTTCTTTTATACCTTCCCAACTATGGAAACTTCAGTTGCCAAGACTGCTACTACTACATAATGTATTCATCTTTTGGTAGTAAACTTGCTTCTCCAGTTTATTTTTCAGCATATAAAGATTTCTGGGTTTTTTTCTAAGAAAAAAACTCAATTTAGAAATAAAAATGAGAAAAGCACAGTCAAAATTTAAATTAGCTTTGTTTCAGTTCCTATTACTAAAGAGATTTTTAAAAATCCTACTTTTGAACATCTTTGTTGCCATCCTTCATTTCTCTCACAAGGGAAATATAGTTCAGCAGAGTCAATCATTACTGTTTTGAATATGGTAAACGAAGCTCACAAGCAAAAGGCATCTCTGATAGTCAACACAAATATATAAACAAACATTGTGTACATGGCAAGAAGGATAAAAGGCATTTTTCCAAATGAAGATTTACTTCCACCAAAAACAAGAAATTCAATGAACCTGCCTTAAATCATATGAAACATTCTGTTGAATTTTGATCTAATAAAAAAATCGTATTAAATTTCTGTATTAGAACTGGTACACACTTCAAACCAAAATAAAATAAAATAAAATAAAAGCCCTAACTATAGGTAAGGACATCGTAGGATTAATGAAAGTGAATATATAACTCCATTTGGCGTCAGAGATTTTGTTCTAATGTGGAAATGCCAAATGAATTTTGCTCTGCTTTGGAGCAGTGCCTGGCAGGAAGAGGAAAGCATAAATTTCACTGAACGACCGCAGAGTCAACCACTTTCTTCACTGAAGAGAAATCTGATTATCTTTCTAGAAATTCTAATATGCCAATACAAAATGCTAGAAACTATCCAATTTCATTTCTCTGTACTAATCAGCACCTTAATTTATGTTGCAGTTTATAGACAGTAAATGTACTTCAATATTTTCTTTCTTTGTATGGGTAAAGAATAAAGAATGCAAATAAATGGAAAAGAAAAACTTTAAAACAATTGTAGCAATTGGCTGTAACTGGCAAGTATAGCTTGACTTTGGACTGATGTAGGCCTATCTTTGAATGCTGGTTCCACTATTTGTTAGTTTTGGAAATAGACAGGTCATATAAAGTATTTCTCATCCGGCAACGCACTGGTGAAGATTAATTAAAAGCTAATGTATTGGCGGGGTGTGGTGGCTCACGCCTGTAATCCCAACACTTTGGGAGGCCAAGGCAGATGGACCACTTGAGTCAGGAGTTTGAGACCAGCCTGGCCAACATGTTGAAACCCTGTCTCTACTAACAATACCAAAAACAGCTAAGCATGGTGGCTGGTGCCTGTAATCACAGTTACTTGAAAGGCTGAGGCACAAGAATCACTTGAACCAGGGAGGCAGAAGTTGCAGTGAGCTGAGATTGTGCCACTGCACTACAGCCTGAGTGACAGAGTGAGATTTTGCCTCAAAAAAAAAGTGGATATACTTGATACAGCTTGAAGATCCTAGAATAATACCTGGAACCTTATAATTGGCAGCTAATGAGTCTTTTAAGCTCTATGGATTGCAGGAAATATACATTCACTCAGATTATCTCAAGTAATGGGTTTTTTTTTTTTTTGGAAAAAGATAAGGATCAAGCAAGCTAGAAGTTCTAACCCTGCAGCATGGAAATAGGGTACACCTTGGCCTCAGTTCAGAAACAAGATAAAGCTAAAATGGTACTCTTCGCCACATCTCCTTAGTAAGACGCAGGAGGGAACCTGTTCTCCATCAGTACTGTGAGGAGTTCTACTCTACTGCATCTATCAGTCCTGTTGGCAGCAACTAGTCACGTCCTCCTTTGTTTAAGGCTCATCATCTTTAAACATCAACCTGCTTATAGTATCCATTCACTCCCATGTCTGCTGACGTATAGGAAAGCAAGGTACCTGTATGTGAATGTAGAATGAGCACAAAATAAATTAAAGTATAATTAGCAGAAACTCTGTGCCTTTGTGTAGTGATCTTTCTACCAGTGACATTGAGGATACAAAAGTGAGTATGGAAAGCAATGCTTTTTTCTAACGTGACCCTTAGTGTCCAATCAAGACAGACAGACAAAAACCCACTTAATTATTCCATCTCTCACTCTATTACATAATAATTAGAATGTAAGCAGTTTAGAGATTATATGTTATAAAACTTAATTTACATGGTATACAATCCTAATTGATCCTGCAAACATTTCTAGAAAAAATCCTATCAAATGAGTACTGAAGTG
The DNA here is from genome assembly GCF_049354715.1 of Callithrix jacchus. Taxonomy (NCBI): domain Eukaryota; kingdom Metazoa; phylum Chordata; class Mammalia; order Primates; family Cebidae; genus Callithrix; species Callithrix jacchus. Next base: position 101,518,598 of record NC_133512.1, on the reverse strand, counting down.
CTAAGCACTAACACAGAAATATATTCAGTTGAAAAAAAATCCAAAGAAAGTGTTTATTATTATAGTTTACCTAAGAATAGAACTTAAGACAGGAACATTTTATTGTAGATTTGATTCTTCCATAAAGGACTGATCAAAGAGCTTAATTCTCAGAAGGTAACTTAATTTACGTCACTATGAGGCAAACCTGACTATTTACCTCACGAACGACTTGCATTTTCGTAGTATAATTAGCCAGTGGTTTTTTCAACCCTAATGGAGAGTCTTTGCTCTTTGCCGTGCTCAAACATAATGAAGTAGTGATTCACTACACGAGACAAGCCTTTCCAGAATATACTCTGTGACCATTTACTCTCCTTTAATTGAAAACTCACATCTTAATTTAAGCAGAGTATCCTGAAATATAAAATGTATACCTACATTGGGAACTTTACCAGGTAGCAATGCCACATACAGTTTTTACATAAGAAAATGAGCATTTTAGCATCTGAGTCAAGAAGTCAATGGTCCTTCTGCTTGATTTCCTATTTAGCACATCTGTGATAACATTGAAATTGTTTAGTGATTTTATTTATTCCTTGGAGAGGTGGATCCTTATACAATAAGCATTTGCAAACATCTGGGACAAAGTATGGACCTTTTTCAGCATAGTCTGTTTAAGAAAGCAAGAAGAGACAGTTGAGAAGGAAAAAACAAAGGCATGTTAATTTACTGAGACACAATGAAATGGTTGTACTTAGAAAATACATGTTAAGATGTCAGAGAACAAAGCTATAAAAAGGGCAGGAAAAACAAAAGGTGAAAAATCAGATAGTTTCACTTATTCCTCCTTTCTACATCTTTTTAAAAAAAATTTTTTAAATGGGGAATCTTAGAATGGTAGATTTTGGGGGAGGGTGGAGGGAGGGACTTTCCTGATGTTCTTTATTTTCCGCTTGAGTGCCTGAAAAGCAGATACAAGACAGAGAATGTCTCCACTGACTCTCACGGTGGGTATTTATTCGGAGTGCAGCCTTCATTTGGCTCTCCTGGAAGCTGGCTGTAAGACAAGGATCCCAGGCCAAGTTCTTTACTTGGCAGGGAAGCGGAGATGTAGAGAGAAAAGGAAAGGCAACTAAAAACACATTATCAAGTCAATTACCAGTACAGGTATTTGTAGCTTAATCCCACTGGGAAACTGAGAATCCTTAGAAAAGGTTCCCATCAGAATCATCTTCTCTGGGGCATAAGGGATCTGGGGTTGTTATGCCCTTTTTCCCCAAGTGGTCATGATCTCTCTTGCACTTCCAACCTATGGTGTTTTCAGGTGCATTGGTAGTAGCTGCCTGAGAAAACGCTCAGCCCACTGAAAGTCAGGAGTGTATCACAATGACAAGGGCTATGGGGACAGAGGTAGATACAACGTGGCAGTTCTGCTGTGAGTGGCTCAAGTTGAAGGGAGCTGTTCTCACCTCTGCCTTTTTTATCTTCTTATAAAAACCAAATTAGCAAAGACATTGATATATAGACTTCTCTTATAACCACTTACGGACATATTAATTACCCATCAAAATTCTCTGATACATAGTTCATATGAAAATGTATGTGTGTTTTTGTAAAATGGCATTATTCCTGGTACTCTATTTTTGCCTAAGCTTAAAATTCAGTCGATATACTATGCTATTTTTTTTAAATTATATTTTAAGTTCTGGGGTACACGTGCAGATCATGTAGGATTGTTACATAGGTATACACATGCCATGGTGGTTTGCTGCATCCATCACCCCATCATCTACATTAGGTATTTTCCCTAATGCTATCCCTCCCCTAGCCTCCCTACCCTGCTATCCCTCCCCTAACCCCCCACAACCCGACAGGCCCCAGTGTATGATATTCCCCTCCCTGTGTCCATGTGTTCTCATTATTCAACACCCACTTATGAGTGAGAACAAGCAGTGTTTGGCTTTCTGTTCTGTGTCAGTTTGCTGAGAATGAAGGTTTCCAGCTTCATCCATGTCCTTGCAAAGGACAGGAACTCATCCTTTTTATGGCTGCATAGTATTCCAAAATTGTCTTATATGAATTGATTTTCCCCTTTTTACCGCTGAAAGAGGAATGCTACACTGTCATATTTGAATGGCTTTGTTTTTTCCTAAAAAACTATCAACATGACAACATCTGAGGATAGGTCATGCTTCATATTAATAAAAACCTGAGAAATATGTCTGACTTCTATATAAAGGTTTTCTTTTCAGTATAAACTAAATATAATCTTATTCTTAACCAATGAGCACAGCAAACTAATCAAATTAATAGAACATTTTCTTCTCCAGGGAACTGGGGAAGCTTCTGAGCCCTTGAGATGATGCTATCTATATACCAAATTCCATTCTATTGACCCACAAGATGGATGGCTTTATTAATAAGATTGTAAGTTATTAATTAATTAATTAGTCTCTTAGAAATTCTACGGTGTGATTTTCTGTCTTTTATCTCACAGGAAGGAGTTTTGAGTTACCTTCCTTCTTCAAAGGGTTCAATTGTTCATGTTTTAGGGTTGAACAATTAGGTGTAAGCAAGAGCTCAAGATAGGATTTGAGGGGCTTTGTTACTGTATTTTAGACTATTAAGCTCAATTGTGTGAAGGGAAAGTACTAAAGTTGATATTTAGAGAAGTTGATATTTAGAGAAAAAGTAGGAGGGACCTAAAACGAGATGGAGAAAGACAATTTGATGCCCTTAGAATGGGGTGATGACATCAGGTTTATTCAAACACAGCAGCGATCCACATAACTGTACCAGAAGCAGGGCCTCGGCAGAGAAGGTCTGTGGCTTTTTGTGACTTTAACCCTGGGAACCCAGCAAAGATTCTTGTAGCCAGAGTTGATACAAAAAGGGAATGTTCAAGAAAGAGCCACCACTTTAAATGAACAAATAGCATCTCAGTAGAAAACCGCTGTTCTGTCCAGATTCACACATAGGAGGCAAAGGTAACCATAAAAAGTGACAAATACTGAGTTTCTTGCTAACTTCATTGAATGGGTGGCTTGAACCAATTAACTTGATTTAGAAAAAATAATGAGATCCGACATACTTTACATTGTGTCTTCAGTCTTTTAGCGCAATCCGTAAGTTACATAATCTTTACATACAAAGACCATTCACTTAAAGAGAGACAGAGAGTAATTACTCTTGCTTTCTTAGCAAGTGTCTGAAATAGCGTTTTCCGTTGCATGCACATAAATTTCTGATGTGAAATACATTTAGGAAATACCAATATGAGGGCAATGGAAAACTCTGTGGTAGTTTGCAAAACACATTACCATATTAAAGGCTCCGAAGTAACCCATGGTTACTACTTAACTTTCTTTAAGCCAGAATTACCTAAACTTATTTGAGCATAAAAGTGTTTTAACACTTCTGAGAAATAAATATTCTTTCAGATACCAGATGATTGAATAAAAATAAATGGTTGTAAATAAAAATAAATGGTTGTTGTACACTGTAATAGCAATATATTACAATTTCAAATCTAAATATCTATCTTCGTTCCAAAAGCAAGATCATGTATATGATTGTTTTTATTTTCTATGTAGACTTACATAAGGAGAGACATAGAAAATTTAACTCCACACTGTCATTCCCTCAGATTCTATTCTGGTGTGATAAAGACCCTAGAGAGTATTAAAATGAGGTCACCCTTATAATATGGTAAATGCATATCTTCTGCTATAGATATTTTCAGAAGGCTATTTTCCTCGTCAAGGATTGATAACATAACTGGCCATCTTTAGGAAATAGAAATCAGGAACGAATGGTTGTTGCTCAAAAGTATAATGTTTAAGCGGGTTAACAGAGTACTTACATGAATGAGCAATGAGATAATTGTGTTATTACACACAGTTTTACCATTAAAATACCTGTTCTAATTTGGCATCAGATACATGAGCACAATGTGAAGAGCTTGAGGTTGGAATGAGAGCAGGAAAAATGTCAGAATATTGGACAAGGAGCAAAGAGACTGAGAAAATTATAGAATTGAAGAGAAAACCATGGTGAGGCACAAAAAAGCTGTATAATTACAGGAATGATATTAAGTGATTGGCAATAAGCAAGTATTAATATTATCTTTAATGAGTGAGAAAAAAAAGCTATGGTCACAACCTGCTATAGACGGAATGCAGTTCAAACATTAGGAAGAAACATGAAAGTATTGTGCTGTAGTAGTCCATTCTCATTCTTCTAGAAGAAATATCTGAGACTGGGCAATTTATAAAAGAAAGAGGTTTAATTGACTCACAGTTCAGCATGGCTGGGGAGGCCTCCGGACGCTTACAATCAGGGTGGAAGGCAAAGGGGAAGCAAGGCACCTTCTTCAGGAGGTGGCAGGAAGAAGTGAACGCAGGAGGAACTACCAAACGCTTACAGAACCATCAGATCTTGTGAGAACTCACTCACTCTAACAAGAAAAGCCTGGAGGAAACCACGCCCATGATTCAATTACCTCCACCTGGTCTTTCTCTTGACACACGGGGATTATAATTCAATATGAGATTATGGGTGGGGACACAGCCAAACCATATCACATGCTAAAGCAGGCAATAACATCTCCAGTAAAATGTACGTTAGGGTAGATATGTGTCTGCAACAATTTAAATTTAAAACTCACAGAATTATGAGTAGCAACAATGATTACATTTAAATTAGTAAAGCTGGAATATAGGTCTTTTTAATTGTGTGTTTATTCTGTGGTTCCAGTGGCATTTTTCCCCCTTGATTTTATCTTTTTCTGCAGCACCAGCTTTATACATAAATGGATAATAATGTTCCTTGGTGATCTATTTTCAAATCAAAATTCTTTCTCATTTTCTGCTGAGGTTTAGCATTCCATGGATAAAAAGCAAAGTTTTTCATTCCACAGTAAAATATAATGGTTAAAATACCAATAGCTTTACAGGAAAAACGACCAGTCTTATAACCCTTAGCATTCCATGGATAAAAAGCAAAGTTTTTCATTCCACAGTAAAATATAATGGTTCAAATATCAATAGCTTTACAGGAAAGATGACCAGTCTTATAACCCTGAAACCGTCAGTTGTCAACCTGTAGGCAGTTTTCTCAGTTAAAAAAAAATTAAGTTACAGTTGATAGGATAAGCAGGAGAATCCCATTAAGTGCTGATGTATAGACACGGAAGCAATCCTCTCACAATCACCTGACTTCCCTCCAGCCTGCCTCAGTGCTGTGTTATCCTGTATATAGGCAGATTTCATGTCGGATTCCTAATTTTCAAATCAACCCTGGTAAATCTGATGTTTGTGTTTTATAGTCAAAGTTGATGAGCAGTTTAGGAACCCACCTTGTAAATATCACACGTCAGTCAAGCACTGGAAAACCAAATTACACATTAAACCAGGTTGTCTTCCAACATTTGCCAAAATGAGATACAACACATCTGAGGGAAAAATGTATTAATCTTTTTTGTAAGTTATCTAAAGTGGGTTAATGGAAGTAAAATTTTAAAAACTAATATATATGATAAATTCCCCTAGATCTATCTACATTGGGTTATAATTTATTTTTTCATTAGATCTATAAAGGAGCAATATAAAAATTAACATCAAAATATTTTATATAACACATTTTATCCATTTTAACAAAGTTTATTGAGCACCTACTATGTATAACTTTTGTTTTATTTCCTTTTAAATAATGAAACTGTATTAACTATTGGGTTTTCAATTTTTCTTAGACTTCCAGGAAGCTCCTGCCTAAATTTGTTGCTCAGACACAGAAATGAATTTATCTAGATTAACTGAATAAGAGTGCATTAACCTCCAATTTATTTATGGTAGAATTTTATTTACATATTATTTCCTGTTCTGTTTTCTATACCTTTAGCATTGTAAGCTACCTGAGGCTTTTGCAGAAATAAAATTAATTGTAAGTCATATATGAATAAATAAATACTAGGTCTAATATAGAAAAATTAATACATTGGAATAAAAGTTTAATGAGTCATTTTTTTTTCAGAGAGGGAGCATTTCTCTAATGAGAAATATTAATCATAACCATATTTACTAATTAATAATTTAATAATGCCTTATATTTATATACATTAATGTGTGTTTACGAATGATAATTTAATAATGTAGTACACTTATGTACATTAAATGTATATAATATGTAATTATATATATGTATATATATACATATATAATCACTTCTCACAGTGACCTTTGTAGACAAAAAGGATACTATTTTTCTTGAATTAAGTCTGAAAAATTGGAATTTACAAATTCCAGGATTTGAACCAAAGACAGTTAATTCTACATAGAGTGGTTCATCTGTGAAATTTAGTGATTAGAACTAATGATTGCTATTTGCATAGGGCCAAAGTATGAAAGAGTGTTAAGAAATGTCATTAGTCCATTCTTGCTCTACTATAAAGAAATATCTGAGACTGTGTAATTTATAAAGAAAATAGGTTTAATTGGCTCATGGCTCTGCAGGCTGTACAAGTATAGAGGTGGCATCTGCTCAGCTTCTGGGGAGCCCTCAGGGAGCTTTTACTCACGGCAGAAGGCAAAGCAGGAGGTTGAAAATTACATGGCAAAGACAGACTTTTAAACAACCGGATCTCATGAGAGTTCCCTCACTATTGCAAGGACAGCACCAAGGGGATAATGCTAAGGCATTCATGAGAAATCTACCCAGGTGATCCAGTCAGTTCCCATCAGGCCCCACCTCCAATACCAGGGATGACAATTCAACATGAGATTTAGTCAGTGACACATGTCCAAACTATATCAGGAGGTAAGGCATTTAAATGTATGTATAGACTTCAAAATCTCTTTGCTATCTCTTCAGTCCTCCAAAATGAGGTGTGTCTAAAGAAACAAAAGGTTCCATACAGGCCTGTTCCCTTGTGGAGATACTGTATTATGTTGTTAAGATTACATTATTCTACTTAGGCCATCACATAAAAATAAGCTTTATTTAGCCAGACAACAGTAACCATTGCGTTGACAAGAACACACATATGCAAGCATGGCTGTTTGCTCATAGTAAAATTTTCCTTTCTCAGCCACCAAATTATCTCGAAAATTTACCGAATTCTTCACTGTGCTAACTTAAAAAGACCATAAAAGACTTCTAATAACTCATTGCATGAAGATGCCTAAGTCATTAATGAGACATTTTTTAGAAAGACAGCTTTCCACAAATCTATTTCTAAATCTGAGAGGAAGTTGTGAAATATGGTTGATATAGGCTAGAGAATCATAGCCCATATTTTGCCCTTGTGTAATAAGACCTGTAACATATTTTCAAGCAATCAGAATTTAAAGTCAATCCATAACTCTAAGAAGAATCCTATGGCCTCCCTAAAATTTCAAACTATTTATATATAAATGAAAAGACTCCAGTAAGATAACAATACCTCCTAAAATCCTAATGGTCAAAATGTGGTTAAATTTGCTCACACTGAAATTAAACAAAATAGGATTGAAATTTTACAGGGAGGGGAACATCACACACTGAGGTCTGCTGAGGGGTGGAAGGGTAGGGGAGAGTAGCATCAGGAGAAAAACCCAATGTAGATGACAGGGTGACGGATGCACCAAGCCACCATGGCATATATATATATATATATACCCATGTAACAATATTCTGCACATGTACCCCAGAACTTAAAATATAAATATAATTATGACTTGGCAAAATTACATAACTTATTCAAATGTCAATTTCTTGAGCTATAAAATGGTGTCAACAATATCATGTATCTCGTGAGGTTTTTGTGAGGATTAATTGTGATGAGGCATGTAAAATGCTCCACTCATTATTTGTGTAAGCACTGAGTGAAAACACTGAATGGTCATAATTGTCCTCAGTTCTGAAACAGAGACCATGCACAAAAACATTTACTAAATTGATTTAAAAAATTATAAGTGTAAAGTACAGGCTCGGAATGATTTTCTATGCCAACAGATTTGGTATAGATATTTAATAATTGAATTCAATAATCTGTATACCATTAGCAATAAATATGCTTAAGGACAGAACTAATAAAGAGTAGATACGAGTCAATAATGTTATACTATAATTTACTTTAGATGTTCACTGTATTATGCTGATGCACTTTGATTGGTTGATGAACAAATCAGCATATAGAAACTCAGTATTTCTTGCATCACACTAATATGACACTATCCTTTTCTAAGAAATTAATTAGTCAGATCAGTAACTAAGCACATATTTATCACCAATTACCAGTTAACGGCTAACCACTGAGCTTTTGTACTATGTCGTTAACAATAGATTATGTTCACATATTATAACAAACACTTTCTATTTTTTACTTTCTAAACATCATTTTCTTATGAGAAGATTAAAGGAATTTTCCTTAATTGCTCTTAAGTGTAACAAAGGCTTCTGCTGTGACTAAAACATATTAATAAGTGTTTTGTAATGCTTTAGTTCATGCCTTAAACAAATATGTTAACATTAAAGGAAAATCTTTCAGGCCTTCCTCAACGGTAATATGCCGTCAGTTTTGATATGGATTATTCTGTGGACTCTTTCTACGGAATCCCTATTTTGTTTTCTTTGCTGCAGTTTTCTCTCTTTTAATTTTTATTTGCAAGGTAAGTAAATATGACCATAATGTATGTGTTGATTAATAAAATGTAAAATATGTTGAGATGCTCCACTTATCCACCTATTGTTCAAAAGTTATTGAGCACTTGTGTGTGTGTGTGTCCTGTATATTTATTTGAATTAAAATCTGAAAAACGAATCCAAAGAAACACTTTCCCTATAGCAGACGCACATCTTAATCACCTAATTTTCTCTCTCCCCTGCAGTCCTTCCTTTATCAGTGGAATTTAGGCAAGTCATCATGGTGAAGATGTGTGGACAAATTACAACTTTACGAAGATGAAATTCTTTTATCAATAGAAAATTTCTCAAGTTATGTTACATTGCTGATAACGGCAAACAAGGCTGCAAAGAAATAAATCAAAGTATCAAAAATTTCTAAACATGAAATAAATACACTTTTATAGAACTGCATTTCCATTCATGAATAACAAAATAAAGATATTCCTAATAATCCCTCTAATGATTTGTTAATGGTTCCTTAGCCTTTAATTTAGACTATAATGTAAGATCTATCACCCATGATTGATATGTATTAAACGTTAAAAATAAAATTCTTTTATTTCATTTAAACTGTAGGACCAAATTTATGTGCTTCTCAAAAACGATTGATTGACACTTATCTTCATTTGGATGTGCTTTGATAAACTCAGTATTATCACAACATCAAGAACTCTGAGGCCGGGCACGGTGGCTCAGGCCTGTAATTCCAGCATTTTGGGAGGCCGAGGCTGGTGGATCACGAGGTCAAGAGATGGAGACCATCCTGGTCAACATGGTGAAACCCCGTCTCTACTAAAAATACAAAAAATTAGCTGGGCATGGTGGCGCATGCCTGTAATCCCAGCTACTCGGGAGGCTGAGGCAGGAGAATTGCCTGAACCCAGGAGGCGGAGGTTGCGGTGAGCCGAGATCGCGCCATTGCACTGCAGCCTGGGTAACAAGAGCAAAACTCCATCTCAAAAAAAAGAACTCTGAGACTTAGAAACCATCATTGAGTTATTAAAAAAAAAAAAAAGTTGAAAGCTATATAAACTAAGGAAGAGAAAGATCTGTTGATTGGCAAAGAAAAGCTTAATTCTATGTCACTGCAAAATAGAAATGCATATAGTATAATGAAAATCATTTAAAAAAGAATATTGTCAATAACATGACTCTAGTGGAAAGAAGGTTAATTGATATATTAATGTTCTTCAATTAATATATCGAAAGAACACTTTTACCATATGAAAGAAAATGGTGAAGCTCATGGTGGTTTTGCATTTGTAGGGAAAAATTCTTTTCTCTGGGCCTGTATGTCTATGGCTCTGAAACTATCAAGTAATAAAACTAAAAATCTGTCAAAATTGAGTTCTATCTTAACACATTCAGGGAAGAAGAAAATGATAGAAAAAAAAAACCCTGAAACCATGGATACCCAAATAGAGTAGAGTAAATTAAGACTCTAGAGACATTAATATTGTAAAAAGTATTCCAAAACTGCACAAACTATTGATACTGGATTCATGGATCTAATTTTTGGAGTAAAGTGAATACAAATATCAGTGTATTAGCTGATCTTAAAATATTATTCCGTAGAAAACTAATTCTTCATAAAAACACTACATATTGCTCTGCTTTCATTTTCTTAACTAAATTATAGAATGGAAGCACATTAAGAAGATGATGTTATCTTTAAATTAATAAAGATAGTCATGCCTCCTAGAGAAAGATAGTAATTTTAAGAAGTTGGATGAGCTGCAAATCTACACAAATATTTAAAGAATATATATGTGTACATACAGATGTTTCCATTTTTGAAATTATTTTTTGTTGTTTGTGATTTTTTTTTCTATTTTTAAGTTTAGTCTTCTTACACACCAAAGGTATTTAGTAACTACTTTTATTTTTTTCTGTTTTATGATTTGATTTATTATATTTAATTATTAGTCTATCAAAAATTACTCCTTCAGTTGTGGAACCTGATGATCAGAATTGATTCTCAAATAATTACCTCAGTTGTCCTCATACCAATTTTTCTCTAATCTTCACATTTATTTCTTGGTTTATTATTTCTCCTTTATTTATATTAACTATTTTATATTGTGTAACTCCTTCTACATATATAATAGGATATGTTTTTGCGTTGCCCTTTCTGATTAATTGATTGGTCTATTCTTAGGTTGATACCAGATCATTTAATTGATTTTATTCTTACATTTCCAGATCTTCTCTTTTGGGCAATACTTTCTGATTTGAAAGGAAGTAGTGAAACAGTTTTACAAAACAGGGCGGAGGAACATACGTTGATCAGTCAGATGGTTTGTAAAGCAAAATATTGGGGTTTGTTGTATAGTTTTTACTTAATTTAAGTATTAATTATTTCTATTCAGGGAAAATATAAGTAATGGTGAAAATCACGAAATTGGAGATAGATGTGGGTTCAAATTTGAACTTTGTAACGTAATGGTTTTTTAACTTTGGGTATAATTCATTAAATTTTTCCTTTAAATTAATAGGATTATTAATATGAATCTCATCAGTTGAGATTGAATCCTAAGTCAGATTATTGAGGAATAATTAAAGCACAGCTTATCTGTGATAGTAAATGTTCAGTAAATATAATCAGCATAATTATTTAAAGTATTCATTGTTATTATTTCTTTAAAATATTCTAGAAATCTTTATGTGCTCTAATCTAGAAAATATTTTCTCTAGTTCATTCTCAAAAAAATTCTTCAAGTTAAAATTTATTTCTATATCTCTTAATATACATGAAGAAATGTATTTCCTCTTCCCAGAATATTAATCTCAGAGCACATAACTATCATTTGCCAGTGTTTCTGAGAGCAACTGGGGGGAAAGAACTTACCTGACTTACTCATATCTCTGTGCTCTGGCTTTGAGTGTATGGCTGCAAGTCTCCGCTAATTACTCCCATGCCACTTTCAGCTTACTCTGTGCTGCTTCATGGTTATTTCCTTTATTTCTAAGTTTGGTCCATTAAGCCCTCTCATGACATGAGTTGTTTTTCTTATTTCCACATAAGTATTTGAAAACTTGTCAGAATGCTGTTTTCATTAAGGCACTTTTCATTATTATGCTGTCATCACTGAATAAGTTTGTTTCAAAGCCTTTTGAGAAAAATGACAAGAAACATAGCATTTTATTTCCTTGGCCCTTCATTAAATTAGAAATGTCAAGAAATGCTTAGATTGTATTTATTTTTATTGAAAGGAATAATAGACTTTTCTTGAAAAAAGAAAAAACAATAGGAAATTTAAATTTTGAATGCTACTCTAGTGGAATATCTGCATCTGAGAGCTCTCTGCAGTGAAAAGTTTTCTCTTCTTTGCTTAGAAAGACTTACATTTTATTTTAAAATTTCTGCCTCCCTTTTCTTTTGGAGAGATAAAGTCCTGGAGTCCTTCCAGAACACTAGCTACATAAATGAAACCTGTTGGGTGCCAGAAACAAATTACCCCAAAGTTTGTGGTTTTTTTATGTTTTTGATTTAGTCTTCTTCCACCAAAGGTGTTTAGTAATCTACTTTTATTTTTTTCTGTTTTATGATTTGATTAGTTATATTTTAATTACTAATCTATCCAAAGTTAACCTAAAATATCATCATCAGGGTAACACCTTCAATTACAAATTAGAGGTAACATCTTAGATAATAAATTTCAGCAGCTATTAAAAGAGAGATGATAATAACACCTTTGTCTGAGGCATGTTATGGTAACTGATTCTAAATATGTAGAGCATCTAATACTGCACATGAGGCTGAATTCTATTAAATTACTAACATTGAAGCATTTTTGACCTACAGAAGCAACGGTTTCATATGGTTCAATGGAAGCATTTTTCCATAATTGTGAGTTTCCCATTCAACACAACAGTGACCTTTAGCCAGGACAGTACTTACTAATTACAATTTAAAGGCCTCATGGATAGAGAACAAGGCAGACTCATTATGACAAACCTGTGTCGTGCCTATCTTGGTATAGCGGTGCCTCAGCACAGGGCTTTAACTCTCTTACTGTGGCCAACTTCACAGTCTGTGACCCTTCAGCCTATCCCATGACTTCTGCTTACCCATGGCCATGGTGTCTCACTGCCTTCACCCGTATGATTCTCATATGTGTAATTTACTAGCCAGTATCCAGCAAGGCCTGCTCTCTCTGGGAACTAGTGCCATAGAAAGTGTGGGTGTGCTATGTGTAGGTAACTCTGCTGGTGGTGGGTTGATGTCAGTCATGTCTGACACCCTTAAATTTCTAAAATTAGTAGTCATTATATTTATTCTATATTGAGAAGGATAGCATTTAAATGGGATATAAGTATGCCTTGTAAGTATATTAAAAGAAATAAAATTACCATTCATATTGTCTTTCAATAACATATCAAGATTATAGTCTAGTGAATTCAAGGTGACAAAATAGCCATTATTTTCTTACCATAAGAGTCAGTTAGTTTATTGTTGGCATTAGTGACAATTTTTCCACTGAAGCATTTTTGGTTGATAGACTCTTTCTTATACATAAATATAAAATAAAAAGGTGATAGAAATGAGATATTCTATCTAGTTTTTATGACTATCTGATTACACAGAGTAGAAACATCACAATGACACAAAACACTATCTTACACCTTAGACAAATGCCTACAACTTGAAAACAATTGCAACCATAAAGATAGAATTAAATCAACCCAACTCAATGAAACTTTAGCTTTTAAAATGTTCATTTTTGTGAGTGTTAATAAATTTTGTTATCTTAATTTTACACAAGTTACAGTTGTATAATTGTTAATGACACCAAATGTAGTAATGCCACTTTGTTTTATGTTTTGTAAAATTTGCTTTACTTTTCCTTTATGTGGAATAACACTGAAAATGTTTGCCTTTTACATGGGAAGCAATAAAATTGTTGGATACTTCTTTAATATGTTAATTATAAGTGGATTTTTAGAACTTTTTTGCCTTGCATAATGTGTTTATGCATACTTATAAACCAAAAGTAGATATGCTGTCCAAATGTGGTGTTACCTGAAATTAAAAAAAAATCCTTTTTTCTTGTGTAACTTTATAATAAAATAGTTAAATATAAGAATTATGAAATAGTTAAGAATTTTATTTTGAACACTGATGATATTCTAAGTTGCATATAGCAAAGAAGTTACCCAACTTTTTCAGTCAAGGACCTCATAAAATATGATAGATGCTAATTTTAATTAAATTTATGATTTCAATTTTAAAAAGTGGGGTGGGAGGATAGCATGAATCAGAGGATGAAGTAACTCTGAAATTTAGGCTACAGGGGCTACATTTTTCTAACTTAATATTCCATGATTATTTCCAAAGCGTTACTTAAATCCAATATATGACTCAGCTTCAGGCTTGGCATCATACATTTTTATATAGATGTTAATTTGTGGCAAAGGGACATATTCTGATGTTACTATAGAAGAGCCATTGGATTCTATGGTGTGATAAGAGATTTCAGGTCTGGGTCTTTTTAATCAATCAGCTTTTATATTACAATAACATGCAACCCTCAATTCTCAAAGGCTTAGAGCAAGAACATTTGCTTTTTGCTCATCTGAGGACTGCTGGGTGAGTTTGGGTTGGCTGGGCTCATTTTCACTGGTATTGTGATTCCAGGAGCACACTATCATGTAGTGTGAAGAAGCAGGCACTATCATGCAGTTTTTAACACAGAGGACATAACAGGGGAGACAGGGACTGAGCCAGATAATCATATTAAAGCTTCTGCTTAATCATAGCCAATGTCATGGCTGCTCATATTCATCGATTGATATGATTAAGCTTCTGGTTAATCATAGCTAATGTCATGGCTGCGCATAGTCATTGGCCAAAGCAGCCACGTGACTTCCCAAAAGTTCATAGAGTTCTGATGCTTATTCCTCCCAGAATGAACAGGAATTCCCACATAACTGTGATTGACTCATAAAATCCTATTGCTGCAAGTGGGTGAAGAGTTGCGAACAGTAAGCTACTGTATTATTTATGCCAAATCCAAATGATTCAGCAGCTTTCCAGTTTCCTACTGGACAGAAAGAGACCTGTCTCTTTAGAAAGTTGCTCCTCCTTTATATGGCCGCACTGATAGATATTGGACTTGCAATCACTGCCTGTGAAAACCACTTCTATTCTGTTTTTGGAAATATCTGTAGTGGCAGTAGAGAAAACAGAACAAAATGAGACAATGGAGATGGCAGAGATTGTGGGATCTGAAAATGTGTCAGGGTAGGAAAAAAGGAAGAGTCTGAAAGCAGGCTTGGAGAGCTGACCCTTGGCCAGCTGACTCTGAGAAAACATTTCCTCCAAAAATTCACAGCTTTTCAAAAGCAGAATTAGCTGGTTATGCTTTGTGATACCCATTGCTTTATATTCTTAAAAAGAAAAGAAAAAGAAGGAAAAATATATAGCACTTAAAAGTCAATAGCAAAGCATCAATGTGATAAACACATGCCTATTCAAACCACAGACATGATTCTGTTAATTTCCTGCTTAAACTTTGCCCATAGTGTCAAATTGCTTCATTGTAATGGTAATAATGAGAGCAACAATGATAATGGCAAAAGCAAGGACTCTTACCATTTACTGTTTGCATATTAAATGCTCCATTCTACACCAAAAGCTTTATGTACAGTCTTATTCCTCACAACAAATATGAGAAAAATAACCAAAATCACATAGTTAATAAAAGTCTTTTTATGAACCACCACAATACTCAAAAACAGTGCAATGCTGTGTTTTCATGAATTTCACCCAATCTAGCTTTCCTGACTCATCTCTTACCTTCTCCTCTGTGAATCCTAAGTACAGACACACAGAAGTTCTGCCATTTCCTCACTATCCTCTATGATTTCATGCTTCTATGAGACTGTATCCATGAATTTCTCTGTTTAGAATGGCTTTTCTATCCACACTGCTCCTTCGCCAACCTGACAAATTCTGTTTCTCTTCTAGACTCAGTCCTCTGCCACCTGCTCTAGGAGGCAGGCCGTGCCATGGGTAGATAAGTTCTCTCCTGCATTCACTTGCACTCTCCACACACTGCAGCGATCACGTACACCTGCACAGAAATTGCCTTTGCCATGAGTGCCCTTTCCTGGGCCCATCCAAGTCTTCCACCCTTCCCTGGGTGTGAATACCTTAAGGATTTTCTTTATTCCTATTTTATTTTGTATTCCAGTGTATGTTCTGACAAGTAATCAAGTGCCTTGAATGGAAATCTCAATAGCCAAACTGAACTGTTGCTGTACATTTTTGATATTTAACAGAGAGATGGACCTATTGGAGGCAATCATCTGAGATGATCAGATATAGTGACTAATAGTAACTATGCTCATCATAAAATTTAAAATGTAAAAACATTGCTTCATCAGATGATTTTAAAAAGTGTATCTAAAACATAATAGGCTGAGCACGGTGGCTCACACCTTTAATCCTAGCACATTGGGAGGTCAAGGGAGCAGGACTGCTTGAACCTGAGACTTTGAGATGAGCCTGAGAAACACAGTGAGACCCTATTACTACAGAAAAAAATTTAAAAATTAGCTCCATATGGTGGCTATTTGTGAAGCTGACATGGGAGGATTTCTTGAGCCCAGGAGGTCAAGCTACAGTGAGCTGTGTTCATGCCACTGAACTCCAGCCTGGGCGACAGAACGAGACACGGAACTCAAAACAAAACAAAACAAAAAGCAAAAAAATTCAAGATGTGGATGTTCAGTGTATACATTGCTACACACACACAATATAGTTTTATCAGAATACACGTATTCTGATAGCAGAATTGAAAGCTTATGTAAGTGCACAAACTTTGGATTCTGCTATTCTCTGGTTTACTTACCCTCAGTTTTCCAATCATCAGTAAGGATAGCCTTAATTACCTAATAAGTGTTTTGTGAGTATTTCAATAAAATGATGCATTTTAATGAAAAAATTCTTAGAATCGTCCTTGGCACATAAATCATGTTTAAATGTCACCAGTGCCCCATGTATACAGATTGTACCCAAGTAAATGTGTATATATGAAGAATAAAAATGAAAACAGGAATGAAGACAGCAAAAGGAAGAAGTCATTTAAATTTGATAGCCTTGTTTCCAAAGGCAGTGTCCTTTTAGGAGGGTTCAGGTAAATAACACATTATTGGCAGAGAGAAATGGTCAAGGCATTTTCAAAATAAAGATGAACCAGGTAAGTAAATGCCAATTTGGGGAAAACAATTTATTGTACCCTTTTCTTGGAGTATATTTCAATGTAAAAGTTCTTTAAAAATGTAGAAAATAGGGTACATATTGGGTAAAAGAGAGTCTTGCTTGCAAAAAATGAATCCAGCAAATATTAGTGAAGAAAAAAGGTGATTAGAACTCTGTGTTCCAGTGACTTGTCTTGTACCATTTTCAAGCTTCAATCACCAAAGGTGGGAAACCAACCAGCAAACTGTATGTAAGATGATGGTATCATTAAAACAAGATAGAAACATTACTTACAACTTAAATTGGAAACAATTTTTAAAATTATCTATACACCAAATTTCAAAAGGATTGCATATCAGAATGGGAATTTTTAGTAAAAGTTGAAAAACCGAGACTCAAGGGAGACAGTGCGGTGGTAAACTTGGTTAGAATAATTCAGATCTCAACCACATGAATAATGTGTTGAATAATCATGTGAATAATAACACGTCACAATAATCCTTTGAATGAACATGTTGAATTTCGGCATACTGAGAGGCAACATTGGTATTGCGCCAAAATAGCTGCATAGAAAGGAATTTTGTGATGACTGATTTCAAGTTGTTTCTCTGAGTATCAATGTGGAAAATGCAATAATAAACAGCCCTCACATCATTGTGAAGAATAAAATAAGATTATTTGAAGTGTCTACACTTTGCTTACAGGGATTCAACAAAATTAAATTTTTCATACCGAAGCTTAGAATTGTCAATCCGTACCTCATGAGGCATCAAAGATGATGATAAGCAGCAGAGAGGCTGACTGGATATTAGATAACATTAGGTGACCAGTGAGCCAAGACATTCACTTCTGTGGTTTTCGTTCAGTAGCATAAGTTACATAATATCTGAATTAAAGTAAGCAGGTGTTGACAGTCATAAAAGAATGGGAAAGGCATGCAGAGAGTTAAGAAAAAAGAAATCTGGGACATTTGTCAAGGATTAAGGGCAGGTTTCATGCTTGTGAATCTGGATGGTGACTATGGAGAGCATACTGTGCTGACTTCACCCAGAGGTGGTATAATTAGACAGAGAGACACAGCCGTAACTGTGACTTAATGTGGGCATAGATTGTGAGATAGGTGGCATTTGTAGCTGGAAAGTGTAAGGGCCAGTTCCAGAAGCTTGCACTGTAGTAGTACATTGTGATGACGAGATCCTGGAATTCATTGCAGGACATAATGAATCACGTGGAGAAGAAAAGTGAAAACAAGAAGGATGAACCCTCTCTGGTGGAATTTATGTCTTCCTCCCTTCTTAATTTTGACTGTGAATAAATCTTGTTGCAAAAGAAAAGGTTATTACTAATGGCATCAGTCATGGATGAAAACAAACTAGAAAATTTGTTTGTAACAGTTGAACATGATTCAGCAGCAGAGGTGATTTGAAATATTCAATAGTGAGGAAATTCATGCATGCATAAAGTGTGCTGGGCCAAACCCTACTGGAAGCTTGTTTGGGTCATAGGTCTTCCTGGCTTTTTCATTTTGGCAGCCTTGGCAGATCAGGATTACTTTCTAATTCTGCATCCTGAAAACTGCCTATGAGGTAAGTTTCTATTTCATTAAATGTTCTATTAAGACAAGATTTCTATTGTCACTTTTGCTATGACCAAACACATTAATGGAACATATAATGAAATGTCATGAAATTTGGACATTTTATTTTATGATTATTGATTCCTAAATTTATGTATGGTCCATTCTGTGAAATTGCTAGAAAAATGGAAAGAAAGAGTTTTCTTTAGAATATTTTATTTGCAGTGTTGATACGTAAAACAAAAATATGGGTAGTATTTTTGTTTTCTATGACAAAATATTTGTAGTCAAGATATTAAAATATAACATATTAATTATACAAAAATAATAGATTTTAGAATGATAATTCAAACATAGCACCCATAAAAATCAATAGCTACATTGGTATCAATAAAATGTCAATTAAAAATATAAGAAAATAGAAATAAAATATAAGAAAATAATTAAACCTCTTAAGAGATATGTTAAGAAACTTCCTTTCACACATAAATCTCATGCCTTACCAAAACACTGCAATGCAGACATTTTCTTCAATTTCTAGTGTAAAGAAAACATGAGATTTGAAATATCAAATAAAATCTGTAAACTCAAAGAACAAATAAACAGTAAGCTAAAACTTTGAGGTTTTTATTTTTTCCCTACAACATCTCTAAAGCATTGTGAGACCCATTTAAACTATAACAAGTAGAATGTGTTCTAGAAATGGCACCCATAGGATAGTTTAATAACTGGAAAGCAATTATCCACAATGCTTCAAAGTACACCTTTGGTTTGTTTGCTTTTAGCATTTTAATTTGTATTTTAAAAGGTTCATTCCAGTTACCACATCCATCAATTAATTGCAAATGCACCTAGCAACATTCAATAGCTAACTACTTTTGCTTTCCTTTATTTGAGCTGCTAAACAACTGTTATTATGCGCAAAGTTCTTGTTAGAATTATTTTGCTGTAAGAGAGTGAAATCTGTCTAATTGCATAAAAATAAAAGGGGGATGAATTATGATAAATATGCAGGAGAACTCCATGAAACCCAAAAACAGAAAGTACAACTGGAAATTACCACCAGAACCAAGAACAAGAGTAGTATAAGAACAAAGATGGCTACTTCTTATGTTTCTGCCTCTTTTTCTCATCTTTCTATGTATTTGCTCTGTTTCCCTATGGGTGTTAGTAACACAACACCCTCAGCTGTTTACAAGGTCCCAAAATGACTGTTTAAGTTATACCTAGGTGTACTTGACTTTCCAGCTCCAAAAACTATCACATACTTCCAGATTTAGAGTAGTTATGTCTGTCGGAATAAATTCTAATGGGATAAAATGTGACTAGCCCAGGTGTGCTAATGGACGGCATTTTTTTCTGTGAGAACAAAGGGGAGAGAGAGTAGAGTATGAACATGGAAGCATTGGCCCAATACTGTAGCCTAGGCCAGTGGTTTACAAACTTGAATTTCCCTCAGAATCAATGGGAGGCTGTGTTAAGACATGGATTGTCAGCAAGTGTTCAGGTGATAATGAGGTCACTGGACCAGAGAACATACTTTGAAAATCAGTAGTTATGCTGTGGGGCTGTAATGGTTCTCAGCAAGAGAATCATTACAAATGGTTCAATATTTCAATATGAAATGGACAAACATTTCCACAATGTGCTACTTGCACCTTTTTGTGCAATTGAGCTGCTTTGATTATCCAACATTTTTTTTCTTTTTTTGAGATGGCGTTTTGCTCTGTCACCTAGGCTGGAGTGCAGTGGTGAGACAGTGCCCTGTCTCACTGCAGGTTCCACCTCCTGGGTACATATAATTCTCCCGTCTCAGCTTCCCGAGTAGCTGGAATTACAGGTGTGCACTAACACCTGACTAAATTTTGTATTTTCAGTAGAGACAGGGTTTCACCATGTTGGCCATGCTGGTCTTAAATTCCTGACTTCAATGATCCACCCACCTCAGCTTCCTCTAGTGCTGGGATTACAGGTGTGAGCCACCACACCTGGCCTATCCAGCTATTATTTTCATTGATTTATTAAACATTTATTGAGAAGTTACTATATAAGAAAATAAAAATTTGTATTCCTGTGTATACAAAAATGAGTTCCTTAGTAAATATAGTCCATGTATGTTCCTGGATACTAAGCCTCACGCACATATTAATATACATTTTTAAATAATGTGTAATAACAATTAACTATTTTATATCTAAGTACAGAACAATCGAATTTTCAGAAAATGTAATCATTTATATTTTATGCTTTATTTATTTTTCCAAATATATATGCTTACCATATGTGCAATGTTGTAAATAAAACCAAAACAAGTAAAATTGAGTATTGGTGTTTGAGGTTTTCTTATTTACTATGATTTTTCATCATGAAGAAAGATTGTGTACCCATATAGTCTTGGATCAAATATAAAGTTTACTTGTTACCATATATTAAGGGTCAGAATATCCTGAAAGGAATAAACTCTCTAAACTGTTTCTTTTGAAATGTAGTTCCACAGTAACATAGTCTCCTGATGTACAAATATAAAGCCAATTGATCATCAGAGATGAACCATTTTTTTCATCACTGATACTCTCTTTTGAAGTGATGTTTTTTTCTAGCTGCATAATCTGAGACAATGTTTGGTTGTATAAAATACGCTACCATTATCACATGTTTCTGCTGAGAAATTACAGATAAGCCATGTTTCTTAATTATTTTATCATACTGATAAAATATGTCAGTATGGCTCTGTGTCCCCACCCAAATCTCATCTCAAGTTGTAATGCCCAAGTATTGAGGGAGACACCTGGTGGGAGGTGATTGGATCATGGAGGTGGCTTCCCCCATGCTGGTCTCATGATAGTGAGGGAGTTCTTATGAAATCTGGTGGTTTAAAAGTGGAGGTTTCTCCTGCATGCTCTCCCTCTTCTGCAACCATGTAAGAATGTGCTTGCTTATCCTTCACCTTCTACCATGATTATAAGTTTCCTGAGGCCTCCCCTGCCACACACAACTGTAAGTCAATTAAATCTCTGTCTTTCATAAATTACACTCTCAGGTAGTATCTTTATAGCAGTGTGAGAATGAACTAATATAGAGAATTGGTACCAAAAGTGGGGTACTGCTTTAAAGATAATCTGAAAATGTGGAGGCAACTTTGGAACTGGGCAACAGGCAGAGGTTGAAACAGCTTGGAGGACTCTGAAGAAGACAGGAAGATGTAAGAAAGGTCAGAACTTCCTAGAGACATGTTTAATGGTTTTGACCAAAATACTGAGAGTAAGATAGACAATTAAGTCCAGGCCTTGGTAGTCACAGATACAGATGAGGAACTTCATGAGAACTAGAATAAAGATCATTCATGCTGTGCTTTAGCAAAGAGCCTGGCAGTATTTTGCCCCTGCCCTAGAGATCTGTGGAACTTTAAACTTAAGAGACATCATCTAGGGTATATGGTGGAAGAACTTTCTAAGCCACAAAGCATTCAGCTGAGTCTGAAACATTGAGACATTCACATTCACAAAGAAATTATGTGAAACTGATACTTACATTTAAAAGGAAAGAAGAGCATAAAAGTTTGGAAAATTTGCAGTGTGACCATGTGGTTGAAAAGAAAAACCTATTTTGGGGGGATAAATTCAATCTAGCTGCTGAAATGTATGTAAGTAATGAGGAGCTGAATGTTAATAGCCAAGACAAGGAGGAAAATGTCTCCAGACCATGTCGAATATTTTGACAGCAGTGCCCCCTCCCTCATAGACCTGGAGTCCTAGAAGGAAAAAATGGTTTCCTGGGCCAGTCCTGGGACCATGCTGTTCAGTGTAGCCTCAGGACTTGGTGTCCTGTGTCCCAGCCACTCCAGCCTTAGCTGTGGCTAAAAGGGGCCCAAGTACAGCTTGGGTCATTGCTTCACAGGGTGCAAGCCACAAGCCTTGGCAACTTCCACATGTGTTAGCCTGAGGGTGCACATAAGAAGAGAGTTGAGCTTTAGGATCCTCCACCTAGATTTCTGAGGATGTAGGGAAACACCTGGATGTCCAGGCAGAATTTTGCTAAAGGGCAGAGCCCTCATGGAGATCCTCTACTAGGGCAATGCAGAGGAGAAATGTGAGGTTGACACTCCAACAGAGTCCCCACTGAAGCACTGCTTTGTGGAGCTGTGAGAAAAAGACTACCATCTTCCAGACCCTAGAACAGTAAATCCACTGACAGCTTGCACTTTGCTCTTGGGAAAGCCACAAGCACTTGACGCCACCCATCAGGGCTGTACCCTGCAGAGTTACAGGGGTAGATCTGTTCAAGGCCTTGGGAGCCTCCCCTCTAGCATCAGCATGCTCTGGATGTGAGACATGGAATCAAAGGAGATTATTTTGAAGCTTTAAGATATAATGACCACCTTGCTGGATTTTGACTAGCATGGGGCCTGTAGCCCCTTTGTTTTCACCAATTTCTCCATTTTGGAATGGGAGCATTTGCCCAGTGCCTGTTTCCCCACTGTATCTTGGATGTAACTAACTTGTTTTTTATTTTTTTATTTTAAATGCTTATAGAAGGAAAGGACTTGCCTTGCCTAAGGTCAGACTTTGAACATGAACTTTTGGGTTAATCCTGGAATTAGTTAATACTTCAGGGGACTGTTGAGAAGGCATGATTGGTTTTTAAATGTAAAGAGGACATGATATTTGGAAAGTTCCAGAGGTAGAATGATATGGTTTGGCTTTGTGTTCCCATGCAAATCTCATCTCAAGTTGTAATCTCCATGTATTGAAGGAGATACTTGGTGGGAGGTGATTGGATCATGTGAATGGTTTCTCCCATGCTGTTCTCATGATAGTGTGGAGTTCTCACAGATTATGATGGGAGTTATCACAGGATATGATGGTTTATAAGGGGTAGTTTGCTCTGCCCACTGTCTTTCTCCTACTGCCATGTAAGATGTGCCTTGCTTCCCCTTTGCTTTCTGCCATAATTATAAGTTTCCTGAGTCCTCTCCAGCTATGTGGAACTGTAAGCCAATTAAACCTCTTTTGTTTATAAATTACCCAGTCTCAGATAATACCTTTATACCAGTGTGAGAATGAACTAATACACTTAGTTACTGAGATTAATAGTCAAAAAGTTAATAACATCTCATCACAAAATGAGATTCTAATCATAAAATGAGAATACTTTTCACAATATTATCTGAAAAGTTCCCACAATGTTTATATGGGTAACTCAATTAGAACTAGATCCTTCTTGCCTGCTGTCCTTTAATTCATCTATCTGTCAATTTCCAACTATACCCCAAATATAAATGCAATTGTAATAAATAACATAGAATTTAAAGCTTTATGAAGAGATTAAAAATGAGAGGGCACACCAAAAAAAAAAAAAAAACCACACTATTACACTTCTTAAATTTCCCCATTACCTGTGTGCAATAATAATTAAACTTTCCTTTCCCAAACCAGCTACTACATCACTCTACTTGCATCTACTAAAAATTTCTAGGATATCTACTTCTTTTTCTCCTCAATAGAGAGTCTTAACATTCTGATAGCTCATACATTGTAGTTTGCAAAAGTTGTAGCTGAACAGTTTTAGAAATTTAATCTTTCACTCAGAAATATTCTGCTGAGGGAGACTAAATTTATTTTCTTCCAGATAAAATAGGTCTTACATCTTGATTTGAAAATGTATCCCTTAATACCTAGATATATTTTTTCCTAGAAGTTTTGAGTATTTTATGTTTGAAAGGCATTCAAACCAATGATTCTATGGATAAGAAGAAATGAAATTAAACTGACTAATGAGCAAGCACCTCTGAACAATTTCAGGAATAATTTTTTAATATTTGACTGCTTTGATTGTTAGAAACATTCTTAGTATGCATGTTGCTGCTTGTTTTATTGTGCTGCTTGGAAAGTGTGAAGGATCCAGGCAGGTGAGAATTTTTCACACTGGCCCTCTCTTGTCCCTGCCACTCAGTCATTTCATTTCAACCCTGTTAGCACATTACCTTAGCAACTAAATTCTTTTCCATTAGTCTGATAAACTAAGACTGGGGGAGTTAATTAGCTATTAGCTAATTAGCTATTAGCTAATAATCCATAAGAACAAACTGTCTCTTCCATGCAGCATTTTAAACCAGTCATTCCTAAAACAGTCAGAACTTCAGCTGACTGACCAATGAAATCCTTGGACCCCTCAATTACACATTAGCCAACTTCTTTGAAGACTTTACTTATCTGACATTTTCCCAAGATGGCCTATGTTAGCAGTGCACTGGATAATTTTCTTCCCCCAGATGGTTCCAGGAAATCCAGTTGAGCAGAGTCATAGTTTTGTATGCCTTTTAAGATACAGAAAGAAATATTTTTTTCTCTTCCAATGCATATAACATTTTTTCAATATGTGCAATATCAAAATTTCTATTGATATTAAAAAAACAAGCAACAAATCACCAAGCAAGGAAATGCTACATCAGCAATTGTTGTTATGATAAATTTTGCCAAATAAAAAATAGATTCCTTGATGGCAGCTACTACTGAACAAGCTTCATAATTAATCTAAGTTTAGTTAACAGTGTGAAAATGAGGGTAAACTTGGCATAAAGGTGATGTCTTTGTTTTGGTAGCTGTGATAAAAAAATTGACATCTAATTTTGGCATGATTTAAAAAATATAATTTTACATTTAGAAACACTCACAAGGCATGTGTTTACCAATATGCATAAAGTAATTGGGAATATATGTAACATCACCTTAACTATCTGATCCTTAAAACCTTAATAACAATTGTGGCAGGAAAGGTGTCAGAGCCCTGGCATCAGAAGGTGATGGGCTTGTTGGTATTGGTTAGTAAGAAGAACTTATCAACATTGCAGATTTGAAAGGGAAAGTTTTATTAGCTAGAAAGAATGCTGCAGAAAAGTGCAGCAGATTGTGTCAGAAAGAACCAAGTATGCCACAGCGGATTTTCCTTAGGGGTATTTATAAACCTTCAACTGGGAGCTTCAGGGTAATTTGGACCATATTAGCCACATAGGTCATAATAAATGATTATATTTGTAGCTATTTTGGTGTCTTGACATCAGCAAAGCTTGCACAATGAGTTTTGACATGCATGCATTCTAGAGATGCATAAAAATTCTAGAGACTTATAAATTTTGGGGAAAGAAAGCTGGTACTAGATGCCTGCTACATAATAGGAAAGTTTAATCACTTCTAAATTCCTCAGAAAAAAGGTTTCGTTGTTGGATGATCTGCTGAATAGCCACCAGGTGATCTTTGCTCTCCTCAAATTGCTTAAATCTCCATCTACTTTGTTGAAAAGTTATTGAAATATCACACCTGTAATCCCAGCACGTTGGGAGGCCAAGGTGGGCAGATCACCTGAGGTCAGGAGTTCAAAACCAGACTGGGCAACATGATGAAACCCATCTCTACTAAAAAAACATGAAAAATTAAAAATTTGCCAGACATGGTGGTGGGTGCCTGTAAACCCAGCTCCTTGGAGGCTAAAGCAGAAGAATCACTTGAATTTGGGAAGTGGAAATTGCTGTGAATTGAGCACTGCACTCCATCCTGGGCGACAGAGCAAGACTCCATCTCAAAAAGCGAAGTGATCTATCCAGTAAATTGAGTAACTGAATGCATTTTGTTATTTCTCCATTAGTCTAATGAATATTTGGCAAGACTGATGGTGGGAGTGATCCAAACTTTGACAATGAAGACAGAGAGACACGAGGAAACAGAAATGGCACTTGGGATTATCTGATGGGAGGGGAGGAAGCCTGAAATAATAGGGTAAAGTGTAGGCCAAGTGAGGAAGCAAGGAAAAAAGAAGCAGAAGGAGTTGAAATGCCAGAGGTGTCAGTTACTAACAACACATTTAATGTGAGAAAGGCAGATGGTTGTGGAAGCTAGAGGTGATTACCATTCAAAGCAGATATGGGGATCACAGGCTACGATGCTCCAAATGCTACTGCCAAGTGACAGCTACTGGAAATGCCACTCTGGTCATTGTATCACAAGATGTTAAAGGCTTGCAATTCATTAGTTTCAAAGGAATCCAAATGAGTAACCACATTCATTATAAAGCCAAATAACAGATTATGAATGTGTACTTCAATACCTTAGGGACTGAATGGGTAAAATAACCAAGATAATAAAATTGTATTGGCTGTATTTAAAATGAACATTGTGTGTCTAAGACAGCTGAAAGTACACAGTTCAGTTCTTCTTACAAAATATGTGTGCCTTTGATATTATTTATACTGCATATATCTTATATTAGCATGTTATGTAATTATCATCCATAATACCATTATGTATGTATGTGCTATACATTATTACCATTATGTATGATTATTTACATTATAGGTTATATGCCATTTAATTGCATTCAATGTATTTTAAAGAAGCACTTTTATAGTGGGTTTGTGACAAAATGATTACATCCACAGTTTATGCCAACAGAGGTTAGAAACTGTTGAGGCATGTTTATAAACTTTTAAATTAAGTCTTCATGGAGGGGCCTGGTGGCTCACGCCTGTAATCCCAGCACTTTGGGAGCCTAAGTAGGGTGGATCAGGAGGTCAGGAGCTCGAGACCAGCCTGACCAACATGGTGAAACCTCATCTCTACTAAAGATACAAACATTAGCTGGGCATGGTGGCACATGCCTGTAATCCCAGCTACTCAGGATGCTGAGGCAGGAGAATTGCCTGAACCTGGGAGGCAGAGGTTGCGTGAGCCAAGATTCTGCCCCTGCACTCCAGCCTGGGCAACAAAGTGAGACTTCATCTCAAAAAAAAAAAAAAAAGAGTCTTCATTTATATATATATATATAATTTTTTTTTCTTTTTCTTTTTTTTCCAGACAGGGTTTCACTCCTGTCGCCCAGGCTGGAGTGCAGTGGTGTGACCTCAGCTCACTACAACTTCTGCCTCCTGGGCTCCAGTGATTCTCATGAGTAGCTGGGATTATAGGCATGTGCCACTATGCCGAGCTAATTTTTGTATTTTTTGCAGAGATGGGATTTTGCCATGTTGGCCAGACTGGTCTCAAACTCCTGAGCTCAAGTGATCCGCTGGCCTTGGCCTCCCAAAGTGCTGTGATTATAGGCATGAGCCACCATGCCTGGCCTGTATATATTTTCAAATGTAGAATACTGAGTTCAATGCAATTTGATCATATTTGAAAGTTCCTGCATTATTATGTTGCTGTAATGAAACATTTGGGGTTTTCATAGTTGTTTTGTTTTGTGTCCTCAAGGCAAGATGAACCTTCTTTGTGTGGTTGAAGAATACCTAATCTATGGGTCTTAGTGTTTGAGAAGACTGTGGAAGACTAAAAGAACAAATATACCCTCTCCCAGCCTCGCTTGCAATTAAGTATGAAAGTTCTATGGGTGATATGCATATTGTCTTAGTCTACTGATGGGGAAAGCCAGAGTGTCAGCCCTAAGCACATGACTTCAGCTGAGCCAATTGTAAACACCAGACTGAGAACCGATAATGCAAGGAGAGAAGATTAGCAAAGGATCCCTTTGGGTCCTGGCAGTTCACAGTGATACTTAGAGACAAAGGCAGTGCAAGATGAAGCAGCTAGTACTGAGAAATAAATACAGCACTATTGTCTTCAATAGACAGTGAACTGTGGAGTGATTTTTGACTTTGATTCTGAGTGTCTAGCCTTTCATTGTTGCTTCCTGTTTTCCCACAGGTTCTATAAGCGAATGCAATTAACTCTTTAAAAATTCCGTTATTCTTCAACTCCCCCAGAGTTAGCTTCTGTTGCTTTCAACTAAAAACCTTGACAAGTACAGTAGTAGATAAGGCATAGTTTGGGGTCACAACTTGATTTTTTATTTTGAGAATACAACTTAACTTGTGGAGAGACTGATGTTCTCTGTCTCTCCAAAAATTGTCTTTTTTATAAGCTCTATTCATAAGTGAGTTGTAATGTTAAAGAGAAAAAAAGAGGATTTTAAATTGCTTTCTGCAGCAGAATGTGAGGCAGTAAAAAGGACAAACTGCTAAACAGAGAAAACAAGACAATAGAAAGGAAAGACTGCTCTAAAGAGGAGCTGACAGGGCTGCTATGAAAAATGTAGAGTCTGAGTTTAAATTGCACATGTGACAAGGAAGATTTGATGGGGAAAAATCTACTCACAATCCATCCACAGCCCCCTCCAACATACTCACATAGACACTCTTTAAGGAAGGTTCACATTGCTGGAATTTTTTTCAGTTGGATGCGAAGCTGCCTTCAATATGATATTTTGTTGTATTTAAACACAGTGTGAAGTCATAGGTATTTGAATATCAAAACAACAGCAGATAGGTATTTCAATATCAAAACAAAATTGGGAAAGCCTGTGTAGTTGTAAATACCACTGCATGAAAAATGAGGGAGATTGAGGATGGGTGGTAGGGAGGAGGCAAATATCATAAAAGAAGGGAAGATACCCATGTCTGATAAGGATTTTGTCAGCAGTCAATGCTTAGGACATTTTTGTAACCCTCCTTTTGTGTGCTAATCAAATGAACATTAAAATATCTGTTGGTCATGGTGGTTTGTGAGATATATTCGTATAGCAGGTAATGCTGCAACGCTCTAAACCTTGCTCTGAGTTATGCAAAGGGTGGAGACAGGGATAACCATTGGGAAACTGGTTACATCTAGGCCATGTGTTATTTCTGTATGAAGGTAGTCTTCTCTGTGTCGTTAAAAGTGCTGTAGATGCTAATTGGAAGAGAACTTTAGATCCTAGATATTATCAAAAATAAATATCAAATACCATTGCCACACTGAGGCCATAACAGAGGGTGAAATGGGAGAATTAGGAAGGGATCCTATCCTACAGAGAGGGCAAAGGAAATGTTATGTAAGATGGCATCAGTACCAGTACTAATCATGCTTATTAATACATTCCAAGTTACCAAATTAGATCCCTTATAAACTTGAAATTTTATGAGTAGGTATGGCTAGTTTGGGTTTGAAAAAATGATCCAAAATGTATGTCATGTAATTTGTAATTAAAGGAAAACATAGTACAATGATACTGTATTTTACTGTTGAAGTCTGTGTTGGGATTAAATTTTAAGAAGAAAATCACTGTTCAAAATAACAACTGAAAGGGTAAACATATTTAAATAATTAAACAAATGTGAATATTTGTAATTCCAACTCACTCTGCGTACACCTCCCAGTGGTTGCACTGCCCTGTTCAGATAGTTACTGCTTCATGTGTGGATGGCCAATCAGCTTCATATATGAAGGATGAGAGGCACCTGAACTGGCCAACCATGACAGCAGACCTTCCTCAGGGAAGTCAAGTCCATCATTGCATTTTTCATTCTTCAGTTTCAAATAATATAAGACCTTTCATATGCTGCTGTCTTTGTTAAAGACAGATGCTCAAACCTGTCATCACTTCAGGCCTTCATACCTGTGTCCTCTTTCAGTGTTTATGGTTACTGTCTTATCCCAGGCTTCTATTTTACTTTCACTGAGACCATTTGAAGGATCTTCTGATTGGACTTTCTCCTTCTGTTCTGCCCATTACTCACTCCATCCTTTATATTTTCTCTATACTTATCTTTACATTAGGAATCTAAGTATGTTATTCTTCTGTTCCACTGCCTACAACATAAATTCTAAGTATCTTCATGAAATGCAAGACCCTCCATATTCAACCATTAATGATTCTTGTCTCTAAGCATTTACCACAGTGCTCAACATGTAGCAGACTCTCAGTAGATAAATATGTGCTAAAGTGAATTAAGGGTAATTGAGTGACCCTTCCACCAAATTATGCCCTGGTGCACAGAAATAGATGAATTTTGATTGTTTTCGGCAATTATCTTAAGGATTTCAAATCCAGAAACTCTTCAATTTCATAATTCTTCTGATTAGCCAATTCCATTTCATTCAGTTCTTTGATGATAATTAATAATAGTACTATCATTGACTGTCATACAGAAGAAAAGAAGATAATTTTTAAACATTTTTAATATTTTGAAAAGATGTTTTAAAATCATTTTTTGTATAAATATTATGTCCTTAGAATATATTCTCTGAAACAGAATTCCAGGACAAAAGATTATATATCACTTTAAGCCTTATGACATATATTATAAATAAACAAATCAGCTTATTTCAAAAAGCAAATCAGCTTAAGAAAGCAAATCAGCTCAGACTCAGATTTGTAATGTTCTGACTTATTTATAACCTTTTATTTAATTATGGATAAAAATCACATTGTTTCATACATAACACAAATTTGACCTTTTAAATTTAAAAACCACAAGGGGTCTATTATTACAAGAAAGAGATTGATTCACTCAACAAACATTTCTTGAACACCTAAAATATAAAGGACCCCATCCCAGGAAACTAAATAGAGTTATAGAAATTAAGTTAAGTGAAAAAATGAGTATGTAAACAATCAAAATTCAAAAGTTTTTTGGAGTCAAGTGAAAGCATTTGTTCTTAAAAATATTATGGTATTCTTCAGGATTGTTCTTCAGTAGAACTTGTTAATTATTTCTCAGAATGTGTTGTCCTGTGATTTGCTTTTTTTAATTTCACAAACATCACAGGTACACAAGAGTCTTACACCTTTTCTTTCAAGATATTTTAAAATCATATTCAGTCTTCAAGACCAAACGTATCATCAAGCCTTAACCCCTGAAACCAAGCAATTTATGTGTATATTTTATTCATATTTTCATTTCTATTTACACCCAGAAGTGGAAAATGAGACCTATACAGTTTTAAGTATTTTGTAAATAAGCACCATAAGATTATTGTTTTGATATGTCTAATATTAGATGTTCTAGTTAGCAAGATAATTGGAATAATTTTACAAATTTCTGTAATATTTTAATTCTTATCTAATTGAAGTAATCTTTAGCTTCAAAGTTTCTAATAAAAAGTATAAAACAATCAAAAGTATTTTTAAAAAGCTTTTAATTTTTAAAGGAATTAATATGTGGTTTATTCAATCATACATTAAGAACTTGTGAAAACAAAATAGAAACATACTTCATAAAGTTAAATTAAAATTATTCTATTTTAGTTTTCAAATACTTTTAATTTTCTTCAAGGAAAAATATTAAATGAAACATAATCATTAGTTTTCATAATTTAAAAAAAATTCTCTATGACTAGAACTTTAGAGAACCAAAATTTTCCCAAATCATTAACATTTTAAGTTGTTTCTTGATATTTTCTTAAATTAAAAACCGTATTTGTTCAGATTCATGCACATCTTTATTTCAGAAAAACTATTGCTACAACTTGGTTAAAACAAAAGAAATATTTTACAATTATTAAAATGCTGGCTTATATTAAAGTTGGTTTACATTAGACAAATATTCAAAAGACTTGTATTGGAATTTCGATCTCCATCCTCTACCAATATATTAATGAAAACATTTAAAACTTTATAAGTAATCAAATAAAACTAAAATAATCTATCATTGTGTATTAGTCCATTTTCACACTTCTAATAAAGACATACCTGAGACTGTGTACTATATAAAGGAAAGAGGGTTAATGAACTCACAGTTCAGCATGGCTGGGGAGGCCTCGGGAAATTTACAATCATGGCAGAAGGGGAAGCAAACACGTGCTTCTTCACGTGGCAGCAGCAAAGAGAAATGCAGAACAAAAGGGGAAGATCCCCCAATAAAACCATCAGATCTCATGAGAATGAACTCACTATCATGAGAGCAGCAGCATGGAAGTAACCACCCCCATGATTCAATTACTGCCTGCTGGGTCCCTCCCAAGACATGTGGGGATTATTCAAACTACAAGATGAAATTTGGGTAGGGACACAAAGCCAAACCATATCACATAGCTACACTGTTATTCTTCTTTATCCAATTAGCCAAGTTTTAAAAAATGATAATATGCCACTTTCAGCAATGAAGTTAAGCATTTAGAGTTAAGCACTCTGGCTCACTGCTGGTAGAAGTGAAAGCACAGCTTTTCAGAGGCTTAAATGTGACCTACCCTTTGACACAGCAATTCTCCTATTGTGAATTAATCATAAAGAAGTAGTATTTACAAAAATGTGTGTGTGTGTGTGTGTGTGTGTCAATATGTGTGTCTGTGTATGTGCACACAAACACCTACATACAGATATATACACACTTGTAGTGTGTGTGGACAAGAAGTCAGTAGCAATAGATTGAGGAGTAAATGGTGACAAAGGCATTGATGGTAAACAAGTCTTCCTAGGAAATTACTTATGAAAGATAGAAGAAAGAGCACAGTAGCTAGAGTGGGAGGTAGGACCTGAGGTATCTTATGTTAGTGGAGATTTGAACCTGTTTAAACATTAATGAGAAAGAACAAATAGGCTAAGAATAGATAAGACCAAGGGAGAAGTGAAAGAGGACATCACCAAGAAGCAAGAGGTATAGAATTGGCAGCACAGATGGAGGAAGCAGCTATGACACTGGGCTGGGAGGGAGTTAGCTATGGATTAACACATGTGTGGGGTGATGAAGTTGGAACAGTGAGAGAAAGAGAGAGGGAAAGACACCAGAAAGGAGACGTGGTGAGATACGGAGGATTTAACCAGAGGCAAAGCCACAGATTGCTCCTTTGGGAAATGAATTTTTAGTATTTAATGCCTCACATGCAAAAAACAAAAATCAGAACTCATTCCATTTATATTATGAGGACTGATATTATTCTAAGACTGCCTAATAATAATAATAATAATAATAAAGGTTATTCACAATCATAATTAAGCCAAGTATAATATTAAAATATAAGATAATTTCTTATAATTTTGAAAAGCAGTTGATGATCTTTATTTGTAAAGTGCCAGATAGTAAATATTTAGGCTTTGTAAGCCATACAACAAATATCTCAACTGCTCAATCCAGTCATTATGGTTATAACAAAATCAGCTATAGATTACAGCTAAAGAAATGGGGGTGGGTGTGTTTCAATAAAACTTTATTTACAAAAATGGACGATGGGCCAGAGTTGCTGACTTCTGGCCTGACATAAAAATCAGTGAAGAACTTGACACTGGTAAGCTCAAGCTTTTGTTCTTTCAGGGTGTTTTAAGCTCATGCCTGATTATCATTACATAGTTTGTGGATCAAGGAGATTTTCTTCTATTTGTAGCAGAACAAGGGAAAGAACACCTACTCTGTGGTCTATGGTCCTAGATTTTACGGACGACTCTTTCACTTGTACTGTTTGATTACTTAAAACCTCTGAGCCCTAGTTTCCTCCTTTGTAAAACGAGGCAATGACCCTCTATTAAATCCTCACAGATTAAAATGAGAATAAAATGTAAATACCATAAAAATCTGTATTATTCATACATAAGGAAATCATCATTTGCAACAAAATCAGAAAATGTTGGTACAATCTCCGTATCTGTAAGACCTTGACATTATAACTATATATATATGGTATTATATATATAATACCGTTTCCCTAATAACTGTCTTAAGTGAAATGTATGCAAAGTGCTTGGCTGCATTGCCCAATATACCTTATATGCTCAATAAATACCAGATCATGTTCTTAATGTCCAAAAGCCCATTAAAATTGTCCAGTGCTTCTGACACATAGCGCCTGAAGTGGCAAAATCAAGTTATTCCAAGTCAAGCATAATGCTGGCAATGCTAGTTGTGGGCAGGGCAGTCACAACATACTTTTCAAGTAAGCCTCCCAGGGCTGCTTTGCAAATTGCTTAAGAATGGGTATTGGCAATTGTCACGGAGCCCAGTGACTCAGAAGCTGAGTTTTGCATTCTGAGTTGAATATCAGGAGAGAGTTTTCATTCTTCTGTGATTTGGAAGTTACAGTCCCAGACTAAAAGGAAGGCATGTGTTTGATTCTATAGTAACACAAACATAAAGAAACCCAATGAGACGGCATAGCTACCCCGGGGCAGCTTTAAATTAAACTGCAAATGTACTCATCAGCCCTTTGGAGGAACATTTGCCCCTATTTGTTCAGTATGTGCAGCTTGTCCACCAGACCAGGGAATGCTTGGTTATTATGTGATTCCACCCCATTAAAGTTCTTCAAGCCACCCAGGAGGGGAAGAATAAGCAGCAATCAGTTTTCCCTGAATGAAGAAGGATTCAATGAGGGAGAAATATGCAGTACAGGTGCAATTCTAACTCATTTCTGAGTAAATATATAGAAAACTTTGTGGTCAGGTGTGATTCATCAGAAGGAAAAGCATTCTCTATAACAGTTAACCTACATTTCAAGCAGAGATTGGGCTTTTTTTCCCCGTCTTTTTAAATATTTTATTTTTAGTTCCTAGTGAAATCGGTAGGAATCAGCACAGCTGCCAGGTTATGTGGTGTTATTCAAACATGAACCTTCACCTGGAACACCTGTTATCTGCAACAGTGATGATGAGGATTTTGGCATTTAATAAGGCATTTGTCCTCGGTAGTTTGAAACCCCAGGCTTTCACGTAGACTTGTTTTTGACACGGTGCATTTTTAGATCCTGAATACAGGGACTGTACGGTGCATTTGGTTCAAACATCGGATACAGGTGTCCATTGAAACTCCCTTCTTCCTCTCACTTTCCGATCAAATAGATACAACTTTTCATACTGCTCTTAGGTCATGTTCATAATCATCATCTCAAAAATTCATGACATTTATTGTTTGTAAGGTTTATTTTTAATCATTCAAATAGGACTTTTAAAAAATGTTATAAAAAATAGTAACTTAACAAGATTATAGTTGCCATGCATGAATTGAGGAAGAATTCAACCCCAGATCTCATGACCCCAAATAACTTTTTTTAAATAGTATCTCTTATTAAGAATGACAAATTTTTACATAAATGAAAACATTTAAAATGGAAGGGTATTGATATAAAGAATGATATGATATAAGGAACCACCAAAAATACATTGTGTAAAAAGTTTGCTTCAGTCTATATTTCTATAAAGGAGTATTTCCAAAGCTGAAGATCAAAAGAAGCTTACATGTGTATGGTGTGTGTTCACAAATTATATTAAGCTTGTGTCTCCCTTCTGGCAAATTGGCAATAGATGAGAAATGTAAACCACATAAGATGCTACATATTGGTTTACATGAGCCTCTGTATCCTCCTAAGAACACATATACACGTACAACCACAAGAACATGATGGAGGCACAATACTAACTGATTTAATGTGATTCTGTGATTCTTATTTATAGAACTGGAGGTTTCGCATTTCCCATTCCTACCTAATTCAATCATTCAGATTGCCTGATTTACTTTTAGAGAAATGATTCCCTCCTGGGAGCAATTTTGCTTCCCAGCAAAATTTGGCAATGTCTGAAGACATTTTTGTTTGTCTCAGAGAAGACTGTGTGCTACTGGCATCTTGTACAAGGCCACGGATGCTACCAAATATCCTATAATGTACAAGACAGTCCCCCACAACTAACAAATATCCTGCAAAAGGTCAGTGGCACCAGTGGAGATGAATGCGAACATGCTAACCACATTTCTAGAGACTAATACCTGAACAAGAATTCAATTTATTAATTTGCAATGACAGCTAGAACTGTCAAGGGGACCAGGATAGTCATATTTACTAATGAAATATATATATATATACTCCCTCTGGAAAATCTATACAAAAATCCAAATTAGAACCAGGCATTTATTTGCTAAACATAAAGTCAATTCTAGGAAGATAGATACTCCTTATAGAACTTATCACAATTAAAATCGATCATTTGTGTGATTATATACATATTCCTCCTCTTCATGTCTAAAAAGTCTATGGGGACATGGAATATACTTCAATATGCATCACCTTAACCACAGTATCTAACTGTACTGCCCAGCACATAGTAGGTACTAACAAACATTTATTGAATCCATGAATGAATGAATCTTATCTTTAATGGTTCAGTGTACAAATCCGTATTAAACATATAACATGTACAAAGCACAATTTGAAGCATTGGGATTACAAAATATAATAAGATAGTTTCTACTTGTGTGGAGGTTCTTGAATTCTGATGCACTAGATGGACACTACCAGTTATGTCAGTCTGCTGAAGCCATAGCCTGCCCTGCCAACAGGCACCATGGAAGAGCTGAGCCTCAGCAGCCCTGTTAGTATCATGTGACTCTGTGCCTTGGCCACATTTGAATGGACTAGGGTGAAAAAGTATGAAAGCAGGAAGTGGCAGCATCCTATCATCTGAGCTTTAGCAAAAAGATGGACCCTGACAAATCAGATTCCCATGCTTGGGTATTTAAAAACTACTAAATGACTGAAGCAGAAGTGTAAAGAGAAGTTGCAAAGATACTGTAGTGTTTTGAATGGTGATCCCCCAAAAGACGTCCAACCCAAAAGTTGTGAATGTGACCTAATTCGAAAAATGTTTTTGTACTGGTAAGTAAAAGATTTAAAGATGAAATCATCCTGGATTAAGTAGGTGGGTCATAAATCCAATGAGCATATCTTTATACATGAGACAGAAAGGTTTGGACACGCAGGAGAGGTTCATGGGAATGAAGCCACAGACAGACAGTGAAGCTACGTAGCCACAAACCAATGAAGGCCCGGAGCAGCCAGAATCTGGAAGAAGGAAGGAAGGACCCTCCCCTGGAGCCTTCAGAGCTAGTGTGATCCTGCCCACACCTTGATTCTTGAACTTCTGGCTTTCAGAACTGTCAGACATGTTTGTTTCTTTCAGCCTCCGCACCTTATTATGGAGCCTTAAGAAACTAACACAATGTCTAGAAAGAAGAAATATACAGGAGTGAAAGTCATGAACACCCGCTTGCAACCACTGATGTAATATGGAAGAAGCAACTGAATAAACCAAAAGCTTTGCAATAGAGAAATAACACAGTTTGGAGGAAAATACTGAGCTTTGGAGGCGGCCCCAGGCGGTGTGTGCCAGTCGCCTTGTTAGAAGAACTCAACCTCGACTCAGGGTGAGGGACGGTGTCCATACCCCATACTGGCACAGGGGTTGTACCGCTGAGGGAAAGGAGTTGGACTCCGAACCTCCAGGAGAGTGCAAGGACACTACTGAAAGGAATAATAAGGCTTATCTCTAGGATCCATAAGTTGGACCCTGGGCTTTTGTTACACATGGGAACCCAGGCACACCAAAGCATTGCTGCTCACCTAGATAACCAGGTTCCAGTTGAGAGTCCCAGAGCTATTTCCCACACCAATGAGAATGACCCAGCTAAGCATGGGGATCAGCATGAGGGTCAGCACTACAACATCTTCCCCCAGGATATGAAGACAGTAGTTCCCCAGGGCCTTCCTCCTCGCTTTGTGATGCAGGTGAAGACATTCAGTGAAGCTTACCTGATGGAAAGGAAACCAGCCCTGGAACTTCTGCATTACCTGAAAAAACACCAATGTTGCTTATCCGACTGTATGATATCTTCTGTATGGGGAGAAGGGAACAGGAAAAACTCTCAGTCTTTGCCATATTATTAATTTCTGTGCAAAACAGGACTGGATGATACTACATATTCCAGATGCTCATAATGGGGTAAAAAATTTCCGGGAACTTCTACAGTCGAACTACAACAAACAACTCTTTGATCAACCTTTAGAGGCTTCAACCTGGCTGAAGAATTTCAAAACTACAAGTGATTGCTTCCTGAACCAGATAAAAATTCAAGAGAAGTATGTCTGGAATAAGAGAGGAAGCACTGAGAAAGGCAGTCCTCTGGGAGAAGTGGTTGAACAGGGCATAACACAGGTGAGGAACGCCTCAGATGCATTGGAATTGTGCTGAAAGAGCTAAAGAGGCAAAGTTCTTTGGGTATTTTTCACCTCCTGGTGGCCGTGGATAGAATAAAAGGCACTTGGAATTGGATCATAGAGAGCAGCTATGCCACTTCTCTAGTTTAGTTCTGGTGTAAAGATACACAGATTCCTGCTCTTGATAATCCTGCTGTTTTGGAAGAAGCTTCTTTTCCTGTTTATCCATTAAGAAGTCAGGCATGTTTGGGTTTTATATTTGTTTACTCTTACAGGAAACTTTTCATCATTCCCTAAGGTTAAAGCATTTTGTAAAGAATTCTAAGTGGAAAATTGCAATATAAAGCAGAAAGTTGTAAACAAGTCCAGCATGCCTTCTTTACTAATGGACTTCCCAAGAGAAACACTGGGTCTGGCTAGAAATTCCATGAAAAGCTTCCTGCATGAACTTATTAAATTATACCCTGCATGTCTTGAAAGTTGAGTGGGGACTTTTCAACTGACTAATAAGAGATGAAATGACAAGAAAAATTTTAAAAAGAGAAAAGATAAAGAAAACTGAAAGCACAGAGGCATGAAATCATGTGTATTATCATCTTACTATGTAATGGGATCAAGCTATGGGCACATGAGGAAGATAGAGAAGCAAAAGATACTGAAATATTATTGTCAGGAGATTGGCACACCCTGCCTCCCACAGACTACTTTTGGCTTCATGATAAGCAGCCTCTTGAGACAACTGATGCGCCTATAGTTTTAGATGGGCTAATGCAATTCCATTCCTGTGAGATTGCTTCAAAGTTACTAACCCAAGATATATTTGAATTTTTTCCATTTTGCCCCTTCTGCAGATAGCTGATGTAATTTCCTGCACTTTTCCTGATCTTTCAGACAAAGTATGCATTTGAAATTTTGGGTGTCTTAAAATACAGGGAAACAAAGGTCTCTATTCTTTTTTTCTGGAATTTGAATTAATGCCCTTTATGTGGCATCAGTGTGAAGATTACTCAATAGATGAAAAATCAAAGAAAAAGAATAGTTTAAAA
This sequence comes from Callithrix jacchus, assembly GCF_049354715.1. NCBI lineage: Eukaryota > Metazoa > Chordata > Mammalia > Primates > Cebidae > Callithrix > Callithrix jacchus. Next base: position 101,479,409 of record NC_133512.1, on the reverse strand, counting down.
TATGTATGTGAAAACAATCTACAAAATAGAGATGTTCTCTCAAACGCCCTCTAACTAAAAAAATGAAAAAGTGTGGTTTGCATTTAGTTTCTTTTTTGTAAATATGTGACATATCTAGTCTGTCCCAATCACTGTGCTAACTCCCTAGTACGAAAGGTAACTAAAAGCGCAGCTTCACCCAAACATAAATTATAATTTAGTGTGTTTTGAAGGCATCATTTTGCCTGACAGTATAAGCAAAAAGCAGAAAATAGTGATTGATTAACCTTATTTTGTGGTGATGCCGAAATCTAATAAACCCAAATTATAGAATGAAATGACGATAACAAAATTGAAGGAACCAATATTTCTGGTTGGTGTCCACTTTTATTACAGTGCTAAAAATAATCATTGAGAAGAAAAGGTAGATGAATGCCATCTTGTTATTTTCCAGCGTTGAGAGAGGTTTAGATTAGTATGTTGGGGATAGGAACAGTAAGAAGTTAGTAGGCTTCACACATAAGATGAATAAATATAGATCATTATAAATGACTTCAAAAATCATAGCTCCAGAGGTTCTGACTGGGCTTATAATGAAAGGAACAAAGAATGTGAGAAAATATGGTGTCTTCACAGTCTCGTAAACAATACTTTCTGAGACCTTCTAAAGAATAGAGTGAAATGGATAAAGAACTCTCTGAGAAACTGTTGTTGTTGGATTTTTAAAGTTGTCATAAACCACCTTCATACTTAACCTAAATAATGAATGTTGTTATCTTTTTGTTATATTTAAAATGTAAATATTGTTATGAAATATATTACAATACTATGTTGTATCGCTAATGTAAAATTGTGTCTTGTTAAAACAAAGTTATGCATTATTTTTGAAAATAAATATGGAATAATATAAATGTTTAGAAGCTGATTAGGAGAAATTAATCATCTTTGTCATAAAAGTTTTGTTACTTTATTAAAAAACTTCATTTACTGAAATACACATGCATGTATGCACACACACAGACACACACACACACTTTCACACATTGTAATCAGTGTCTGTGAACAGGTAACTTTGTAGTCTCCTATTTATATTCATGTTATTAGAAATTCTTATAATCTAATTTAAAGGTAGAAATTTTAGAAATTTCCAAGTTAAAAATTAATATTATTCAAATTAATGAGAAAATAATTTGTTCTGAATTTACACATAAGACATAAAAATAATATGTATAAAAAAGAGATCAAAGTTGCAAAGTACAGAAGAATGTAATTGCAGCAGGCATCAAAGGTGTGGTAATTTAAACATGGACACAATTTTTCATTCAGCAAAATTATTTTACAACCTTTTAAAAAATAATGTGCATTATAATTTTTAAAGCATTCTTATTAAGGAATCAATCAATAATTATAAATATATAAATAAGATATTAGACATCTAAAACAAACAATATATAATGTAGAGAAAAACATATTAATAATTAAAAGGAACTGTAGAATTATAGATTATTTTACATATCATATTATGAATATACCATATCTAATTATATTATAAATATGACAAGTTTAAAACAGATTCAAGTAACTATTCCAATGTGGTAAATTAGCAGTGTTTATGTAGCAGTAGGATTTTTGCTTTGTGTGGATGTGGATGTGTGTGTGGATGTCTGTGTGGAAGTCACCTCTATCTTTTTAAATAAAACTGGTTGCTTTTATCAGAACATTCTTTATCTGACCAAATCAGGAAACTCCCAAATTCAGCTGAAATATGGCATATGCAAAAATCAGTAGGTGAGAAAGTACTTTCCGAAAATACTTTATGTAACTAGAAGTTATAATTAAAAGTTGTCCTTACAATGATCAAGAATGAGCCTTAAGTGAAGTAGCTGATACAAGCTTTAATTCTTTCCTACGTTCTCTTTTTTGTATCTTTTCCTCTCTGTCCATGGATGCCTGCCCTTTCCTCACATCTCATGGGATTAATTCCCATCATACTCTTCTGTCATCAATACTTGCCCTTTGACATTAAGGCCAGGTGGATTGCTGATATCTTCCTCTTGGTACACTTGGCCCCTCCTGCCTTATCTTGCCCACATGGATTAGGTATGAGTAATGAACCCTCAATGGAGAGTGTGAGCCTCAGTAATTCTGAATTCTGTCTCCACATTATGTGTCATTTGGGCAGATTTTCACAAGTAGGGTCATCTTCTGCCCACTGCATGCATGCTTTCACACCTCCACCCCTGGAATCTGATTCTTATTTTTCTAGAATATGATTCAGGCATAGGCGTTTTCGAAGCTCCTGAGGTTGTTTGGAGGCCCAGCCAGCTTTACTAACTTCTGACCTAATCCTACCAATAGAACCTCATTCTCTTTGCCACAGTGCTTTGTGCAAGGGTGGGAAACTCTAAGCCATCCAGTGACCAGTCACAGAGACTGGCTCAGGAAACCTCTGAGCCAAAGAGACACCTGGCAAGACTACCTGAGGGCTTCTCAGGGAGGTGGATGGGAGCAGGAACTTCCTTTTCCTTTCCTGAAAATTTCTGGAAGTGATTGTCACTTCCCGGAAACCTTGGCCATCCTGCTCCCTCTGTGAAGATGAGGGCTGACCTACAAGAATTATAGAGAGAAGGAGGCAGAGTTCTACATGGGCTATTCTGGATCATAGCTCTATGTTTAAATTTTTAGATCATCTGAACCAAAATATATGCGTTATTTTGGTGTTAATTCAAGTTTGACTTTTCTGTTAAAATGAGTGCATTCCAATGAACACAGCTTTCCTTCACACAGAGGTGTAAAAATTGATATAATATACTATAACCCTATAATCAGAGGTATTTTCATTTTAATAAAGGTTGAGTAACTTCCTACTAAAGAATAAACCTTTTATGGTAGAATTTCAAGCATTGGCAAGTAGATGAGGTAAAGAGGGTACTCGCCTGGCATTTCTGAAATCACTTTGAACTAATTGAACACTTAACAAAAATATATTGAAATTGAAGGACTCTGATTCTTACCTCAGTCTTAGCTTTTCACTTATTGCCTCTGTGACTTCAGTTAAATTACTTACTTAATTTCCTTAGGTTTCCTTATTTCTAAAAGTGTAAATATATCAAAGGGTTCTAGTGAGGATAAAATAAAATAGTATGTATAAAATTTATTAGTACACTGTGGCTGGTGAATAAAAATGGGACATTCTATTTTTTTTTTTTATAAATTGTACCTTACCATATGCCTATATGCTTCGTTCCTCTTAGTAATATAATAGAGACCTAAAAGTCCTAAAATAAAAAGTGAAGGAAGAGGAGAAAGAAAAAGTTTATGTTACCATTGCTGCTTGAGTCTCCATAGACGTGAGTGTGTTGATCAGTGCTTCCCTGATTGACCAGTCTTTTACTTGATAACTGGTAGATCCGTGAACGCATGCCAATTGTGTATAGACTCACGGCAATGGGCACCTAAATGGTCTTGCTAATCGGTAATCTGAAACCTCTGACCTGACCTTTGTACCTTTTGCTTCCAAAGTGGCAGCTGAAAAGGTAAAGCAGAAATGTTTTATAGCTCTGAAGCAAAGTTTGGTCCCCCGATGCTTGCAGACGCTATCTACATACCTAGTTCCATCAATTGTATCTGTAACCTTGTCTGTTTCTCCTCCTGGTATGAAATGATTATACGTAGGCAGAGACTTTCTGAACCTGCCAACGCTTTGGATGACTCTTAAAACAGGTTTACTGTGTATGGGAAATCCAAACTAAAACTTAGGACACAGAAAAGTCATTCAGGGAAGTACATTTATACTATTTCACTTGACATTAATGGAATTTTAAAAAATGAGATTATGTCATAGAGTACCATATATGTGCTTGCAGAAAGATCAATAGATAAGATAAGGGACTATTTAGGAATAAGTTCCTGAGACATCTGGAATTTTCTCTCAGTGATACCAGTTCCTGTCAGTTAAAGGTAGGTTACGATTTGAAAATGGATAGCATTCTATATATAAGACTTTTCAGTAATAGATACTGTGGCCATACCCTTAAAACAGAATACTCTAGTAACAGAATATATGAAGTTTTGAAACATCCCAGTGAAGTTTGAACTACACATTGCTGAAGTTAGGAGTTCTGTCTTTTATGTGGCACAGCTGAATTTGGTACATGATTCTAATGATTAATTTTAATATTAAATTTTTACATTTTAAATAAAACATGATCCTGAAACTAGAATATCACATTCTCAAATATTTATAAAATGCTGTGTCCTAAGTCACAGAAATTATTATAAGACATGTAGCACTGCCTGGAATTATTTAGATGAACACAGTGAACATTTATGTAACCATATAATAGGAAACTTCAGTTTTGCTAATACCTAAGTTGATATTTAAAGTAAGTATCACCTAAGTGAACATTTTGTAAGTTCAAAGTCACATTTTGTAATTGGGTATTATTGTGAAAACTTAAATAACATCAAATACATCTTTGAATGTTTCAAGTGAATATTGACTCCTGAATGAGGTATGTAACAGATCAGATTCCAAATCTCTATTTAATTCAACATTTCTTTATAATACTAACATCATGGGGGAACAATGAGTGGTTCTGAATTTTTTTTTTTGACAAGGTGTTTCTCTGTGGCTCATACTGGAGTGCACTTGTGCAATCACAGCTGACTGTAGTCTCTACCTCCCAGACTCAAGTTTTCTTCCCACCTCAGCCTCCCAGATAGCTGGGACCACAGGCATAAGCCACTGTGCCTGGCTGGTTCCAGATATTTTTAAAGAAATTAAGATGTATTTATTTGTTTCATTAGCAATCCTTAGTTTTATTTAGGAAGTGATTTTCAAAGTAAGGATGCCAGCAAGATATGAAATATGAAATATGAGAGGAAAAATTTAAACTTATTTAAAAAATTTTTAACTATAAACAGAAATAAATTATGAAATAATTAAGCTTGGCTCATACTTAACATATGGATAGACATTGGTGTTTCCACTTCATCAATATGTTACATGGTCATATTATTTTATACGTGGTGCCAAGGTTTCCAAGGGAGAAGATAGATTGACTACACACCTATTTTATGTGTCTCTTACGTCTTCTAAAATGAAAGATGGCTAAAGAAGATTCCTACAAAAATATCTCAGAATGAATATTACACTAAAAATGCAAACACAATCAACAAGAAAATGACAAGGTTGTTACTTGTATTCCCAATACAAAGTCTTTCTTTGTCATATCATGAGGTAAAAAATCAATGATGATTTACAAGACATTGATCAGAGATAAAAAATTATCTAGAAAGCAATTTGAAATGTGAATTCACCCACTATTGTTAATAAACCTGACTTTGTATATGTATTATTGATGATTAGCTACTGTTAGTTGTTAGAATAGGAACAATTTATAGAAATAGAAGCATTATTTTTCAAATCACACATTTTGGGGGAATGCAAACTCAGTCGATAGCATTACACAATCTAAAATATTTGGAGATGAGTAATGTAGGGGCAAAGTATACTAAAATGACTTCACCTGGTGGCTAAAATAACACCAAAAAATTTATAGACATTTTATAATTTGTCGATCTCTTCTCAAATATATCATTTGTTAAATTACATAAATGCTTTAAAAGTTGATGCCATTTTCCCCACTAGATAAATGACAAAATCAAAATTTTAAAAGATTACAACTTGTCCATGAGCATAATTAATAAATTGAACAACATAACCTGATTTCTGATCTTTTGATTTCAAATTCTGTATTTTTCTTTCTTCTAGTTTTAGTTGTAAACAATCTACTTAGCCAAAACCAAATTTGGTTAATTGTCCACCAAGATTTGTGTTATCTGATGCTCTTTGTTTTTATTTTTTGAAAATAATTGAAATGTCAATATTATATTGACAGTAAATTTCACCAGTTGTTCAGTGACATTAACCTTCTTAAAGTATGATCAGAGCAATAGAGGGAGCCTGACAGGGTTTGACTGCTCAATTTATCACTGAACAGGGCATAGGAAGGTTGAGTGATAACACCACTCATCACTGATCAGGGACTCATTTGTGCCATCTGGATTAGCAAAGGTTTCCCTTCCATGTCTCTGCTCCCTGCCTCCCACAGGCTATGACTATGATTCTTGTGGTTTCCTGACTTGCTGCTGAGCTGTGTTAGTAACTACTTGACATTTGGTTTCCCAATGATGTTCACCCAATTTTTCTCTAACGTACAGATTCTCTGCAACATTTCACAGTTATTTCAGTGCTGTAGGTATTTCTTGGACGTTTATACAAAACTTATTTCACTCATTTCCCTGTAATAGGTAGTGTAAGTTAAGGCTTACAAAGAGGAACATAATTTGCAAATTTTAAGTCTTCCCTTTAAGCAAAGTAGGTATAAATAAAGTAGCCATTTACCCTGTAGATATTGACTTGATATAGACATGTATATTAATATGTAAAACAATAATCTAAAATGAGTTTTGAAAAGAGGTATAATATAAATCCTTAACTAATTAGCCTTGACTATCATAAGCACATTCACATTTCACTTGCTTATAGTCCACGACATGGAAAACTACTCAATCAATACTTATTATACAGAAACATCCGAATGAGGCATAAAGAATTTGGCTAACACCAATCTTTTATGTTGGTGTAAATTGTAAAATTTGTACACCACTGAGAAAACATTTAAAGTTTTATTAAGAAGGGAACCATTTCTAGGTAAACTGTGAATCTTTGGAAAATAAATGTTATTTTTCCCTTTGGGAGTGGAGGTGTCAAAATTTACAAATTAGGGTCAATAGTAGACTAGAGTTTACATTGACCAGGCTAAAGTTTTCTTTATTTTCCCCCCTCCCTCCCTCCCTTTCTTCTCAGTCACTCTCTCTCTCTCTCTCTGTGTGTATGTCTCTGCCTTTCTATCTTTCTTTTTCAAGGAGTTGGAGTTTCCCAAGCACTTGGTTTATTGGGAAACTCTCTGGTTCATGGGCAACTGAGTTTCTCAATACAAAGGCGATATGCTGAGGTGGGGAAAGCATGGGAGATTTGGAATCAGATTGAGAAAATGTACTCATTTTAACCCCTAACTAACTTTGTCATTTGTGAGAATCGTCTGCTTTATCTGAATCTTAATCTGAGTCTTAGTTCCTTCCTCTGTAAAATGGGAACAATGATGGCTTCTTCTCTCTCTTTTTTTTTACTTTTGATGTTTCACTGATTGTAGTAAAACCTCCATCATAAGGACTGAGTTCAATCAACTTGCTGGTGACTGCACAAAGCTAGACAGTGTTAAATTCATCGAGGTACATTCTATTTAGTTACACTAAGTCTTTGCAATAGAAACTTCTGCAGAGACCAGTCTACCCTTTTTTGTTGTCTTTAGGGCAATTTACCAAACCATTAAGAACTTTGCTTTTCTCAACACATCATTCTTCATACTCAGTCAGAACGTTCTTTCCAAAACAAAAATGTGATTTTGCCACTCCCTGTTAAAAAACCCCTGAATGACTTCCTATCATTCCTGAGACAACAGCCCAAATTCTAATGCAATTTCAAGGGCCTTTCTTGTCTGGCCTCATCTGACCCCGACAGAAACAGAGCCATGATTTATGAATCTTCTACTGTTTGCCTCCCTGACTGTGGAAAGTGATTGTCCTTCAGTCTTGACTTGACCCAGTGCATTTCCTTAAGTCTATATGCAATAATCAGAATATAGGGCTGAGCACAGTGGCTCATGCCTGTAATCCCAGCACCTTGGGAGGCTGAGGCAGGAGGATCACGTGATGTCGGGGGGAGTTTGAGACCAGCCTGACAAACATAGAGAAACCCTGTCTCTACTAAAAATACAAAAAAATAGTAGCCAGGAGTGGTGATATGTGCCTGTAATCCCAACTACTTGGCGGCGGGGACTGAGGCAGGATAATCACTTGAACCTAGGAAGCGCAGGTTGCAGTGAGCTGAGGCTGCCCCATTGCACTTCAGCCTTGTCAACAAGGGTGAAACTCTGTTTCAAAAAAAAAACAAAAAATCAAAAACAAAACAATTGAACAAACGCAACTCCCCAGAAAACCAGATAATGAGAACATCCCTCCAGAACAAACAGAACAACCTTAACAAGAAGAGCAAGTATTGCTAAGAGTCATCTAAAAGCAAGTGCAAAATAAGTGTGAATTTAAAGAAAAAGCAAATAAGGTAGAAGGGGACATTTCTGTTGTTTCCACCTTTTTCTAAAGAATAAAATGTTTTTAAATTATTTTTTTTTGCCTTTTATAAGCTAACAAAATCTGGTCTTTTCGGGGAGTGCGAAGGAGGGATGACTCATGCTGCTGAAATTCACATGAGATCAATTTGTGTGCTATAAGATCAATTTAATAATTTACATTGGAAATATCTCTTCAAAGTAGGTGTCCCCACTGGGACATTAAATTAGCATTAGAAGGCTTGCTTGGCAAATATTGAGGCTGACTTAGGCAGGTGCTGAGAGGCAGATAAGCCTGCTGAACTTAACAGGTTGCCTGTAGGGGCAACTTCTCCTTAGTGTTCTGAAGACATATTATGATTTTTTCCCCCCACAATCCTTGTTTGCAAAGATATGAGCTTATTTTCCAACCCATTCTTACCTTCATATTGACCTCAGGATAAAGCTGAATGCTGCAGGGAGGGAGTTTTCAACAGAGGCTCATCTTTTCTTAAGGCTTGTGACTTCTAATCATAAGCCTCCAACTAAACAAAATATGCTTACATACACAGATACTGCCTAGATGGAGAGATTATGTTTAGATATATTTGACCACACAGAGTTGATATGACAAGAATCTCAAACTAAGTAATGTTCAAGTTTACTAGAATTGTGCTGCTTAGATAAAAGTTCCTGTGAATACAGAAAGAACCAAAAGATATCTCATTTGAGGCTTGGAAGTCTAACTTTGTGTTAAAATAACTGTTATCTTACCTGGAAAAAGACATCTCTACATGTTTTGTAAATGTTACATCTGCTTAAGTAGAAGTATAAAAACAGTTGCCTTCAAAAATTTAAATTTGTATTGATTTTTCTCTTATGTCTTAAAATTAGAAAATTGACTCCCGTATACTTAAGCAAGTAATAAAGAATTTGTTTTGGGCAAGGAGCAGAGGCCTACACCTGCAATTTCAGGATTTTGGGATGCCTAGGTGGGAGGATTGCTTGAGACTAGGAGTCTGAGACCAGCCTGCTGAGTCAAGCTTTGGTCCCCAGGCTGGAGGGCAGTGGTGCACTCTAGGCTCATTGCAACCACCACCTCCCAGGTTCAAGATATTCTCCTGCCTCAGCCTCTAGATTAGCTGGGATTACAGATACCCGCTACCACCCTGGTTAATTTTTGTATTTTTAGTAGAGACAGGGTTTCACCACGTTGGCCAGGCTGGTCTTGAACTCCTGACCTCAAGTGATCCACCTGCCTCAGCCTTCCAAAGTGCTGGGATTACAGGCCCGAGTCACCGCGCTCAGCAAACTGATACATCTTTTTCCATAGGTTTGACCACTCCCTCAAATAAATGAGAACAAATGTAACTTCTGAAGAAATGGCTGCTTATTTTCATTGACCTTGGCACATAGTTTGTCTCCTCTCCTTACACAGAGTAAACTTAAATGAACAAAGTTAAGAAGGCATATTTTATGTTTACAAAGCATTGATTCATGGTACAAAATATACTTTTTCTTGGAGAAACTGAAGATATTTAAAATGCAGAATGCAGAGAGTTGCACTGAGCCACATACCTTCTTTTAATCCATTTCCTGGGAATTAGTAGACAATGAAAGTATTAACTGTGTTTATGTTTAATTTTCCCTCAGCCTTAATAGATTTTTCTGTCATGATTATTATTTTCCTTTAAAATTTTGAATGAAATTATTTTAAAAGTGTTGTACATAGTGTGTTTTTACTAATATTTCATAATTCACCATTGTGCTATAAAATCAGCAGGTACAAGTCAAATGAAGCCCTGCTGTCTGCACGGGTACTCTTTATTAAATATGAGCAATTTCAGCCTTCAGCAAAAGATCATTTACATTCCAAATCATATTTAAAATTTGTCTTCCTTTGAAAGTACTCTTTTATCAGGAAAAAAAAATTTCACATGTACTACCTGTTTTACTAAGAAATAAATTTTATCATAGGAAACTATCTCATTTTGTATACCAGAGCAAAAACATATGAAGGCAAGATCAATCTTTGTACAAAATATATTTTTCTATCAAACATCCTAAAACATTGTCAATTTCATTATTTCCAATATTTATTTTGCATTTGGCAATAAACATGGCGCTAATACAACCACTTTTCTCTTATGCTTAGTTATTATTATTTTAACAAATGAAAACTTTAAAATCATATCACTTGGAAGATTGCTGGCAGAATAAGAAAAAATAAGAGTTTTATCTATTGTATACATGATAAGTTTAAAGTATCAAACTATAATAATTAGTAATTACATATGTAACCTGGGTTACATATATGTATGATGTGTGGCTCACATCCTTCATCCCAGGATTTTGGGAGGCCAAAGTGGGAGGGTTGCTTGAGACCAGGAGTCCAGGACCTGTCTGAGCAACATAGGGCAACACACCCCCAGACCAGGGTAACTTTTTATGGTTCCATTTACAGAGCCAGTATGACAATGAACCTCAGCTGTTATCCAGTTCAATTCTACTTGAACATGAATCCCCTCTTAACCTTCAGTTTAGTGAATGCTTTCCTAACTTCAGTCACAGAGAGCAAATAAATTCCAGAGTACTTCCAAGAGGACAATTCAGAAATAGCTCTTCAAGGTACTGCCACTTGTTAAGCTGGTTCTTTAAAAAGCTTATCTGCCAATTCACAATTTTCAAGCAGTGCAAAGCTGTTTCTATACTGGTGTTAATTATTTATTAAAATGCAGTGAAAACACTTAAAACTCCAATTAAATTGTCACTAATTACTTGTGAGCTAAAACCTGAGATGTTTAGTTTTTTTGCTTCCTTCTGAGAAAATATATTTGTATCACCATCTTGGAAGTCAGCTGTACTGCAAAAAGCATGTATTTCGAAATCCGAAAAAACTAGGTTGAAAGTATGTGTGTTTTCTTGGGTAAGCTACTTAAACACTCTGAACCTCAAGTTTTTAATTTATTACGTAAGAAGTTCAGACTAATGAACTCAGTTTATCTGCCTGTTTAAGTTAAACATAGAGCATCCCTGTGTTTCCCCAAATCTACTCCAATGTTTTCATTGCTGTATCAATGCCAAGAATATCACCACAGTATAGCAAAATATTGGAGTAAAGTAGCTGAGATTTGTTTTATTGATATGTATTGGTTGCCTTAGTTTCAAAAGCTGTTTTTCCTATAATGCCATAATTTCTTTTTCGAACTGAGGCTACAGAAATTGCAGTAGAGTTCCCTTGCCAACTGCAAAATGTTTCATTTCATTCTGCTTTTCTCTGTTTCCCAGAATCAGTTACCTCAATTTGAATCTAACTATACTAAGATAAAAAATAATGAATATGTCTGTGAAATAAAAACTTGACAATAAATCCTTAAGATTTTTCTAGGAAAGACGTTTATGAAACTTCAGAGAATAGGAGAATATTTCCTAATAAAAAATAGAAATCCTATAAGAAAATCTTCCATCTTTTAATAATGCAAACCAGGGGCCTGAAAACTGCATCCCATGGGCCACATTAAGCCAGGTGCTCTTTTGTATAGCCCTTGAGCTAAAAGTGATTTTAAAATTTCCAAATAATTGAAAGAATAAAAGGATAACAGTATTTCATGATGCATGAAAACTATATGAAATTCATGTTTCAGTGCCAATAAGGTGTATTGGCACACAGCCATCCCCATTTGTTTATGTATTGTCTATATTACTTTGAGAGAGTTGAATGGCAGCCACAGAAGCCATATGTGTCCAATAAAGCCTAAAATATTTGCTACTTAGACCTTTACAGAAAAAGTCTGCTGCCCCATGCTCAATAAATAGATGAAGGCAGGGAAGCTATCAAATCGAAACACCTGCTTAAGTACTTTGCACATAGGTCTGCACATAATGAGTAGCAGCAGAAAGAATAGATTTAGAAAATTAAAATTATTTTCCCATTATTAAAAGAACCAGACATCTATAATTTTTAAAAAGCCAATAGACTTACACATAAGATTTGTTACTGTAAAACTACTAGAAAAACAGGTGAATATCTATGAGATATAGGTATGGGAAATGATTTTTTTGAATTTGACCCCAAAAGTATAAGCTATAACAGTAAAGATAGACACGAGATTTCATCAAAATAAAAAGATTGTGCACCTAAAAGACAACAACGACAAAGATTTGCAAGCCACATGCCTGAAAAGGGGCTAATATCCCAAATAGATGAGAAACTGAAACAAATATCTAGAAAGAAACCAAATAATTTGATTTGGCAAAGGAATTAACAGACATTTATGCAAAAGAAGACATAAAATGACCAAAAGGTATATGAAAAAATGCTCAGTCTTGTTAATTATCAGGGAATGCAAACCAAAATCACAATGAGATATCACCTCTCTCCCGCTGAAATGACTGTTGTCCCTTTCCTCTGTCCATGTGTTCTCATCCTTCAGCTCCC